>NC_064908.1:0-633761 GCF_929443795.1 Astur gentilis | reverse complement strand
AATTCTCCTTGATTTAGCTGGAGAAGTACAGTTTAGCTCACAGCATAAGCCTCCCTACAGCAGACTCCCGTAGAAGGCCAGAGTGGATGTGAATTAGTCAGGGCTTCAGGCGTTTTCCCCACTGGGTTGCAGGGGGAGAGCTGAGCTTCACAGAGATGGTTCACGAGACAGTGGTTAACACCAAGGAAGATGCAAGATGCAGCTCCAAAGAGAAAAATACACATTTTGCCAGAAGCTGTTCAGCGTCACAAAGCATAAACACTAACAGAGTTTGCTGTTCCCCAGTGCATCATCTTCAGTGCTGTCCTCTGAGACTGGCAATGAAAATACTGCCTTGTACCCCTTCCCTCTCCCTTCTAGCTTTCACAGATGTGTGATCTTTGCTTTTCATATGAATAAACGAATTCCACGTCATGCGCCAGAAGACATTCTTTAACATTTTTCACAAAAGCAGGAGCCTGTCAGCTTTTGTCATGTATTAGCTGGAAACACAAGAGAGCAGGCTGGAAAGAGAACTGGAGAATATGTACAAACAGATGGCATTTTTCTTGCCTGTGCTTCTAAATTAAAACTCTGAGTATAAACCAGGAGTAAAAGTTGACATTTTGTCTCTAGAGAAAAACCTCTTTAAGGCATGTCACAGTAATAGCACCAAGCAGTCCTGTGAAGGACTTGGGAGGTCTTGCATACCTGAGAAATTCAGTCTAATAATGTGTATTATGTTTTCCTTCCCTTAAGATGCTTGAGCACTTTGTATATTTTACTGGGGTTGGTTTGTTCATAACAGAGAAATGTAGTAATGTGACGCACCTAACAGAGGACTGGAACATCTCTAGTTTTAGTGCTTGGGATTTATTTTTTTTTTTAACCCTTGTAAGGAAAAGGAGTTCATTAGTTTATAATTCAGCAAATAAGTTCATCTTAGGCCACTACTTGCCATTTCAGGTTCTAGCTAAGAGGCAGCTTTTTGCGTAGACTATGGTTCAGTACTCTTAAGTAACAGAGACATTTGGTATCCCGAAATATGCACTGGATTTATTGTAAAGTGCACAATTACTGTATTTTGTGTGGAAGGGAAAATAATCTTAAGCTATTTTAAAAGATTTTATTAAAATGTCATTATACTTTATTAGCCTTTGGGAGAAGGCAAAACACTTTAAAATTCTCTTTGATAACATGTCAGTGAATTAGTCCCTCCAGTGTGGTTGTGGGACCAGTTCATAACCTTTCTTATAGCTGACTGGTAGCAAACTCTCCGTTGTGCCTTAAATCAGTTGACAGTTTCCCTCCTTTGTTGGGGTATTCACCTCTGAATCCTCATTGCTCCTGCAGATCCTCATTCTCCTCTTACCTTTAAAAAGGGATATGTTCTCAAATGGACATTATTCTTAATTTCTTAGAAAATTTTATTATATTGAATATCCATGGATCTGACTAGCCCTAATCCCTTCTGGTCTTCATCAACTTGCAGACAGTCTAAAACCCTTCTGGTCATGTCTAGTTCGGTTAAAATTGTGTTGTTTTTCTGAGGAAAAGCAACGTAGGTAAGAATAAAATTCCTAGGAATTTATTCTATGGAACTAATGAATTACACTTGGGTTCCTGGCATATGGTGTTAGAACCTGCAAAATCTTCTTCACCTTGTGACTGTGGTGGGCTTAGCTCAATCTGAGATGCTGTGGCAGTAGCATCCTTAGAAACAGCAGACACAGTACTGATGGTCACTGTGGTCTCGTGGTGAGTATGCCTAGCTTTATATTTGGGAAATTTTCTTTGTTGATTTTGTTTGAATTTATTAGAACACCGTGGTCCTCCGTCAGGAACAAACTCCGCCCGGCAGAGTCCAGCTCCACAGCACCGACCGCTGGGATCAGCACAGATCAACCCTTCCGGCGCAGACAGGTACGGTGCTTTTGGATTTGGCAAAAGAACTGAGAACAGCCAGAAAAGCTTGACCAGAGGGGTTGTTAATGCAAAAGTAACATCCACATCCTTTTATCTCTGTGTAGGGGAGCTACGGAAAGTGAAACTGGAAAAGAAGTTTCAAATAGTTACAGGCTTTCCTGGCCCGAGCATAAGCACTTGACACAGTCTGATGCTGGCGTTGCTTCAGTTATTGGTAGCCGTCATTCCCAGGTACAGGTAACCGTCCAGAGGGTGCAGAGACATGCAAAATAGTCGTTCTTCAAGACACTACAGTGACATTGCCAGAGAGTATTCAGAAGCAGAATGATAAAACATATCCCTGTCAGACGTGGGTAGAAAAGTTGCGTATAAAAACACACTAAAGTGTTTCACAGAATGTTTTTGCTCATGTTCTAAATTTTATTATCTCCTTAGTATAGTGGAATACTCATAATTATAAAAGAAATGGAAAATGCTTGCAATGGGACTACTGCAGACCCTTTTGCAAGGTTTCTTAAAGAAATTTCATGCATATCTAAAACTTAGAAGGAAAAATGTTCTGTATGTTTAGACTTAGAATGAAACCATTATACGTAGTCATACATGAGTTGTGATTAATTCAGTTTAAATCATGAATTGCACGTTTCTCAAAATACAGAAATGTGTGAAGCATTTCTCCAGAAAAACAAATACTTAAATCTGCCTACGAGTCCTCATCTTTTTTTCTCTGACTTCCCGCATAGAATCCTGGCTGTTTCCCAGTAGAGCTGGAAAGGGGCCCTCGAGGATTTGGATTCAGCCTTCGAGGAGGAAAGGAATACAACATGGGCTTATTCATCCTTCGACTTGCTGAAGATGGGCCAGCTGTCAAAGATGGGAGAGTACATGTGAGTTTGTCTTCTCTAATCAATTTGTTGATCAAGTTGGCCTTTTGGCATATTAATTCACCTGCAGTGGCAACAAACTTTGTTCTTTCATGAGTGCAGGGTCCCAGAAGGCAGAACAGCATCAGGACAGCTGCCCTTTTTCCAGCTGTTACTCTGCAGTGACAGCAAATGCTGTGGCGGTAGGCTTTTAAAGGAGAAATATGTGAACAGCTCTGGCTGTCCAAAACGAACTGTCCATCCATGCTTGAGTTACAATAATGTACATGTCCCAGGCTGTAAGCAGCAAATACTCAGGATACTTCAGGAGCCCAGACAAGAAATTGCAGTGGAGCAGAAAGCCAAAAGGAGAATCACTGTCCAAGTTAGTGAATTTGTAAGAAATGTTTGTGTGTACATTGTGCTATTGCTGTTCTGTGCGGTGTTTGAAGATACAAGCCTAACTTTTTTCAAAGCTTATTATGTTAATTCTAATGTTTGTGTAAGGAATTCACTTTCAAATATTGTAGTAAAAGCAAAATATATGGGTACAATAGCAAAGAACAATGGTAGATGGTACGTGAGCATCTGTGACTACCGCCCAGAGCTGAATTTTCAGAGGCTGGAGCATGAAGCTGAGCCAGGTGCCCATGAAATGCCGTCCCCATGCAGTCCTGGTGCTTCACTGCACGTACAGCCACTGGCACGAGGCTCTGCCTCCATTTGTGCTATAGCTTGCAGAATAGGGCTGACACAGATTCTTGCTGGGACTACTGTGGGGCTTAACTGGATGTGAAATTCTAGGTATTGTTAGTTTCTGTTATCTTAATTCTTTACAGTAATTAGCTTTTTTCCCCTCATGCTTGAGAGACTAAATGAGTGTAGTGTTTAGTACGAATATTTTCTCTTGTATTGCTTCAAGTGGTGGTATGCTAAGCTCCAGGTCTTTGCTTTCAGGGCAAGAGCAACCAAAAGGTTCCCAGCCGACTGCACTCTGCTTTGCATAGATGACCTGTGCCAAGGCAGGGGTTGGTGGGGGGACTGCAGTAGCAAGAGATTGCTGAAAGCACTCCAGCTCCCACATGTTGACTTTCACTGTGGACCGTGGGCCCTCAGCAGTCTTGCGTAAAGCCCCCTCCCACCACTTAGCACCTCACACCTCACTGTGCAGGGGATGCGTGTATGCAGGGATGTGTTCGCTGCGATGGTGGATGGTCAATGGTGGATGGTCGTGTCCCCTGGGGAACGTGAGCTCTCTGCAACCCGCGGCTGGTGCTGGTGGCTGTGGAGGAGTAGGGCTGCAAGCGCTGTCCTGTGTGTCCCCAGCAGCTCAGAGCACAGAGGGGCTGCACTCATCCAGCATGGGGTTATTCATAATTTCCGTGTCATTCAGTTTCTCACTCCTCAGCTGGAAAATGGTGTCATTTTCTGGCTGTACTTTAGGACAGTGAAGAAGAATTTCTCACCCAGTTAATGGCAACTGAGCATGACGGGAGGCACGACGTGCGGTGTGGAGCGTCCTGTCCTGTCCGATGAGTAACCAGCCAGTGACCTTCTTTGGCAGAGAGAGTTTATTTGACAAAGCCCAGGCAGTGTCTTTAAACTGCTGATTTTATGCACTAGTGACATCCATTGGCTGATCTGTGTATTGCGAAATAGGTTTCATGACCCTTTTTGTGGGGATGCTATTCCAACCCCTTCCCAGCAGCCTGCAAAGTCAGTGTGAACTGTAATTACCCGCCCAATATCTCTGCAAGTTGCTAATTGGCCTGAGAGACCTTAGTACTGATAACTGCATAGTGGTGATCTCTCCTACCTGGAATAAAAAATCCTTTCCTTATATAAAACCTGTTCTGCTGTGGCAGTATTCAGCTTTGCATTAAGTGTAGAGAAGTTGCTCTGTTACCTGGTTAGTGTGACTTTAAACAGGCACATGGTGCCAGGTTTGATATGGTTTGTCCATAAGCTCCCTCCATATGATGGTCCAGAATGAAAATACGTTCAAGCATATGGCGATATCTGTCTCATCACTTGTAAATGAAGAGAAGATGTGTTTAATCTGAGATCTTTTATTGAGCTGGCTGAGGAGATGACCTGCATGAAGAGCTCTGAACTGCCAGAGCGTTGTGTTGTGATCAGCAGCCATGGAATGGTGTTGCTGTTGCTGAGTGGATTTTAGCATGAGAGGAAAAATAGAAGCATTTACCTATATTTTTTTCTTTCTGAATTAAAAATTAGTTTATGGTGTCAGAGATTCACAAAGACTAACCCAGTTGCTCTTTTCTCATCAGGTTGGTGACCAAATTGTTGAAATTAATGGAGAACCCACCCAAGGAATCACTCACACACGAGCCATTGAGCTGATTCAGGCTGGAGGGAATAAAGTTTTGCTGCTGCTGAGACCAGGGACTGGCTTGATACCAGATCACAGTACGTCATCTCAAGTGCTGTTTCATTTTGAGGGTTCATGGCAATGGAGTACAGTCTGATAAGGACGCTTTGGTGCTTGTTCACTGAAATAGTTAGCAGTTTCCTTTTTGAAAGCTGTGCAGGTGTTCTTATTTATTTTAAAATATAAGAAATATTTTTGGTAAAATTAACACATGACAAGTACCTAGGAATATTATACAGTGTGAAATTACTGCATATTTGTAATTGTAATAAGTTTCTCAGCTCTGTGCGAGCTAATCAAGTTTTCCTATACAAATGTGATAATTAACACTGATTGCCTTCTAATTTAACTTAAAATTCTCTATGATGCAGTACTCCGTTCAAAATGCCTACATTATTAAAGATATTATTTGTACAGATTTACTTCACTGTTTTTAGCCTTCTAAATTATGGAATGCTTTGCTTTTCAAAGCCAAAACTTCAGAAAGCAGGGAGCGAGACAGCTTTTGCACTCAAAATGGATTCTGTTTATAAAGGTGTGAATTCTGCATCTACAACAGGAAAGCAAAAGTGAGGCGCCCCGCCCCCCCCCCCCCCCCCCCCCCCCCAAAAAAAAAAAGAGGACAGAAAAGCAAATGCTTGCAGGAGCTCTGAGTTCAGCTACAGAGCACAGAAATTATGATTTTTGAGTCTAAAACGTTTTGAAACTACAAATCAAAACAACTTGTGGCTGTGGCAGTATTTTAAAGCAAAGAACACTTTTTGTCCAAGTACACGTTTTAGTCTTTTAACTTTTGATGCTGACACCAAGACTCTGATGGTAAACTTCTTAAATTGTAGGGTCACATTTTCTGATGAAGAGTTTTTCAATAATAGTGACCAACCATGAGTTTATCCTTTGTAAATTTTAAAACACACAGTTTGAACTACCAAATAGTTTGTTGTGTTCAGGCAGCAACTGGCATCCACTCAAGGGGTAAAATCTGCTCAGAACTTTCTCCATTTCTTTCCTCCAGAGAGCTAGAAGATGGCCCGTAACATCTTGCTGTTCCAACCTGCACAGCACAGTAAAATCAGTGAATTAGCGCATGGCACGGAAACAGACCATCTGTGAACTGCGAAGTCTGTTCTGTGCCATCTTGCTAGATTCCTGGCTGGCTGGGTTTGTCTCTCACTGAATTACCTTGTCATTAAGGGTGAAAGTTAAATATAGTCTTCCTCGTGTGCTGATGAGCTTCTGTTGAGGTCCTCTTTAAAATTAGCATTTACAAGCTAGAAGAGAGGGAGGCAGTGTGAGGGCACCTCCAGCTCTCTCCTTACTAATAGCTATTTAAGCTTGGTATAATTTCAGCAGTGATAAATGGTGTTTATCCTGCACTATGAGGGCTGTGCAATAGTTGTCTGGAATCACTCCTGGCCCTCTTGTTCACGGAAATCTCCTGAGTCTGAGGTAGAAACACAGAATCATAGAAGAGTCTGAAGGAACCTCTTGGTCCTTTTGGAGACCATTTGGTCCAGCCCTCTGTCCAAAGTGCAGCCTGAAATTAGGTTAAGCAACTTAGCTTAGATGAGCAACGGTGGAGAGGGGAAAGGTTTTGTTGCCTCTTGTCTTGCTGTTAATCATACATTTCTGATTGAAATCTTGCTTGCTGTACTCTGATTTTGGTATGTAGTTCTGGGCTTTTTCTCTTCCTCCTTCAGGTTTGGCTCCTTCCAGTCTGTGTCCCTACGTGAAACCTGAGCAACATTAAGGGCTTTCAGTGCTTTTCTTGGTTTTTCCTTAAAGACTTGGTAAATCTGCATGTCTTGTGTTTCATCTCTTCCTATTATTAAAGTGCAAAGCTATGAATAACCTCAACTTTTCACTGTTTTCAGTTTCCTTTTAGCATAACAGTTTCAGTTAATTTGGTTTTCTTACATTAAACAATGTAGGTCAGGGACTTTCTATTTCGCAATTTTGCTGTGTAGGCTCTAAAGTTGTGCTGATACAAGATGGTGTCAGTCCCACAGGGATCATGCCAGCATTCTAAGCACAAGTTTTTTTCCAAAATCACATCCTTATGGTAGTTGTAGGTTGCAGAACAATGCAATATAGAAAGCTGACTAAGACTTCAAGAGTATGCCACTACATAGTCTGTTAAACTGAAGATTTCATGTAACATCCTGGAACCTCAGTAGTATGCACGTTTCTAAAATATTTTAGTGTTTTTTTTGTTAAGTCATTTAGTCAAATCTCTCACTGTTCATTTCCAGGTGATTGGGATAGTTATAATCCATCTTCGTCAAATGTAATATATGAAGAACAGTCACCATTATCTTCATCTTCACATTCTGCTTCCCCATCTGAAGTGTGTTATTTACCAGTACCAGGAGAAGCTTTAACGAGAGTTCAGCTGTCTGTGAAACTGGAACAAGCAAAGAACACTGTGCCTGAGAAGATAAGCACTTTAACTGAAAACCAGTTTGAGATGAAGCCTCAGTCTTCTCCCCAGAGAACAAAGAACAGATGGGAATGTCCCTCCAGCCCTGGGTTTGAAATCAAAACAAGTAGTTTGGAAGTAGGGACCAGAAGAGACAGATCTGCAAGTCCAGAAAAGTTAGTGGCTGCTGAGGGACACCTTCACACAGGATTCCATGGCCCCAGAAAAGGGGACCCTGAAAAAACCTACAGCAATCTCTCGCATAAATCTGACAGTTCTAGAAAGAGTGAGAATAAACCCACAGAAACCGGGATGAACAATAGTAACGAAAAAGAGTATTCCAGTGGAAAGCAAGGAAGGTGTGCCAGTCCCCAAAAGCATCTCAGTAAGCAAGGAAATGCAGAAAGGGTAGGCAGGTTACAAGAATATCAGAATAGCACAACTGGTGGTGGCAAGATGACTGTTGAGCAATTGAAAGGTGGAAACGGTAAAACAGGAGTCACCAGGAAAGACACAAAGCAGATGACTTCTGGAAAGATGGAAGGGTGGTCTCCAGAACGACAACATGCAGCATTTGATGAGAATCATCTTCCATTCAGTGACTCTAGGAGAAACACATCTGAAGATGAAAAAACAAAGAAGACAAACTCTGGAGAGCCAAGTTCCAGCAGATTCAAAACTTCCAGTCTTTCCAATATTCCACTGCTTTCCATGGAGAAACAAAGAAGGCTAGAAACACAGGAGATGCTTATGCTGAACAGACAACATAGAGAGAGACACACGGAGCTACCCAATGAAACCAAAGATGATGGAATTTCCAAATCCGAGAATAGTTCTCCAGTTAAGAAAACACCAATAACTCCTGGACCTTGGAGGGTACCAAGTGCATGTAAAGTCACCCAAACAGCAGGTGTGGCTGAAAAACGGGTTTGACTGACACGTTTTTTTAGAACATGTTTTAATCAAGTTTCTAATACTGGTCATCTAAAAGCATTGTTTCTTTTCACGAAGTTGTCATTTTTTTCAGAAACTGGTTAGAGGGTGGAAAGTATTTGATTCGTTCTTAAATTATCTAAGCTGCATGAAGGACCTTTTGGATTGCTTAAATGAAACTCTTCCATAAGCTGCTGTCCCCTTGTCCTTTTGAAGGCGGTGTTCTGCTGCTCTCAACGTTGCACTGCTACAGCTTTCTCAGATAGTATTGTGAGTTTCTGAACAAAATTATTTAATGCCTATATTGCCAATGTGATCATGACTCACTTCTTGTTCTTGTGCCAAGTTAGCTACTGTATCCAGTCAATCTAATTCTTCTTGTATGTATTCCAGTCACAGGAAAGGCAAGGTTTTGTTTGAAATGGGTATTTTCTCAAGAGCATGTTGCATGTTTACATAAGGAAATACACATGTTCTTGCTGGTTCAGTAAGAAGATGGGTGAGTTGGTTGTATCAATTCTAGGGCAGCAAAGGAGCCTGTTGCTGTTCAATTGATGTTTTTTCTTAAATTTTTATACCTAATACAGAATCGTGTAGATAAAAATTATATTTGACATAATCAATGTTTTGTAATTTTGCTTTTTATGAACACAGCAAAATTGCTTTATTTTCTTGATTCATAAGGATGCTTATAACAACTCTTTGCAAACTTGTGTCTGAAAAGAGAAAATTCTGGGTTCTGTTAAATAACATAATTCCTTTGGTTTCACTTGTGGCACTGTGTCATCCTTAGCATTCTTTGTAAACATAAGCAATGAGTGCACATTTATTTCCAGCCTCATTGTGGTGCTGTATACTGAAGTCCCATCTTTACTTAATGCTAGTTAGCAATCGGATTTTTTCCCTGTGTAGAGATAACAATTGACCTCTAAGACAGAACCAACTGCCATAGCACCTTCTTAAATGAAGTTCTTGCCTGTGTATATTGGAAGTCTCCCATATTTTACTTTGAATGTGTGATCTGTTCTAAGAGTGCAAAATAGGATGATATACAGGGTACATGAGACTTAATATCTATTGTTTGGGCTAGAATACCTATTTTTAAAAGAGGAGTGTTGCCATCAGAATTTACTGATATGTCAGTCCTATACCTGTAAGAATAGCAGACTGCATAAATTGAAGGGTTTTATTTTAGTCATGGTTTTAGTGATGATTTCCTGATGTGTTAGGTTTTTAATGACTGCAAAAAAGTGGTAAAAGGAGCCCATTGGTCCAGATTGCAGAAAGAGAGAGAAGTGTTAAAGGTCAAGCTTTACTTACTCATGTTAAAATTCAAACTAATACGATTTGCTATTTGAAAGAGTGAATATTGCATTCTGGCTTTGAAACATTTAATGTTTTTAAAGCTTAATGAAGCACAGTGAATCAGTTCTGAGTTGAATTCTTTAGAAGTACTGATGACTACTCAAACAGCTTTTTAAACAGAGACTTTGAAAATTAAATAGGCTTTAAAGCAGATCTGAACTGTGCTCTGCTGCTTGACATTGGATGATCCATTGAGATTTGCTGTGTAGCATAATACGTACAAATACTCCGTGTTGTGGAGTATGACTGTGAAAATATTTAATACTTTGAAGTAGCCTATGTAGATATTAACCATGTATTCTTAACAAGAGATTCTGTTTTATGTTGAGTTGTATGCACTTGCCCTAACCACTGAGTACAATAACAAATTTCAGATGTTTAATACAAAGATGAATTAGCACCACTGAAATTATTTCCCTGTCATCAGCTACCCCTGTATTTTTTCTATATGTTAATGTGACCTGATTTAGTGTCTTACCTGTCTGTGATTTCTCCTTCCATAGAACTTGTATCTGTACTTACTGTATCAGATGACTTAGCAATGTGGCCTTGGAATGCTAAGCAATGTATGGATGTACTGGGTGTAAATGTTTATATATTGTACAGCACCTTTATACATACTTCTGAGGTTCTGACTAGAGAGAGACCTGTAAATCGCTCATTATTTTTTATATAGATATTAAAAAGAAACTCCAGTTATTGGCCTGTTGATTCTGCACTGTGTAAAACATTCTTGGTTGATTTTCAGTGGTGTGATATTTTGAACAGCTAAATCTGACCCAGTTTTTACCCACAAATGTAATACTCTTCTGGAAAACAAATGCAATTTATTATTGGCAGTTTCCTTGACTCTGTTCAAATAACAGATGTTCAACAAAGGTATTATAAAAATCATTAAGTCATATAGAAAGAGTTGTTAATGATGAAATATTTGTACTGTAGGTTTATTTGTACATTTTGATATATAAAATTGTCATCTCCTTTTACATCTTACAACTTTTCCTTGTACAGAAAATAGCTGTAAACAATTTACTACCAAAAATTCTTACGCCATCTTACCCTTATGTGAAAGAATGAAGCTATGAAAAGTTCCTCAGTTTTTGCTTTTTTCATTACTAATAAATAGAAGGTAGTAGTCAGTTAAGGAAAACATAAGCTTTACAGATGTCATTAAAACATTTTTTCTGTCCTATGCCCTTTCTAAACATTGATCTACTTTTGGGTAAGGAAGTCTTTGCCACATCTCTTCCACTGATGATCCTCACAACAGATTTCGTCCTCAGGTATTCCAGTGTAAGGCACTGCTGCAGTGAGGAGCTGCAACAGCTGCTCAACACCACTGAGCAAAGCTGGTTGTCAGAAGGAGACACACCGGGATGCCCTCGGGACACAGCCCAGGCAAAGCATAACTGAGGTGTTACAGGGAACGCTTTACTGATAGCAGTGTGTGTTGTGAGGTTGCTCTCATGTAATTAATGCTTTCCAGAAAATGATCATCATTTATTTGCAGAACACCCAACATAAGCCAGCCAGCAGCAGTTTCTTATATTGCTTAACTGTCAACATGGAGGCAGAATTCATCTTATGCAGACCAAATTTCACTGCTTCCTGCAGTAGTTCAGGATAAAGAGGCAAAGCCTCAAGCACACTGAGCTTTTAAGAAACACGCTTCAGCACATTCAGATAAATGCATCCACGTATTACCAGTCTGAGCAGAGCTCTGAAGAAAGATGCACAAACTGAAAAATTTCAGTGTAGCTCCAGAGCTCTCTGAAAAAGGATGATGCTAACTGAAACAGGAGGGCTGACTCATCACTTCTCACATGCACAGGATTCAGGCTTTACAGAAACAAGGCACCTGCAGCAATCACCAGTGTCCCTCCAGTCGGAGCTCTCTTATGGCTTTCAGTGTTTGATGCCCCACACAGTTCCATCTATTTTCAGTGCCAGCTTCTAAGTAGTTGGCCCCATTAATGCTGTTTTGCTGTGTATGCATGCCATGGGATGACTTCACTGATTAGACCAGCTTATTCTGTATGTTGTAGAACAGTAAAGCAGAGGGAGGGCTTTTGATACATACACTAAGAATCCATTCAAAAAAATGTAATTAGTTTTCTGTAGTTTGAGAGCACCTCTGCTTTTTGCCCAAGTTATTGGTTATCTTCTCTGGTCCATCTTCCTGGCAGAGAGGGCTGAGCGCTGATGTTTGGTCAGTTCATGGTTTAATTTTCCATAACTGAAAAGAGATACTAAAAGTGAGTATGGTCTGAATGTTTTTCATCTACAGGTAAGACAGCCTCTTTTGCCTGTCATGCATTGAATGCTCTGCTTGGGGAACTCCAAGTTAAGTGTGAGCCACAGGCAGACTGTGTCTTCATTCCCAAGGGAAAGAATCCAGGATTCTGACTAACAAACAGCTTTAAGTGGGCACTGAAGACCTGAACAGGGCTGAAATTTAAGTCAGCCCTGTCCTCCCCCCCAAAAAAAAACTGGCTCAGGGGATGGAGAGTCATTCAGCATGGTCTGTTCTCTAAACTACCATGTAGAGGGATCCTAATTCAAACCCACAACCTTTCTTCTGCTTGGGTGGGAAGAATTTGGCAATGGTACAAAGGTGACCCCTACAAGACATTTCCTGTTAGTTCGCATGGGAGTTATACTTACTCTGATATTGAATCCTAGAAGATCACTTATAACACCTGAGACAGCAGAGAGTATTACAACACGTGTTATATTGTAGATTAGTGGATTCATGGTCAGTCCATACAGCCTAAATGGAGTATCTAATTCCTGCAGTAAAAGGAAAAAAAAAGTCCATTAGCATTCATCCATACCAGAAGCAGTTAATCCTCTGACTTTTAGCTTAGTACTGGTGCTCTGGCAGATGTTGCTAACCATGCACTGCCTCTGTATCCTTTCTTAAATGTATGTACAGAAATTCCCACTCCATTTCAGGCCTCCCAGCTCAATGTTTTCTAACAAACAGCCATGCTGAATCTGCAAGTCCCCTTTGTAGCAACACTAGCTGCATAACAAGAGCTTGACACAACAAGCTGTAGAATTTGTCTAGACTGGTTTATGTGACTTAGACTATGCTCTTTCATTTCCAAATACCTACTCTGCTATGTCAACAAGCTTCAACATTGAGGCTGCTGAAGGAGAATGAGATTCAAGCAGTAAGGAAACATGCTACATTCATATTAGCCTGTCCTCTCACCTAAATCATAGTTATGCCACTACTAACCAAATGTTCACAGCACTAATTAACCACACTGGTCTGCTATTGCTTGATCTTACACCACAGCTATAGAAGCATAGAAAACGTCCCTTAGTTCTCACAAACTTACCTAATCGAGAGACAAGACAAATGAGAAGAGCAAAAACACACAGTCATTGTCATTAATCATTGCTTCCATAAAATTCAGCAACTGTATATTTTTGGGGAGAGTAGCTTACCTTCAGTAGCTTTGTAGATAGTTTCAAAACATTGTTTACTAGAGACAGCTGTTCTTTCTTGTTTGGCTTCTTCTCCATCTTTAGGTATAAGTTTATCTGTGACAGAGACATTACAGATTGGATGTTAATCTTCCAGCACTAGCCCCCAACTAATTTCCAAGGGAAATTCGAGCCATTTTTTGCAGTCTACTCTCACTCCCAAAGAAGTGATGCATCCACAGACAGGAATTTAGCAGAATATCATTCTTTTTCCAATTGACCTGTTGGCTAATGTGTTAACCCAGAGACAAAATAACCTGGAATTTTAGAATTTGAGTCTGTCCAAACATTTAACAGCTTGTCCTTCCCCAGTTGTACAGTGTTCTGTTACCTTCTATCCAGCACAAGGGTTGATCTCTAAATTTTAAAATTTTATTCCAGTACTTTTTAAGCTGGTTTGAAATGCAGTAATTATATCCAAGCAAACCACAAAGCCAAAGGGAGAAAAAGCTAAATGGAGATACCTGCTCAGTGAGCAAGATTGAAATATTACTGTATTTCTTGTTGGTTTCAGAGCCCAAAGATGCCAGACGTAGTAAAAAAAGAAGTAGTGCTGCCTCCCAGATTAGGAACTCCCAGTTGTAAGCTGCATTCAGAAATGTTTTGTGACCCTTAAGAACCTGTATTGAAGAAAAAAAAAAAGTGCCAGTGTCAATAACAAGTAACATGCCTGTTCTTGGGAGAAGCACAATAGCATTGCCCTTACTCCTCTTCTGAACAGACATCCATCCATGCTCTACAGCTACTGACAGTTTTTCCCTTGAAGTGTAATTCGTTCATGTAACTAGGTTAAAGGAAAAGGTCTGGTTTCCTACCTGGCTTTAGCCTGGAATTTGATTTTTTTCTTTCTACCTAGAAAAGGACACTTGTTCTTCCTCTTTCCAATTAACAGGCAATAAGATGTCATTCCTTTCACATGTGCTAGTCCCACTGGCAGCCTCAGACCACCACAGCCAGGCTAAGCTGATTCTGCCTTTCCCAGTATGTACTCACTGGGTCTAATACAGCAGGACTAGGATTGTCATTACTTCCTCCAGAAGCTTACAAAAGCAATCACAGCAGTGAGACTCAGTATCTACTAATCATCAGTCTTGCTGCTACCACCACTGCATCTTCATGGTATCACGAACTTGCCTAAACATTATAACGAGTCTCTTGCCAAAACCAAAGAAACCAAGAAAAGCTCCAGCGCTTACTATAACAGAAGGTTTAGTGAAGGATTAAAAGTTGTAATAGTTATTGACCTGCTTTTCAACAACAGTGGTTAAAGAGGATGCTACAATTAGCCCTCTTAAGTAAGATGTCCTGTGAACATAGAGAATGAGTATCTATTACCCACTAAACATTATAAAGCTTTTAAAAAATGCAAACCACTCCATGTTACTTTGGAGACAAACAGCTACAGTTCAAGCACTTTGTAGGTTGGCAAAAGAAAATCCTCCAGTAGTTTGGGAGTTTTCCACCTACTTTAAAAACAAAGTTAAAGTCTCACCTGGGCACAGCATATAAAAGCAATTGAAAGAGCCAGTAAAAAGATTGACGATACAACAACATCCACAGATCGCTGGGGGCCTCGCCTCTACAGAAACAAAGACACCAAGTCAGGTTTAAGGCTTGGATGCAGAGTTGTGAAGTCAAGGCTCACCACAAACAAAAAATTGTTTTAACAATTCAAGCAGTGCTGTCTGAAGTGCCAAACAACAGTGAGGTAAAGTATATGTACCTAGAGACTTGGTACATACACTCTGTAATAATCAAATCTTGGATCAGAACTGACCTTTAGATAGGAACGAAGGGATAACCAGATCTTAATGTTTTCTACCTTCTTGAGTCTAAAGTGAGGAATTTCATATTTCCTGGCTTTCCGAGCAGATGTAATGTGACTAAAAAGCTTGGCAAACAAAAACCTCTGCAAATTAAAAACATACACACACAAATGTAAATTAGTCTAAACCAAAAAAGATTGCTTGGGATTGCTTAGTGGTAACTGGCAGAAAAGGTTAGCTTTGTGGCACACTGAGGGAGCCTAACAGGGGACCTCAGTGCAAGACCTCTCAGATAAATAACTGTAGTCATAGTGGGATGGCAGAGGTAGAACTGCTATTGCTATGCACAATTAGCCACAGAGCTCTCGCTAAAACAGTAACACCAGCCTGCCAACCACACAACATTTACAGCCACTTCAACAAAGCTACTGCCCACAGTCATGAGGGAGCTGAACACAATGCAGCCAACTATCTAATGCTCCATCTTAGAACAGGCCAATTAAGTAGGCTGCTTCTTTTTCCCCACACAGCTCCATGTTGAAGCACTCACTTCCATGCAGAGTGCCATTTTAAGATGTTAAAACATTATTTTTCCCTTGGGGGCAGGGTAAGAGGGGGAGCACAGGGGTCAGGGAGGGTAATGACAGGTTTAAGTTTGTGACTGATGAATAGGAGTCTTACTAGACTCCCCTACCTAAACTTCTCAGACATCTTACCAGCTTTGACACCTGAGCTTGCTAATTCATGCTTGTCTTGCCCGTGTCTCAGCCAAGTGTGGTTTTGGTAGAACACCTGCCTCAGGGTTCATGAAAGGGAACAGCACATTTAAACCTACCTGTTTATATGTCCTCTCAGCAACACACATCATGAAGAAAAACATCCAGGTTAAGCAAAGTCTTTCAAGGAAGTTAATCGCAGACAAAACAATGACAGGGGTGCTAGCAGGTGCTCCACAAAAGATGTGCAAAAGCTCCTTCAGAGAAATGGAGCACAGCTGCTCCAGGTTATCTGTGCGAAAGAGTCTGTAGAGGAATGGTAGGAATGCTAATCCAATGGTGATGACATTTCCTAGCATTTGATACCCCACTCCTTGCTGGTAGGCATTAACCTGGAAAGCAGGAACAAAAATAGGATGATTACCTGGGGTTTTGCATCAAGGAAAAGGCATGCTGTTGTGACAGCATTAATTCTATCAAGCTTTCAGTGCCCCTTCCCTTCAAAGGACATGGCCTAAAATAATTCCACCCATTTCAGCAAAAAACCAACAACAGCCAATTAGTCAATAAGTAATAGAACCACCACCTTCAGCACACTGCAGAGACACAGCCAACAATAATCAGCTCTGATTAGTCTTCAGCAGGACCTCCTAAATTTTGGTTTATGCAATTTTTAAGTAAGAACATTTGAGACAACTGTATTTGCAGTTGAGGAAGGACCAGTTTTATACCGCACCTCATATTTGCATGTATAGCTATTTTCATGTTTCTTGGTGGTGGTTTTTTAAAGTGGGGGGGGGAGAGGTTGCAATGCCTTACAGCCCTCTTACCCTGCTCATGATAATCCCACTGATCTCCAACACAGACATGTCCACCTTCTTACAGTCATTCCCTTCCCAGATCAGTGCACTCACTTTTGCAGATGCTGGACTTGTATTCTGCAGCCAAAACAAATGGTTCTATAAAAGAGAAAAGAATGCAAAAGGTGTATAATCTATTTCTGTCCCACTATTAAATAATGCTTTTTCCTAGAAAGTATTTAGATTGAGAGGGGGATTCCTAATTTGTCTTTGGGTGAAATATTTTGGTTTGGGATTGCAGTGGTCCAGATAATACCAGTGGGGAGGAGGGAGTTGATCTCTGATACTGTTTAGATCATTCCAGACTTCCATGTGATTAGCACAGTTGACAGAATGGGCTCATCCAGCATTAGGGTGCTCACATTAGACCAACAACATTCAGGTGTGTCTCATATTAGTTGGGCAGATGGGGTGGGGGGAAAGAGGGGCACCTGAAACAGGGGAAAAAAAGAGGGGGGATGTGGAAATCTTTCACAGTATTCTCAGCTACTGGATACAAATCAACAAACCTGCTGGAAAACGTCTTCCTTCAAATCCCGCCTGGTACCTCTCACAATCATTTCCTCACTGTCACTGGTGCAGGACGAGCGACACTCTGGCCCATGAAGCAGATCATCCCAAAGCATGTCTTCTGTCTCAGAGTCATGGCGAGTACTTTCTGAGTCTCTCCGGGTTGCACTACAGCTCCGGGATCCCACACTAATGCAGGACCTCGAGTCCTTTGAAGCAGAGCAAAATTTACACAGCACAGCCCTGCACTGTTTGCAGAACCACCTCCTCTATCCCCCCAGCAATCAGCTAAATCAGCTTCCAGGGGCAGCTGAGAACTCCCAGTCACACCCACCTGGTGCAAACTGTTAAGAACAGTATTATTCAGTGATAGTTTTTGCAACCAGCATTTCTAGACAGGAAGGCACACAGGCAGCATTAGTTCCACACCTCTATTCCCAACTTTACATAATAAAAATTGACTTATTCATTCTAATGCAAAAGTTTTCTGGCTTTTGCATAATCTATTTTAAAATTTCATTCACATTTTATATTTAGTTATATTTATAATTTGATATTAATATATTTTAGTTCTACTTTATTTTCGGGGGGGGGGGGGGGGGGGGGAGTGGCAGGGTGCAAAATAAAGTAATGAAGTGAATGAGTATGTATCACAGAATGGATTTACTCTTTCATTTTAAAATCAAAATTTATTAGCCTAAAAGCTACAATGCAGAGCTACCTCCCAAACCACAAGAGCAATTGTAGCAATTGAACGTGAGCAATTAGAGGCAGCTTGGACCATACTACACTGCCAATAGAGTGATTTTGTTTGTTTGTTTTGTTTTTGTTTAAAAAAAAAAAAGTAACCTACTCACAATTGTGAACAAAGTTTACAAGCTGCAAACAAGCAGGGAAGGGAGGCCACACCTTATACCTGAAGACGCAGAAGCACTATCATTTACTAATGGTCTGTTTTGATGGGGAGGATGGCCCTGCACTGGCCAGGCTCAGTAAAGCTGTCTCTTGAATTTATAACCATACCTGACTATATAATGTAGATTCTAGTTCAGATTCCACGACACTATCAGAGTCTCTGGCACCTTTCAGGGCTTGCTTGACCTGCCAAAACAAAGGAAAACCAGCTCATTATCCACAGCAAAAAATTTTGTGGAAAATGGCATAAATTAAGCATGAGTACCTGTGAGACAGCCTGGTTCAGAGAAACAAGAGGCCTCTTCTCTTCATAGCTATTGTCACTGGAAGCCCCTTCTACATTCTGGTGTAATAAGATCCGTTGTGCCATTGCTTCAGCATCCTCCTCACTCGAAAGCTCATCAGAAACGCCCCCTCTGTTGGTGCAGTCATCCTAGAAATACAGCAGTCAAAATAAGACGAAGGCACCAATAAAGGACCAGCCTGAATTGCATCAAACCAAAGGTTCAAAGCCAGTCCTGCTACTACACTGGTATACACAGAAATCTCTTATTACCTGCAAAAGCCAGCAGAAGATGATCTCCATAGAATATGCATAAACAGAATCCAACTTAGCACCACAGAGACATCACAAATTTTAGCTCCTTACCCCCACTCTTGCCTTGCCTTGCCACAGAGGTAATGAGAGGGAATCTTGGGCAGGGTGGAGTTGGATTTGGGGCAAAGGCAGGAAGAGGCAGCAGCAGCTGTCGGCTTATCTTACCAGCAACCTTAAGCCCAGGAGAACAGATATGTCTACAAGCTGGTGGCTAGCAGGCCCAAAATCATGAGATGTGTCCCCCTACACCTAGCTCTGCTCCTCTTCAAATGCCTAGAAATAGAGAAGTTGGGATGGCATAGTACTACAGTGTTCCACACAGATTCTAATCTAAATTAAGTTCTTAGATTACCTTTAGATTAGCTCACACCTTACTGACCCAGAGGAGCCTCAAAAGTAACACCACAAAAGCTTTATGTTTTAGAGATTTCAACAGAGGTCACGATGCTTTAGTTGTCTTTCTCTCTCCCAAGGGATGTCTCAGTCTTTACTTTCCTGCCTCCCCTCTGAGAGGATATTGTGGGGAACTGGTTGCAAGGTGAATTATTTTACACAACTGCTTTTAAAAATTGCCAATTTATGTATTTTTAATTATTATCAGCAGTCTTCCTTAACTGAACATCTTGTGATCGGAAGTGCCTACAACTAAATGAGCGCTTTGGTAGAACAGACATTTTCCAGGATTATCTGTGTTTGACATACTTGACTATTCTAACAGATGAAAAGATGCTGACAGTAAAGTATCAGCAGCATGTCAGCTGGTCAATCCAGAAGTAGAAAGGGTTTTTAAGGTTTCCTATAGGCAAGCAAAGATTAGTAGAAGAGAGTATCTTGTATTAGATCAAGCCATACAGTTAAGTATCAACAACCTTTTGGGCACATACAGAATATACTGAAATTTGCAACTTCAAATGGATCTTTCCTGCCAGTACCTGATGGCTCTTTTCCTCATCAGAACGTTTATTTTTCTCTTTGAAGTGCAACAGCCTGTATTCAGATCTGGCATGTCTGTGTTTAATGCCATTATTCACAGCATTCACACCATTTTCTGTCTCAGTCCCTTTCTCAGCTACCAGCTTTACTCTTCTAATCCTATGAGAGAAAATACAATTAAATGCTTTTATGTCAGAGAAAAACTCTTTGAGGAAAACATCATGGTCTCTTTCACTTGCCACACAGGTACAACATTAAACACTATAGCTAAGGGAATACATAATTGTCATCTGCTGACAGGCTCTTTGTGTCCTAATTCTGTTGAAGAGACTTATCTGCTTCACTCTCACTGGGCGGTTCTTTGTAACACTAATAGCATCTTAAAACTTCTAAACCAAGAGGAAAACTTTTTCTTATTATTATTTTGAAAAAAATAAATAAGAGCAATTCAGAAGACAAAAAGTCCTCATCAAGAGAAAGGACCTGTCAGTTGAAAACTCATCAAGAAACTCACCTGATAAAACGGTAGAAGACAATGAAATATTATCCCAAACAATCTATCCTCCTTTTCCTCGAGTTACTTTTAGAAAAAGTAAGGTGGTAAAGTGGGATGACTATCCAAGCAACTTAAACTAGAAGGCACAATTGCTTCTGGAAATCAGGTAAGACAGTAATATAATTTGAGCATACATATTCAAGAAAGGTCGCTTATCTGATAAATAAAAATAAGCTCTGCCACTTTCAGGACTCATCTAACACTCAGTTTTAGCTATACTGTGAGATATGATATGATCTCCTAATAAGGACATACTAAAAATTCACAAGGAATCAGCCTCCTACAATACCAAGAGTGCTTTTAGTTCAAAAGAAACTAATTGGCAGACTTTGGGGATATCAGTGACAGTATACATTCTGTCTTCATTTTCCGGATACCAAATTGTTCAGTCTCATTACAAATACAATAAAACCCAGTGAAGATCACATACCTCCTTCGGAAAAGCATACTAAATAAATTGTTAAGAATGGATGCAGATTCAGACTGCTCTTCTTTACTGTTTTTGTCAGGAGAAGACCAACTGTTCCCATCGACACCCACAGATTTGCGTAACTTCCTGATTTTTAAAAGAAGGAGAATTAAATTTGCATAGCAACCTGCTTTTAGGTCTTTCTTAGAAGATCTCAATCAGATCTGAACAGCTTTTTAGATGCTATTTTTCTTAAGTCATGCAGACAAAATGCTTATTTCCAAATAAAATAAATTGTATTTGGATTAACAGAATCTATTCATATACCCACAGGACACCAGTACATCACTAGTAAAGGATGCAACAGACAAAATCTGGACAAAATTTTTGCTGTAGAAATCTAATGGAGGCATGACCCTATCCACATCCATCATCTTGTGTTCAAAAATGCTGTATCAGTGTTTAAACTGACTCAGACACCTAACAGCTAAATATTTAGTTGATAGACTGTAACATCTCCCACATGCACAAACAAATTGCCAGCAATCTCTATGATCATTTCCCTCTTCTCAATACACATCAGCAATTCCCTGCAGTTAATGCCAAAGCAGGATACTGGACTGGTTTGAAAAACCTCGAAGATGCCTTTCTGCGCAGAATGCCGTCCTCTGGCCACAAAGAGAAACTGTATTAAAAAGCTACGTTAGAAAGAGAAGGCCCAACTAGCAACTAAACCAGACCTATCACACCCTGGTATATTTGCAGCATTTGTCCCGGTTATGAGAAGATTACAAATGAAACAGAAAATACTCGTTTTCACATTTATGGTTAAATTAACATTTACATAAAACCAGAACAGAAGATATTTACCCGTTAACTTCTACCATGAGCAATCCATCACATGCTTTGATAACAAGAAACGAACCCGTTACCCTGCTCACCTCCTCCGCCTGCTGAGTCCATTGTTTCCTGAAGGTTTGTTGATCTGGGTGGACACTATTTGACAGTGAACAGTTCCCATCAGCAACATAAGGCACATTGGTCCCATGACTTCACTCGCATTCACAACAGGCATCATGAAATACAACACAACTGCTACGACTGAAAAGGACAAAATTGTATCAAACACAAAAATTAAGAGCATGGCCCAGTTTTTTCTGTCTTAACTATTTACTTTTACTCTGTTCTATAATTTCTGCAAATACTAGTGCCACACATCTTGACATCTACATTAAGTAGGTTTCAGACAGGATCCTTACACTTTAGGTTATGGACTACAACACAATGTCACGTTCCTTGCAGAAAAAGGATTGTGGCACAGACTGCTGCCACCCCTTACCTTGCATAACGTAGAGCACCAGGAGCCACATAAAAATACGCTGGGAGGTAACCTGTATCCACCACTGGCTGAATAACGGAAAAAATACAACTCTCACTATTCCCTTCCGAGTTAGCGATGTCCAGGGAATTTCAGGCTTGGCTTTGGCAAACGTAGAGCCTTGGAATGAAAGGAAAAACAAACAAGTCATTAATCGTGAATTTCAAGAATTTCCTTACTTATGACTTCCTCTTTGGCCACGAACAAGCCCTGTCAGAAGGCTGCAGTTCAGATGGGTGACAGCAGCCCAACTTCAGGCACTCGTGCGGTCTGCACAGCTCCAACAGGGGCGTCTAAAAGCAGTCACCTGTCTTATCTTGACGCCCTGGCTGGTGACCCTTCCCTACCTACCTAAGTCTGCTCTCACCAACCACTTCCCACTGCTTTTGCTGAGCCACCCCGAATTCCTCCCGCCTCCGCTTTCGGGTTTCCAACGCCCCTTCTGTGCCAGCGCTAGCAAGCACGGGCACCCTGCCCCGCTGCTGCTGCCAGAAAGCTGAGCAACTCGGGCTCCACAGCCGGAGAACACACACCTGGCCCGGGAGCAGGCTCTCCTCTCACGCACCACTCACCTCTGATTAAATCCACGTCGATCAGGTCCGGCTGAATGTGACCCTTCTTCTTAGGCTTGTTTTTGAAGCCCTGCGAAGCCGAAAACAAAGGCCTGTTAGCCGCCAGGGGAGCCGAGCCCGGGCTGCGCCCGGCCGCCGCCGTTACCTTCATCTCGGTCTGCTCGATGGACTTCTCCCATATCTGCTGGTCGTAGGCCCCGATCTGGAAGGAGAGGAGGCTGAGGGCACGGCCGGGCCCGCGCCCGCCCGCGCCGCGCCGCACTCACCTTCTTCTGGTACCAGGAAATGGCATCCCTGTCGCGAGAGGCCATGGGGCGCCGCGGGGCGCAGGCGAGCTCGGGGGCGGCCCGGCCCCGGCCCCGGTCCCGGCCGCCGCCCGGGCCGCTGTTACCCTGGAGACCGCCGCAAGCCCGGTGCTCGACTGCCTCCGCCTGCCGCCGGCCCGCCCCCGCCCAGGCGGTACTAGGAGAGCGCCGAGCCCGGCTCCGCCCCGGCCGCCCGCCGCCGCGGCCCTGGAGCAGAAATAAGCAGCCAGGCAGGTAAAGGACAAAATCAGACTTTGTTTATTAAAAAAATACTTTACAGGAAAAAATTCTATGCATTCCGTTGGACTATTTTACAAAGAAATAGCTTAACAGTTTGACACTGGTGTACAGTCAGCTACTGACAGAAATGCACTGCGTTAGAGTATTCACACAGAGGCTCAGGCGCTTCATCGCCGCACTACTCATGGTAAAACCTCTTCGAAACACTTGCTAATGTCAATAAATATACTAAGGCCGCACAAAGCAAACAGTCTTCCAGGCAATTGTACATGTCCTCTGTAGGCAGAGACCTTAGATAAATTAAAACCACAGAAAAAAAATTGTAGCTGCCAATCAAAATCAAATTAAATCACAAAAACAGCAATACAGAAGTCTCTTTACATGTTGTACAAAGAAATCAGAAGCATATGTATTTCTCTCAACACTCAGAGTGCCCCGCAGACACCTCCTCAGCCCCTCCGCCATTGCGCCGAGGCTGCCACTCGCCGCTGGGGTTTCTCGCCAGGCAGCACGAGAACGCACAGGATGAGTTTTTTTGGGAGAGAGGCCACTTTTCTGGAGTAGAAACGAGCCTTCCCCTCTCCTCGCACCCCTTAACCAAGTACAGGGCTGCCAACACTTAGCACTCCTCGAAAACTACAATTCCAGGGCTTACACTCGGTTGATTCGGCCCTGAAAACGGCCAGGCCACGCCAGATTAAGGACTTGAGCTCACGCCTGTGGGAAAAGCTCTGACAATTAGCCTTGTCCAGGGGAACTAAACTGTAACATGCAGGAAAACTGACAGAGCACAGCAGAAAGCCCTTCTTCTGTACGGCAAGATCTATACCTGTGAAAAACGTTGATTATGAATCCCCTGAGAACACTTCACCGAGTGTCCCACCTTCCTGGAAGAGAACGTGTCAAGTATCTGCACAAAATGACTTGTAGCATGTCTAAAGGAGAGAGGAAACTGAAACGAACTGGTATTTCATATCTTCAAATTGCATTTTGCTAGTCCACTTCTAGCACGACTGAACTACTCACCTTTATCCCAAGTGACACTTTTAAACAACAGCACTTTATTTAAAATAGAAACCTCAGCCTGAGTTACATATCTCGAAACTGATCACTCTTTATAGACAGAGCGCTTAGTCAATTAGCAGTCGTCCCCAGCATAAAGCAGGAGTGTTTTCTCCTATCAACTGACATACATATCACAGGGCAGAACCTCATAATTGGGTAATTGAGGATTTACAGTAACTGACCAGCGCATTCATATTTATGAACTGTTCTGTTTCTATCCGAGTACTACTGAGAACTGTTATAACAGCCCATGAAATTTGCCAAAGTTTATCTCATTATGTACGCTGTTTCATGAAATCTTAGAGAAATTCAAACAGCCAGCTATTTAAGATGAGAGACATTCAGTAATATTTACTTGGACCTACCCAGAGGTTTGTTTTGCTCAGCAAACACTAAGTGGCTTGAACTCGTTACTTCATTTCTAAACAGCTATAGCTTATAAAAATCAGTATTCTACATGTCTTGTTCTGGAAAACATTTGCATCTTTCACATCAAGGCATTGTTCTAATTCTGCTCTGTTGTTTTCAGTCCAACTGAAGTGATATTGAAGCAATGGCTAGACAGTATAGCAATCAGCTTCATAAGCAATCCCTCTCATACTTTAGATCCAGAATTGAGGTGGAGTTTGAAAGTAGGATGTCATTTTGGTTAAAGTGTACCAAAGCTAATGATGTATTTAGGTAACAGATTTTTATAAAGTTTGCTCCTCTCTTCCTCAATCTTCCAAGCATGCTAGAACAGCATCAGCAACATTCAAGTCATTTGAAGACACATTTCTGTATTTAAATCTGGGGCTAGATATTTAGTAATTGAATGGAACATAAAGAGAGCACGATACTACTGATCATGTCCCTCCATCCAAAGAGGTAAGTCAGAGCATTTTCCAGGTATTCAGGCTGTAGTCACAGATTTCACTAAAGCTAGTTTTGAAAGCAATGTGAGCCACTGTGGTTTTCTTCCTTTATCCATTTGAAAACATGCTATTAGAATTTACAGAGGACTTCCAAACTGATTCCCTCTTTGTTCTATTTCAACTTCCACTGTAAAACAGACAAGTTGGTGTATGGGGGCTCTTAATCTGTTTATTCTGCCTTTAAAGTTATGTTTGCAGACTCACTGTAGTATCTGCAAATTTGTCAATTCCTGAGTGATTGTACGCAGTGCTGGCTGTCAAAGAACGGCCACCTTATTGATGTACCTCTACTGACACGACCAAAGAATAGCACATGTGAGAAGTGAAATGGGCACTTGGAAGACTAGCAGACTTCGTAAAAAGGAAAGAACACCCTTGGGTAATACGATCCTTGAATGTGAAGGGTGAACTGAAACCACTATTGCCTGTGAGGAATTTTACTTTGCACAACCCTTAAAGCTATGAAATTCCTCTCAACGTAAAAAGTGGAAAAAACCCACCAGAGAACAGACGGCTCATTTATGAGCCAGTCTGGGTCATCTAGAATTTCTGCTAAGATTAAATTACAACCCTGCATGAATCACATTACTTTTCATCATAAAAGCTTTCCATTCTAACACCTTATTTACACAGATTACTAAACAAGTCACTACCACTTCAATCTGTAAATTAGTTTTAAATTGAAATATTTCCTAGTCCTCATTTTTGTACCGAAGACAATACATACATACACATAAGGAGTAATACAGGTTCTAACTAATCACTGCAGTATCTTCTGATGATTATTTTTCTATCAGTTTAAAATAGTGACCTCTACACTGAGGTGCTAATATGTATATAAAAGCCTACACAAACAATATTGCACAAAGTAAGATTTATAATAGAGTAACATATTTTAGAGACCCTTATAAAGAGAAGAGTAACAATTGATATTAAAAAGATGCATCCAGAACTAACACAGCATCTTTGCTTTTGTCTAGTCTAACATAGTGTTTCAAATCTTTCCTACCCCAGTGAGGATTAGAACAAATAAAAGTTATCCGGAAACAGCTTAAGTTGCACCAAAACCCAACTTGTATTCTAAATGTGGGGAGGGGGGAAGGGAGAGGGAGAAAGGGATAGGACTCTTCCTTTTGATGACTGGAAAGGGCAGTAATAAATGGGGTGAGTGAAAGTCAAATACAGATTACACATTAACATCCAGAAATATTGAAATATTGTTTAAAAACTGTCAATAGCTGACACTCTACGCATTCAGCATGTGCCACTGATTTTTCCACAGTACCTGGGCACCCAGAAGCTACACATGGAAAAAGCAGTCCAATGCCGTAATACTTTTTATTGTGAAATAGTTAATACAGAACTTCCTAGAATAAGGACAGCCTTACTGTGTAAGTCAGTTATCAACTCAACGCTATTATATTAAGTGCATCAGTACAAGGAAAAGTGTGGTTCCATTGGACACATTACGACCTGATCAAAACAAGCTGCCAAGTTGGTTAGTATTTTAAAGCCTTAAAGTGCTCAAAGATAGCAGTTTCCTCCACAAGACTACCAATAGGTTCTCTAATTTTGACACTAGTATTAATCATGTTCAGGGAAGATGTATTTTGGAAGCAAAACCCTCCCATCAAACAGCATAAGCAGTGCTATCAAAAGTGTTAGGTCAGTAAGTCATTGCATTTCAACGGGATCAGACACTTTCTTCAGTTAATTTTACAGATCACCTTTGTAGGAACTGTAAGGAATAGATATCAATTTCTATAGCTTGTATATAAACCCAACTTGTATATAAACCAACATGTCAAGTACAGACATACCAAAAATTTCACAAATCATCAAAAGTGCTGTGCGCCTTTTTTTTTTTTTTTTAAGCAATTAAAATGAGATGGGAAAGTCACTTTGCAAGTCTTCTACAAAAGCATCACTTTCTGGTGAAGATTAGAGATAAAGTAAAAGTAGGGAAGTAACACTGACCAATGTAGTTCAATCATTTTATGTTCCTGGAGGAATTTCATTCTGACTTTGAGGAGATATTCAATATCTCTTTACTTAAACAGAAAGAAGTGGTAGACCACTGTTACAGGTTGTACTAAGGGGTTAAAATACAACTTGAATTTTGCATAATCTGTGTAAAAAAGATATGCTTGACATTTTGGAATGTCACCTTTCTTTATAGAATTATAGGCAAGATTTCTCCAATAAAACATAAGCCAGTTATAAAACTATAACTTCACATCAAAATTTTAAAAAGTTGTTAAAAAAATGTTTGATTATATACATATCACACAGAAGAGCCTGCATGATCCTGTGGATTGTGTTGCTGATCAGACTCTATTTTAAAACCTGGAAGGGGCTGGGCCACCTGATCTGGTTGCACAAGTCCTGATATTGAAGAAACAGAGGAGAGCACCCCTGTTGTAAGCTGCATTTCTATACCTGGTTCTTCAGACTCTTTTTTTACACTCACACACTGGGGTTCACCTTCTGACTCTGTCTTTCCAGGAACACTACTGTTCAAGCTTGAATTGCTTTCTGCATTTTCAGAAGTCTCCCCAACAGGGTGATATTGTTTAAGTCTTATGTGCCAGGCTAAGCTGCAGACTGCTGACACTGTTTTGAACTGATGAATGACATTTCTAGGGATGAAGTAGATGTCATTGTCACACAACTGAATTCTAGCATAGCGAATGCCTTCCCGTCTCATTTGGTTTAGTTTGGCTTCATCCACCCATTGAACACACTGAGAGAAGGAAAGACGGTTAAAGTTAGTGGTATATCCTGTTTAGAGTAAACAATTCAGTATCCACCTATTTTCAACATACTTCATGTCTATATCAGAATGTTTCTGTTTAACAGGTAAAACTTCAAATTTAGATGAGAATTGGACTTTTAAAATATAATTTATCTAATGTGCACAATGAACAGTTAAGAGCATTCTACAGTTATAGTTGAAAACAGCAAGTTCGATGTGAGGCTGCATTGTTTTGGCTGACAGGACTGAGCTTAGATGCCTTCACATCCTAAGACAACATCAGTATATTAGAAAAAGCAGAAACAGGCATACATGACTTGTTAATCAACTTCTAATTGTCTCTATTGCACATTATCATGACTCACAGCATAAATCCCAGCTTGGTGGAATGGAAAAGCAGTTGGACTAGACTAGATGATCACTGTTGGTCCCTTCCAACTGAACTATTCTATTCTGAAACATGAGAAGGGAAGTTGCCCAAGAGAGCTGTGAACTGAGGGCCACTGAAGATACAAAAGGGCTGGCTATACAGTGAACCTGAAAACTGTCCAAAGCTAATTCCAAAATGCTAAGAATGAGCTGTCACTATGGAAAATTCAATACCTGTGACACTGGAGGTTCATGCAGGTCCAGCTGAAGTCTCTGCACAACATCAGTGAAATCTTCAGCGTGAAAACAAACCACATCTTTGGTTATACGAGGCTGGTCACTCCTAGAAAAAGATGAGAATTCCAGGAATTTTTAAAGGATTTGAGTTATAGAGAATTGTAGGTCTTTCCAGCAAAATTTTTCATTGAACCAACAACCTACTTCAGTTTTACATGGCACACAAAGTCTCATTGCTTCTCAATACTCGTACTATTTTGAAAAGGAGGTATAGGTCACAGATTTATCTTTTTTTTTTTTTTTTTTCATTTTACTTCTTTCTTGATGCACACACAACAGAAGTGATGTTTTCATGGACAAATACTATACCAAAATGTCCGAGAACTAGGTTCAAGTTGCCACTATCAAAGTTCTCTGTATGTTCTAGGAACCAGAATTTGCCTCAATTCTTCCAATCTATAATAGAGAATTATTCTGTCTAATTAAAGGAAAAATGTAAAGTAATAAAGTAACTCTGAAGCCGAAGCAATGAAGAGCTCGGTTTTATTCAAGGGCTGTGAATCGGAGTAAGGAAGTTCTGGCGCCTTTTATTCATATGAGTATCTAACGATATTGCTAATGATGCTATCCATTTTCTACTGTAATTGCTAGAAATAAGTGATGCAAGTCTAGTTTCTCTGCAAGGTCAACAGCAATGTCCTGGGTACATGAAATGAGAAAGCACTGTAGCTGTAAAACTGACTTCTTAGATTACTGTTACAGAAGTTAGCATTAATATACCTATTCAGGAAAAGGCAATCACAGATAATGGTCCAGGCATGGTATCTTAGTCTTATTTTGCATGTCACTAAAATTTTCTGCAAACTGCTTTTACAACTTTTCTACTGCCTCAAGAAGAGAGAAAAATAGTAGGTATACAGCTTATGTTTTTCCAGCTCTAGACAGCATTTCTCTCATTACAGGGTTTAAACCATTTCTTTGACTAGGCTTGTTTTCCAAGGAATTTTCTTTTTTTAAGAGAGAAAGTGTTCAGAATGACCCCATCCTACTAGAATAGTTGCATTTCAGTGGCACTTACCATTCCCCAAACTGTACAGCCTTCAGAACACCTACAGCAGCTGTACTCTGCCAGTCAAACCCTTGACCCACATGATCAGCATGAGCTCTTGTTCTGTCTTCAAACAGAACTTCACGGGGCTCACTGGTCCGAGGTAGGTACTGGAGATTCTTTATTTCATTCATTGACCTACAACACGACAAAAAAAGACATACTAAAAAACATTTCAGACTACTCAAAATTAAACACTTGTATTAAAATAATCTTAAAATGTTGTGTGCTGCAGGCTTCAAAATCAAAGACCAAAGCACTTACCTCTGATTTCTTCTAGGCGTCTATTCAACAAAAGAGGGAAACAATACAGCAAAGTACAATTCAGGTTATGAGGTCAAACTTTATAAAACAAATCCTATCACCAAAAAAATTTTTTTGTTCACTTGCGCTGAAAGAGTTCTCCCAGGCATTTAATGGTATGTGAAATAGAGCTATTTTAGTAAGATACTGAAGTTTAGTTATTTGGGAGTCCGTCCAAAAATTCTGCTTGAAATTACAATTAAAATATGCTTTCAATTCTTTATCTCCTAAAATTTGTTCTACAGCATATTCTGAGAAAGACAGTAAGTACATACATATACCACAGTATTTCCTGAAAAGGCAGACTGTATTACAAGTGCTTTACCAGTAACATCATAACGTGACATGAACAGTTTAAGGATCTCTGCTCTTTTAGAGCATTTCACCTGCCCCCCCCCCCCAAATTAGTTCTTTCCACAGAAATAAAATGAATAAAAGAAGTCTCCTGAAAGATAATAAAAAGAGGTTTCAATCTAGGATATATTACTATGAAAAGTGGTGAAATAAAGTAACTATCACAAATAACGTATTTGGCTTATCCACTGAACCAATTTGAAACAGAAATTAAAAACTTAAATCTGTGAATCAGCCTTCTGAAGAACTAGTTACACATAAAGTACTTAAGTTTTGTTCTCAAATCTAACACAGGCATAACTGCAATGTTTTACCTTTAATAACAAAGGAAAACAAAACATTACCGGCGCCGTTTGAATGGAGATTTTGGCATATCAGCTGTTGGGATCATCTGCTCTCCTGGTCTCACCCACATTATGGGACCATCATCACTTTGTGACCTGCACTGAAGTCTGAGACTAGAAAGAGTACCCCAGGGCAAAGTCATCTAAAAGAAAACAAAAACAAAACAACCCACAAAACACACATAACACAAAACACTGGGTGAGATAGAAAAATTAAATGATGCCTTTGGTAAAACTGGTTCAAATTTGCTGTCAAAAGAATTGCATAGAAACTAAAATAAGTTTGAGAGGTAAAATGTATTCCAAGCTAACTTTATTGAACTTAGTTTATAGGAAGTAGATGATTATGTTGTACATACATATGATAAACTGTATTTAATTTTTTAGTTTTACAGAACTGTAGCTACCTAATTCAGTACCTTTTGTTTGGACACAGGAAAGAACATACCTCAGTAGCCTAAATAGCATATCAATAGAGAAAATACTTTATGGTTTCTAATTACTTAGGAAAAAATGAAACGTAGTAAATGTTTAATTATCTATAGTGCTTTAAACAAAACACCACAAGTTACTGCTTACTCTGAGAAATGGAGATTCTTCTAACATATCTAGAAATTCTGGGAAGTAGTCCCCAACTTCTTCATCCACTGCTCCAACAAGACTGATCTGCCGCATTGGTCCTGCTCTGTAGGTTCCACAGCAGTACGTTCGATTGACCTGAGTGGCAGAAAGGAAAACACAATACCACCACAGTTTTAGTTCTGTTACAAGAGATTAACATTGATTAATATAATACACTAGACCACAGATGAGATGAATCTTGGACTCATCTACACAACTTATCTACATCTATTTCATTAGAGATAGCTTTGGGAATACGCACAGAGTCCGACCACTTAGAACAGATGCCCATAGGTTATCCCAAAAGAACTCCTGTCTGTATTACTGACAGAAAATACTTGTAAAGTTTGAATAATAGGAAGTTAGTATTTGACTAATTCAGGAACAATTCAACACTTCCAGGCTGACTTGACTTGAGAAATCCATCACAAAGTTTCATTGTAACTCAGTCTTTCACCAGCAAACTTAAAGTCTCTACTAGTTTGTGCAGTTGACTGTTGCTTCTACATTTCAAACTGTATGCTATTGAAATATATATGCTTTCTTCATTTCAGTCATGTCCTAAAGGTCTTTTCCCTATGACCGTAGTGAAAAATCTAGGTGTCCTTCATGCAGCAGTTCTGATAATATTGCTACAGTGTATACAAAACTTTGGACAAAATACTGAGGAAACTAGAGGTCTAGCTAGAAATCCAGTGTCCATGTACAACAATTTTGGGATTACCATTTGCAATATAACCTGCTGACACTGCTGTGGCCAGAAACACTTTAATCTCACTTACAGCCTTTTGACATTCTCTGTAGCACAGACTGTCCCACTTTCCCAGGTCATCTGGAAACTTTTCTTGCCAATTTTCTGTTTCCAGAGGAGAACCACTGACAAGACTCCAATGTTCTCTAGTCTCATCCTATGGACTGCAGCTATAACATGCCATATGGCCACAGAGCAGGTTGTACATAGATGCTGCACCTATTCAATCTTAAAAGATCAGAAATTCTGCCATAATTAGTCTGCTTTGTATACTTGATTTGTCCAAGCCCCAACCTTCCATCACTCTTCAACAGCCTCTCTACATTTATCAAGTGGTTCCAGTGGTGAAAAACTACAGCCAATCTCCATGGCTAAGCGGTGGGACAGGTATGAAGGACAGAGGGTTTATAGCCATGTTCAGAAAGCATAATACCTTTTCTAAGTATGAAGGAGCTTAGTTAAGTTTTTTAGTTTTAAGTTTTGCAGTTTAGCCAACAAAACAGATGTAGTTAAACTACTCCATGAAGTTGTTAAAGGTAAATTAGGAGACTAATAAAGCAAGAGTTAGTTACTGCTGCAATTTTATCCTCTAGCAGCAACCACAGATATTTAGCTTCTTAATTATAGGAGTTTAGCTTACTCCTATTTCCAGAGTCTTCCTTTCTTGAGCTTTGTATATATGCAGTTAGCAGTTCTGCATTGATTGCACAGACATTTTAATTAAAAGCTAAGTCAGAGCCAAAAACAACTTCACATACAGCTTTATTCCTCAGCCCTAAGCCAACTACTGCACCACACCACCTCTACCTGCATGTGTAGAAGTTTGTATCTTAAGTCACTCACAGAACTTCTGCTTGAAGTCCATCAAGACCAGCAGCAGCCGCTGAATGAGCACATACTAACTTTCTGGTTTTGACAATACAGATTTTATTAACCAGGCACTATCTTCAGAGGCTGTTAATTCTTCCTGGCTGTTGCCCTAAGAGAAAGTTAAGTCTCCAAATCCTATTAGAACATTACTGGTAAAGGTTCATATCTAAAATCAGTAAAGTGGAACGATTTCACCAGCTAGCTAGAATGCAATTCAAAGCAGTAGTACTGGAAAACCATAGCATTAAGCTAGTTCTGTGCACCTAAAGGAGATCTAAGGGCTGAAATGTTCTTGTCCTTAAGCTAGTTAAACTCAACTGCTTGGTACTATTAAAGCAAGTGGAGACAGACTACTTCCAGATGAGATTTGTTCTATTGAAGCCACCTGTTGAGATTCACTAGTATTTCACAGGTGTTTGTCACAAGTTAAAATGAATTGCAGTTTTTCCTTGTAATGTTTTCAAAGGTAATGAACAACTAGAAGTTTTAACTTTTTTTTAATGCACTGGAATCCCATGAAAAAACAGAAAAGAGTAAGAGCTATAAAGGAAACACTAGAAATACTTTAAGGAAATCTTGGATTTCAGTGTTTTCCCAGTTTTTAATAGAACTTAAAGAAATATATACACTTGAGAATTAAAATCAGGACATGTTTACACTGAAAATATGTACCAACTCATGGCAATCCCCAGCAGGCTGTAGTATTCATCTCAAGCCAATCCCAGGGGAAGTAGTCTAATAGTTTAATATGCTATAAAAAAAAATTCTTTCACATAGTTTCTCTCTCATCCTTGATTCCTCCAGAGCAGCACAAATACTAATACTACTGCTTAGGGTAGCAGTCTCAAGAATACGGAGTATGCTAAGACCTTGTGCGTAATAGTAAGCATGTTCATGACCATCTAAAAGAACAGGTATCTTACTCATGGGACACTAAACTACCCAACCATGAAGGAAGACCAAGCAACCTGCTTGCTGCACCTTCTTACAAACTACTTTGACCTTTCATTTGCCAAGTGCTCTAGATGCACTCTTAACAGCTATATTAATTTCACAGCCATATTCTGCACCCCTCTTCAGGGAAGAAAGACAAGACTATGAAATACCTTAAGTGACTTTGTTATATCCACTAGGACCTTTCTAAAAATTTCTTATTTTTGTTTTAAGCTCAATTCTTGTTTTAGCCTGGGTCATTCCAGTTTACATGGCTGTCAAAAGTTAATAACTTATTACCACAGCACCATCATTGCTATAATTTGTTCACTATGCTTCTTTAAAAACATTACTGGATAATATGAGTACTAACTGCCACTAAGTGCATGATCTGATCTATACAATCTTTACTGCTGTAAAAGGACCATCGGGCTAGTAAGACCATTCAGGTGTCCTGTGCCCTGTCAAAATGCCAAACAGCTGTCACTACTATGTGTATCCCCTACACCATACAGTATCACACTAAAAGTGAAGTTACAGGCATTTTTAAACTTAGCTCTTCAGTATTCATGGAGACATTTTATAGCAGCTGAATGATGTGCCCATCAGTGTTTCACACATAAGTGAGAACGGAAGTAGACAGCATCATCCTGTGGAAGTTACAGATCTGGTATTTGCATGTTACCGAGATAAATCAGACCCTTGCTTCATGAAGGGTTAAGCAAGCAGTATACCTCTGTAGGGTAGGAAGAGGACATAGAGATGAGGCACATTTGAGACAGATGAGGTTACATTTCAGAAGTTTCTCTCTAGTTTCAAGAAAAGCACAAATCAGTTGTCAATGACAATATTTTAATATGTTAAATCAGCTACAAAACCAACCACACAAACACTTTACTACAAGGAAGAAAGCAAGAATACAAGCAGCTTTACTATTTACAACAGAAAAAGGAAGGGAGGACAGCGTGACATGCCATTACAGCAAGGGTTATGTGTTTGAGTAAAACCTGACAGGTATTTCAGTAAGACCATTGGGCATTATTTATATATTTATTTATATATAAGTGATAAACCAAATTAAGCTTGCAGTACAGATGCACAATCTCTCTATTTTATACTTTGACAGCTTCTGCTAAAAAAAAAAAAAAGAAATTCCCCTTCCAGAATAAGAGACCTTTTTCCAGGAGTAAGAAAAGATTGGATGGACAACCAAACAGTGATATGATTCATTAACCAAAGTTGTCAGGAATAGAGTAACCTTTTCTGACAGTACATTGCAGGACTAGTAAAACTTACCCTATTATCACCTGTGGGCTGCTTCTCCCACCTTCTTCCCAGAAGCAATAGTAGCTTATGCAAAACCTACTTCCCTCAACTCTTTCCTGGCCTGTTTCCAGAACCCCCACTCCTTTGTGATTTTAACTGTTCTTTGGACCAAATAGAGGACTGATCAGGCAGTTGATCAGTTTCTTCTGGGGGGAGAAAAAAAGCAGGAGTGGTTTTTCAAGTCTAGATATATTCCAATTCACAGAGTAGACCTAGAAGCAGTTTTACTGAAACAACTGACAGGGGAAAGTAAGAGTTCATTCTAGCTGCACTGCTAAGAACTTTCAAATTGAAGTATGCTCTTATGCAAAGAAAGCTTACAAATTACTTACTGTTCAGTGATTTGAGTCTTGAAAGCTCTTAATCCAAGCAAATAGCTCCAAACTAAAGCTTCACTTTAGCACTAAGGTATTAGAACAAATGAGCCAGAGCCAATGCAAGCAAAAAAATCCAGAGAACACTGAAGCGTAATTATTTTACTATATAGAAACCAAACTGTTATACTACAAATACACATTGGAGTGCCTTGTTATAAACATTCAACTTAGGTTGTCCTCACTGCTCTGAGTACAAAGGAATTCACCTTGCAAGAGAGTTAATTATCACTAGATTTTTATGAAGTCTTCCAGATTAAAGTCCTTATTTTGAACTGGAGACACTTCCTACTAAAATTCAGTTTGTCTGAAAAGGTACACAAAACAGCTCAATATTGTACAAGTTAAAGGTCACATTAACTTTCAGGTAACTTGCAGTTTACAGATCAAATTTTGATTTCTTGACACCAAGTCTCCTGGACTCGAAACTATCTAACACTCAAAATCCCCTTGCCACAGTATGGTTCAGTACAGCAAACAAATTCATGCATACCAAAGGTTCAACCTAGAACAGAGGTGACTTTTAACTGTGTATCTTCAATTAAAAATAATGTCAGTATTACAGCATGCAATACTGTAACATGCTTAATCTGCTAACGCATTACTATAAAGTGCTTTTGTATTGTACAATTTCTCATAAAGGAAGGTCCAAAAGCGAAGCTTAGCCAGTCTGTTTATTCCTCAAAAGTGCTGCCAAGGAATAGCAGTAAAATAGCCACTCATCCTCCCTGTGCTCTCTTAAGCAGTGCATTTTAGCCTTCTCTATTTAAAGATAAGCTAGATTTTTGCAAGCTAGTTTTAGCAGCATGCAGGAACCACAGTTGAATGCACCACCAATTCAAATCCATCTCCTTAAACTAGATACTTTACCATCATTTATATTCCCTGAAGAGTCCCGTTTCAGCTGTCTTAAGAGTTGTGACAACTATACTACTATACACTGAGCAACCACAGAGAAGTAAGAGCCACACCAATGTTCTTCAGCCAGAGAGTATTAACCAGGTCATACTAAAGCTGGGTTTAGAAAGGTGTTTTAGACCAACTGAACCTTATGTCACAACTCCATCAAGTTTAGACAGTACTTAAAATAGAATTAATTGAAACACCAGCACAGACTATAACCCAGTGAAGCTTCTCATTTGTTACCATACATTCCTCACATGTATTTATAGTATAAGCTATTCATGTTCACAAGATGGGGACATTTACCAAGAAAAAGCGTAACTGTTAGATATCTAATTGACACAGTTCAGCCATTTTAGTGGGTCATCACACGTACTCAGAGTAAATTAGAAGGTAATCATGATGTCGAAGAACACAGATAAATCACTAATACGGAAGACTTTAAAACCTAACCTGTGGACAAGTTTCACATCTGCAGAACACAGGTGTGTACTGTGGAGAAGTGTTTTGCTGACAGCAGCAGTTTGTATGCTCATCAGACAGACTGGGTTTGGAGTACTATGCGCTCTGATGCGGCTCCATCAGCACAAAGAATTACTTAAACCAAGAAACAGAAGCTGGTTTAAAGTAAGTGCTGCAGCAGCTATTCATTGTCAAACAAATTCATAAGCTAAGTGTCAGAATTACCAATTTAATGGTCTCTATGATAAATGCTGGAAAGTATTCAGAGACTTCATAAGGTTGTGGTAACTTTCTGTAAAGCAGTAACTGCTCTTCCAATGCAAATCTTGATTATAAGCATTCGGTAAACTCTGGAGAGATCGAGATAACACATCCACAAGCACTACCATTTCAAAATCTGTTACTAAAGAAGGTCTGTTCCAATAGTACTGAAGTGCACACCACTACAGAATTTCAGGGGTTTCCTTCCAACAGGTGAACCACTAAAAGTAATTAAGATCTTGAATAAAGACTTCAAAAGTAATCAGCAGTTACTAAGCAGGAGTAGGTTTTATTCCATCTGAAAGATTTATCTAAACTGTAATGTTGCGCTAGGTTCATAGATACTTCTAAGCTTGATCACAAGAGTCAAATGCAAGGGTTTTTCATATATGAATCTTGAAATTGGCTTAGTTATTACTGTTGCATCCATTTAAGTTACATGGAGATAGTTTGAGAATTTAAGATAGTTCAAACCCACTATAAAAATCAAGGTAGTATTTAAAATTAAAGCCTTTTTCAAATGCACTTAAGATATTCTAAACACCCCTGAAGTTGGAAAGTTTAAACACCCAACATCAGCTACTGATAGAATTAAGATGCTAAAAAAAAAACAACTTATTTGTTGTGAATGATATACTGAAACCTGAAAAGTAATGTCATTGCAAAAAAACAACCTAGATCCATTGAATAGAAAAAACAGTGTATTTGCAATCTATACAACTCTTAATACAGACCTGCCTATTGTTTTGAACAATTTCAGTGCTCTCCCAAGTTTAGAAGATAGTTTAGACTGAAAGTCTGCACGATCAGTGCAGATCTTTCTACAGGTCACAGTTCACAGTGTCTGAAATATGATTCACCAACTACCAGTGGGTACAAAAGAGCTTTAAGCAGAAAGAGGAATAAACAGCACAGTAGCAGTAGTCCCAACATCATCTTTTTTCATCTGCAAAAAACAAAATATTTGTGCCTAACCTATTTTAGGCCATCCCTGCTCTGGATTAATGAGATTAATCAAAGTGTTGTGCAACTTTTACGCTTTTAAACAGTTCTTACCTGAGAGTGAAAATTTGAAATTGTTGTTGTTTCAATGTCCTTCTTGCCCAAAATTTCCATTTTCACTGGAGTGTTAGGAAAGTTAAAAGCAAAGTAATCCAGGAAGTCTGGTAAATAAGCAGCTGCTCCATGTACTATGGCTAAAGCATAGTAAGCTGCATTTTTATCATTTTCACTGAATGACAACGCAAGAAACTCTTCTGCAAATCTCTCCATCTCCACTGGAGACAAAAATGAGAGTTCATCCATGTAAGCATGAAGGACCAGAGCACCACCATTGGACTGATGTTCTTCATGAATGAAGTTACTAAATTTAGTGCCAGTTTTCAAGAAGCTGCTGCGAACAGAATGCTCCTGGTGTGTCACAAATGGTGTTTGTACTCCCTGGGGTATTCGATATTCCTGCATACCCAAATTCAGTCTGCAGAGTTGTTCATCCTTCAGATACCTGAAGGATTCCTTGTTCATTTCTAAGTTATCACACTGTCCTTGAGACAGAGTCTCTTTGTCAATGCGAGTGAGTCCAGCACACACCGTCTGCACTTCTTTGTTGTACATCTTCAGGCGTTTTCCCCTCATATCTTCCCGGTGTTTCTTTTTCTTTTTTTTCTTTATCTTCTTCATAATAAGACTGTCAGCTCGCTGGGTTTTGCCATTTTCATCTGGAGTTTCTGGCAGCAACAACAGAGATAAGATCAGAGTTCCGCAGTTGCAGCATATTCACCCAAAAAGAATTAAGACCTCTCACTTGCTAAAGCTATCTATTCCCAGGAAGACTGACCAATAGTAATACCTGGACTTTTGACTTACAAGACTTAATTATACAACAAAAAATGCAGTACATCTAGTTATTATGCAAAGAAAGCCTTGAATTAAGGAAAACTCCCAAAACTCAAGCTTAATATTTTAGAAATATTTCCACTTTTAATAGATTTATTAGAATACCTTTAAAAGGAGTCCATATTTCAGAACATCTATAATTAAGTACATTAATAACTTCTGACATTCAAGGCAGCGCCATGGAGCAGAAGAGGATAAACAAGTATGCATAACATTTAAACATTAAGACTTTCATGACAGAACACTTCCCTGATTTTGGATATACAATATAGAAGCAAATCAGAGTGCAGCTGAAGAGAAACAAGCATTATTGACATTTAGAGGAAAAACCACTTTAAGCAGTTAGCTTTCCGGCCAAAAAAAAAATATCCTAGGCTGCTGATCTTTTGTTTTAAAGGATCCAAATCATCACATCCACATCTTCAGCTATCTTTTGCTAGTCTTACAGTTAACCATTCAGCTAATTCAGAGCTAGAAATTAAGAGGTTGTTGTTTCTTGGTTTTTTTTAAAGTTAATCAACCTGCAAAAGGCTAAAGGCTGAGAGATAAAGTATGAAGAAGTAGTTCTCTTAGGCAAAATGTAATAGTTTAATTGCTCATCTTTTAGGAATAAAAACTAATTCAAGTAATATTTTAGCAAGTGACAATGGTAGTTAGAAAACTGTTAAAAAACTCAATTGCCAAGACAAGATTTTAATCTGCCTGAATCAAAGAATTATTTCATGCCAACAACGCACATAAACTTCTAAGAGCCTGGTAATAGATAGCTATGGGGATCAGAACAATCTGCTGCTGAAGGTAACATCTGACTAGAAGATGCAGCAGCTAAAGTTTTTCAGTTTCCCACAGCCCACGTCTTTGTGCTAACAAAATTTCCTTTCTTGGCCTGCTAAGCTATCAAATTTGTATTCCCTCTTTATTCTCTTGCAGCACTTGAAAAAAACATGTTACACTGATCTATGAGAATAGGTGTAGTGATAAATAAATGCAGCTTCAAGTTATTCAGTCTAACCATAGTATTTAACTATATCATTACTTATTTGGTCTCAGAGCTCTTTAGTAAAGATGGTTGACCTTCATAACAGCCTGGTGTAACGAACAGAATTACTCATGAAGCAAAGAAAGAGTTGATTGCTTAATACTAACTTCATACAATTGTCTGAGGACCTGAAATACAAGTTTTCACAGTACTGCTGCTAGCCTTTACAAACAGCAAATGCCCTTATTTTTATATTATAGCTAGGGAAACCAGGAAAAGAAATGCAGTATCACTTGTTTTGGTAAGTCAACTGAAACAGTTCTTGGAATAAGCTTTTCTGGAAGTCTCAGAAGTTAAGTGTCCATAAGCTTACTCAGTCACTAAGCTCTCAAGTATAGATACTGCTTTACTAACTAATCACACAAGATCTTTGTTCTGGTGGGACCAGAGATTCCAAGCTGAAACTAAACAAGAATTTCATGCCACCACCGAGCTGTTGGGAATACTTCCCTGTAGGTGTTTCAAAGTTAATTTTTTGTTGTTAAAGTTCTCTTATTTTAAGCATTTCTAATTTTAGGCATAGTTTCAAAACCTCAGACATGCACAGGTTTTAATTCAAAGTATCTTCCTGTTTGAAGATATTCCCTAATAACAGAGATACAGCTAGCACACTCTGCATTTTTGGAACTTCCAGTGAACACTGGTCTATTTTCAGGATAAAAGCTATCCTGACCACTGCTGTATCCACTGAACACAGCAGAGTCCCACTACTACAGTGAGAGTAACCTCTGTATTACGGGAACCTCGACAATGACATTATGGCAATGCCTGACAATCTTGAAGGAAATATAGTTTTAATTATTCTTTTAAATAAATGGAAAGCCTCCAGTACCTCAAACACAAAGAAAGCTATAGCCAGGCCATCAAACCATGGACTCCCACAGTGAGGTAGAGTAACAGCAGTGCCAGTAACTCAGCTAGTCTAAGGCTATTAGACATCACATAACTGAACACACTACTATCACTTTTAAAAAGCAAAAACAGGGGAGATGTTCACCGTCACCTGTGGCCAAAGATAAGAATAGTAGAGTCAAAGAAATAGGTGGTTTAAATTATAAATGGAAATAAAATTTGATAGAGAAGGACAGCAAAAGAAATCCAGCTACATCCCAAAACCCACTACATACGCAGTCTAGGACAAGTGGTGAAGAGCTTCAAACTTCCAGTTAGCAAACAGCTTTCTTCTGCAAATCTGGACTTCAGATGGTAATTTTAACAGTGTTTAAGCCCTCATTAAGAGAGGGCCTCATACATTTACTGGGTTAGGACTGATATACAGTGACACTCCCAGTCTACCAAGACATACTACTTCTATAGTTTTATCAACATTTATCAAGCTAACGTTTGAAATTTACAGCCCAGGAGCTTTTATAGTCATTATTCACAGTGGTTTAGAAGCATTAGACAATAGCAAAAAGTCTCTCCCCATAATAGTTTTGCCCATTCTTAAGACAGTACTATCTAGAGTTTACACTACAGAGTTAACTTTTGTAAGCGCGTGCATCTTTGGTTTCTTTGGCACAATACCTTCACATATACTCCTGAAGCACAATTCACAACGTACTGTCTTTACTACAGCAGCATTTGCAATCGCTTTTCACCTATGTTGCCATCACCAAGTAGCTTTTTACTATCATAAATTTGTAAGCAGAACCAAAATAGTCATTTGTAGTGTTAAAAAAAAGAAGAGACGACGACATCCCCTCGCCCCAGTTTTGGCCTTCTTGTCAGAGAAACTGCGGGCCATTTATTAAAAAAAAACAAAAACCAAAACCAAACCCACACCAACAAAAACAAACCAAACAAAACAGCAGCTTCTCAGTTCTAGCGTATGTTAAAGCAAGCACAGTAGGAAGAAAGCTTTCCTATCCAAGCACTTGCACGTTGAACCCGCGACGACGGGCGATGCTGAACAGCAGCACGACTAAGAGCGCCCGTTCGGGACACGGAGAGCCCGCGGCTCCGGTCCCTCCGCCACACGCCGCCGGGGCTCCGCGCTCCCTCCCGAAGTGGCAGGGAACAGCGACAAGGGCTACTGAAGCCACGGTCCGCTCCCCCTACCTCGCACACCTCCACACGCGGCCACGCTCAGGGCTCCGGGAGCGGCGAGCATTCTTCTCCGCTCCCGCCTTCGCCCCGGCGGGCGAGGCCGATCCCCAGCCGCCCCAGGAAGGCGGCGGGCGAGGCCGCCGGACGCGGCGGGCGGGCTCCGCCGGGCTGCCGGGGGCGAGATCCGCACCGGCCGAGCGACCGCCGGGCGCCCAAGGCGGGTGCCGAGCCGGTCAGCCGCGCCGCCGCCCCGCCGCTCCCTCCCCACCCCCTCCCGCCGCCCCGCGCCTCACCTCGCTTGCTGGGCCGCCCGGCTGCCCCGTCCGCGGGGCTGCCCCGCCTCGCCTTCTGCGGCTGCCCGGCGGCCAGGCGGCCGGGCTCGGGGCCGGCGGCGGGGCGATGCCGGTGGTGGTGGTGGCGGCGCTCCTCGAGCGCGGCGGGCGGCGGTAGGCTGAGCGGGGAGAAGGTGAAGAGCCCGGCGGCGGCGGGCAGGCCGGGCAGGGCGGCCGGGGGCAGCGGCTCCGCCGGGCCGGGCCCCGCCAGCAGCTGCTGGCTCAGCCGGGCCCGCTTGCCGCCCGTCGCCTCGCCGGGGGTGCCCCGCCGCCGCCGCCCGCCGCCGCCGCGAGGCCGGCCGGGCCGGTCCCCCGAGGGGAGCGGGGGCGGCTCCTCCGGGGCCCGGGACACTGCGCGCACCGCAGCGACCTGCGCAGCCATTTCACAGTCTCCCTCACACACATTTAAATGGCCCGAGCGCCAGGCGGCACTGCGCAGGCGCCGCGCGGCGCCCCCTGGGAGATGTAGTTCGCGCCGGCGCGCCGGGAAGTGTAGTCCGCCCGCGGGCGCATGCGCCGGACCTCGGCAGAGCCGGCCGAGGCGGCGGGCGGCGCGGGGAGCGGGTCACGTGGGCCGGCGGCGGCGCGGGAAAGCTCTGGGTCACCCCAGATCCGCGACTGCGTCATCGCGGGGGCGCGGGCGGCGGGGAGACGGCGACCCGCGCGCGGACCCGTCAGTACAGCCGGGCGTGCAGGCCGATAAATAAAACTTTTATTTTTACGGCATTTCCCACGCGTCATAAAACGCTTCTTCGGCTGAACACGCGACCGCTGGGCTCTGGTACGACTGCCCGAGCAACGGCGCCGTCAGACCGGAGGACGGAGCGGCCGTCGGCCGGCCTCCCAGCGCTGGCGGCGGTTCGGGCGGCGCGACATGGCGGCCGGCCGCGCGAAGGCGTCGAGGCCTGCGGCCGGCCTCCGTCCGGCCCGCTTTGCTGACTGGTGTCGGTAGGCTCGGTGCAATGCAGAAGCGACTTGCAGCAGGAGTGCAGGTCGGGTAGGGTCGTCTGTTGGCTCCTGCTGCTGAGAAAGCAGGTGACTTCGGCGACAAGTGAGGCAGGCTCCTTCTGGGCCGTATTGGCCACCGCTCCAGCAAGAGCAGCTTTAAGCCAGCTTGAGTTCTCTCTTCGGGTCGTTGTCAGTAGATTCCTCTCTTGACCAAATCCCCCAAATCCCACTTTGGTTTTCTCTCTCTACAGGAAAACAATCGTATACAAGCAGTTCTCAACATCTTTGTCCCACCCCACTGATGATATAAATAGCAGAGGAATCTGTCTAGAAATCTCATCTTCCGAGATACCCGTCTGAAATTTTGTGCCGGTGAGTCACAAATCCTTAAAAACAGCATTGCTTTAAACATACAATGGTATTTTGCTTGCTGTGGTGGTGTTTTTTGTTTGGGGTTTGGTTGGGGTTTTTTCAGATAGCGAAGGCCGTTGGGTCAGCTAATTCTGCAGTCTGTTACGCTAGTTTAGTTTCTATATGAGCAATCACCATCTTAGTCTTATTGACCAAAAACCTAGACAAATTATCTGATTTGCTTAGATGAAAAAAAAATTCAAGGAAAATTATTTCTAAAGTCTGAGTAGCTAATTCTCTTTTAGTCCAAGTAATGTAAACATTTAAGGATGTGCACATCTTTGATTATGGTAGACCTACACCTGTGAGTGAAGTTACACAGATGCTGGGTCTGCACGATCCAGAGTCTTGTTCTGCTTTGGTCTGCACCGTTGGCCCTCCATATCATTCAATAGTTTTCGCTAGATCCTTTCGCCAGTTTGCACTGCTTTGTTTCAAAAAGCTCAAATCCATCCTTTTGAAGTGAATGTGTTCCAAAACACAACAAAAATATATCCCCCCTTAGGATAAAATATCTATTCCCGTTTTTAGTTTCCATCCTGTTGTAAATTAACTGAAAGTGCTTAGTTGCTGGTACTTTACTTTAAAACTTTAGTTGGTGAAGAATGTGCAAGTAGTGCCTGAGCTGCAAATATCATGCAACAGCTTTTGATGTATTTATTTTGATGGAAACCTTGCTGGGGTGAGCACTCAAGGTGTATCAGGAGGACTTCACAAATCTGTAGCGCCAAGTCTATAAAACGTATCTAAATATTCCATGCTGGTGGTGGATTTCTTGGTCCTTTAGGTTTTGAAAATCGATTTGCAAAGCCTAGGAAGAAATAATTTTTTTAATGCAACAAATTCTGTATGTTATAGATGTTGATTATGTAATTCCTCAAGTTAATGTGGTATTTAAATACTCATAATTTCAATTCTTTCCCAAATTTTAAGATATGGTAGACTTAAAGCAACATTCTGTAGTTGTAAGTCAGCTGGTGCAAAAACAGTCTATCAATGTGTCTATCTGACAAATACTGTCATTATAACATGAATATCAAGATAACTAGATTTTTTTGCCTAATCTAATAAATGACTACTCTTTAGTAGAAGAATTTAAAATAGAAAACATGGTATTTCTCCTCTGCCATATTACACAACATAAAGCAGCGACCTAGTGGTAATGCTACAGCTTTGTCTTTGTCTTCCGCTGTCTCTGTTGCCACATAAAGGCTTTCAGATACAGGAAAGCCAAATACACGCTTCAGACTCTTCACACACTGAGAAGCGTTTGTCAGAGTAGGTTTCAGGGTTTGTGTTTTCCTCCTTACCTGTTCTTTAAACAGGTCATGAATAAAGTTGTAAATGTGTAAAAAAATAATAAGCATTATTTGTTAGCGTTCAGCCTGGTACCTACATTTAGACTTTCAAAAAACAGGTACTTCCTACACCAAAACACAAAGAGAAGAACATACCAAAGTGAAGGAAAGACCTTGAATGGTTTAACGGGGCAGATTCTGATGGTTTTGTCAGTGAAGATGGACTACAGATGCCTAGAAATAAAAAATTAGGCTGAAGCAGTTAGTCACTAGGATAATTCCCTGAAGAGCTGGACCCGGACACATCTATGGGAAAACACGTACTGCCACATGCACGATGACACTAGGCATGGATGCTATTTCAGCACAAGACAAAGTTAACTACTTTCCACACTAGCAGAGCTTGAATGCCTCACAGTTTTAACAACATTATTTGCTCATAGCAGGGAGTGAGCGTACTACTGCAGCGCAATCCTCTGGGACAATGTTTGCTCAGAAGTGCTTTAAACAGTTTTTAGCAGTCCTATTTTCAAGATAAGCATTTTAATTTTAGATCAAAGGGAACTTAATGAGAAACTCCTTATTTGTGCTCCAAATAGACTGGGCAGAATCCAGGACAGGGCTCACATTCCCCACAGCACCCCGATCCCCCATTTTTAGAGTGTTTGTCCCACAACACTAGTTTGAACGACCTGAAGAATGGTAGTTTGGGTACACTGGAGCTATCCCCAAGGTACCCAAAGGTCATTAAAGGGGCACCACAGCATCTTTGTGATACTCCTAAAACAACTATTACTATCCAGATGAGATGATGGTACTCAGCTAGCCAGCACAGCTCTCTATGTCCTATTCCAAAGTAGGCAGACATGCAGGGCGTTTCACATTTGACGAGTTCAGGTTCTTGAAAATTCAACCCCACATATTTCTTTATATACTTGCTTAAAGCCATCAGGAAGGTGCACATTAGCCTGAAAGACTTACTCTTTCTCACATTTTTCAGTATTTTCAAGCTCTGTAGGAAAAAGAAAAGAAAAAAAAAGGAAAAGAAGGCTTTTGGGAAAAAACGTAGCAAGCAGTAAATCAGCTACTGTGATTAAAGGGAATTCACTGATAAATATACATGTATCAAATCTCATAAGAAGTATCATGCCGAGCAGCTGAGACTGAATGCCGACTTCTGCCATTTGCTTTGTCTCTGGCTTTTTTCTAGCCAGCCTGAGTGCCTCCAGTTTGTATTATTCTTGCTCTTTTCCTCAAAAGCTTTTCTGCTCAACCGTAACATTCCGAAGTACAATTGCTCATGAGGATGGTTAACGAGGGCCACAACAAGAGGAGAGTGGTGATGAGTAGAGTCTGTCCCATACGGGAATTCAGACTCCACTCAAGCAACTTTTTCCAAGAGGAACTGGCACTTAGGTGGGCAGAGTGCCAAGGCATAACCATTCACATGGGTATGGCTGTGTTACTCTGTTCCTAGTGCAGACAGTGGTTTTGTTTGCAGTTCTACAACAGACTATTTCTATTGGTCTTGTTTCCTTGCCCTAAATATGAGTGGTCTCAAAGCAGGCAATTTTCACAAGGTTAGCAGTGAGAAAGTAGCGATAGCTGTAGCTAGAACAATCTCTTCTTCTCACCCTCTCACATTTTCAATAGCTCGTTTTGTCTTGTTTCTTTTACCTTGCTTCTCCTGAAGCATTTCATAGGCTCTTTTGACGATGTTTTGGAAGCATTGTTCTCCAAGCCTGGAGGACTCATTGTAGAATGTCTTGCAGCAGGCTGCAGACCTGGAAACATCCATCAGAACATTTTCAGTGGTCATTCAAGAATCCTCCTGCTTTTTTCTAAGTTCTTTGTTGTTACTTTTCATTTCCTCCAATGCAGCAATTCTAGAAATTTCCAGCAGGTCCCCTAGTTGTATTGACTTTCTTTATATCTGCTGAACTCTCCTGCAGTTAAGTCCTGAAGCACTACTGTTGGTAATGCTTTGAACAAGTGGGCCACGATCTCCTCGCTATGTACAGGTTTAGGTGTAAGTAAAAAAATCTCAGTTACATGCCAAGAAAATAACTCCTCACTTACTTGCTGCATCAGCAAGAACAAATGACTCTGGGGTTCTTTCAGGAAGCGGGGGAGGAGAGTTGGAGCGATCCCGGGTTGTCTCTAAGAAAGCAAAGATAAAAGACTTAGCTACCTAGCTTTAAATATATATATATATGTGTATATATATATCAGTTCACTGAGAGCTCCACAGCACTCTAACTGGCATATGTCATTCATCTCAAAGGAAACACACAACATGCAGCAAAAGATGTGACAACCCTCGGCCTGAGGAGGCTGCAAGGAACATCATCACGTACAGGGTGAGACAGGAGCTGATTAGGAAATATGAAACTACCAGTTCATTTGGTTGCAGAACTGTCTAGTTCTGTTTAGCTGCAGAAGCATTTAGCAACACAAAATTTCCATTGGACTGAGGACAGATCCTAAAGACATTTACTAAACATGGTAAAGCAGCTTCAGTAGAAAGCAGACCTTATTTCCACAGATTATCCCAGCATTAACTTATACCTGTTTGTGGCCTCTGCAGCTTCACACTCTGGAAACAAAAAACAAGGGAGGTATTTGAAATTCCCACAACCAAATGTCATTCTCTTGCACAAAAGCAAGCCAGAGAAGATGAGGAAATGACGTTCCGTGCAAATGCCCTCCCACACACACCTCCATGCTCACGTAATGGAAGATAGACTTACGCCTTACTGTTTCACTTTACAAAGCTATAATTCAACTATGGGATGATCAAGAGATGCGTACATTTTGTTCAGCTCCTGCCTGTTCCACAGGGCAGTGTGAACCTCAGTGGTCCGCTAACTTCCTATCTTCATTGTCCTCTAGAAGAGGGACAATATTTTTACTACCTTGTATGGGATTTAGGACCCCCAAAAATAATGTTTGAAGTAAAGTAGATGTTGATAAGGAGGAGCCTGACTGAGACCACATCTTCCTCCCAGTCCTGAACCCTGAACTAATTTACGGAAAGTAGACTGTCAAAACTAGGGTCTCTCTCACAGAAGGAAACATGATAAGAAAATCGGCATAGTGGTAGGAATGGAGAAGGGATAAAAAGCCACTTACCTTACATGGTCTCAGTCTCGCTGAGTCATTAAACATCTCTGAGTGAGACTCACCACTCCACTCCAGAGAGGTTCCGATATTTGCATTTCTGGCTGGAAGCTGAAAATCAGAAGTGACCAGAGGAAATTGTCCTAGAAACAATTGAACAGAAGAGAGGTCATTTCTCATGCCAGGCAGCCAGAGCGAAGGCACTGCTGGATGCTACGATACCACACAAACATGGGAAAGAGCCCTCAGAGCACTTCTCAGCCCCTGCTTTGTTAAATGCACTTACCAGATTCACTGGCCACAATAAAGGACTCAGGGGTTCGCTCGGGCAGGGGCGGAGGATCATCATCATCTGGCTGTGGCAGGGTGGCTAATTGGGGAGACATGGACAGATTACCTGCATGGCACAACACAGCAGGAGAACTACAGACCTTTGTAGAGACTCTGAGAGCTGACTGCTCTTGCCCAACTGTCCACCAGAGATGATGGTTAAACACCTCCGAACTGCAGTTGAAAATCCAAATAGTCTTCAGCACCAGTTCACCGGCTGCTAGCTACATGGCCCCAAGGGCAGACTTCCAGCAGCGTCAGCAGCAGAATTCCCATTGTACAGAGGAAAATGACGAGCATACCCCCAGCACACAGCCAAGCTCACAGCTGGCGGTACTATTGCTGCTTGGCTTGTGCTGCAACTCCCATAACTTTCCGAGGATCTCTAGCATCTAGATAACAAGCACATTTGTGACACTGAATGCTGAAGGGCCTGAGCAGGACAAAGCTGAGCAAGTGCCAAAGCTGCAGACAATGGGAAAAGTCTGACTGGGCCAGGACTGACCAGACCAAGGAACAATTCTACCTTCTCCATATGGTGGGTGATTGGTTTTAAGGCTACAGATCTGGGCAAAACACTAATGTTGAAGTCCTGGTTCTCTCAGTCTCAGTGGGATGTCAGCGTCCCCCTGCACGACACCCTGCAGAAAGGAGTGGGTTTTGACCCAGAAACTAGATCCTCAGAGAAAAACATTTCTAGGAGCTTTCTGAGTGCTTCTTAGAGCACCCTGTTCTAAGAATTGGTCAGCACCAATCCCTGCCTTCTTGTGGGAGCCGTACCGAGGTGACATAGTAGTCCAGAGCAGCTGTGTAAAGCGAATCCCCAAATCATGCTGTCCTAAAAGTGTTTTTTGTTTTTATGGGAAAAATTTAAGGCAGGATGAAAGGAAGTTGCTCCCTCAGCTCCTGTGGGAACACAGTCCCAAGGAGCAGCTACAGCCCTGCCTGGATGCCAACAGACAACACTCGCCACCTGCTCTGGCGTGCCGCAGCCCAGAGAGACCAAGCCCAGCTTGTTGCAGTGCTGCACCACTTACTCGGGGAGGATATCCTCTCGTCGTTCAGCGGGGGAGCGTGGTAGGACACAGGCCTGGGTGGTGAGGAGCTGGCCACAGCAGGCTGCAGTGGGGCACTCACAGCGCAAGAAGGGAGCGGTGCATCCTGCCCCTCCACAAAGCACTCAGCAAACACGGGGGACACGGGGTCGTCCGGAGAGAGTGAAGAGAAGTAGGGGTCTTCTGCTGAGCAGAGGTAAGAGTAAGGACGTTGCCCACGGTTCCTGCGGCTTGGGGGAACATCTGCTTCTCGGCTCGAGTGCTTCAGCTCAACAGGGGAAAATCCATCCTGCTTCTTCACCTGAAAGCTTGAGTAACAGGCATGTGGCAACTGTGAACTCAAAACGGGCTTTGCATCCCCTCCATCCCATTCCCAGCCTTCTCCCCGCTGCGCCAGCACAAAAGGGGTCGATGCAGTCCGTGTCAGAGGTGCTCTGCCACGAGGCCCTCTCCTGCCTGCTCCCTTCGGTTCCAGGCTCAGAAGCAGCTGCTCAGGAGAGATGCTGTTGAACTCCAAACTGCGGTGTTTCTGAAGAGCGTCCCCAGCACTCTGCTTCTCAGCGGCAGCTGCCTTTCTGCAGTTGATGAAGTTCAAAGTGCCAAAGGAGATGGCCTGTCTGATGGGAGGGACTCCACATTCCGAGCTGTCGTCTACTCCCGTGGCAGACAACGATATCAGGGAAGCTTTGCTTTGTACCACCGGAGGAAGACGTTGATGCACATCCTGTTCCTCTTGCTCCGAGCTGCAATAAAGCACCGTAATGTGAAGTCAAAGCCGCCTAGTACTCAGAAATCTCTGTTAGCCTACTAACAAGGCCCCACAACATTGCTTCTAAGAGCAGATCCAGGAATGTAGAGCCTGATTCAGCCTCAACCAAGGAACACAGGGAAGGACTGTGCACCCTGGTGCCCCAATTGAACACCATTAAATGGTGAACAGGGGAAGGCCCTTTACACAGGTAAACTACACCCTCAGTGCAGACTGTACCAAAAAGCAAAATTATTTACAGAAAGCAAGCACTGCAAACCAGAACATGCCCACAGAAAGATCCCACCACCCCCTGAAGCTGCCCACGTCAGGCAGCTAGACTCCTCAGGCTTGCTGTTTCTAGAGCAAGAGGCACTGGCATGGCAGGTGCAGATGAAAGATGGGACCAGTCGGGGTGCACCCTGCAGGGTGCACAGCTCCAGGCAGAGGGCTGAGATGAACCAGCACTGGGGTCTCTCCACGTGCATGAGCTTGTTTTCACATTGCCCTGTGATGTGTTTTCAGTTCATGTGTGAAACACTTTATAAGCACAGTATGAAGCAGACCCAAGGGCAGAAGAGGGGGACAGATAGTGGCAGGCAGGGAAGAGGCTGAGAAACAGTCTCAGGGACAGAGCAGTGAGAAGAGCAAGAAGTATGTTCGGAACAAGTGTGAGAGTCAAAGTGAGGCTCAAGGGAGTGCAGATCCTGCTGACAAATGAAATGCAACATTCAAACAGAACTGTGTCACAGAGCACAGATTAAAAAATGTGTCTTCCTGAAATCTCATGGTTGACTGAAAATACTAACCCAGGGGATACCTGCACTATGGCCTTACCAGGTTAGTAATCTCAGAGAATAAATGTCTTCCACTGGAGTCAGAAGTGGCTTGGCTACAGGATGCCTTCTTTGTACCTAGTGAAAGAAGAGGTTAGAAAACAAGAGTGAGGAGGAAGAATGCAAAGAGCACAAACATGCTATTTCAGGAGTGGGAATTTGTGCCAACTACCGTTAATAATTTATGCAGTTTGGAAATTACAAATACCAACTTGAAAATGCCAAGCTGGAGCTGAAAACTGAGGACAAAACCTCCTGAACAGCAATTCCCGTCAGCACCTTTTTGAAATGAGAGTACAGCAAGCCACACAACCATCCAGCTGTTCCAAACACCTGCAAAACAGCCTGCGCAGACAACTCTGCTTTCAGGACCCCATGTGGCCTTCAGCCTGGCAAGTCGGGCACTGGTTTCATTTGTGACACTTCGGCATATGACCATCCCCCATACTCTGCTACGTGCTTTCAGAGGGCAGTGTGGTTTAGGTGGGCGAGAGCTTTGGCCAGAAGCTACAACACTACATCCGGACCTGAGCCGTTTTCTGCATTTTGGGTCAACCTAGTCTTGCATCTCCTTTGCTGACAGACCGTCCACAACACATAGAAAGATGCTCTTTTCAGCTCTTTTCTCACTCAGCTCTCGCTTGGAACATCCTGCAAATCCTGTGGCAAAACTGAGGCACGAGTCCCATCGCAGGATCCTGTTCCCAATTCTTTAGACAAAAGCTTCTGACAAAAATAAGCTAACTGTAACCTTTTAGCCTTTGCCTAAGAATGGCAATGCATTTACTTCAGCCAGACTGCACACAGCTACACAGGAAAGGTAAGGCTCATGCCAGCAGTCACAGAAGAATGGCAAGAGCAAAGAAAAGCTTAACCATGGATGTTTTGTATGTTCCTGTTTATATGCAAGTTCATACTGAGACCACATTGTTTTTCCTCAGAGGTGTATCAGATTTGAAAGACTTTGACATGTATTTTCACAAGATATTTCAGCCTACTTTCTCCCACAGTCAGGCTGTAATTCTAATTACCTCATTAGAATACCACCATGTTGCAGACTAACACTTTTAGCCATACCACCTTGTGCACCCAAGCTTCCCAACCTAGATTGAAAGTCACTGTTGCTTGCAAGCATGCCATGAAGACACGTTTCACTGGCACGTACACATGGAAATCAGCTGCTGCTATAGAAAGTTGGTGCTTTTCTATTCACTCATTATATTAAACAATTATGAAAGTATATAGAAAATGGTTTTAAGACCAACAAAAATTTAGCTCTGTCTTGGGGCCAAATCCTGTGATAAGCATTGCACATTCATGGAGACAGCTGGATTCTCATGGGTTAACTTGAAAAGAGGCTCAGTTTGGGGACCAAGGGTAGCAGAAAACAAGGGGATTCATTCCAGGTCTGCAGAGGAGAGCTCTGCAGTAGGAATCTAGGTTAGACCTGGCATGCCCAAGGCTGCAAGAGGCAGTGTGTTTATCCTGGGGACTTTTACCTGTGAAGCAGCAGAATCTTCCTGGGCATCAAGTGCTTTAATTTGCCTTTTGAAGAGCTCAATCACCACATCATAAACCAGCTCATACTGCTCCTGCATTCCAGACAAATAAAACAGACATGAGAGCCAGCACCTGCAGTACTTGCAAATGGTAACCTGTTACCCAAATCACAGGCATCAGCCCTGAGAGAAGCTGCCACTTTCCAGTCCATTGGCAGGGTAAATGCTCAAAAGCGGTAGAAGCCATAACTCTCAAAGGGTTCAGACTGAAGCATTTGGGTTTTTTTCAGGTGCACAAACAATGCTGTTCTGCATTGAGCTTCCTCTTCAGTTTGCTTCAGCTGCAAAGAGTTCCCACTTTATTTCTTGGACAGTCCCTTGTTTCACAGTGTTAAGCATTCAATAAATCAGGCTGCAAGCACTAAGCTATTCCAGCTGTCTACAAGGAAATGGTCAGCTACCAAATTAATTTCTGCAAAATCATTCTTCTGTTCAGAAAAGGGACCTTACAGAACATCTATACACCCTAGTTCCCAGCAGCACAACCGCTCTGTGTTTCCTTACTGTGAACTGTCCTGGGGGAAAGCTGAGGTGCCAGTATGAAGAGTACACCAGTTGGCGAAATTTCCCAAACGTACCTTGGTCTGCACTATGGAAGGCCTTTGCGTGCGCATTTCCTGGATCAGACTAAAAATACTGAAGTTCACTGGAACAATCTTGCAAGAAAGAGAAAAGACAAAAAATTACAGACACGTCTAATTCCAAGCAGCTTCCAAGTTGTGACGCAGTTTAGAGCAGTGTCTGAAATTCAGGCCTGCTATGGCAAGAATTTTTAACAAAGGACCTGCTTAAAGTGCTATTTTTTATTATGAACCAGCTTGCCTCCTCCCTCCTGTCTTGCACTCCACAGAAAATACCCTTTTTATAACAGCATTGGTAACAGCTGTGAACAGCACAAAGGACCAGACACTGATTTCCCAGATCCATGGGTTCAGAGTTGCTGCGGTTACAGAAAGCAGCCACTCCTCCGAGTCCCAGCAACCTGCTGCAAGGCCAGAGATTACTTTACACATGTTTTTATTGAAGAGGCAGAGTAAAGCAAGGTATTAGTTTGGAAATGCTGGATTTCTGATGCTTAAGTGTGGAGAGATGAATATAGACAGTAAAGTCATATTGAAGACTGAAGGACAGCACAGAGCCAAGCTCTGTGATCTGAAGGTCCTGCCAGAGGGAGCAATGGGAGGGAGGATTCTGCCCCATCAGTACGAGCATTGGGGGCTCTTTGCATCGGGATGGGGAGGGGAGCAGTGGCAACAGAGAGTGCATGGATGATGCAGAGCCTAAAGACAGAGAAGCAGCACAAACTGGGAATGGGGTATCAGCAGTTTGGCCCCCAGCGTTCTCCAGTCAGGCTGTGGAGAGTTCCCATTCATGGCTGCCATCTGAAATACATCTGCATGGAGTCAGAGGAGGTGAAAGGGAGAGTAAGGGGAGAGAGAAGGCGAAGGAGAGACAGAGAGATGCAGCACTGCTGCACGCAGGTGCCGTTCAAAGATGCGGACCGGGCTGACACTCACTCCGTCCTTCAGCAGCTTCTGGGTGTAGTCGATTGCACAGATGACTCCCGTTCTCCCGCAGCCGGCACTGCAATGACAGTACAGCAGGGTTGCTAGTAGAGGTCAGAGGATGGGCACGCTGTGTTGTCTGACAAGGATATTTGAAAAAGATCCACAGCCTCCTGTGACCCTCCCATCCCGCACGGCAGAGGGTGCAGACCCGGACAATGGCCTTGCTGCTCCTGCTGAAGCTTCACCTGCCCACAGCTCTGCCGCAGGCTGGAAGGCACCTCTCGTGCTCCTGTGAGCAGTTCTCAGTCCTTCTGTGGCGACCAGCCCACATGCGGACATGCACAGCGTTGGTGGTCTCTCAACTACACGTGCTGTTGCTGGCCTGCTGCTACCTGTCTCCTTTCCTGCCACCTGTCCATGCTAGCTGTCCTCAGAGGATGCTTTTGCCATAGGAATTCCTACAAGAGGAGCTTGGCTGCAGGCTTGCACCGGCTGCCAGCCCTGCTGTGGCCACTTGGGAAGCGGGGGGCCAGGGGCCGGGACCCTGTCCCTGCCGGTGACCGGCTCACCCACCTGCAGTGGATGCAGATGGGGACACTGTCGTCCGGCTGGTAGCAGCGAATCTCACCGATGAGTTCCAGGATGGGGTCGATGGACGAGGGGACATCGTGGTCTGGCCAGTTTTTATAGTGGAACTGGCGGACAGTGCGGGTTTCCTGCAGGAGGAGAAGAGTGCTGGCAGGGTCCGGGGCCGGCCCACAGCACCAAGGGGATGCTGCCGCAGCTCCCATGGGCACCAGCTGGGCCGCCGGCACGGCAAGGGGAAGCTGGCGTGCTGCAGACATCTCCAGTTCCCGTCTGCATCGGCAGGCAAAGGTTAGAGATGCAGTTTGCAGCTGTTCCTGCTACAAAAGAAGCATTGCCATTTTGTGACGGTCTTGATGTTACCTGTTGGCCTCACCCAGGGTCTCATTTGCCATGACTGACAAACAGCTTCAGAAACTGAGATTTGAGTTAATTAATTTTTTACTTTCTTTGTTCCTTCAGCTACTGTCAAATCCAAAATAGCAGGCTGAGCAGCGTAAAACTTTCTGCACAAAGTGTGCCATATTTTAATACCTTATTTATATAGTAAAGCTAGTGCAGATGCATTTCCTGCCCTGACCTTTCCTACTTACCTCATTCAGGGTCACCTTTAAAGTCCTAATCACATACTCATTTTTCTTCTCTTCAGTGTCCTGCAGAACAAGAAGTTAGAGTCACATTTTCTGCAGATGACACGAGTTTCCAGCACATGTGATGTGACACACTGCTCGCGGCAGCTGTACTCACGCAGGCGATGGAGAAAGGACCACACTGCAGGGGAGAGCTGCCCGCCTCTGCCCAGTACCGCTCGCATTTCTTCTGTTGTGAGAAGCAGGACATGTTTGGTTATTCACCCCCGGCCCACCCGCACTGCCTCCTGTCTCACTTATGTGGGGAGGAGGCCCGGCTCTTGCTGCCAGCCAGCTCCAGCCTCCCCTTTCCTGGAGCCATCATTGCTGGTTTTTCCCTTCCAAAGAGGCTAGCTGCACTACTGGAAGACATTTAAGAATCTGCAGCTGGAGGCTGAGGAAGCAGCTCGTATCAAACAGAAACTCATTGTCACTAATGAGATTTAATAAAAATCTGCATCTCTCCACCTTGCCTGGGCACTGTCACAGCAGAGGCCACCTCTGACACGTTACTCACCTTTCCCATTTCAAACTCCATACAAGCCATAACCACGATCTGCAGAAAGAAAGTTCATCAGAAAAGTCTGAACACAGACTCAACTCATCACTTGTGGGTACTTATCAGCAATGAGCAAGTTCTGTGGGCTGCCTTCCCCAGAGTCCCAGACTGCTGTGCAAATCAAAGTTGGACATCATCCACAGCCCAGGTGCAAGGACCTTTCCCACTCAACTCAGAGCCCAAATGCAGAGACAGCCACGAGCAGACTCCTGTCTCGGCACGAGTGTGGAGGAGGCTCATGGGAAGGATGCGAGGCACGCACAACATCTGGAGTAAAACCCTGACACTCCCACTGTCTGCTTAGTCAAAAAGGACTTATGACTGGCTGTACGGATAACTTTTCTTTTTTTAAAAATAAAGGCATATAAATCTGCACCTTACCAGGACTTCATACTCCCAAATCATCCTCCAAAAGTCAGTGACAGTAGTGGGGAGAGGACCCTGCGTTGCAATGTATGCTCTTGGCCCATAGACACCCTAAAACAGCATTCAGATCAGACATGGAGACATATTTGCATAGTTCACTAGCAGAAATAAAGTCATCCCTCCTTCTGAATCTTACTTCTACCCAATGAGCCCATTAAGGACTTAGAATGGCTTTTATATAGTTAAAATTTAGGCACCTAAATTATTAAGCAAGCAGAAACCAATGGTGTGCAAAGCTGGGCTTGAGGCGAGATCTGCTCCCAGAGACCACCAATTCTTGCAGTGCATTTGGGAGCTTGGAGGTGCTGTTGCAACAGCTGATCCAGCTCTGCAGTGTGCAGCTTGGCACATCTGTGGCTGCTGGCCAAACAACAAATGGTGATCCCCTTGTGAAGGTCTGTTCTTCTGCAGACAGCTTACACAGAACAAAGAAAACCTCCCATCTATCCATCCATCCATCTATCTATCAATCAGAGAAGGATCGTGAGCACATGTCCCAAAACACATGGAACTCCTGACGGAGAACCAGCCCGCATTGACCTGCCCTGTTGCTCACTGCTGCAGTGGGTCTCAGCTGTGCTGCAGTGCAAGGCTTCCTGCCTGTGCGTTGGTTTCAGGCAAGGCAATTCTGGCCACAGGCAATTTTGCACCACTGTCACCCACCAAAGGCAGTAACACTGACAAGGAAGTCAGGGCTGTGAGCCACAGATTGTTCCACCACCCACCCCAACAAGAGCACAGGCCCCTTGTCCTGTAGCCCGGTGCCTCTGTGCTGCAAGGGGTGTTTCGGAAGAGCTCACTGATTATACACATCTTCCTTACATCAGTTGTCCTTGAGCACAGCCCAGAAACTACTGCATGGTCCTTTCACTCACCAGAGCCACAGGACCTGCTCCTTCTGGCATAACTCAAGCAGGCAGTGATAACAGCTGCTACAAACACCTTTGCATGGCAAAACACCACGAAAAAAGCAATACCTTGATGAAGTTGGCATTGATGTAATGAGAATCTGCATCTGATGTAATCAGGGACAGCTCCACTCTGCTGTGGTCAACTGTAGGCACAAAAGCAGAAGCAGCAGCCATTACTGTCTGTCTTTCGTGGTAGGTGAGCTCCTCAGACTGCAGCACAAGGTGCTTTGGAGGAGCACGTACGTCAAAGAACTCATGCCAGACCAGATGAGTGGCTATGCAAGCAGCTAATGCCGCCTCCTGCACCTACTGATAGCCCTGCACAGAATTCCCACTGCCTACACACAAGCAGCAGACAGGCAAGCTTGCTTTCAGAGCGGTGGTGAGGGCTTAGGCAAGAGTTGCAGATGCTGCCACTACCCCAGTGCAACACCAATCTCATCCTCTGACCATGGAGGAAGCCAAGTCTAAAATCACTCCACATGCCGTCTTACAGGCTTAAATGAGGTCTGTGGGTTTACTTTTTTTTTTTTTTTTTTTAAGCTAGAATGGACAAAAAGGACAGTCTGCTCTGATCCTAGGACAGACTCTCCTTTGGAGACTACTGCATCAAGCCAGGACAAGCCACAACAGTTTTTGCCTCTAGTCTGCTTTGTGCATTATGGAGACATCTTTGTCCAAAGCCATTCTCTACAGGGCCTTGGAAAACAAGTGGTTACAATGCTACCCAGAAAGCTTACAAGGATAGTCATTAGAGGATGTGTTTCCTACTGAATAGAAGTTCTTCTGTCTGTAGAAAAGATGTGCCAAAGTCTTCCAGAGCATGCACTGCAACAGTCAAAGATACAGCCTTAAATCTGAACAGCAGAATTCAAGGCCAACTGACAGCCAGTGATATGCTCACACATAAGAAACTGTGCAGGCAGATACTGGAGGATGAGAACAGACTCGAGCTAGGAAAAAAAAAAAAAAAGGCTGAATAGGAACATTTGCCATTTCCAACCTACAGGGTAAGATGTCCTTGTATCTGTTCTTCTTGATGTTCTCTGGTTGCTCAGATGCTGCTGTAGGGTAGATTTTATCCAATCTATACTTTGTTGACTGCCTTTTCAGCTTCTGTGATAAAAGAATGGAACAAATTACAGCAGATGTGCTACATAAAACACACTACTAGAGAGTACGTGTGAAGGTCTCTAGGGGTCAGGTTCACTACCACAAAGCAAGGTCTGCACCATTAATTCTTTCCTGAGTGGCTTTTCTCAAGGTACTCAGAGCAAGAATAGAGACAGAAGCCACCTGAGAGCCCCAGCACAGGCTTCTGAAGAATGGAAAGTGTGTGCTGAGGCAGTGCCCACGCGAGGCTTGGGCATGTAGGCTTCTGAAGTGAAATGATGCATTTATACAGCACATAAAGCATCACCCTCACAAATAAGTGAGACACAGGGGAATTGTTCTCGGTATAAGTGGCACCCAGATAAGAGGAGTAACAATGTTAAACCACCTTTACAAATGATATCAGAAAAGACAGGTAAATCAGTTGATTTTTCTCACTTTGGTAAAGATGCTGCCATCTGTAGCTGCAAACAGCAATGCTCAAGCCACTAAAGGAGCTCGAGCAATTGGAGCAAAGTAGCTACATGCACTGATGAAAGAGAAAGAAGGAGTCTGAGGACAGACCCTTCAGGTATGAATCTCTCTTCTCTTTCATTTCCAGGATAAAACTGCAGCACTCCTGGAGAGTTCAAGCATCTTTTTCTTGCCAAAGCATAAAACTTTATTTCACTGACATCAGCTTCTAAGTAACAGGCACTGTTTGTTACCATCAACTTCAAAAGCACTGTTCTTGCTGTATTTTTTTTCTTTCATAATTTTTTGTCTACCTGACCACTCTTCTTGACACCAAGGGGTGCTTTTGATTTAAAACAAAAGGCCATTTCTCTAATCTGTGTCTCTATGGTTTCACACCCTGAAGGGCAAGTCTTCCTTTCCCACCACCCTGGAGCCATACTTTCACAGCCCTTCTCCTGGACATCACTGCTGGGGTCCAGAGAACCAGGCTGACCCAGAAGAACCCTCAGGATCATGTGCCTCTATGAAAGAAAGGTGTGAAGAGCAAAGGGAAGGGACCACTGGCACACCTGAGCTGCAAGGTGAGAGCGTTTTGCGTGCCTCGTGTGCGCCTCGCGGTGACCTGCCTGAGCTGCTAACAGAAGTGGGAATGGTGGCTCAGTTGCTCACAGCGTGGGGAAAAACAGCCCACTGGTCTCAGGGTCGCTGAACCAAAATAGCTCCATGGTCAAAGTGGTTAGTGCTGAGGAGGCAGCAGTCCCTACTGCTGGCACCAGCAAAGCCCTCCCTGGTGTGCTTAAGGGCTCGGAGGCTGCAGCTCCAGCACAACAGCACACGAGCAGGAATCGCAGGAGTCCTGAGGGTTTCAGGGCCCTGGTTTTTGAGCACTCACCATAAATCGCTTCAAGAGTCAGCTCACCAGTGACCCTCCCACAGGAGCTCATAAGCGTTTGTGTTTCAGCTCTCCCAGAAGTTCTCATCCAGTTTTGAGAATCCTGTCCCCTGTCTTCCCTTGCTGCAGACCCAACGTATTAGCAACTGCAGGAGAGCTGCAAAACTCCCCTTGACTCCAGCCTGCTCTAGACAAGCTCCTGCTAGGACATGAGACCCTTCAGGGCCTGCATGCATTAAGCTCCAGAACAATGATATTTGCCAAAAGGCCACATCAGGAGCTGGAGGGCTTTGTAGCTCATACGTACTTGACCAAGCCAAGCAGCCCCTTAGCAATACCACAGATAAAAGGTGTATACAGCAACGCATATCTCATCTCTGCTGCACTTCTGTGCACAGACATTCAAATTCAGATCCAAGTCAGAGTTGCTGGTTTTAACATTAAACTGCACTTTTAAAACCCTAAATTTGGCTGCTCTCCAGCCACAATACCACAGGAGTCGCATCACCCTGACCTGGATGGAATGAGTCGGGAAGAAAGCATAGGAGGCCCAGTACAGACCACGAATCGAGAACATGGGGGCAGGCACAGTGTGATAAAAGTTGTAGGAGCAGGATGGTTTTTGTAGACTACACATCCCTGTAACCTCCTGAGCTCTTCTGGTGTTTGTTGCATCTTCTTCCTGCCTCCTTCCAATGCAGCCCCAACTTCCAGGGTAAGCTTTCGTGGAAGGGGCATCACTTAGTACTGAAGCCATTCTTCTCATAGATGAGGCTCTGAATCGCCTTACTTTTCTGTCCCTGCATAAACTGACATAAAACTGCTTGGGAAATGCCTACATATGAGAAAGCAAGCAAGAGCAGTAAGGATCAAACTCTGGCTGTGAGACTGCAGAAACAGAAAAAGGGGACTCTAAAAAACCCCCTGACATTTACGGTAACACCACCACAATTTGCATGTACAAATGCTTGTTCACACAAAGAGAGGGGAGGCATTAGGGTGGAGAAATAGCATCGAACATTTCTACCAAGTTTAGAAATGCAAGCCTGTTAAGGCTTCTGCACTTGCAAAAGTGGCCAGCAACTCAGGCCATCCTGGGAAGATCTCTTTCCAGTACAAGAGGAAACACAGCCTTGACCACTTCTACCTGCCATTTTGGTCACAAAATTAACTGTACATTCGGCTGCTAGAACTAGCCCATGCACCAGGGCTCGGCAGCCTACTACCTCGCACAGCATGGTACAACCCAAGCACAGCAGTGAGAGGGGGAAATTCAGCAGCCTGTGACAGCGCTTTGTTCCATGGAACAACAGACTGTCGCTGCAGGCTCAGATTAATCACTTCCCTCCAACTCAGACACCTGGAAACCAAGCACTAAGCTTTTCCCAAGTATTTGAAGTGCCAGCCTTCACTGGTATGACAAAGCAGGGCTGGATCTCGTGGGGAGTCCTAAGTAACCCCTGCACCTTCCCTGGAGACCACTGCCTGCTGCAGCCCTTGTCCAGGGGGATAGCTTGGGGCCAGTGGTTATTCTGGTGTTTGAGGCATCTCAGATCTTACAGACGTACCAGTTTTACCATTCCCTTTGTCTGCTAAAGCTGGGCAATGCCTTTGCTTCTTAGAGCAGCCCAGACAGCCTGCCAGAGTAACCTTCCTTCAGCTGATACATCAACAGCCATTGCCAGCCATCAGCTTTAACTGTGAGACAGTGGATTGCCATCTAAGATGCACCCCTGCCACCCAAACAAAGAAAAAGATGTCAGAAAGATCACAGATTGGGGCACTGCACAGATCTCAAGCAGCTAGATGTTGCAGAACACAGGGGAAGGTGAGAGCCATTAGCATTTTTTGCTAGTTTTGCCTTGAGGGAGCAAGAAATTAATTTCCAGGAGGGGCCAGAAGCACTGCTGGACATAGAGCACATGCACTCATTGCGAACGGATGCACGAGACCTTCCACATAACCTAGCACAGCGCTGGAGGCTGGAGAAAAGGCCCGTCCAGCTGCTCAGATTGCTGTCTCCTCACACCTTGGGTGAGGTGCCCAGTGTCGATGAGAGGTACAACAGTCTTGGGTCCACAGGGCATTTCTCTGAACACGCACTCCCTACTCTGCAGGTGGTACAGGGGCAGGGTGCGGGGGGTTCTATTGAAATGAAAAAAGGAAAAGCTATGTCAAGTAGCAACTGGAGATTCCTGGCAGGAACATGTGTATCACAGATATAACACATTGCAACGGGGAGAAGGGGCAGTGGCTCCATATTCCTCGCTCTACTCCCAGTTGTATTAGCAGGCAAAGTGAAACTGTGTCTTGACAAGTACATTCGCAAAGTAGAAAACAGGAAGCACTTCGGTAATTATTTAAAAAGCAGTTTTACTTTGAATTCAAACTATTAAATTACTCTTCTGTCTTTACATTCCTTTTACCTCAGTTAACTCCTGTGTCTCTTTCTGCTGTAAAATTCATAGAAAATCTTACTGTCACGTGCAAATCATGTCCCCGTTTGAGAAGCGACTGAGCAGTTCCCGTTAAAATCAACTGAAACACAGAGCTGTGCCTTAAGCAAACTTACCAAAAACTCGTCTACAAACTCTTCTCGGTTGAGCTTCTTGCCTTCGGCCCTTTCCAGGTTTTGCAGCAGAATCTCCCTTTGGTCCATGTTGCCGGCGACCGAGCGTGACTGGCCTGCCGAACCTGGGAACGGACATGTCAAGTGCGTGCCACAGCGGAAAGCACCAGCCTGGAGAGCACTCGCGGCAGGCTGTGGTTTACTGACTTCATCACAAGTCTTAAAGGAAATTAGTACGCAACAGATATTGCGGTCAAATAACAAAACAAAACACACAACCTGGGGCCCTAGCACCTCCTTTTAAAACCACACACCCTTCACGTGCGCTGCACGGCAAGGGTAGGCAGCACTGGGCTGGGCAGGAGCCTCGCGGCAGGAGCAGAGCTGCCCCATGTCCCTCCAGCATGCCCAGCTCTTTCCCCATGCACTGTGCCACGAAGGTGGTCAGATGTTGGAGACCTGGAGACCAGAGCCAAGCACCCTGACACCCGACTTCTTTAAGCACCATGCCCAGCCACCACCAGCAGCATGGCCCTGCCAGGCCATGGTCTGGAGGGGCAAGCACGGTGGGCAGCAGCTGAGCCACGCGTGCCCAGGGGCCACTGCATTTCACTGCCGGGCAATCAGGGTGAAGGCTTCAGTCTCGGAATGTGCTGCGACTATAGGAGTCCCTAAACCAGTGTGCAAAATCCACAGTCCCCCTTCACACTTAGAACTTTGCCCGTTTTCCACATTAACCGCAAAATATTTTGAAGAAATACTTCAGGCAGATGCTGAGCACCTGAACCTGGCTTGCACATGTTACTCCCCTGAACTGCGTGACTCTTCCAGCCACAATTCCCCACATCTGGAAGCTTGTGCCAAAAGAGAGCATCAAATCTGATTCCAGTAGACTATAGAAATCGAATTAATTATGCCAGCCTAATTCACCTCACTCACTTTCGTTAACACTCACAGGTACTCTATAAAAACCGCATAGAACAAAGTGGAGGTCATTCCGAAGTGGGAAGAAGATGCAGAGAGCAAAGTTCTTGAAGGACACCCATTTTCTCTACTTGCAAAACTGGGGAAAACTAAACTAATCAAAACTAAAAACCACCCCCCAAAAAAACAAAAAAAAAAGGAATGGGAGTCAGAACCTTGATCTATCCAATATGTCACATTTTGCACAAAGACTTCAGATTAGCTGTACCAAGTCTGTTTCTCTTTCTGATTGTAACGAGTCATTAAATGTATTCCCTTTTGTGTTTTCTTGCAGATCAGGTACAGAATAGCTACAAGATTTCTGTATCCAGTTTATAAAAGGCAAAGGGCTGCTGATCACTCTGAAAGAGCCATCACTTGTAGATTAAAATAATGTCAAATGTTAATTTTTAAAAAATAAGCTGTTGAATCATGTGAGAGGAACCAAGATATCTTTAGAATAACTAATGGAAACATGTTTTAAAACATTCACCTGATGAGTCTGCAGCACTAACCTAGAAACCTTGAATAAGAGTGAAGCCTGCTTTTATGGCTATATTTAAGAGAAACACACGAAAAAAAACCAAATTAGTAACAACAAACATTTATTCATTTTTGTTTGTGGTGATACAGAATCTCTTTTACATATTGCTTATGTGTAGAACTCTGCTTGCAGTCTCCGGAAGAAGTACAACAGCATTTTTCCAGTTAAATCAATGACAAGCCCAGCTTCACCTTCTGGAAAGTAGTATAGCCCTTTCTCTCAATTGCCCAAGTTCTCCTGAAAACAAACAAAAAACCATGTGTATGTGTTTTAGAGAAAGAATTCAAGGCAGGTCTAAAGGAAACAGCAGGAAGAGAAGGACATGGGATGGAGGGATGAACGACCTGTCATCTGCTGTGACCTTCTCCTGGACCAATTTTATCCCTTCCCTGGGTAAAACGCACCAAGTGGGGTTTGTAAAGCTGCACGAGCAGGACGGCGCTTTTTGTATGGCCCATCCTTCATTACCTTGATTCTCATCTAAGGGAGCAAGCTGAGCTTCCAAGATACTGAGATAAGGAATTGAACCCTGAGACAGAGAAGCAGATGGGAATTTTGACACTGACTCCAGTAAGACTTCACTGAGGTGTTGAGAAAAGCCATGCCCCCATGGCTATATGCAGAGTTAGCTGGTGCGTGTGTCTTGCAGGACACGCTGGGTATCGGTGACAAGCTGTGCGAGGCAGGTGAGAGAGGTGAGAGACACAAAAGAAGAGCCATAAATGCCCAGGCAAACATCACCACCACCTTCACACCCTTACCCATCCGCCGCAATCCTCGATGTAGTTTCTCACTCGAAAATTTCCATTAATCACTTTTATGAGTTGGTTGGGATGCACCATAGCTGGAACTTTCTTAGCAACATACATTAGCAATTTCACAGACACACTGAGAAAGACTCTCTCATAGACCAGCTCTGGGTTCTGGTCACTCCAGCTCCTGCTGAGGGAGTCCACGGCAGCCTCAAACTTCTCCATCTGCAAGCATCAAGAGGCCAGTTTGAGCTTCTTTTTAAATGACAGCATGATAAGTACGTCTTGGCTCAAAATCCAACATTCAGTTCAATTCCTGCATTTGCTTCTTCTACCCACGACTAGAGCAGGTGACCCCACACAGCATAGGACATTCAAGGCAGGGCTGTCCTTTACCATGGCTTATACAAGCCGCAGCATGGTTGAAGGACTGGGGAGGACAGCCGGTAGCCTAACCAGAACTGCAGTAAACCCGAAGCTAGAGCTGCCTGCAGCACTTGCGCTGGAAGTGTGCTGGCATGAGAGCTCTGGCTGCAGGGCAGGCTGGAGCCAGATCGTCTGCAGCAGGCTGGAGAACCCACTCTGTTCCTCTTGCCACAGTCTTCCTCCTTTCCCCTTCCACACACTAGCTGCCCCCACCAACTCCAGAGCATCTCCTGTGACGATGGGCCAGCACAGGCAGCTCCAGGGCTTCTCGGGTGATAAAAAGCAGCTCCTTTGGAAGAAAGGAGGAGAAAGGGCAGGTCCCACTGCGCCTTGTCTGGCTTCTGTCCCAGTGGCTTGTATGCTGCCCACAACACAGAAATGAAGGGAGGCTGCGGGGTATCGTGCCCCTTCCCCTCAGATCCCCCCCGACTCCTGCAGCATCAGCCATGCTGCTCCGCAGTTTTTTCCCATTCTCTGGCACAAGGTGAGACAAGGCTGGCCTACAGACCAGGAGCTGGCCAGGCCAAGCAGGACAAGCTGTGCTTTACCTTTCCCTTGAGCACTTCAGCAAGAGCCTCCGAGGAAACCCTTTCAAAATCCATGTTGCACTGGTCCCCCATTTGCCGCAGACGACTGGCGACCACGACCGGGTCAAACCTGGTTCGAGGCTCTCCTGCCAACTGCATAGGCTCTAGAGCAGAGAGAGCAGGGTGAGGGCTTTCAGCATAACGCATTAAAGGCAGAGAAAGAGAACCCACACTGACAGCCCAGCCCCTTTAGCTGCCTACTGCCTCCAAACCGCTGCCTTCGGCAGGCACTATGGTAGTTACTGCCTCAAGCACTCGGGAGGTTAATGCAGGGTAGACCTCTGACAAGATATATTAGGAAACGTAAAACCAAAGTCCCTAAGAGATATCATACAGCTGTTCACGTATCCATTGATTTACAGGGACCAAGAGGCTCTGCGCTATGGGTTTGTCCATGTCTCCTTCCTCCCACCTCTGCTGCTTCGTGCTCAAGTCTCAGTTCATCCCCACTCCTGTTTCTCCATGGACATCCCTAACGCCTCTCTTTTACCCCTCTGGGTTCTGGCAGCTCCTTCCTCCCAGGCTGCCAGAAGCAAGCAAGGAAAGTCAGCAGAGTTGGAGAACATCTTATCTCTCTCTTCCAACTGCAGTCACACAGCAGCAGCAATCGGATGGCAAAGTCCTGCCTGTGTTCCCCCAGCATTTTGAGGCTGCAGATCATCGCGTGCAGTCTTCAGAGAGTTTAGCTATTATACCCAAGGTCTGTTCTGAGCAAGCGCAAATTGCAACATTTCAAAGTGTCATAGCGACTCAAATTTGGAAAGATTTTCACAAAGGAGCAAAAGGCATACTTCACAAATTTCAAGTATATCAAACCATTAGAACTTCTCAGCTAAATTACTTAAAGTGGGGGAGTGCCTCAGTTAAGGCATTTTTCCCTTAAAGCATCCTGAGGGGAAAAAACCAACAGAGTATTATTTATTTTTTCTGAATATTACCAAAACAAGGTTCAGCCAGAAGGAGCTACCCAATGCTGAAAGTTTCAGCAAAACTATTTCCACGTTTGGCAAAGTTACAAGGAACTGAAAGCAGGATCTTTCGACATAAAGCGCTAGGCAACTTTATCTGGAGGCATCGCTTCCTGATCCAACCCCCTCCCTCATCCAGCCACTAATTCCAGTTCAGCTTGTCTCATTCGGGTGCTGGCGCTTGGCTCCTGCAGCCCTGGGCAGAAGCTTGCGTCTTCTGGGGCTCTGGGGCAGTTTCAGAGTGCTGAGGACAGCACAAGCGTCTAATCCAGGAGAGGGAAATGAGCAATATGCTAACGGAGACTTATTCTTTAGGCAAGATGATGAACTTCCATGAACCTTTTGAGAACTGGACTTTGCTTGCTCTCTGGTGTCAGCAAGATCCTAGTGTCTCTTGGGACATTTTAACTAGTTTGTTGCCAAGAAAATAACAGGAAAAGCAATATGAATATGGGCGAAATTCTGGGTTTCCCTGCAGCATTGCCCAGGAAACCGAACTAGCCCAAATGATATTGGGCATTTGGGAAGCAAAGACCACATTCTGTCTTACACGTTAAAGTAACTTTTTGTCCAATAAGAAATATGAGCTTTCTTTTTGATAATGACAGTTAAAACGTGTCCCACCCCCTTGCTTTGGAGCAAGTCAGGACCTATGGACCCATGCAGGGCCCAGCAGCCAGCAGCACCTTCCCTACCAGCATTGCCTGCTGCCGGCACCCACAGCCCCATGGGATGAAAAGCGGGGGTGGCCGTCCTTCACATCCCTCATTGCCCGTCCCTGCCAAGGCAGACTGCTCCTGTGGGCTGCGCGGCATTCAGACAACTTGCTCTAACTTTTCTCCCAAAACAGATAGCTTGGAAGTCATCACAAGCCTGCATTTTAGGAAACCCAACCCCGAGCTACAGCTTCCTTCCTTGAAGTGTTCTGTCCTCTATCATCTGCAGCAAAGAAACCATTTTTTCCTCCCACAACAGGCCTTACCCTCCGAGTCTGTCTCCAGGCTCCGGCACTCACTCTCATCTTCACTTAGGAGGTCAGAGAACAAGGCTTCCACAACGCATGCTGTCTGCTCCTCAAAGGTTGCCATTGCAGCATGTCTCCCCACCGCAGAGTGGGCAGAGACACCACCGCAGCTGCTCTTATGTGCGGGTGAGCTTTGCCTCTGGATTTTGGCTTCCTTTTCCCAAAACTGCACACATTCTTCCTTCTGGGAAGAGTATGGCCCCAGACTCCTCCCCTGGACAGCGCAACACACCAATATTTGCTCTAACTGTCGTCATTCAAGCTATGGGTGTGGTTTAGTTTCAAAGTAAGTCGTTTCTGTTAAGATCAACTGAAATAAGTATTTACAAGTTATCAAAGACTGCTGACCTGCTCATTCATCAAGAAAGGGGTCTGGATATAAGGCTAGAAGCTCCAAGTCCCATCCCAAACAAAGACCAGGCTTGGTCTAGCCACAGCAGAGTAAATCATAGCTGCCAACAAGCTACCAACTATTTTTTTTCTGAAAACTGCATAATCCCAATGCTCCAATGCAGCTCTCCGTAAGGACAGGAATACAGCATATGCATAACGACACTGGAGACTGTTAATAGGAGCCCTGCTACAACTGACTTCTTACCTACCTTTGCATTCACCTGTAGGTAGTTTACCTGTTACAGTAATTTGGCATATGAGACTGAAATTAATTATTGCACAATTGCTCCTTAAAGCTTTGCTTCAAGGAAGTTGGGAGAGAAAAGCCCTGTCTGACACAAAGGCAGGAACTGGACTGCAGTTCTGTCCAGATCCACAGTAGTGATCGGATAACTCCATCCCACAGACTTCAGAGTTGAATGCACAAGTACTCCAAAAAACAACCACTAATTATTCACATTTTTATTAGGAAAATCAGAAATAAAATCTAAAGCCTGTTGTTTAACAGTGACAGCAGTGTTTCAGTGAAGTGCATGGAAGGCATATTGCAATTTAAAGGCACAATACAGTCATTTACAGAAATTAAAAATTAAAAGAAATTAAAAATTACAAGAAATCTTACATAATAGAGTTAACAAAGCCACTCCTTACAAGAGTGCCATAAAGCCTGGTTATAGTAACCTATGTACCTCAACCTTAAGCCAAAGAACCTTCTTCAAGGGTTTTGCCACTGTGTAAAACGTGGCTGTGACACAGAAACTCCTCATGACAAAGTCCCAACTCTTCCTAACTTTCAATAGAGCAGATGGAGTGCTGTTACCACACTCTTCAAAAAACAAGTCTCGAGGCTGGCCAGAGTATAACTTTAAAAATTGTAAAAATTTAGCCACACAGTTACTGCACCATCTCATATACTGTACTGTGAGGACAGGATGACAGTACTGCACAGAAATAAGTACTACACAGAAAACAAACATTTAAATACCCATTCTAGTTATAAAGTAACAAATGGTAAAAATTACTATCAGCCAAAATTTAATATTCCATACAGGTTAATTATCTAAACAGCAATTCTTCCGTTACTGGTGTGAGTACCAAGGACTGAGAGCTCACAGACATGGCCAAAGTGATGCAGGCTACAAAACTCAGGCCATATTAACTCATGCAAACACACCATACACAACCTACACACTCCTGCATTTCCTTACAGGCACCCTGGCCACAGGGAGTTGAGAGGGGAACTTCAGAGAGCGTAATTCATGACTACAGTAACACATTTCAACTATAAAATACACTTCTTTCTCTTGAAAAAGAAACATGCTGGTTCTAGTAAGCACAATGTACCCGGTCCACCCATCTCCAACAGAGCAGAGCTCCATTCACCCATAAGTGAAGCTACTAACGAAATCTGTCTATCAGACAGAAAAATAAATCACATGTAAAGGGAGCCAAGAACTAAATACTTCTCTTCACTCCACCGTTCCTCTTAATGTGAGATAAGTAGCAGAGTCCTGGAGTTTCTGAACTTTTATGAATTATTTACAATTCTCATGAAAAAAACCCTCTCCAATACACATCCCTGAATTCTGCTCATTTCTGGTTCCATCAGTGATGTTAGCGCCTTGTGATAATCACTGTAGACGCCACCACTTCTGTGACTCACACCAGAAGCAGCAGGCTCACAAATGCATTACCTTGTCCCTTCCCCAGCCCAGAGGGAGGACAGACCCTTCACCCTGCCCCATTCACCAGCTGCAGCAATCCCATACCTGCCACCTGCAGCTACCCCCACACCACATGTGCCTTCCAGGCCCAGGAAATGGATGCTAACACTCCCACAGTTCAAAAGTACAAAACCAGCATCAGGTATGGCAAATGAAGCCAGAGAAAAAAAACTTTTCCTGTGCCCTGAGCAAGCATCCTACTGGGAGCAGGGACCAATCAGGACCCCAGTCCAGCAACTGTCCCCATGACTGTCCTTAATGCCGAAACAAAGGTTTGCAGTGCCTCCGGCTTTGCCTCACTCTGCTTCACTGAAACCTGCATCTCTGAATCTGCCGCCTCAAGCAAGAGCTCTGTTAGGAAGAGGCAACCTGTGTCATCCTGAGCACTGAGATAAGCTTTCCATGGCTGGACGCCAGCCTTGCTCATAGCAATAGTATGGATGTGGACAACATGAAGAGCCGTCTGTATGGTGTCTGGATGAACAGTCCCACACCAGGGTAGAGAGAGGTGGCAGCTCATCTCCAGGCTCAGCCAGGTCTTCTCAAACTGTTCTGCAGTCAGGTAAACATCAGGAATTAAGGTCAGGCTGCTTGTATCGGGATGAACCTTGAGGACTTCTTTATTCCCTTCAGAAATCAGTGACTCTGAAATGAAACCACAAACATGTGAGATGTAGCATACAAGGTGCAGCTCCTAATTTCACAAAGAACATCTTACGAAGCCATCAGAAGAAGGCGGCTGGAATCACAGCGCCTCCAGCAGCATCCCCTGGGCTAGTGAGGTGGTGATCAGCCATGCATTGCACAAGGTAGTCAGAACACTAAGTCAGCATTCTCAAAGTACTGTGATCTTCTTCCAAAGAAACCCACATCTACCGGCAAGGGGAAAACGGATCCCAGGTGAAGGTGAGGCAGGTTACCTGTGTCTCTGTTCCTGGAGTCAGTACAAGGAGAACAAGTGTAAGAGGGTTCTGCTGGCTGGTGAGCAGTCACAAGTGCCCAGCGTTCTCTGCCATAAACTGGTGCAAGAGTATTAAACTCTGAAGCCCATGTATTCACAGATCGCTCGGTTTGGTCTTCCAGGAGCCCCAGGGAGGGGTCAGACTTGGGGCTACACAGGACCCGTTTCACTTCTTCCACACCAGACTGCAAAAGGCGATAGTAGAACAATCCACGGTCTCGTACTGCCATATCCATCTCCTCCTCTGTGAATTAGAGAGAGACGTAATTTATGGAGAATTCTATCATCCAGATTTCCCCAAAGTACTAACCCTTAATTACTAAAAACAGATTCTCAGGGTTACAGTGTAAGCCTGTTATACTCACCAACCAGACAGCTAGGGGCCAAGTAGCAGCCTAAGGCATAAAGCCACCTTACCTTGCCATCCTGGATGGTCTCCTCACAGCTAGGATGCTGACACACAGCATCCATGCACTGGAGTCACAGCCAAACCAGGTCCCAAAAAGCCTGTACTACAGCTTCAGTGAAACAGAATGAAGGGAACTCACCTATGCAGTAGTAGAGCAGTCTCCCTAGCATGTCCTGACACTCAGCAGGACGAGACAGGAAAAGTCGCACCAATGCTGTTAGAAGCTCCATCTTCACTGCTGGGAACATCTCTGATTTCACATTCTCCACAAAGTCCTCTAAAACATAGGGGGCATTTGGTACTTTCTCACCATGTGCACCCAGGAGCCAGATCAGCGCTTGCTTGCCCTGAAGGAAACACAAAAAAATAGCATATAGGTGCTGTTCACCAGAAAGACAGCATTGACGTGAAATAAACAGATGCAAGAGAACAAGTCCTCTGAAGATCTCTGATCTTTGCCCACCAATCACCAGCCAAAGGAAAGCCAAACAGTCATTGCCCACCCATCCTCAACAGCTGCCAGCCCATGGCATAAAGGCACCTTACCTCACTGTCCTGGATGGTGTCCTCACAGCTAGGCAGTGCCCGACAAACTGCATCCGTGCACTGGGGACACAGCCAAACCAGGTCCCGAAAAGCCTGTACTACCGCTGCAATGAAACAAAATGCTCAGCATTCCCCAAGAGTTATAAAACCACTGGTGTGGGGAGGGGAAATTCCAAAAAAAAAAAAACCACTCGAGACTTTGCAAATCTTAGCTAGGGAGGTCAGTGCCTTGCTTGTGACTGTGATTTGAGACACCCTTCTTCAAAGTTCCATGACACTGCATTTGTCAGAGCAAAGTTGCACCAAGTCTAAAATAAAGCACTGAAACTTCAGATTGTTCCTCTGGCTGCTGGATAGTAATCACTCTTCTGGACATTCCCCAGCCTTTAAAAAGACACTGACTCATGATGCTTCAGACACACAAGGTTAGAATGACAAATTAAAACTAAAACCAATTCAAAACGAGTCTCATGAACTTTAGGTCAAAATTTTAAAGGCTCTGCTGCCCACTTACAGAAACACCAGCGGCTTCCCAGATCTAATTCAACAGCTGAGTGCAAGCATTTGATTTTCAAAACTGAAAGCAAGACCACTTAAAGGAGAGGGCAGAAACAGCAATGATATGCAGTTAGATCTGAGGGCAGCAAAAGAAAAAGAGAAGCCTGGGTACAACTGAATCAGACTATTATATGAGGAACAGAAATGACAAAGATTTAAAAGATCCATTAATCATCTTGGCCCTCAAACAGTCACTAAAATGCCTCTGTGAGTCCCTCACTCCCTCGGAGGTGGCAGCCAGAAAGGAGTCTCCACATCAGACCATGAAGGCAGCTATGACCATCTCCCCGTTCACCATAAAGAGTAGTTCCTAAGGAAGGAAAAACTACAATGTCCAGTCACACTATATACCCCCAACTCCACCAGGAAGACTTCCACCTGAAGTTGCCAATTAAATTAAAAGCCAAGTGCTTCTGAGAGCCTTGAGTTTGGGATCACAAGCCTCAGCAAGGCCAATTCCTGAAAGCATAAGCCAGGCAAACAACCTGCAGATGATTACCTGAAGTGATATGTTCCTGCTGAAGCCCCAGGAGCTCTGTCAGAATCCCCACACACTGTTCTGTGTATGTCCTAGCAATATTGCCTGCAGAGATGCCAAAAGACATAAAAGTCAACCTTTTAGCAGAGTGAAATATGAACCACCAGCCCAACTATTCATCACAAACTCACTTTAAAGAAACAGTCTTTCTCTTTTCCTTTTTGACTACTATTTCTGAAAGCATAGTCAAATGAACTTGTTCTCCACACAACGGATATGTTTCTTTTTCTGAAGCCGTGCCTCAGAAGAATTCTGAACTTTTCTTAAACATAACCCATAAGAAAAGCATTTTAGCATGCCTGGCTTTCTTCTTATGTATACTGTAGAAACGTACCTATTTTAAAGCTTACAAAACAAAAAGTGCCTCAAATCACCTTAACCCTGCCCCCATTACAACTCAAAAGAACAAGCAGGCATTAGAGCAACAACTCCACCCACTACACAGTTTCGTTCAATACTATAAGGCTCGTTAATAAGATTAAATGACACAATTCCTTTAGAGCATCTCATCAGAGCACAGACATTTGAACGAGATTCAAGGACGTTATGTGCAACCTGAAACAGTTCAATGCCAGGACTTCTGAAAGAATCAGCACAATCATGGTTTAGAAACACACTCACACAAAACATTCCTGGGGAGGCTGCTCTATAGAAGGCTGTACTGCTTCAGAACAGATCAGTTATTTGGCATTTGGCCAGATAAACTTCAGCAGAGAAAGGCCCACCTTAAAGATCTAGGGCTGCAGCTGCTCCTGAGGCAGGACACAGCTCTTACCTATAGCGAAGATCGCCCCTTGGGCAAGCTCTACTGATACGTCAGTGCAATAGCCCTTCAGCTCCTCCAGCACTTGCTGTACATTTTCATCATTTACCAGCTCACACAACACCTCCATCTTCTGGCATTTGATGTAGTGGGGCTCTGAATACGAACAGAAGAACTTTTTGTAGTGGCTGCTAAAATGGCCAGGAAGGCTACCAAGGATCTGACGTACATGGCACAGCGCAGTGAAGCAGAGCTCCCTGCTCTCAGAGGTGCAGGCAGACAGCAGCGGTCCCTTCACTCTCACCAAAACATCTGCCTGCACATGTGGGTACTCCCTGGCCAGCACTAGGAAAAGCTTGGTGGCTGCCATCACAACGCTGGGGCTGCTGCTTTTGAGATAGCCATCCAGTAAATTGAGTATGTCGAAGAGTTCCTCCTCGCTGCGGGGTTTGTAACGCAGAAGGAAGGTAAGCACCTCACTTTGCCCCCACTGATCCAGATCAGCCATCCTGCCAAGAGAATAAACACAGTTAGCAGGAGTCAAGAAGCGCACAAAGATCTGCACTGGGCAGAGTAGAAGCCTTAGCCTCTGAGCTTCTTATGGTCTTTTTTCCAAACCAAATGCCATGTTTCAGAAGTAGATACCACAATTTTATCGCAAGAGAATCGACCAGTGTATGCACATAGGCTTAACTCAGTATCAGTCATGTGCACTTTTGCTGGTGCTCTAAGCCAGACAGCAACATTGACAAGAACCCTGGGCAGAGCAATACTCCTCTTTTGCCAGATCATGTAGAATTACCTGCAGAAAAGTTAGTTTCTTCAAGCAATAGATGAGTTATATACCTTTCAATGGGTTGGGAGAGACATACTAGAACATACCTGTCCCATAAATATCACGTGTACCCGCACCAACCCCACCCCCCCCCAACCTAATCACATTAACCTACAATTGCAAAACAAATCACCAGCTGAAGCAAAGACTCCCTGGAAAAGCAGGGCATCTCAGATTTCTCTTAAGACCTTAGCATAAAAGTAATTTAGTTTCTCTTAGGGTGGGCACTTCCACCTTTGGGTGCCTGACACCTCCCTTTGAGTTCTGACAGGAGCCCAGAAATACCCACTCTGCTAGCACACAAAACGCAAGAACGAGAATGAAGCGTCCAGCAGCACCTTAGTATCAAAGAAAACAAACCTGTTGAGGAGATGGTGGGCAATGGGTTTGTTGATGACAACTCCTCCCTCCTTCTTCAAGATCTCTTCTAAGGCCCTCAGACAATTCACGACTACAATGGGATCCTGGTCACGAAGCAAACTGTACAGCTCATTCACCAACGCACCATCTGCGAAGAAGCAGAGGTCCTTATATCAAATTCTGTTGACACGCTGCCGCTCAATCGCTGTCTGTAAGCACTTATCAGGAGCAAAAGGTACGGCTTGAACTGGGAGAAGCGCTCAACAAAACTGGCAGCTCTACAGCAACACCTGCCCTTGGCACAACTTTTCCCTGAAGGTCTGCAGGTGCGAGGACGGTGCTCGGCCGACCAGGGACCGCGGAAAAGCCGGGCGCTGCGGGAGGCCCTGCAAAAGCAGGTACGCGAGGGGCACGCTGGCGTGGGACCTCCCTTCTCCGCTCACCGTCCTCCTCTCTCTCCCTCCCTCTCTCGCAGCCGCGGCAGCCCGGAGGCAGGGCACCGCACCCGGGGCTGGCTCTCGGCAGCCGCGTGCCCCGGCCCCGGGGCGACCCCCGCCTCCTGCCCAGCGAGCGCTCCCCCGCGGAGGCCAGCCCTGCGGGGCCCGGCGCGAAGCCGCCCCCTTACCCACTTCGGAGTCCCCCTGCAGCTGCAGCATCTTGGCGCAGCCGAGCACGGCCGCTCTCCGCACGTAGGAGGCCTTGTCCCGCAGGCCGCTGAGGAGGGGCTGCTGCAGGTACTCCTGGATGCCGGGCATCCTGCGGGCGGGCGGCCGGGCGTCAGCGGGCCGCCGCCACGGCCTGGCTGGGCTCTCCCCCCCCCCGCCCCGGCCTGGCCGGGCTCCCCCTCCGACCCAGCCCAACCCGCTCCCTCCCCGACCCTCGCAGCCCCGGCCCGGCCCGGCTCCCCGCCGCCTGCCCGGCCCGGCCCGACCCACCTGAGGCCGCACATGCTGCGGAGGGCAAGCCCCCGCACGGCGGGGCTGGGGTGGGCGCAGTCCTTGCGCAGGGTGTTGACGGCCAGCAGCGCCAGCTGCGGCTGCCGCGGGGCCTGCGCCCGCACGTACAGCGACACCAGCTTCTTCTGCACCACGTCGGCCGCCGCGCTGGCCTTCACCATCTCCGGGAAGAGCCCCGACACGTCCGCCCCCTGCGCCATGTGCCTGCGGCGGAGACACGGCTCAGCGCCGCCCGCCCCGGACCGGCTCCCGCCGCCCCCAGACCCCCGCCCGCCCGGCTGCCCGCCGTACCGGATGACGCGCAGGACGGCGGCGCGGTACCGCAGCCGGTCCGCCTGCACGTGTGGGTTGGACAGGGCCCGGCGGAGCTCCCGCAGGGCCTCCTCGCCGCCCAGGTACGGCATGGTCCCGGCTCCCGGTCCTCCCGCTCCCGCTCCTCCTCCGGCCCCGGCCCCGGCCGCTGCTGCCGCCGGCCCCGCCCCGCGCCTGACGTGCCGCCTCAGCCCCGCCCAGCGCGCTGCGCACGCATTCCCACCCCGCTTTCCCCCTCCCGCGCCTGCGCGGCGCCGCCCGCCAAATTCGGCGGGAAGCGGCGGGCCGCCCGCTCGCCATGAGCGGGACGGTGATCCCCGGTACGCCCATCGCCGTGGATTTCTGGAGCGTGCGGAGGGCGGGCGGTGCCCGCCTCTTCTTCCTGTCGCACATGCACTCGGACCACACGGTGGGGCTCTCCAGCACCTGGAGCCGCCCGCTCTACTGCTCGCCGCTCACCGCCCGCCTCCTCCACCGCCGCCTCCAGGTAGGTGCGCCCCGCCGCCCCGGTCGCCTCGGCCCGGCCCGTCCCGTCCTCACCGCCCGGCCCCCGCAGGTACCGACGCGCTGGATCCGGCCGCTGGAGGTGGGGCAGAGCCACGCGCTGGGCGACGAGGTGACGGTGACGCTGCTCGACTCCAACCACTGCCCCGGCTCCGTCATGTTCCTCTTCGAGGGCGCCTTCGGCACCATCCTCTACACAGGTACGGGGCGGGCCCCCGCGGGCCCCGCCGCCGCCCCCGCCCCGCCCTGACGGCCCTGTCCTTGCAGGGGACTTCCGCTACACCAGCGCCATGCAGGGCGAGCCGGCGCTGAGGGACCGCCACATCGACCGCCTCTACCTGGACAACACCCACTGCCACCCGCAGCGGCCCCTGCCCTCGCGGCAGCACGCCACGCGCCAGGCCGCCCACGTCATCCGCGCCCACCCGCGGCACCAGGTTGTCATCGGTGAGTGCCGCCTCGCACGGCGGCGGGCTCGCCTCGCCCTCCCCTCGGCGGGGGCTCGCGCCCTGCCGCCGGCGCGCTGTTGATGGCTCTCCTCGCAGGTGTGTACAGCCTGGGGAAGGAGACGCTGCTGGTGGACCTGGCCGTGGAGTTCAGCACCTGGGTGGTGGTGAGCCCCTGGCGCCTGGAGCAGATGCGGCTGCTGGAGCTGCCCGACGTGTTCACCGATGAGGAGGGGGCCGGCTGGATCCGTGCTGTGGACATCACCGAGATCCGCTGGGATACCCTTGTCAGCTGGAACATGCTGCACCCCACCATTGCGATCCTCCCTACCGGCAGGCCCGTGAAGGTCACCCACCCCAACATCCACCCCATTCCGTACTCGGACCACTCATCCTTTTCGGAGCTGTGCGAGTTTGTGAAGTGGCTGAAGCCTTGCTCGGTCATTCCAATCGTGAGGGGTGGCACGTGCCAGGCTTACTTTCAGAAATACCTAAGTTCTGACCCCCAGGTGCTTCCTGACCTCAAAATCCCAAAACCTGTGCAAGAGTCTGTACAGCAGCAAAGCAAAAGGAAGGGGCAGGAACCCCTGTGTCTCTTGAAAAGAGCCACCTGGCATTCTGTGCCCCGAGGAGTTGTTTATGAGTCCCCAGAGAAATATACTGAGGAATCTGAAGCGTCCACTGGTGTTAAGGCTCCTCAGCAGAACTACTGTGAGTCAGCTTTCTGCTCGAATAAAGGCTGCGCTTACCACTCGGGCAAGGGGAAAGGGAAGGAAGAGCTGAGTGGAGAACAGCCAGGAGTAGCAGCACAAGCAGCTAGCACTGTTAGCCAGGCACTTGCTTCTGATGAGCACTTTCCAACTGGGTTTGCAGAGCAGTATTTACTCACTCCCTTAAGTGTCCTAAAGCAGAATTCCTCACAGAAATTTGACAAGCTGGTAGAAGATTTCTTTAGGAGGGGAGAAGTGCTCTGAAAAAGTGCGTGACATTTGTCAGTGCCAATGCCGTTGATAGCAGTGATTCTAGAGGTCTTACTACTGCATCCCATTCTCTGTGCTCAGGTTTCTTATCAGGAGAGAGGAGCTCAGCTATGGGGCTCTACTTTCTTTACCTCTTGTTAGAGGACAAGGAGGAAACTAGAGCCAGTTTGTAGGCAGTAGAATTTTTTAAAATTTATTTATTCTTATATCTCTGTCAACATCTGTTGGGTCTCCACACTACGCTTGGGAAGCTCAGTCCCACTACAGGCATGCCTTGTATCTACTTTTTGCAGTGACTTACCTGTATCTTGTGACAAAAGATACTGCCAGGTCGATTCAAGTGAGCTGCAGAGGGTGTGAGCTGCCTGCAGCTGAAGTAATTAATGGGGACATATGTGATGAAAGTAGCAAGAAGGGGGAACCTGAGAGCCCCGAAGATTCTGCTTTCTATATGTCTGTCATGTCTCATTGACTGTGACCGGTTCACTCCAAGATGTACTACAAATATTATATATTAAGGTACATTTGAAAAATGGTGCTTAAAGAAATCTAGAAAATGAAGTGCCTCCAAGTCTATTAATCTATTTTCTATCTATTAGTCTACTAATAGCTCCAGACAGCACTGCTTTTGCATCCAGCCAACTGCAGCTGGATGCAGTTCTGCTCTCCTGAAAGCACCATCTTTCTGTTAACTGTCAATGGTTTTTCAGGTTACTGGCTGGAAGAAATAGGCATTGTTTGGATTCTTGAGTTCTGGACTTTCCAGAATGGGTTACTAGATCCTCTGCAGTCTCTGCACTCAAGTTTGCGTGTCTGAATTCTGCTTGACTGCAAAGCGCTTCTGGTAACTGCCAGCATTCTGCTAGGCCCACTGCCTTCCCATCCCTGTTCTTATCAGGCATTGGTAAATGGGATGAAAGATAATGAAACATCTGCTTACTGGTGTAAAGTGCTCACTCTTAGCAGCATTGTTTGGGAAGAATATTGTGGCTGAACAGCAAAATTGGCTCTGTGAGTTAGTGGGCAGGCACTTTGCAGTTCCAGATCAACTGCGGAGAGCCACAGCCTGGCTGGCGCAGTCAGGAAGTTTCAGCAGTGTGACTAGCCAGCGGGTACCATTGTGGAGCCTGGAAACACTGTCATTGTCTGTGTCAGACTGCACTAGCAACATTACAAATCTGCTCCCCGTAGGGTCAAGGCAGCAAAACTAGAGTGGAAATGGTCACTAGGCACTTTCTGGAGCAACAAACAAGCTTGTTACTGGGCTTTGTCTAGCCTCCTTTTTGTTACTTTCAATGCAAAATGTTTCACTTGATTTTGATCAGGATCAGAGGCTCTTCTGAACGTAGTGTCCTGCAAGGTCTCTCTAAGACCAGTCAGCTAGATGGATTAAATTCCCTGAATCAAGCTAGAAAAGGAAGCATTTGCTCTTTGCTTTTCACAAGCCCCAGCTTTACTCAAAGATGCCTGTAGATGCAGCAGCCACACCTGTTAAAAACAAGGCTGTCCTGAACAGTAATCATGATGACAGCCAGAGTGGGTATGTTTGGAAAGCTGTTTGGCAAACATGAGTCCTAACTCCCAACCCTGTGCCTTCCCAGGCACTGCAACATTTATCACTATAATAAAAGCAGTGCCTCTCACTGGGACTGCCAGTTGATTCTGCCTGCCAGCTGCTAAGGGGATGTTGGAAGTGATGGAGCAGTGTTCTGTGAAGTACATTTCAAAAGGGGTAGCAAGGGCAGCTCAAGCTTCTTGCTGTGGTCTTTATTTTTTGCTTTATTATTTCCTAATCAAAACGCAACTGCAGAGCTCCATCAGGTCGGTGTGAGTGGAGACACCTGCATCTTTTGTAACATTTGAGACTGCCAGGTAAATAATTGTGCTATGCTTGCAGTGTTTTGTCTGCTGCTGGCTGCCTTGGAGATGCAGGCTGTTATTTAAATATTGTTGAAATTTAAGTGACTCATTTAACAGGCAGGTGAGTGAAGTGCTGCCTGAACTCCCAGATTCCATGTCCTGCTCTTGCCTGCAGCATCGCCATTGCTCAGAAGGAATGCTTGCCTTCTGAGTCAGTGCTCCATTTAGGTATGTTGTAAATGACCTTGGAGATCAGATGCATTTCTCTGCCGAAGTTTTGTGGGTCCAGCCTTCCCTCTTTTATTCTTATCAACCATTCTTATCTATCATTTATTCAAGTAAAGAAGGAGAGAACCTCCTGGTGAACCTCTGGGCAAAATGGAGTTGTAAATGGTAATTCTTTACAAAGGCAACTCTGATCCTTAGATCACACAAAAAAGAAGTGGAAAATTGCAGAGACTTCAGAAGCTGGGGATCTGCACCCTATTTCTGAACGCTTAGTTAAAACTGCAGAAGAAATGGTGGCTTCTGTTACTAGAGCTTAAAAGGTAATTCCTGCCACTTCAGAAAGAAGTTATCCAAATTATGTAGAGCCAAAGAAACCTAAAATCTCTCCATGGTTTTAAAAGGCAATAGAAGCAGGAGAGATCTGACCAACAGTCAGCACGTTGGAGATCTTTGCCTTGGCACAGCAGGTGCGTGAGGCATTTTAGAGTGCCACGGGTTTCCTCCCTCTCTTAGGTGTTAAAATACTACTTTTGTGTGTTATTCTTAAATCCTGGAAAACAAAACATGGCCTCATGGGCAAAACTGGCAGTATAGTATTGTTGAGCTCTAAGGTTTCTGAAGATCCTTCAGCTTCCCCTGAAGTCTCCTGACAGTAAATAGCTGGCCTTTTACAGGCATTGTTCTCCCTCACGCTTGCCTCCAAAGTTTCCTTCTTTTTCCTACCACCAGCCTAGCTCACAGGGGAGTGTTAGTGCGGTCAAGAGCTGGAGCGTCATGTACACCAGGGTCTGAACATGCTGCTTCCAGCTCAGCTGCACAGGGCTCTGTCAACACTGCTACCACAGGTGTGTTTTGCTCACAACAGTGGCAACGAGAAGCTGTAGCTAAGTACTAGCTTGACTGTGGGTTATCTAAGGGCCATGTGCTTGGAAACTTACAGTTATCCCAGGGGGAAAAAAAAACCCAAACGGTGCTCAGACCAAAGCCCTCCCAAATCTATACATGCAGAGCAGCCTTAAGCTGCTTATCTCTGTTCCACAGTTGGGAACCAAGCCCCAATGGGATGAAATGACCCACCCAAGGCCTTACAGAGCCTACAGAGGAGCTAGGAATGAGCTGTTTTCAACACTTTTAACAAGCTGTGATCAAACGCTGGCCTGTCATGAGGGCAGGGCAGGCTTATGGTTCTGGGAGTAGGGCTGCCTGCTGAGTTCCTTCCACACAGTCGCCTGTGAAACTCCAATCACTATACTATGAAACAGTTTAGTTGGCCCTAGCTTCTCTAAAGCAGAGTAGAAAACCATGAAGGGGCACCCTGACTATGCTATGGAGAGGAGGAAGAGTACCCTTTAGGTTGCTGCCCAGAGACCAACGTAAAACTTGCCTAGCTCATGTGCTCCACAGCAAACAAGCGTATAATGTAACTTCATAAGGGAACACTGTAGAGCGCTCTGCTCAGAAGTGTTTCTAACTCGGCTTCCCATACTAAAAGGCTAAAGTACTTATGACAACTTCTCTCTGCTGCAGAGCTGCTGTCCATTTTTGCAGCACAGGTTCTTACTGTTATTTTCTAGATAAAAAGAATTGTGTAATGGGGAAACCTTTTCTTCTTCACCAAGAAAACTAATTCAATGAGCTTACATAATTTCTTATATGGCGTGTTGTAGCTTTGGGCTTGTTCCAAATTAACCTCAGGCCTAAATCTCTGGCTTTGTGCTTGTCTATGGAGCCCTCTGAAAAAGTAGTAGAACATGTAGCAAAGGAGAAAAGGTAGAGTCACCCTCATCATGTGAGGTGCCTTCTTCAGATGCGCTGCTGTCTGGCTATGGGTATTCTGTGTGCATTTGCAATTCCTTCTACTAAATTTGGGCTCTTTTGCTAAGGTCGCTACAGTGCCAAAGTTTTCCTTGCTGTCACTTTGTACTTGGCCAAATGCCAGCCTCAGCACAAGCGGCCATGAGCATGCACTAAATCAACTGGGACAGACCTTACTTGACAGCAAGCCTCTTGGCCTGGCTCAGGGAGTCTGGGACTTTGTAAGCAGGTGCCTGGGAAGATAAGAATATTTTCCTTTTGTGTGCGTGCTCCACTCACGACAGACCTGTGGAATGGAGCACCACATGATCCTATGATTGGTTTCCAGGCATTGCTCCCAGTAAATGGTGGAGCGTAGGACTCAGGCCATCTGGAAAGCCATGCTCCTCACCCCAACAGGCAGGAGCTGCAGAATTGCATGGGGGAGGAGGAGAGAGAGCCTGGGGAGGCAAGTTCCTCCCCTTCTTGTAGGGGATGAGTTCCACAGTGAGCCCAGGGCACAGACCATGTCAGGCTCCCTTGGGTTTCAAGGGGCTCTGAGCCAAGCCCTTGCTGAAGTGTGTTCCATGCTTTCTTGCTTTGCAGTTCACTGTAAACCTCAAGAAAATAAGGCTGAGAGAAATGCAGCCCCCAAGTCCTCCATGCAGGACTGAGAACTTCCTTTAGCAAATAGTGCAGAGGAGTGAGCTTCTGAACGGTGTTTTGCTGGCGGAAGAAAGTGGAAAATGTTATTTCTTGAATCTTAAGCACACACACACATTACTTGTAGGATTTTACACAAAAGAGCAATACTGTCCCATTCACACTTACCTGCTGGCAGCTTGTCTTGCTGTCCATTGCAATGTTATTTAGTGCCCCAAATCATGACTGTAGTTAGAGTTGCCCAGCACTCTTTCATGGAAAAAAGTTGCACTTAAGTTTCTGCAAAGCAGAAAACCTCCTCAGTACACCCTGGGCTTTCTCCCTCCCCAGGGGATCTGACAGTGGCCCTGAGGATGGTTTAGAAAAGCACTTGTGTAATAGTGAACACCACGATGAAGGCTCTGTCAGTGTCCATTCCCGGATCTGAATTTTAGTGTGCGTCTGCATGAACTCTCCCACCCATCTGAGGTGGAGCACTGTGCTGACTGGTGGGGGCCTCAGCTGGAGAAGCTGTGACTGTCTGGAGGACGGATGTGCCCATGTGGGGAGAGCCCAGCCCTCGTGGCAGAGGGGCAGAAGGGATGCTGCGGAGAGTCTCCAGGAGCACTTCCTTTCCTGGGGCTTACGTTGCTTTCAGCAGTCTTGGGGGGCCAATTTCCTTCTGCATTTCAGAAGGATCAGTAGAGTAGTACTTCAGTTCTTAGGTTTTTACAAGTAGCGGATATTACTTGGTCCTTTTTAAAGCTGAACGTACAACCATCCCTGATCAATGACCTTTGCTTAGTGCTGGAACTTCGCACTTTTTGTCTGAGGACCACGACCCCGTCACACCCTCAGGGAAGTTACGTTATTAAATGTGCTGTGGCATCCAGGGATGCATAGGCATGTTTTTGCAGCTCAGCATCACTGCTTCAGCCTTGGGTGGCGGTGACCTGTTAACGAACGCTCCAGAGTTACAGGACCGGGTTTCCAACAGCCTCAAAAAGCCTGAGATGATGACATACAGTGGCTTTTTCTGGGTTGGTATAGTGTCCATCTTTCACCTTGTTGCCACCTCTGCCTACAAGGATCTAACTGTAGCAACAGTGGATTGTGAGATCGAGGTACTTCGATTTTTACGTTTTTTATTGCCTGTTCTTTTTTTTCTGCCCATCACCTCCATCTGGATGCAAACTACTATTCCTGATTCTCTGTGCTCGTTAGAAGGTGCGAGTTCACGCTCGTTGCACTGCTGTTCTCAGTAAGCACGAAGCTGCGAAAGTTTCTGAGATTTTGGTTAAGAGTATTTGTAAATGTTATTTTAAAATACTGTAAGCTTTTGACAGAGAACCAAGAAAGGTCTCTGTAACATTGACTCTGGAAGCGGCTACGTTAAAAAATCCTGAGCGGGCGATGCTGATCGCACCTGCCTAATCCCTTTCAGCAGCGTTTGACCTCCGAGGAGATGGTCGGGCCTTCTCCCCCCGCCTCTCCCTCCGGCGCACACGAGGGCTCCGGCAGCCGCGGCCTCTCTTCCGTGCACACCCGGTGGACACGGGCCGGGGGAAGTCCACGAGGCCGCCCGGGGGGGCGGCGAGGGCCCGGCGGCAGCGCGGGGGAGGTAGCTCCATCCCGCCCGGGCCCGGACCCGGCCAGGGCCCCGGCGCTTCCGCCTGGGCGGTGCCGGCGCCCGCCCCCTTCCGCCTCGTACGCGTCACGGCGGCGGCGCGCGCGGTCACGTGGGCGGGCTCGGCGCTCGGCCCGCCTGGCCGGCTCGGGGCTCGGCTGGCTCAGTCTGGCGCGGGCGGCCGAGGGGCCCGGAGCGGGCGCGGCGGGAGCGCGGCGGGGTCGCTCGGGCCCGGGCGGCGGCGGCGGCGGAGCGGGGCGGGGGGAGCCCGGCCGGGCCGTGAGGGCGCGGCGGAGCCCGGCGGCGGCGGCGGAGCGGCCTGGGGGCTCCCCCCGGCGTGCGCGGGCCGAGCGGGCCGGGCCGGCGGCCGCGGCGGGGCTATGATGCGCCCGCTGCGGGGCTCCGCACCCCCGTGTGTCCCCCAGGCAGGTCCGGCCCGCGGCTGAGAACCCCCCACCGGCGGTGAGTGCGGGCGGGCGGGCGGGCCCCGGGGAGGGCCGGCGCGGCCCGGCGGGCTCGGGAAGCCTCGGCGCCCGCGCGGCGGAGGCCCGCCCGCCCGCGCCCCCCCCCCACCTCCCCGGCTCCGAGCGGGACGCGGCGGGGCGGCGCTGCCGGCTTCCTCCGCGCCAGGGCGAGGGGGAGGGCCCGGGCCGGCGGCGGCGGCTGTCCGCCCGCGGCGGGGCCTGGCCCTCGCCCCGGCGCCGGGCCGGGCGAGCCGGTTGGCGGCGCGTTGCTGGCCGTCGTCCTCGGGTCGTGGCGTTTGAGTCGGTGCGTCAGACGCTGCCCCGGGGTGCGCTGCCCCGGGGTGCGCTCCGCCGGAGCGGCTCCCGGTGAGGAGTTTGACTCGTCTGATTAGATTCCCCCCTGACTCTGGTCTTACAGTTGAAGGGGGAGCAGGTCTGGGGGCGCGGGGGGGAGTGATCTTCATTTTCTCGGCATCTTCTCGCTTGCGTGCTGTCTCCCGTTCTTCAGTACTGCTTTCCTGTCCCGTGCTGGGATTTCTTTAGCCTTTAGAAAGCCGGATGAAGAGCTGTCTGCTTCTAATGCTACAGGCAGTGAGGCAAAATGCAGTAATTCCACCGGAGAGCCTCGCTCTGTGGATGCCGTTAGGACCAGCTGTTCAAAAGGTTGCCTTCCAAGGCGGCAGGCACCATATGGTGCTTAGAATGATACTTGCCATTCTGTTTCTTGTGCAGATGGAGGATCTCGTTCCGTCGCAACTTGCTGCCACTAAGCAGTCCTAATGAGTTCTCCTCTCCCTTTTCAGGTATGGCCTCACAGCTGCAGGTGTTCTCCCCTCCGTCAGTATCCTCGAGTGCCTTCTGCAGTGCCAAGAAACTGAAAGTGGAGCCCTCTGTCTGGGATGTTTCAGGACAGAGCAGTAGTGACAAATATTATAGCCACAGCAAAAACCTCCCAGCAGCTCAAGGACAAGCAAGCTCGTCTCATCAGGTAGCCAATTTCAGCATCCCTGCTTACGATCAGAACCTCCTTCTCCCTGCTCCTTCAGTTGAGCACATTGTGGTTACAGCAGCCGACAGCACAGGCAGCAGTGCAACAGCGTCCTTCCAGAACAGCCAAACCCTAACACACAGGAGCAACGTTTCTTTACTGGAACCATACCAAAAATGTGGATTAAAAAGGAAAAGTGAAGAGGTTGACAGCAACGGTAGTGTGCAGATAATTGAGGAACATCCACCTCTCATGCTGCAAAACAGACCTGCGGTGGGTGCTGCGGCCACAACCACCACGGTAACCACTAAAAGCAGCAGTTCCAGTGGTGAAGGGGATTATCAGCTGGTCCAGCATGAGATCCTGTGCTCTATGACAAACAGCTATGAGGTCTTGGAATTCCTGGGCCGAGGGACGTTTGGTCAGGTGGCAAAATGCTGGAAACGTAGCACAAAGGAGATTGTAGCCATCAAAATCCTGAAGAACCATCCTTCCTATGCTAGGCAGGGCCAGATAGAGGTGAGCATCCTCTCTCGCTTGAGCAGCGAGAATGCTGACGAGTATAACTTTGTTCGCTCCTATGAGTGCTTTCAACACAAGAATCATACATGCCTTGTATTTGAGATGCTAGAACAGAACTTATATGATTTCTTAAAGCAAAATAAGTTCAGTCCGTTGCCCCTGAAATACATCCGACCAATTCTGCAGCAAGTGGCTACTGCCTTGATGAAGTTAAAGAGTTTGGGTCTGATACATGCTGATTTGAAACCAGAGAACATCATGTTGGTGGATCCTGCGCGCCAGCCCTACAGAGTGAAGGTGATAGACTTTGGTTCAGCCAGCCACGTGTCTAAAGCAGTGTGCTCCACTTATTTGCAGTCGCGCTATTACAGGTAAGTACTGACACAGTGCTCACCTTCATATGCTGCACAGGCAAAGAAAAGCTGATCCTGATGGGGTGCTAGGGGTTTGCTTCTACAATTACTTAACTCTTCTGCTGTTAGGTCTAATCCCAGTTTAGGGGAAAGGAGGAAATGATCAGCCTATCCACTGTTCTGCATGTTTCCTGAAGATTTCTTCTGAAACTTGTATGTAAATAAATAGAACTTCTGCTTTGCAAGTGTGACATAATATGCAGTCTAATACCTTCCTTTTGCCCCAGAGTAGTGCAGTAAGTTGATTTTACCCTGTTGCTTGTTTGTGACAATGCGTGAAGTTGCAAATTGGGGAAGCAGTAGTCTGCTAGTAAGTAGTGCATTTTGGATTTATTTGCCGTGATCTGAAACTAGTCCATTAACCATGGTCATTTAGAAGGGAGATAAGTCAAAGGGATGCCAATTTCTTTTTATCCTGTTTCTTCTGGTTTCATCTTTGTCTGAACCTACTTCATGAGCACATGACTTCCTGTATCAGCCCTTGGTAAGTCATGCTTTCATGAGGCCTGTAGCTCTTTTAAAACGGGGAAGAACTAGATCTCTGCTTCCCTTAGTGAAATGTAGAAACGGCTTCTACCCTGCTCCTGTCTAAGAATTAAAAATAAACTATGGGCAAAAATGTTAAAACTCAGAAACTGTGTAGCTAAAGCAAGCCGTGCTTTTTCTTTCAATTATTCCTTCAGCTTGGTTCCGTTCATAGTGTGTATTTCAATATAAGTAGCAGTAGACTTCAATAAATGGATGCAGAAAGAGCTTCTGGCATCAAAGGGACATGAAAAAGTCTGTGCTGTGTTGTCAGGGTTGCTTTCAGTGGAATGTGAGCTCACTTGACGCAAAACTTAAGTAGTATCTAGTCCTTCCAGCTGGGACGAGACAGAGGACTTGAGACACTCCACCCCACCCTGTGTCTCTGCCCTGTTTGATGTCTTTCCCGTCCTCCTAGCTTCAGTTTAAAGACCTGGTTTGTAGTAGGCTTGTTCTGTTCATTCCTCTTGCTCCCTGTATCCTTGTCCCATTTGTTTTGTTTTGTTTTGCTCACCCTAACACCAAGTACCAGCTTTCTGTGCTGTTTCTTTCACGTGATACAGACTTTTCTTAATCCATTCCTCATGATCTTCACTCAGTTTGTCGGCACCGATCTTTCCAATTCTAAACTATTGATTGTTATTATTTGTAACGCAGTTGTCTTCTATGCGCCGTAGCTCTGTTAAAATGCATTATTAGTTTTGTTGTTGCATTGAAAGAGGTGACTGCGGATCAAGAATCTGCTCAATCTGACTTGCAGCACATGTGAGAAAAGCAGTTTGGGGAGGCATATAGTGCTTTCCAGTTTCTGATATTGCAAAAATCAGATTTGGCTGAGGCAAAAGCAGCAAGGGATAAGTATCTTAAAGGGGCTGCTGGGAAGGAAGCTGTCTGCTTCATCTTTGTGTGTGGCACTGAACTCCAAGCCACTTCCGCCTCCCTGACGCGGGGTGACCGACACTGCCAGAGGGGCAAACAACCTGATATTAGATGGTGTTTAAGACTGTCTGCTTGACTGAAGTTAAGAATGCTGTGATGTGGAAATCTAATATTTAGTGCTATGTAATTAGTTTAATGGTGATGATTACTAAAATCCATAATCTAGGAACTTGTGGAGATGGTGTAGAAAGCAGCTTATTGTGGGAGAACTGGGTTGCTTTAACCATATTCACATTGAATTAGTGTTCAGATGAGTTCTAAGCTGGAAATTTTTTCAATGCTGTGTTTAATAAAACAGTATCAACCAATTCTTCATTTGGTTCTCTGTCAGCTATTAAAAATAAACTTGTTTTGTGTTCACTTTTCACTTGTTTTTAATACCTGTTACTGGCGCTTATGTAACCCCTGTCTCCTGTAGAGACATCTAAACCAGCCAAACTTGGGTACTGTAAGGTGAATTTTCTGATATATATACCCTGAAGGAAAAAAAACTTCCTTTATTAGTTATGCTAAGTGCTGCCACAGGTCATCTTGTCCAACAGCCCTGCTCACTCCGGGTTCTGATTGTACTTCTGGCAGCTGGACAGCTTGCATCCGTCTTGATGATACTGCTGGAGCCATACATCCAGTTGGGATGTAGTATTGGGTTTGTCAGGGCAAGCGTGGTAAGGCTGAGGCAGGCTCCCTCTCTCCACAGGCATTACTGCTGCCTCCGCAGCGTAACCCCAAGCAAGAAGGGCAGTTTTACTGTCATGATATGGTTGACTTAAAGTGTGAGTAGAAGTGCCCATGAAAAATTCTTTGGCTCTGAAGCCAGGCATGGTCTAGGAGTAGACTAACTCTGGCAGTCATGCTTCTATGCAGTGACTAGTTTCTGTGGCAGTCCTGAGATTTATTAGCAGTAATTCCTGACCTGAAAACCAGAGTATATGCTTGTTACATCAGGTGCAGAAGGGTATGGATGATTTTGTTCTCACTGGGGAGGATAAACAATACAAGGAAGCAGACAGCTTTCAGAAGTGAAAAATCTCTGGGAAGACTGATCTCCCTGCTGTTCAGAGTGTGAGGTTTACTTGTGTCCCATGTTATATGTAAGTACAGCCATCATGTGAGTCTTACTCAGATCCCTACCTCCTGATGTTTCCTGTGGGTCAGTGTAGAGGCGCCTAGCAAATTGAAGATACTAAGCTGAAGGACTGAACAATTTGGGCCACGAGAAGGTAGCACTGAGTGATAAGGGAGCTTGCAGAGTGCAGTAGTATTTGTTTCTTACCTCTGCTTTGGGCTACATGACCTACTTCTGTCCCAGTCATGTTGGCCTGAGAAGCAGCAGTGCATGCTGCCAAATCTAACTCTCTGCTTGCTAATCCAGCTCTGAGTGGTGATCATGTTATTCTCTGCATTGCTAGTTGCAGTTGTACAAGCTTCATATTACCATCATTCTTCACAAGGGGGAGGCCTGAAGACCCATGCGTAAACATGGTGTGTTTTGAAATGCTAAAAGTAAATCTCGGATTTTTCTGCTACTGCTGTCAATCCTCTCTCTTGTGAGAGTGCCTGAGCATATTTGCCAACTTTGGAAGTCCCAGTTTGGCAAGTGTGTATGCAAAGAAAGAATGTTGTTGATTTCTATTTCAAAGAGCCTAAGATCATAAAATCACTTTAATCTCTGACAGACCAGCTATGAAAGTGACCTCTGCGTGTTGTCCTGTTTCAACTCACATCTCATAAGGCTGCTAATTATAGTGGTGTAAAAGGAGATGAGATACTGATTTACCAGTTCTGTTCTGCAATCAAAATGAAATCAGGTGGCTTGTGAGAAGTTAGTTTATTTAGTTTAAGGGAATAAAATGCATAGAGTTCAACTTGCTATCATTTGGTATTGAGGTTTTGGGATACGTAAGTCTATTCCAGCGTGTAGTTAAAGACTAACAAACTACCACATCCAGCCTTTGTTGCCACTAATCTTTCTTCCTGTTGGAATTGGTGGGATTTTTTTAATGCACTTGTGAAGGATCGGCATGCTCTGCTTATACCACAAGCCACTTATATTTTAGCTTGTTTGCCAGTCCAAACCAAGCAAACTTACACATGTGGCATTCCTTATATGACAGGTTTGGGTCCTATCTGAATTGGAAATTCCTGCATAAGAAGGATAATCAAGAGGATCAATACAGTTTGTTGATGATGACTGGTAGACTAATGGCACATGGGGTTCTGAAAATCCTGTGTGAATGACTGTATTGTACTTGCTCTGCTTCTGAAGACCGAAGTACTACAGAAATTGATTCCTCTTGTTTGTGCCTGTTAACCTATAGCAAGTTGGATCTATGCTAGCATAGTTCTTTAAAAGTGTTTAGCAGGACATTCAGCATTCAAATATCAAATATTTATCATATTTGCGTAATCATTTTACATTTTCACATAGGTGAAACCGTTCCAAAGTCGACTACTGCCAGGGACAGACAAACAAGAAGGTAGAAAGAGATCAGTGTCAAGTAGAAGTAGTGTCAGAATGTCTTGACTTAAATACTAAAGGTATATCATGGCTCTGTTTTGGGGAGCCTCAGACATAATAGAAGAACCTTGTTGCTTTAAAGCTGAATGATAGAGAATAGGTATGACCTCGTTGCAGCAAACAGCTGGTTCAGCTATCTATCTTTTTTGATATATCTTGTGCTTTCTCGGGGGCACTGTGCCTGGGCAACTGGGGTGCGTGCATTTGTTTTGGAGACTGGCTAATGGTAATTGTGTAGTCACCACGACACAAGGGGTGATTAATTAGAGAGTCACTTCTTGCCATATACAAGCAGTTGGGAGGTACATTTGGGTTGAACAGTTGAGGAAGGTGAGTGTCAGATCTATTGACACCTGTACATTATGCAAGCCCTGTTTTTCAGAATTCTGTAGAAAGACTGGTTTCAGAGCCTTTTTTAACAACAGAAATATCCACACTGTAACACAAGAAATGTCATGCAAGCCCTGGGGCATGCTACCCAAGTCATGACCGGAAAATATATAGCCTGGAGTTTAGGACTTTTCTGTCTTCCTTTGCGCTTGTGTTAGTTATGCATGAAGAAGATCAAGGCTTCCTGTACTTTCCAGAGTAAATTCCCACACCAACTCACGTGGTTTTTGCAGCACTTGGGTTTTATGCTGTATGCAAATGTATGACCAGAATTCAGCCTGACAGAACGGCATCAGTTTGTTTCAGAATTGTGTGTAGGTGAAGAGTTGTATTAAAACATCCTTTTGTGTTATGAGTCAGTTCCAGGCAGAAATCTCCCTGAAATTCCAACCTGTTGCAGGAGTAAACCCTGCTTGGAGTTTGAGGTTTTTTTCATCACCTTCTTGTAAAGGCTAGGCCAGACAGGTAAATTTTGCATTAGGTGTGGTTCAGTGCACAGAAACCTGTAACACAACCTTGCAAAGCAGTCACAATCTCCAGCTGTGTTCTTTCCGTCCATTTTAAACTCGAAACTCTCCAAACAAACCCTGTATGAAAACCCGCTGATAGAAACCAAGCGGCTCTCTGAAGAGCTCCTTTTTCTGGCTGTGCAGATGATGTTCTTTTCCACATGAAAATAGGCAGCCTCTGCAGCTGGTTACCTGGGATCTTGAGACCTTCTTCTGAGAGAAGTCTGAGCACCATTTGCCAGAACTTTTCTTCCCAGTTCTGTCAGGGTAGGTTGGGCACTGTCTCAGGGACCCCTCACACCATACAGTCAGGTGTCATTAAACTGGTTACTGAAGGAGTAAGTTCGTATCACAGTTGCATAAAGGCCACCTAGGAGTTGGAGGGCAGCACGGCAATAAAACGAATCCAGCCGTGCCACTAAGTGATTAAAAGGTTGGGATCTATTAGGCCACTTGAGGAAACACCTTCTGCTTTAAAGTGAATCACTTAGCTTCAGACAGATTTGCTTGTGCTTGAAGGAAAGAAGGAGGGGCATTATCCAGAGCAATTTATAGGAAAGAACTGTATGCTTTCAGAGTCAAAGATTTTACTTTTTTTTTTTTAATTATTATTGTTTCAACAGAGCTCCTGAAATCATACTGGGTTTACCATTCTGTGAAGCTATTGACATGTGGTCACTGGGCTGTGTGATAGCTGAGCTGTTTCTAGGCTGGCCTCTGTATCCAGGAGCATCTGAGTATGATCAGGTGAGAGTGCGTGCCGGACGTGGGGATGTTCAAATGAAACCACAATGATCTGTGTTCAGACCCTCTGAACCCAATGTATCCCACATCAAATTTCATCTAGCATAAATCGCTGTTGTCTGTCATCTTAAGTTAATTTTCTCTCTGTGATATTCCCATTGCCCAGCTCTCTCTGTTGTTGTACAGGAGAGCATGGAGTTCTGTGTGGTTTAACTTGAGTTGAATGTAGTTATCCAATATTAGACTGAATTTACAGTTAACTCCTTGGCTTCCAAACTCAAAAGCTGTTGAAATACCTTCCTGTCAAAACAGAAGTGAGGTGTGTGTCCTGACTTGAAACGCCCTCTGTAATTTCACCATGAGGGTAGTTTTTCCAAGTGGAGACAAAGCAAGCCTATCATTCCTGTCCTCTTAATAGCTACAGCAGCCCTCCTTTTTAATGCAAAGTGTGAGCCCCAAGCTGTCTCTGAAATACAAGGGCAAGAGTCTGAAGAGGCATCTTGAACTAATTAGTTCTTTCCAGGGATACTTAGCATTATTACCTGGGCTAGTCAGTTGCCTATAAAAGGACAAAAAGCCTATATGAGAGGGTTTTTGAGGGTAACTTTTCCACTGTGGTTTTTATGGTGGTATCTTGGTTACAGTGCTTGGTATAGTTTTCCTTATGTGATAAAATACATGAAAACTTACTAAGTTTACTTGTGTTACACCTTCCCAGCACTGTAAATTTCCAAAGGAAACACAGTGGTACCTTAATGAGCAGAATGAGTTAGAAAATAACTGAGGTACGACATGGTGGTTTCCTTGCACACTGAGTTTTGTGTAATTCTGAGAACCTTATCTAGTCATGTAGGTGGGTGGGGAGGAGGTGCTTTTTCCATTGCTTAATAGACAGGATTTTGCAGTCCTTTGTGAGGCAGCATGAGGTGTGACTTCATGTGGTTGATTTTGATATCTGAATTGCCCTTGAAAACTAGGGATGACTTGCTTTCATGTTTTCTAAGATTCTGTAGCAGCAAGTAAAAGCTCGGGCAGAACTTGTGAGAGGACCTCTCCAGGAATGAGTTCATGGGTTGGGATGGGATTTACAGTTATTTTTTAAACACCTTTGGCTCTAAAGCAAGGATTATGTTTCATAAAAACAGCAGAACTCTTAGCTGGACAATTGTGTAGATACAAAAAATGCTCACCTGCAGACACTTCAGATCCACACTGGCATGAATGAAAAATGAGTCTGTAAATTCATATGGATCACAAGCTGTACCAGTGAGTTAAATGCCCTGCAATGTTTAGCTGGTTTGGCACAGTGGAATAGCAGGAGTTTTGCAAATAAGAAATGAGATGTGCTAAAGGACCTATAATTGATAATTCAGACAAAGCCAGGTTACTTTAACCCTTTTCCAGTCCTCCTTTTATAAATCAGACTCATCAGGGGTTTTTTTTCTTCAACTTTTAAATAGACCTCTTTGAGGAGAGAGTCATGACAAAGGCAATGTCACATTTCTCACTGTACATCTTGAGAGCAAATAGCATTAGCAGTTGGGCAACACTTGGAATATTTTTAAAAGCTTATTATTTTGTTTTTTCATAATTTGCTATTTTCTTTCCTTTTGAGCATACCTTTTTATTTGTTAGCTCTTTACCAGTGTTTTATCGATACTCTTACAAATATTCAGGTGCATTTTCCAAAATTCTGAGCCATTTTTTTGTTATGTGTAAAGTATATGAAATGTTTTTGAGAATGTGAGAATCTGATTGTGCTAGAGGTTTGGTCTTGCTTTCTTGGTCAGCGAGAGCTTTGCCATGACATTATTCTCAAATCGTGTGCCTAGAGTGTATGTAGCCAGTCACAGCAATGTTGCTTAGATACTTATGCCTTTAGTTATATATACATACATTATAACTTCTGTGGGTATTTTTCTCTGAAAAGGTGTACTTCTTACATTGCAGATATTGAAGACTTGACTTTATCCACGTCTCAAAAGCTTACAGTCTGTTCACATACACTTGGGCAAAAAATATTTCCATAAAATAAGAAAAGATGTATTTAAAATCCAAAATTTCAGCAGATAATATGATTGAAAAAGTTAAGTGTCCTCATAAATACTTGAGAGAGTCCCTTTAATTTTGCATTTTCAGTTAGCTGGACATTCTTTATTTACAGGTTATTTCCTATTTGCTGTGAACAAACCTGGCTGATAATTACTCCATTAGCTGTGAGCTCTTTATATCGGGGGTCCTCATTCTTTTAATCTTCTTTCCTAGATTCGTTATATTTCACAAACTCAAGGCCTTCCAGCGGAGTATCTTCTCAGTGCGGGAACGAAAACAAGCAGGTTTTTTAACAGAGATCCAAATCTGGGATACCCACTGTGGAGGCTAAAGGTTTGTCTTTTTAATTCCCAATTCTGTTTTGTTCATTGAGGACTTGATATAAATTCGTACCTAGTTTTAGTGTGCTGCAAAAACGTTCTGAGTGAAGATAGGATTTGAATTGCCATCAAATATAGCTGACTTGTGTGTTTCATTTCAGAAAATGTACAGACCTCCTGGTACTCATCTAACAATAGCAGCTGTGCATGATAGTACCAGCAAAGAGTGGGTGTTAAAGTAATTGAGATAATGGTTACTTATTATGGCCTGCTCGGTCTCAGTGAAGTATGTCATCTTGTTGTCATCTCCTGACAATACAGAGAGTAAAATAGAGAGTATTTCATGATGGTCTTTGTTAGTTTAACAGAAATCTATTTATGTACTGGCAGAGGACAGGAAAGAATCAGATATACACTCGATTTGCCTTTAAAGCTGAGCAGCAAAAGGAAGGGGGTTTTGCCTTTCTTCTTTGTAAAAGAGGGATTTAAAATATTTATAGCCTCTTCTCTTCCTAAATCAGAAATCTTCAGTTCTTCGGGCTAATGCACTACCCAGCGAAGCCTTGAAATGAAGTCATCCTGTTGTTAATTCAGCTTTGCAATGAATGATCTTTCCAGATAAGGAGATGAGAACCCATGGCTAATTTGGTTTGGCCTACTGGCATGTGATTTGTCTTAAAGCAGGCAAAAGATCACCTGGCTTGGCTCCTTTCTTGCTGCTTTTTCTTTATCAGTATGTGATATCTCAGTTTATATTAACAAATGCTTTCTTTTACAGACCCCAGAAGAACATGAGTTGGAGACAGGAATAAAATCAAAAGAAGCTCGGAAATACATATTCAACTGTTTAGATGATATGGCGCAGGTGTGTGGAGATCTTATAACACACAGATAACTATCATATTAATTACATAAATTATTGGGATCTCTCAAAATGAGGCTCCTGTGCTGGAGCAGTCCTCTTCCACACGCTGTTGAGAACACTGATGTAGGTTTGCCGTAGTGCCAATTTGCATCAGAAATCACTGTATTAAAGATTATCAAAATGTTAATTATGAAGCAGTTAGAAATGTCTTGTTTTTTCTCTAGGCCTTGATCTGGTAGATGCAACAAGTGTGCTTAGCCTGTTATCACTAGAAATAGTTGAGCAGTAGGAAAGCTAAGCCCCTCCAGATGTGTTTATAGGATTAGACCTCTTATTGGACTTTGGAAATGTTGGCAGGAGCTACGGATCATTCTATTTTTTCATTCTATTTTCAGACATAAAATGAAGGAATATCTGAGTGGTTTTAATATCATGAGGCCTTGAATCTTAAATATGTTGGTCCCAATTTTCTATTGCTTTTGTAGCCGTTATGACTTTACATCTGTGCAGAGAATGTAGGATCTTGCCATTCTGATTTGCTAGCCCCTTATAGCCCCACACAAAAAATGAGGGCATATTGCCAGGCAGTGGAGAATGAAGCCTTGTTGATATCTATTGAACAGACCAACTTCATGTTGAGATGAGAATTCCATGTGTAAGTTTGACTTCCTTTTATAGAATGAACAAGGGAAGGGTTGTGTGTTAGCGCTGTAGTACCTAAAATTAAGTTGGCTAAGAGACAGAAATACTTAATAAATATTTCTGCATAATGTGAAATTACTGAATTTTTAGGTAACAATTAATTTGATGTTTGTGTGAACTACTCTCATTTTATTTTCAAGGTGAATATGTCTACAGACTTGGAAGGGACTGACATGTTGGCAGAGAAGGCTGACCGAAGGGAATATATTGATTTGTTGAAGAAAATGTTGACAATTGATGCAGATAAGAGAATTACTCCACTGAAGACTTTGAACCATCCATTTGTTACAATGACACATCTACTGGATTTCCCACACAGTAATCAGTAGGCTTCCTTAGATTTCTTATTTTGTTTCAGGAGGACTTATTGGAAAGACAGAATAGCACTTTTCTGCTTTCTGTCAATGCTGTTTTCTGCAGTTTCTGGCTGATCTAAAAATAGCAATGGCATGTGTAAGGAATGGAATGTTCATAAACTTCCTTTTCATGGTTTAGGACATTCTTTGTTGATTTAAAAAAAAAAAAAAAAAAAAGGAACCTAAACCTAAAGGTGTGTGCATAAAGTTGGGAATCTGTCATGTCTCTGTTGTACTGTTTTTACATATCTGATATTTTACTTCTGTCATTCTGTTTCAGTGTGAAATCTTGCTTTCAGAATATGGAGATCTGCAAGCGAAGAGTTAATATGTATGATACAGTGAATCAGATTAAGAGCCCATTCACGACTCATGTTGCTCCTAATACAAGCACAAATCTGACAATGAGCTTTAACAACCAGCTCAATACAGTACACAATCAGGTATAGCACCTTTTAGCTGTTTTATACTAATCAAAGAAATGGAGTGGTCTAATTTTGTGCCTTCAGGCCAAATCCTATTCTGCAAAATACTATATTTAAATTGGTCTCCAGAATTTGTAGTCTTGTCTTAAAATTTAGTTTTCCAAAACTCAGGCCAAGGCAGTCTCTTTACTTCGCCTGTCAGTTCAGCAATGTAAGTAAAGTTGGTGCAATTCATGTTTCTTCTCCTATGTTGTCTTAGGGCTTTTACCTGAAACATTTTCCTGGTGCGTGCTTCATAGTATAATACTGATGGTTCCTGTTGTTTGTTTTATAACAATTAGGAGTGGTAGATCTGATTTTTTTAATTTTTTTTTCCCTCCCCTCTAGGCCAGTGTACTGGCTTCCAATTCTACTGCTGCTGCTACTCTTTCCCTGGCAAACTCGGACGTCTCACTGCTAAACTATCAGTCTGCTCTGTATCCATCATCTGCAGCGCCAGTTGCAGGAGTGGCACAACAGAGTGTTTCCTTGCAACCTGGAACCACCCAGATCTGCACACAGACTGACCCATTCCAGCAAACCTTCATTGTTTGTCCCCCTGCTTTTCAAAGTAAGCAGAAAAACCCTTTATATGATACTGTGGTTTCAATTAGGTAGAAATGAGAAGTTGTAATTTGCACTAAATTGGGAAAGTACAGAAGACCACTCTGTGCGTGTCACACAGTGCTCTTGCATCAGATGGAGGTACAGAATCAGGTCAGACGTGTAGACAATTTGGTTCTCTTCCAGGTCATGCTTGAACAGGTGACCGTATCTTGCCTGCCTAGATTGCAGTCTTCATCTGGTTTCTCAACAGTTTTTCCCCCCAAACTGAACACAACAGCATTCCACAGAAAGCAGTGAACAGAGGAGCCAGACCTATCTGAAAATAAGAAAGTGTTGTGCTATGTTTTGTATGTCAGGAGTGAATATCTGGTCTTTGAGTCTCAGTTCACAAGCACTGATGCAGCCGTGTAGTTTGCTAGCAGCAAATTGTCACAGATTGCAAGTAAGTGAGGTTAGCCCAAGCGTAGCTCTGTTAATCCTGAAAGTTCTCTATTTATGCTTATATCTGGATGGAGGGTTATATATGAAATGGGAACCGATAGTGTAAGGTTTGAACTTTGAACTTAGTCTCAAGCAACATAGAATTAGATTTCTGTGTTACCTTTGTTTCTGAAAACAAGACTATGGACTTCAACAGAGCCAAGCTTTTCAGGACTGGTTGTCCATTGTTGCCCTTTGGCATACCGGAACTGCAGAATTATTTACTTCAGCTGGTGTTTTATTAGTATGCTTTTGTCAAAAGGAACAGCTTTTCTTTGTCTTCATCTGGCCCTGTTTTCTGCCCTTACCTGGTAGGAATTTGATTTTGGAAAGAAAGAAAGAAAGAAACAAACAAAAAACCAAAAAAAAAAAAGCGGGGGGGGGGGGGGATAATAAAGCAGCTTAGTGGTGATGTGTTCTTGTCCTCCACAGCTGGACTTCAGGCAACTACAAAGCATTCTGGGTTCCCAGTAAGGATGGAGAATGCTGTCCCAATTGTACCGCAAGCACCTGCAGCACAGCCACTGCAGATCCAGTCTGGAGTTCTCACACAGGTAAAAAAAAAAACAACAAACCAACCACCCCAAAAAACCCCCATAGAGTTACCTGCAATTCCTACCACCATCCAGGAGAACCTGACTGCCCCTCTGGTGCTGGGGTGAAAGCAGGGGGTTCTCAGAACACTCTGAAAGGTTAAATGCAGATCACTTCTAAGACAGTGTTTTCTTGTTTTGTTTTGTTTTTCTGGAATATTTAAAGTCTAAACTATTTTATGTCATGTGCCTCCCTGGTTTTAGGAGTTTGATTTAATAATGGGAATAAATACGTAGTTTTCAGCTGCTAAAAACAAAATGTATTTTTTCACAGTTGTACACTGCCTTATAGGTAGTGGTGTACTTTTTTGCCTACACTTTAAAAATGTGGCAGCAAATTTTAGAAGAAATCATTTCTGTGAGAAGCAAGATCCCAGTGAACAGAAGTGGCAACACAGATTACTCACGTTAAAATTTTATCTGTAAATCAACAAAATTATTTCTGAATCCTTCTCAGTTAGTTACATTATTAGTGTGAATTGATGTGTAGCGATGACATTTCTATTGTTTGACAGTTTAAACAATATGCGGTAGCAAAATTCACAAATAATTCTAAGAAATGGTATTTTAAACATTAGTGATGTGTTGTAAATTAAAACAATTTTATTTCCAAAAAGTAATGCTTTAATATACAGCCAGTGCCCAGTGATTCACAAGTTTTATTCACTGAAAAGTTGTAATTGCCTTTATAATTAGAGTGCACTTTTATTTATTTGCATAGTTTTAGTTTCTGTTGACATTAACACATACTTTATTACTTTTACTCTCCAGGCAGTATGTTGCACTTACTGACCTACTTGTAGAGGAGTGATTTTTAGATTGTTCAGTCCAAATAGTTTTGGTGGCATTCTGTCATCTCTGGTTTGTTTAGCCTAATTATACAGGTAACGGTATCCAAAAAGCAGAATACACTTGAAGGAGGCCCACCTGAATCCAAACCCTGCTTTTCCTGAGAGTGCAAATTGTACACTAAGAATCTAGTTTTAATTAGACATTTGATGGACTAATATGTGTCTTGCTGGTTTCATCACAGATAACCTTGCTCTTTCATGATACAAAAGACCTACTGTGCCTTCTTCTATTAATCCCTTAGTTTATCTTTTTCCAAGCGTACTGTATGTGAATTTGGAGGTGTGATAGTAAATTCTGTGTCCTGCTAGGGGTGCAGTTTGTGTTACAGTTAGCGCAGTGTATGTAGTGTAACTTGCTCTCTGGGACCCAGTAAAGTGTCCATAGCTGAACACTATCTCATTTTTACTTTTTAACTGTGTCATCGGAGAGATCCTGTTCCCAAATTCCCTGTTCCTTGCGTTCCCTTCAGGAACATGTAATTGCTTAGAGGAACATGCCCAGAGGGTCTGGGTGTTGGTTTCACTGCATCCATTACAATTCTGGAGTCTGCTCAAGCACTATAGAATGCCAGTGAGGTGAAACCTTTTCTGGCCCTATTGCTGAACCCACTTATCCTGCCTCAGTACATGTGTTTCACTCACTGCCTGATCTACATTTCAGGGAAGCTGTACACCACTAATGGTAGCAACTCTTCATCCTCAAGTAGCCACCATCACGCCGCAGTATGCGGTCCCCTTTACTCTGAACTGCGCAGCCGGCCGGCCAGCGCTAGTAGAACAGACGGCTGCAGTACTGGTAATTGCCTCCCTTGATTGTGTTCACTAACTGAGTTTTTGTTTTAACTTAGACTTGCAGAGGGCATGGAAGCATGTGCCATCTTGTGGCTGTGTTCTTGCTACATCTTAATGTCTTGTTGTTTTCCTCCCCAACATTGCTGAAGCACTGTCTGACTCTGACGTTTAGTGTGGCTCTGTAAAGAATCCAGATCCATTGACTATTACTTTTTACTAGCCTAGTATTATAAAGCTCTTCTAAGCTATACTATAGAAGAGTTATAATGGTTCTTGTTCTTTGCTTACTATCCTATCTTTGCCTTTTGATTGTTGAATACAAAGGAATCAGTCTTTAGCTTGACTCTGCTACAGGTACCTGGATGGCCAGATTTTGAACTACTTGGCAAGTTAGCTACATATTTTGTTTTCAACATGTGTAAAGCTGCTTTGCATGTAGAAATGTTTCAGGTCATTAAGCACAGGCTAAAATCTCTAATGATAGCAAATTCTTTAATGTATTGCTTTAGCAGTCGATTTCTCTTAACCTCTGTTGAACATTGACGATAATTTTCTGGCCTTTTGTTATTTATAGCCAATCGCAGGTAGCTTGCTTCATCCAGATAAAGATAATGTTCTTCACAGATACTTTCAGTTCATATGTATTTCTTGGTTGAAATTAAAGGTGAGCTCTAGTATCCAAAATGGCAATAGCTAGCTTTTAGGCTATTTGGAACAATTTTTAAAAAGGATGGGGAAAGGGAATAAACACACCTTTAAGAAGCATATGGTTTCAAAATTGTCCTCTTCTGTATTCATTTGGCATCTGCATTGGAACAACTTTGCAAGTGCCACAAAGAAGTCATTGTAAAACTCCAGAATCAGATCAGTGAAGCTTATGAAAACATTGCAGTGCACTTAAGTGCTGGTATCCTCACATGTCTTTCAAAGCACATTCCATTATGTGAACCATGTTGTTTCTTGTGGCTTTAAAGTGGTAGTTTGAGTGTCATTTTCTTCCAAGAGGGAGACCTCTGCTGAAGTGGAATTTGCTCGAGTCATACCTGTACTGAAATTAAAACCCACTCATTTGAGTTCTTCTGAACTAAGTGAACTGCTCCCTATTTCTGAGGATGGGAAGGCAGGAGAGTGGGGTTCTCCTGGGTCACAGCTCTGAGCTAAACAGACCCAGGGATGTATCTCCTTTCCTCCTCTTGAATTTTGATTGCCGAAAAGCTGCAATCTAGGCTCTGAAAACGGCAAGGGGTGACTGTAGCAGAGCTTGGGACACAAATGAGTTGTTAGTGATGTTTTCAAAAGTGTATTTGGGCTTTTGATTCAACAGGCAAATTCTATTCTCCTGTGTGTGTGCAGTGGACTTGACATTCAACTCCCCTGTACAGCAATGGAGATCAGAGCCAGCTGTCTCCAGACTATGAGCCTGGATTCTGAGTTTCTCTGGAGGACTTACTATTTCTGTTTGGATTCTGGGAGCCTTTGGCGTGAATTTGCTCACCTTTAGTGCTTCCGACACTTCTCCCTTGCTGCTTCCCCTGAGTTTGCATTAGCCATTTGCTAAGCTTTGCATATTTTTGTCCTTCCTCTGTCAAAACAGTTCGTCGCTTGGAAGGCCCGATTTCTGCCTCTCATTGGGAATTTATATCTTGCTGTATTAAACTCTCTGCTTTGTCTTGTGCAGGTGTTGGCTTTTGGAAAGACGCATGGTGTGACTTTTAACATATTTCTCTTTTTTTTAATATATTATTATTATTGTTGTTGTTATTATTACGCTTATGTCAGCAGAGGTTTTAGCAGCTCTCTGCTTTGAAGGCTTCTTGTTTGGAACTGGTATTTGTAATAAGTGGATCTGTTACTTGCAGAAATATTTTATTTAAAACAGCAGGTGTTTATGATTTTGCAGTTTAAACTGCAAGAAAGAGAGCCATATGTTTTCAAAATCATAGAAATATTGTACTGCCAAATTTATTTTGGGGTTTGTTTGGGTTTTTTCCCAGAAAAAACCTGCATTTTGTCAATTTGGACAGGAACATTAAATAATATTAATGAATTGAAAATATCTTCACCTATCTCCCTTGTAACTAAATGTTTCTCTCAGTGTGGCTTTTCTTAAATACTTTAGTTGAGGTGAGGTGAATTTCCATGATGGTAACACTGTCTCGGCTCTCTCAGTGTGAGCCCTGTAAGGCAGAAAAACAGAAAGGACCAAATTGCCTTCATATTTTGGAATCCTTCAGCAGAGCAGCGTGCATAAACTTACATGCAGAAACAGTGCTGAACACTCATGCTGCATCTGGCAGTACAATATCTGGCTGCATTCTGCAGTACAATGTTAACACTCTTTTCCCCAGGTGACATCTGTGATACAAAAGGTTAGCAAAGTGTCAGGGGAAGCTTGTTTCTCTGGTTTTCTTGTTCTCTTACTGTACTGAGACCTTTTGAGAAAGTGCAATGATGTGCCGTTATCTCTGCAAGCTAACAATCTACACGAGTGCATTTATTGCTTGGAACAAATCTCTTTCCACCTGTAGGAACTGAAATCTAGTGAACCTGTGTATCTGTTTGTTGTTTTGCAGCAGGCCTGGCCTGGGGGAACCCAGCAGATACTGCTTCCTTCCACCTGGCAGCAGCTCCCAGGGGTTGCTTTGCACAACTCTGTTCAGCCAGCAGCTGTGATTCCAGAGACGATCGGTGGTAGCCAGCAATTAGCTGACTGGAGGTAGGGATTGCACAGGGGTCCAGCTCTGTGCCGAATGGAAATACATGCCATCGCAGTACTGCCTGCATTGCACAGAATTTCTCCCTTCCCTTCAGAGTCACGCAGGGGCTTGGTGCAGCTTGCAGTGTAGTCATGGGATTTGGGTCTTTTTTTTCTCTTTTTTTTTTTTTCTGCTTCAGGAATGCACATTCCCATGGAAATCAGTATAGCACTCTCATGCAACAGCCATCACTACTGACCAACCATGTGACATTAGCTACAGCGCAGCCTCTGAATGTTGGAGTTGCTCATGTTGTTAGGCAGCAGCAAAGCAGCAATGTTCCAGCAAAGAAGAACAAGCAGCCAGCACCAAGTGCAGCCAAGTAAGGCTTCTTTTCCCAGTCCTAGAAAGACTGTGGGTGTGTTTGTGGAGGTTGCCTTTTTGGTGTAAAAAATGGGTCTTCTGATCACAGAGGCATTGTCTGTGTAACTTTTTCATGTGCTACAGTTGCTTTTAAAAATGTCTTGTCTCTGTACTGTAGTCACTGATATAAGTGATACTAATTTCAGTGAGAGTGCAAGGAACATGGTTCACCAAGTGCTTTACTGTACTGGCCGAAGCGGGGGTTTACACATTTGGGGTGTGTTGGTGCCATAGCAATACAAGTGACAGAACTGACATCTGTCGAACAAGGGGTGGCAAGTTTCTAGCAGTGTTCAGATTAATCGGTCCTGTTCAGAGTATCACTGAGTGCATTGGTCCCTTCTGGGATGCGTTCTATGACGCTCTCCTATATGAGTGTCTGCACTGAAGTTCTCTTTGTGTATTTCAAGACATTTCTTCTTGTATGTGTGCTCCAGCCTGCTGGAGCCTGGCTGTTCTTAATGCTGGTGCTGGTTTGTCCCAGCCTGCTGACACGTGGCTGATTACTGCTTTGGTTTTCCTTCAGGCCCAGCTCAACTCTAGAGGCTGTGCCCTCCCAAGTTTACTCGCTCATTGGGAGCAGTCCTCTGCGCTCCACCTCCTCCTCTTCCAACGTGCTCGTCCCAGTGCAGGAGCAGCACCAGCCCATTGTGATCCCAGACACTCCAAGCCCACCTGTCAGTGTCATCACCATTCGCAGTGACACTGATGAGGAAGAGGACAGCAAATACAAACCTGCCAGGTAGGAAGTTCATTTAGGTGGCCAGTACTGATTTGTCCTGAGCTCAGCCCAAGCATCAAGGAGAGTGGAGAACACTACATGCAAAGCCCTGGCTAGGCTAAGAAGCACTGCATAAGACAGAAAATTCTGCATCATGTCTGCTGTGCTGTTTGTGCCTCTAGTTAATCAGAATTTCATCTGACAAGGAGGGAGGGTATAAGATCCCAGAGGGAGATCTCCTGTATGTAGTGGGAAAAGCTAGAATGTTTCCCGTTTGTTTTGTTTGTTTTTTTTCCCCCCCTGCAGTTTGGGTATGAAGCAGAGATCCAATGTCATCAGCTACGTTACTGTTAATGACTCCCCTGATTCCGACTCCTCCCTGAACAGCCCCTATGCCACAGACCCACTTTCCTCTCTCAGGAGTACAGGCGGTGCCCTGGAGCTGCCGAGTAGAGGAGCGGCTGACAGCTCCAGCTCTCGGACTATCATTGTGCCGCCATTGAAAACACAGCTCAATGACTGCATTGTAGCTACCCAAGCTTCAGGTAGGTATGCTCTCATAAGTTGCTGCGCTCAGTAGTTTTTGCCAAGGCTCAGATGCTCTCTTACCCCTGACAGCTTTGTCCTCACAGTTTGGGACTATCTGCATTGGGTCTTCAGCAGCTTTAGGTTTCACAGCTGCTGTCCTGAGAGTGCAAGCCTTGCTCTGTTTTCAGTTTCATTGATATATTTACCTTTCATATATGTTTGGCTGCATTTAGAAAGATCTGTAAAAATTCCTGATGATTTCTTGTGCAATCAGATTTTAAATCGTAACTGAAGAAAAGGCTCTGTTACAGAAATAGTCCCTGTGCGTTCTTTGGTTATGTAAGCTGGTGATCACAGTGGATGGCATGTGAGAAGGAAGAATGGACTAAGCTTTTGAAATCTTTCAGGCATCCTGAGCAGCACCAGTAAGACCAAGCCAGTGGCCTCTGTGAGTGGGCAGTCATCAGGATGCTGCATAACACCTACTGGGTACCGCTCACATCGTGTGGTAACAAACGGTGTGCAGCCCCTCAATCTCAGCCAGGTAAGGCACTGTGTGACTTTCGCTGACCTTTGAACATGATGCTTTAGAATTGCTTTAGAAATACTATGCCACATGGCAGGGAGGATGACTTGATTGCAAGAGGATCGATAGCTGCTACCTCATTAATTTTTTGAAGCTGATTGTATCCTGTGGCTATGCAGGGTAGGGTAAACTCTGTAGGGAGTATAGGTGAAGTTTCTCAAGGCAAAGAATTTGTTCCTGTAGCAGAGGACAGGAGGAGGAAGCATGGTTATGTCCATATTCTTCCTTTGTGCTCCTAGTCACACCTGTCTTGCAGTGACTCATTCTTGCCACTCGGGTGGGAGACTAACACCAGGATCCAGCTGTTGAATTAAGAGTGGCAGTGAAGGCACTCAACAGTATGAGGAGATTCTTCTGTTCTTTACCTTCCTTCTCTAGATCTCACAAAGGCCTGACCAGGAGATTAAGGCTGGACCTTGTCTCTCAAATGAACAATTAGCGCCTGACTTCCCTTGAAACTTTCAGAGATTGGTTTCACTTCAATTTGTGTCACCATTCTTGATCTGATCTTTGAGTCAAACTGCAATAGCCTTTCAGGAGAGAGGAGGTTTTGCACCTCCAGTTCGTTTCTGGCATGGGGACAAGACAGACTTTGTTGTGCTAAAATGAGGCAGCCCTGCTGCTGCTTTCACTGAGGTGCAGAAGAATAGATGTGTGAGGAGTTCAAGGGCTGGGTCAGTCCTAGGACCTGCCTGCACTTGTACAGCTGTGTACTGGGGCACGCCAGGTATGGCAGTTTGATCACATTGGAGAGGAAAAGTGTAACCTTCGTCTCAGTAGAACTGAGTAACCCTTCTCAAATTTATGTGAGGGTTTCACAGAGCTGTGAAGGGAGGATCTGCAGAAGTGTCAGCCCTGTAGCTAGAATGGAGGTGTTGATTGGGAGGCTCTGGCTGACCCTTCCTTGCTCACCTCCTGTCCACTGCACTTTTCACTGAGGATAGCTGCTAACCTTATTTACTTCTTCTCCCTGCAGAACCAGCAAACAACAGTGCTGGCCTCACAGGAGAGAAGTGGAAATGCTGTCCCACGTAGGCAGCAAGCTTATGTGGCACCCCTCACGTCAACTATTTCTCAGGCTCCCTACACGTTTCAGCACAGCAGCCCAGTGCATCCCCACCTGGCAGCAGCAACAGCAAATGCACACCTCTCCAGCCAGCCACATATGTACACTTATGCTCCAACCACTGCTGCAACACTGGGCTCCACCACCTCCATCGCCCACCTCTTCTCCCCTCAGGGCTCTTCGCGGCACACCACGTACGCTGCCCACCCTAGCACACTTGTCCACCAGGTCCCTGTGAGTGTCGGTCCAAGTCTGCTGACTTCTGCAAATGTTCCGCCTGCCCAGTACCAACACCAGTTTGCTCCCCAGTCCTATATTGGTGCTTCCAGAGGGTCTGCTATTTACACTGGATATCCGCTGAGCCCTACAAAGATCAACCAGTACTCATACTTGTAGTTCCTAGTAAAGCACTGTCCTGCAATAGGCCTGAGAGATTGGAGAAGGATTTCAGGTGAATCTTTACCTGGTAATGACTGCCTGGTTTTTGTTTCTCCCTGATCTGGTTGTATGTTGTTCAAAAATGTCTCTAGTGAGTTCAGTCACTAACTGAGCAGCATGCTTTGTTACCAGTACGAGGGTCACTAATTAAGTTTTTAAAATTTTACTTACTTTTTATAGATGCTTTTAAAAAGTTCATGGTCACATTTATTTAAAAATGTTCTGTTGTGCTAATCAAAAGGAGAAAGAAAATCAGTGTCTTGGAAGACAGATCCTGATGACTTTTTTAACTTGTATAACTTAAACAAAAAGACTAGCAGATTATATTTTAGCAGCTTGCACAAATCCATGTTGCCACTAAAAATGTAATGCACGTTTATCTCATTATGTTGCTGGGGCAGTTTTAAAATCAAGTTTAATATTTTAACATTTGTCCTCTAATTCACTTTGTCTCTAACAAATTGCTGGTTCTGCAAAAGCCATTACATCTCCGTATAGGTTACTGTCAAAGTTTTTTGTTTACTTCTCTGCTTTGTTTAAGGACTGGTAGAGGCAGCTGACTCATACTAGCAACATTATATATTCAGGAGTCCGTGTAAACCCTGAAATCTGTTTTGTTTTCTTGAAAATTCTGTGTCTCCATAACGCAGCTGAATTTTTATTGCATTCATTGCAGAATTCTTCTAAGTTTTTCAAACTGTATTCAAGATCTCACTGTGTAACCAAACTCAGCAGCTTCATCAGGATGCTGTAGTCTCCAGTTGAGAATGAATAGTGCAGCATTGCTCTAAAATTTGGTTTCTGCAACTTACTAGATGCTGGCCCTATAACGGAGCTGGATTCCTTCACAGAAGCACAGGGCTTTTCTTTGTTCTGTTTTTCTTACTGTTTTTCCTCACATGATTCATTTAGGAGGGAGTTGAATTTGAAATACAATGAAACATCACTGTATTGATGTGTACAGCTTTTTATACTCCTGTGAGCGTATCCTCCTGGATATGTCAACAGCTACTTTAAAGCGCTCTTATTAAGACTTGTATACAGTACATGCATGTAGGAATCAGAAAAAAAAAAAAAAAGAGAAAGAAAAAGAAAAAAGGAAAAAAAATCCAGATTTTAAAGTTTATTACTGAATTTAAAACTATTTTAGAAGTTTTGTATTGGTGGTGTTTTAATATTTTACATAAAATGAAATATGTACATATTGATTAGAAAAATATAACAAGCAAAACTTCCTGCTAACCCCAAATGTTCTGTCTTTGTAATCAAAATGTGTAGTGGTTATACTTGAACTCTGTACTTAGTGTTTGTCTAATTCTTAAACGTTCCTGGGGATGGAATTGATGTATCCTTTGTATTTAAACCAAAATGAATTGATTCATGTTGGAATGTATGTGATATAATGCAATGGTTAGAGCTCATCACTGTAGCACTGAAAGAGGAGTAGAGCTTCATGAGAGAAAAGGATACCTTCTGATTTGTTTTGCACAGGTATGTGTGATGAAGAGTTGTTTGGTGTGTCCCCTTATTGTAGTGCCTTAAATGATGATGTAGTGTGACTAGAGTTTACAGTGAGCTTGCCTTATGAGGGACCAGCAAGCCCCCGTCGAATTGAAGCAATTCACTAAGCTTATCACAGCAAGAAACAGCAGTATGTTGCATAGGTGCATTGTTCTCAGTTTTAATGCTATCATAAAAAGCTACATTTTTGTTCGGAGTGAAGCGATGTTTCCTTAAAGCTTTTCCTTGAAATGGCACATGTACTGTTAGATGTCTGTCAGTGCATTTCGAATAAGGTAGTGCTGGGAATGCATTGGAATGTTTAGTCTAATATTGCAGAAGTGATTAAATAATGTGCAATCACTTTTTATTAGATTAGTATGGCGTTACCTTCCCCCACGTTAATAGCAGACATTTCTTGTAAAATATTGCTAGCTTGGTGATAGAATATTTATACCAAAGAGAGCCTGCTGTAAAGCACATAATACCATTAAAAAAGTTTTATAATGCTACTGCTAATGTGGAGCTGTTGGGAAGGTTTGTCAGCTGTAGCCCTAGTTAGTGTTCAGAGGAAATACTCATTTTGGATAATCAGTGCAGTTTTTAAACTACACTTTGTTTTCTTGGGTCCCTTGTACTAGGAATTATTTCTCATCTTCAGTATGTAGATTAAGTATCTTGTCCAAATGGATGATAAACTGGCTTGAGCGGTCGTATTACTGCAGCAATAAGAGGTTTTGGCAACCTTGAATCCCAGTTTATGTTCCGTCCCAGTGGAAAAGAGGCCAGTTCTCTGACCGGTATGTGACAAGAAGTGCAAAAGTAATTTCTGAAATTCCACATTATTGATAGAAGAAAGTCTGGACTGAACTGACGTTGATGAACTGTTTAAGGTTTGGTATCTCTTTCAATAGAGGGATCAAGGACTTTGGAACTGGACGGTAGCATTAGCGACGTTGTTGTTCAGTGTATTTTTAGTCAGAGCACTTCTGTAACTGTGCGGATAACCAACCGATCTTGCTATGCCACATCATTGGTGTAAACGATGCTATTTGTTGCTGTAGGCACTTTCTTACTTTTTTCCATATTACATTGCTTGTGTTCAGTACTTGCCTTGAGATACCTCTTGGGTACAGAGTTGTGCCTTTCCACCAAAAGGCAAAACAAGCTCCGATTCCTGTGTTTCAGGAAAACGTTACTCCCTGTTTCACAAGCAGTAAAGCGTTTTCCATGAAGTCGTAGCAGGAAAAAAAGACCTCTAGCAAAATCTGCTAATTTTGAGAAGAACTTGCCTGTTTCCCCCCTGAAAAGGCAGATTAAAATGACCATTTATCTTCAGAGTCCCTATTGTATAATTAAACCCCATCAAATGTATTCACAAAGCATGGTGTCATGTCTTCCACTGTCCAAGTTTCCAAAAGTATTGGAACAAGGAGGACAAGATGGAAATGACATAGGTAAAATGACAAGTACTCCATTTAAAACAAGTTGTCGATTACCCTGAAATTCCTCTGTGATACACAGCATAAACCAAGCAAACAAAAAACCCCACCCCAGCAGGGCCAGATTTTCATCTTGGTGCTGGCTTCACAAGTGCGTCAGATCCCAGCCTGGCCCCTGTATGTACTGCCCAATTTAAGTGTATTGTAGTCTGCTCTAAAGAGATACATCCCTTCTTCCCTTGCATATCCAGCTTCAAATTAGGTTAAAGAATTGACTCTCCTCATTGTCGGAGCCACTACACATATTTTGTAAAGAAATGTGCTATCTCTGGATAGAAATTGGGAGTCCTTTAACTTTTTTAAAACTAGTTTGGGATTCACCTTTTTACTATTTGATAACCGTGGTCCCATCTAGACTTGTCTGTGTGATTCTTGAACTGTTAAATCAGTAGTTCCTATTACCTGACCTGTATTCGCAGCTGTGATAGCCACTGCAGAGGCAACTTCTGAGGCTTTCCTGCTTAGCACCTAGTTGATGGGACGCAGTAATTTACCTCTGACTCGGCAATTTCTTTTAGTACATGAAACTAAATTGCTTCTAAATGACAGGATTGGCACAGCCCTGCTTTCTTTTTTATTTAAACTTCTGAATGGTGCCGCATGTCCACATGGTTGTTTGTTGCTAAACTTTATATAATGTGTGATTTCAGATTCAGCTTGAAATATATCTATCTCACTACATGTAGCAGTACATTATATGTAATGTTAGTATTTCTGCTTGAATCCTTGATATTGCAATGGAATTCCTACTTTATTAAATGTATTTGATATGCTAGTTACTGTGTAAAATTTAACTTTCTTTTATGGTTGTGCTCTTCCTTTTTACAAGCCGCTAGATGCAGGTAGTTTCTGACAATTACTGATCTATGTTTGTATTGCTGATGTACTTAGGGGGTATGTAAAAATCATTTTAACGAAAGAAATAGATATTTAAAAATTTAATACTAACTATATGGGAAAAGGGTCCATTGTGAAAACATAGTTTATCTTTGGATTCAATGTTTGTCTTTGGTTTTACAAAGTAGCTTGTATTTTAAGTATTTTCTACATAATATGGTAAAAATGTAGAACAATTGCAATGCATCAATAAAAAGGGTTAATTTTCTGTACTCTATTCATTTGGTCACTTGATCTATTAAAGGGGACAGAAAAGGGGTTTTGGCATATCCAGGATGAACTATGAGCACTGTTAATCCTTCGCTGCTGACAGCGTGGTGCGGCTGTATGTTCAGGGGTAGTGTGCGACGCGAGATCCTTTGCAAGCTCATCTCAGAGCGAAGGCAGCGTGTGTCGTACCGTGCCAGGCAGCGGAGCCGGGCCCTGGCTGGAGCAGCCGAGGCAGGACCAGCCCCCGGCGAGCTGTGCCAGCTGGGCAGCTGCTGTGCCACGGCTCGGGGGTCCCTTGGGCCCTGCGGCTGTTGGTGGTGCTCCTGGGGGGTAAGCTGGTGATCAGGACTATCTCAGGTGAAAAAAAAGCTTTCCCATCACCTTGGTTTATGTTCATAAATGCGCTTGACTTTGCACGTCTAGCTTAGGTGCTCTGAGGACTGCTGAAGGTGGCTGTACTGCTGTATAGCCTCCCATTCTGGTCTGAATCCTACTTGGGTTAGATGTTGCTGGGAGGTGCTGAAAATAATCTCTCCCTTCTGATCTTGCTAGACACTTGGATGCCCGGGAAGACTTCAGTAGGAGGTGAGGACAGAGTCCCTCCCTTCCCAAAACACCTGTAACTGAGGCTGGGCAGCGATGGGGTTGGGAGTGCAGAGGAAGGCTCAGTGTTTGTCTTTTGGGGAGCACTTTGGACGCCTCTGGGTGGGCTGGCGGGGGGAGACTGCCAGTGAAGAAGGCCTCTTCTCAGATGTCCTGTCCTTGCAGGGGCAGTTGCGGAAGGAAATGGCTGCCAAAGCCCCCTGCCTGGTGCGAGTCCCTGGGTCCCCGGGGGCACTCTGCACCTCCCACGGCAGTCCAGGTCCTCCCTGGACCCAGCAGCCTGTCTGCCAGGCGAAGGGCCCCTGCGTTTGCCCAGAGGAGCGTCTGGGGCGCGTCCAACGGAGTCTGCAGGGCGAGTCCTGCGGGAGTGGGGCAAGAAGCGTGAGAGACCAGTGTCAGCCTGAAACTGCTCCAGCGCCAGTGCGGCCTGAGCTCCCCAGCGACTTCGGCGCCTGGGGTGGGCTCAGTCAACAGCCCCAGAAGCACCGAAGGGCCGAGCGCTGGCGTGCTCAGTGTCACTAACCCAGGCGGGTGGAGATGCGCCCTGGCCCGCGGGTGAGCTGTGCTTTGCTGGCACCCCAGTCGTCCACCCAAGCAATGGCCTCGTGTGAAAGGCAGCAGAGAGGTGGTGGGGCTGAGCCCGGCCCCTGCCAGCACGGCAGCTTCGTTTGGGGGCCCTGCGTGGCCTGTGCTGTGCAGTCTGGCAGGATGCGGGATGCAGGGATGCGGGATGCAGGAGCACTAGGTGGCACACTCGCCCCGCGCGCAGCACCGCGGTCCTGTGCATGGATGCGGCAGACCCTCAACCCCATGCAGATCTGCAGGCAGAGCCCAGGAAACCCACGGGCCACGGCTGGTCCTCCGGCCGGTGCTGGCAGCACCGCCAGGTTGGGCGGGTTGCAGGTGCGACCATGGGCCTGGCTGCGTCCTGGGCACGGAGCTGCAGTCTCCGTCCATCACGCTGCACCTGGGCCCTGCCCTGTCCCTCGGCCAGCACGAGGGGTGCCGGAGCTGCTCTGTGGCTCCACGGTGGCACTCGGGCAGCCTCGGGAGCAGGCACTGAGCAAACGTCCCCAAATGACAGGGTGCAGGCATGTCTGGTGGGGCAGCCCCTGGAAATGACTGCTGGCGGTTGACTGAGCTGCTGGGCCAGAATGGCTCTTCTAGGGGCAGGGGGGGACTCTGCAGGACCCCAGCGTGAGGCAGGGGCAGGCAGGAGCTCCCGGCTCAGCAGCCAGGACAGGGGGTACCGCAGGCTTCGGGGGGCTGGCGGCCGTGGTGCTGGCCCAGCTTTGACTCCACCAGACCTGGTGTGTGGCCAAGGCAAGCTCCAGCTGGCCATCTGCATCGGGCACCTCTGTGGATCGGCACACCGGGAGCCAGGGCCGTGGCTGTGCCCGTGGCTTCGCACCAGGCCCAGCTTAGCCCCACGCTGCCACTCACACTGACCCCAGCGCCAGAGGACATGTCCTGCCCTTGCTGCATGGGGCTGCTGCAGCACTCCCCGCTGCTCGCTCCCCACGCGCCACATGCACCCACAGCAGCGTGTCCCTGGGCTCCTGCCCCGGCCCCACGGCTCACTGGCACGCTTCAGGGTCGGTGTGAGCACCCGCTGGGGGTGAAGGGGTTAAGGCGCCTGGGGCTGGTCTGCGGGGAGTGGAGCAGCCTCTCCTCCCCTCTTCACATCTGGATTCAATAAGGGCTTCAAGAGGCCGGAGCATTCCTGAGCACTGAGGTGGAGGCTGCACTCTCTGACGGCCATGGGGCCCTGGCGCTGCCTGCTCCTCTTGCCGCTCCTCGCCGTGGCCCTCCGCGCCCAGCAGCAGCAGTTCATGGAGTACGTGGAGCGGCGACTCACCCTCCTGGAGGTAGGGACCCACGCTGGCCCCACTTCGCCCCACTTCACCCCGCCGCATGGCTCCCGGGGCCTTCCTCCCTGGCAGTGGAAGCAGGCCTGGGGCGAGGAGGAGATGGGCTGGGGACAGAGCAGAGCTGGTGTGGGGTGCCCCTGCCCCTGCCAGGGCCCCGCACAGCCCAGCACGAGCCTCACAGGCACAGGAGCGTGATGGGCATGGGAGCACTGTGGGACGGGCGGATCGTGGGAGCGGGGGCATGGCGGGTGCGGGAGCACCGCAGGTCTGGGAGCACCAGGGCTCTGGGAGCACCGCGGGTGCAGGAGCGTGGCGGGATGGGACCCAGAGACACAAGCGCCAGCGTTGCAGTGCTGTGTGGCTCTGGGGGCTCCCACAGCCACACGCAGGCAGTGGGATGGCTACTGTGGCCGGGCTGTGAAGTGCAGAAACCTCAGTGTCCACTTGGCCGTCCCAGGAGAGGATCTCACAGTGGCATGACCAGAGCAGCCGCTACTCCACGGAGCTGCGGGACTTCAAGAACCAGGTGCTGGGGATGCTTGAGACAGCAGAGAAGGAGCGGGAGGCGATGCGGTCGGAGGCAGAGAGCGCAGCGGTGCGTGTGGACCGGCTGGAGCGTGAGGTGGACTACCTGGAGACACAGAACCCTGCGCCACCCTGCGTGGAGGTGGATGAGACGCTGATGGAGAAGCAGGTGGCCACAGCCAAGCAGAGGAAGAATGAGAAATACACCAAGCTCACAGGTGAGGGGCTGCCGTGGCTCCCCAGAGAGATAGACCCAGGTGCGGGGTTACCCCAGGTCTTCCCATCCCACCCAGGTCCAAGTCTCCCCCGGCCATGCGCCATGGCATTATGTCCCAGCAGGGCATCTCTCAGGTGTCTCTGGCACAAAATCCTGCATCCCCACAGCTGCCTGGGAGCCGCATCCAAGCCCCAGGCCTTGGGCTTCTCCAGAGCTCTTGGGGCAGAGCTGGCATGAGGGTGGCCTCCCCTGCCCAGGGCACGGGTGCACAAGGGGACTTCTCGATGCCACCAGGGACAGCACTGCAACCTCTTCAGTGAGTTTGCAAGGCAGTTGCCTGAGGGCTGGGGTGGGATGCAGCGGGACCTGTGTGACTGGCATGGGGAGGGAGCAGTCCCCACTGCAGGGCCGGGTGGCTTCCAGGCTTTCACAGCTGCCCTGCTCTTGCAGACTGCAGCGATACCATCGCAAGTGTCAGAGCCATGAAGATCCTGAAGCGTTTCGGCAGCACCTCGGGGCTGTGGACCAAGGATGCTGCAGGGAACTCCGAGAAGATCTACGTCTTCGACGGCACTGCCAACGACACGGTGTATGTCTTCCCCCGCATGCGGGAGTTCACCCTGTTCTCTGCCACCCGCAAGGCCGCCCGCATCAAGCTGCCCTACCCCTGGGTGGGCACTGGGCACCTCGTCTATGACGGGCACCTCTACTACATCCGCCAGCAGGGATCCTTCCAGGTGATCAAGTTCAACCTGGCCAACAAGACAGTGGTGGACAGCTCGGTGTTCCCAGCTGAAGAGCAGATCCCTGTCTTCGGGCTCTCCCCCTTTACCTACATCGAGGTGGCGGCCGATGAAGAGGGGCTCTGGGCCATCTACGCCACCAAGGAGGACGAGAAGAACATATGCCTGGCCAAGCTGGACCCCACCTCACTGGACATCGAGCAGATGTGGGACACGCCATGCCCACGGGAGAACGCCGAGGGCGCCTTCGTGGTGTGCGGGACGCTGCACGTGGTCTACAACACCCGCCTGCCCAGCCGCTCCCGCGTGCAGTGCGTCTTTGACGTCAGTGGCACGCTGGCCCCCGAGGACGCCTCCCTTGTCTACTTCCCCAAGCGCTACGGCTCCCACTCCAGCATGAAGTACAGCCCCCGGGAGAGGCAGATCTACGCCTGGGATGACGGCTACCAGATCATCTACCGCATGGAGATGAAGAAGAAGCTGGAGGTCTGAGGGGCCACAGTAGGGCATCCCCGCGTATCCGGCCACCCTGCCTGGGCAAGCTCGGCTCTGACCATCCCACCCCATGGGGCACAGCCGGCCCTGGCACAGGACGGCATCTCTGCCCCATCTCCCATCACTGTGAATGATGAAATGCTGGACCCCCACCCCTGGCCACCTTCCACCCACCGGCACCAGGCATCCCTGCAGAAGCCTGGACTAATTTAATGAGATTTTCTTCTCTGTGATAGAATGAATAAATACTATGCAGCGAGCTGCAGCCACCTACTTGGGGGGAGCGTGGGGCGCTGGGGCCAGGCTGCCAGAGCCACGAGCTCCACATTGCCCCAGAATCATCCCAAAAGACACTTCCCAAGGGTGGGGTGTCCATGCAGGGCTGGCCAGAGCAGCGAGCGCAGATAGCTCCTTGGGTTGGGGGTCTGGATAGGGGGGCTGGGTTGGGGGATTAGGCTGGGACTTTGGGTAGGGGCCTTGGGCAGGGATTTATGTTGGGGCTTTGGGCAGGGATTTAAGCTGGGGCTTTGGGCAGGGATTTAAGCTGGGGCTTCGGGCAGGCTCCTGCTGCAGCAAGGGGACCTCTGAGCCTGGCCGCAGCCAGCCTGTTTTGCATGTACAAAACTGTGAGCAAACAGTAAAATCCCTTAATCTGAGAGGACAACTGGAGATTTTCCTCACATGCCAGGGAGGCGTCCTAGCCAGCAGGCACCAGATGTTGCTGATTTTCCCAGTTAACTTCTGATGAAGCACAGTCATCTTCCCTCTGAAGCCACAGGATTGCCACAAACCCTTTACGTAAGGCCCTGGGTCCCCCGAGCCCCTTCCCGTCCCTGTTTCACCAGTGCCGAGTCTCCACACGGCCCCACAGCAGCAGTGCCCCAGGGGAGATGGGGCAAGACAGGGCAGGTGCTGGGAGCCCCTCGGGATGGCAGCTCTGGCAATGCCAGGGCTCAAGACCCCCGTCCCCGAGGCAGGGGCCGGGGCCACAGCAGGTACCTGCTGGGCACGGGCACAGCCCTGCGTGGCCCCCATGCCACGTCCTTCCAGTCCCCACCACGTCATCCAGTGGTGACTGTCCCACATGCTGCCACTTGCACCGCACTCCTGCAGGGTGCAGGATTTGGCCATTTCTGGCCAGAGATGCTGTGGGGCCCCCAGAAACCCAGGCTTGCTGTGATTTGTGCCTGTCACAGTCTCCAGAGAGCACAGAGGACAAATTATGAGGTGTTTATGTGTCATTAAGGATCCCTTTTTCCATCAGAGATCAATTCTGGGGACAAACACTGAACATGTGAAGCTGTGAGCTGGTCTGGCCAGTTGAGAATTGCATTTTGCTGGTGCTGGCTGAGGGCCCCGCTCCAGGGTGAGAGGACACGGAGCTGCCCGGGCGCCCCGGGGAGGTGCTGGCCCCGTGGGGACCACCGCTGCCAAGCACCTGGGGGGCTCCCGGGGACACTGGCCCTCCCAGAGCTGCAGCAGGGCCAGGCCACCCCCACGTTGCCATGAAGCCAGGCATTCGGCATCCCCCCGCACCCACCTCAAGGCAAGCTGTCCTGCGATGTGGGGGTGACTTCGTATTTGCTTCAAGTTCTTCTGTATTATAATTAAAATATCTTTCAGTTGCATAAGAAAAATGTTTAAATACACTCTTTGAATGACTGTAATTGGATGGTGCTGAAAGTTCAACACACAGCGCAAGTCAAGCAGAGAAATAATCCAAGTGTGAAGGACTATGTGAACTGTCAAGTTAATTTATAGCCCTTTTCAAGATCAATAACTATGGTAACAAAAATACAATTTTCAGAAATTGCACAGTTGTAAATAATTATGCCAATGATTTCTCCAGCTTGAATTAGCGTTGATGGGGCAGTAATGATTCTTCACCAGAAACCATCTTCTAACCTGAAACAAGTCCTGCAAAATCTGACACTCGCTCCCCTGAGACACTGCTGCTTGCCTTGAGCATGAGGGGGACAAGGGTGCAGCCGCTGGCAGCAGTTGCCAGAGTCCGGCTTGTGTCGAGCATCACGTGTTCATCAAGTATTTTAATCTCTTTAGAAAATGTGGCTCATTAGGCTTCGTCTTGCTGTGGCAGGAGGGGCAAGAAGCCGGCATAGCTGGGTGGCTGGCTTGCTCTGCTCAGGGTCCCCCTCGGGAGCCCCGGCTGCCGGGAACAGCCAGGAGCAGACGCAAAGGTCAGCCTGTCCGTAACGACATGCGCATTCCTTCTGTGAGAGCTGAGACCCTGCACTTTACTCACTGCCAGAAAACTGCTCATGAAATGGGAGGAAAAGAGATTTCTCTCTACATGAGCTGCCCGAGAGGTGCAGTTCCCTCCGGCTCACATCCCTGCAAGCAGTGCTGGGAGGGTGTCTCACTGCACCCCTGAACGCTGCCGCCCACTCAGGGTGACTGCTGCCGTCTGTGCCGGTGGGGACGTGTCCCATGGACCAGGGTGGGGAAGTGGGGCCACGGCAGGGCCCCCTGAGACTGCCAGGAGGGTCTGGCTCCTCTCCTTTGGGACATGTTATGCTAACAGGGGAATTCACAGCTTTGAGGGAGGGTGGGGGCATCTGCTGCCACCCTGCAAAGCCCCAATGTGAGAAGCGCCTACAGTAACTGCATGCTCATGTGGAATTTGTTTTGTACAAACACTTTGGGAATGAGACGCAAAATGGAAAAATAACTGCAGTGCCTGATCAGCTTATAAAGCGCAGCACTTATCTAGCACTCCACATCTTCAAAGTACTTCAAGAAACATCAACTAATTAATCCTTGGAATAACCCCTGTAAAGCAGAAGAGCATTATCTTCATTTGCTGACAAACACTTAGACAAAAATCACATGTTTGATCATTAAAAGTGGTTCAACTCTGAGCTGGCTGAAGGCGGCTTGGGCGAAGAGCGGCAACTCACTGGCCGTGGTCCTGCGTGTCTGGTGGGTGCCTGCGGGAGCCAAGCAAACCCCAGTGAGCCCCCGGTTCCTGCAGAGCAGCTGCCCTCACCGGGAAGGAGACTGTTGTCGCGCGGGTGCGGGTGGCAGGACCATGAGCGCTCGTCGTGCTCAAGGCTGGTCCCCGTGCTGCCGCCCAGGATGGGGTTGGCCCTGCTTGGCACCTTCTCATCCTGCTGGAGATAAGTCTCTGCCATCATCCAGCTTAACAGAAGACGACCGCGCCAGGTGAGAGACCTCAGAGGGAGCACATCTGGGTGGCTCTCCTGCCTAATAACCCACAGAAAAGAGGGTCATTCACGAAAAAGAAAAGCAGCGGAGATTCAGGAACAGGCGTTCGTATTTACTGTGGGATGGAAACACGCACCCGCTCCCCCATCTGCTGCAGGCTCCTGCCGTGATCCCTCCCGGCCACCCCCCAGGCACCACGCAGGCTTGGCTGCTTGCAAACACAAGGGTTCATCTCCTGCTAGGGTTTATTGATTTCTTTTTTTCATGTTTAAATATTTATCAACCCCAGTAGGAGAAAGCAAAGGTTGTGCCACAGCTTGTGGGATTGTCGGGGGGCCCTGCGTGCCCTAATAGCTGTTAATTGCCACCTGTGCCCATCCCTGCCCGGGGCTGCACCCCCACCTGGGGCCAGCACCTCCGCCCCACGGGAGCAGCGTCCTCCAGCCCTGCCCACGGGACAGGCCTGGGCTCCCCCCGGCAGGGCTGCCTCAAGTCCCTCTGCCCTGTGTGGAAATGGGGTTTTTGCCCCTTTTTGTGGCTGCTCCCAGCTGCCCTGCACTGCCCCAGCCCCAGGGCTGCCCAGGTCTCTGCCCTCCCAGCCATTCCCTCTGAACTAACAGATTTTCAGGAAAATTCAACCTTGGCTTCAAAACCACTGACGGCAGAGACTCCAGCACGTTCCACTTCAGCCCTGGGCAGGTTACCTGCAGCCCTCGTGGACAGCCAGACCCTCTCTCTCACCGGAGGTTGTTAAATACCCTAATTTCCAAGCACGTGGTCCCATTCAGCCACCGGATGGAGGTGGCTCTGGGACAAGGGCTGGCCCTTTCCCGTGTCCGCCTGCTCCCGGGACACAGCCGCCCGTGGGCTGCAGCACGAGAGGGCTGGTGGCCCTGTGCCCCGCACCTGGGCTGCTGCGGCTGGGCAGTGGGCAGGAGAGCCCCTCCACTGCAGCAGCACTTCACAGCAGAGTTATCGCTTTCTGTAATGAGGGGTTAGTGGGAAATATGGTAATGTGACTGCTCCAGTGAAGTCACTGCTTTCCTTGTGAGTCTGCAGCTTCTTGTGCTTTAATTGCCAAATATTTTATCTCTTTAAAGAAGAGTCTTTGTACGTAATAATCCCTTTCATCTCTGCTCCTCTTGAAAAATACTTCTCTTCAGAAGGCAATCTGATAAAGTAAATTGAGAAGTTACGTTAACAGCAGAGAGAAAGCAAGATCTTCCGGCTAATTTCTTCCCCTTTGTCTAATTCTCAAGGATATTGGGGTTTTTTCCTCCCTGACTCTTTTCCAGCTCACAGGAGCTATTGATGAAGTGAAATGCGTGTAGTATTAGAAACAAGGGAACTAAAATTAAAAGTAGGCAACTTAAACAAATGTATTATAAAGATGCTATTGTATTGAAACAAGAAGGGGGGGATAATTTCTCCATTTAATACTTTCTTAATGGCTTGTTGGCAAGTATAATCACAGGCTTTTAACTTCAAATAGGTATTTCTGCCCACGTAACATCTGGTTGAGGTCTAACTCATCACATATGAATTGGGAGGCAACAAAGCACTCTATCCAGGACTTCACAGCAGCAGTGGGAGGACACGGAGCTTGGGCTGAGCTCATATCTGCTAAGAGGGACACAAAATGGCAGCAGCTTGCTTACGGTTCTTTGCACTTTCTAATGAAAATGTAGAATAAACAAAAAACCAAATTCACCGGAAATGTTTGCTTGGAGCTTTTTTGCAGAGAGGGAGAGCTCAGACCTGTGGCTTCGTGTCAGTGTGGGCTGGGCTGGAGCTAAATCCATCTCTGCTGAGTGCTGTCAGCTTCTGGCCAGATGTGCTGACACTGGGGTGAGCTGGCTGTTGCTTTCTGAAACGGAGATAGTCTCCTTCCTCTCAAAGTGGGATCTTCCAATTAATAACAGGGATTTAAAAGTGTGTGCTTAAGCACAGCTGTGTGCTATTTCTGATTTTCGCATTGTGAGGGGATCTACAAAGCAGTTTTGTGACTTTGGGAACAGGAGGGCCCCGGGAGTGTGGGTGCAGTGGCGGGGGGGGTTTGCAGGGACAGGAACCCTGAAGTGCCAGGGGAGGCTTTCCTGGGATGCTTGTCCATCCGCAGGGATGACCCTTGCCTGCAGTGCTGCTGAGCCCTGCACTGGCTGGACCAACTGGGGGTGCTCAGCCTGGTGGCGGCAGCGTCCCTGGGGGTCCTCTCATCCACAGCTGTTTCTGCCTGGGGGAGATGCTGGTGCTGAGATTGAGGATGACCGCACTGGGCCAGAGCTGTGTTCGGCTGTGTTCAGCTTGCTCTGGCTTCCCCCAGCCCCGCTTTTCCTCCTCAAACATGAAACCTGGCTCCTACCATACCCTCTGCAGCACACAGCTGCCCCTTGTCCCTCATGCCCCCCACCACCTGCCCCCCAAACCCTCCACAACACTCGCATCCCCTCTGCACTCTCATTGTCACATGTGCTGTGTTGGAGGAGGTGTGCTGCAGCTCAAAGGAAGGGACAGAAACTGAAATGTCTTTAAAAAGGTGCATTCTGCAGAATTATGGGGTCCCTGCAGAGCTGGCTTCCCACCTGGCCCAGCCAGCCTGGGTGCTGGAGGTGCCCGGGCTTCTCCCATCCTTCCTAGTGCTGGGGTGTCAGCTCATTCCTTTCCTCTTGACAGGAAGATTAAAAATAAAGTCTTTGAATTCAGAGCTCACAAACCTGTCAGAGGAGCTGTGGTTCGTGACACACACACAAAGTTTCATTATTTTCTGGACAGTTTCATTTACTAACAGAATTTTGAGTTATTTCAGTACTTTGATCAAGATGGATTACTCTGCGTGCACTGCTCCCATTTGTGGTAACATATTGGTCTCCAGCCAGCAAGGATATCACTGACATGAGGAAGACCCACGCAGGCAGCTCACTCTATCCCAGGGATTTCACGCATCCTGTAGTCTACATGATTTCACTAGGATTTTCTTTGGGGTGTTATTATTTCTAATGCTATTATTATGAAAGTTGTTTCCTGAGGACAGAAAAATACTAGCTCAGCTATTCAGCTAAGCAGTTCTTTAATTTCTTTCCTCTCTGAAAATCAGCTCCCCAGAGCCTTTCTGCAATAGATCTGAATTTTCTACTTAATACATCCTCCCGAGGCAAAAATGCTGAGGGATGCAGTGATTCTCCCTGTGCAAAGGAAGGCTTGGGTTTCCCTCCCCAGTGCTTTGCCCTAGCACTGGCTGCAGCTTGGGGATCGTGGGCCAGCTCCAAGGAAACACAGGATAAAGTTTTGTTTGTCTGTTTGCCTCCAGCTCCCTCACCCCCAGTTGAGCCTCAGTGAAACACCAATTTGGGGCCAGCCAGGGAAGGATGAGCAGTGCAGGCAGGGGCACGTGCCCCGTTCTGCCCAGGGGCTCCCAGCACAGCCAGCACCCACACCTGCACCGGCGCTGGGATGGCACGAGGATGCAGGGCCCCATGAGGCTGGACCAGCTGCCCCCCCCGCCCAGTGCAGCACCCCGGCTGTGCTCATGCAGTGATGGTGTCCTGCTGCAGGTGTCTGGCAACCTGCAGGTAGATATAACCATGGTAACTGTGATTATTGTGGAAAATCGCTGCCATTACTACAGAGGTAGGGTCAAACCAAACAGAAATTACCAATTTTTCTGTTTCTAACAAAACACAGAAGTGTATTATTGACTCACTAATTGCTCAGTTAAATGGATTTCTCCAAAATTACCTACTGATCCTTGTAAATAAAAATGATGCAAAGACCACTTCCATGGAATTGCTCAAGCAAGGAAAAATGAAACGTCTGATTAAATCCACAAGGCAAAGACACTGGGGGAGCGTCTGTCCGAGGAGACCAGATGTCTGGCACAGAGGTGCAACGAGCAGAGGAACAGCCGGCCCATCGTGCTACAGGGACTGATTTTGAGCTGAGGTGTTGTACTAGGGCATCCGCAGCAGTGCCAGTGGGTGCGCGATGCAGCCCTTCCCGCTGGTGCCGGCAGTGCCGGTGCTGTGGCAAGGTCCTTCCCCAGACCAACCTGCAAGAGCCCACAGACACGCATGTCCCTGGTACATCCCCGTTTCTGCTCACAGAGGGCACTTGGTCATCCCGCTGATCTGTCAGTCCCCTAAAGCAGCGTGCTTTGCTCTTTCTCCCTTGCCGAGCAGCAGCGCTCAAAGGCTTAATAGCTCCTAATTCAAGCTATAAACTTTCCTTGGCTGCAAAGACATTTTAGCATTGATTTAGAGCAACAGCACTTTTCCGATTACCCAGCCCCGGGCTGGCAGAGGAGGACCAGGGCAGAGATAAAGTGCTGCTGCACGGGGACAGCTCTGTGCCCAGGGCTCAAGGGGGCCACCGAGGAGGGGCAGGGCAGGGGCACCTCCTCTGCCGCTGCGGGGCAGATCTCCCTGCCCGGCAGTGGTGGTGATGGGCAGCAGGAACTCACCAGCCAGCGATGCACTGGGCGGGGGTCCCGTGGGGACGGGGTAGTAGCATTGCAGCAGACAGGCGACCTCCAAATGGGAAAGCAAGTTTTTTAATACATAATTAGACATACCACTAAGGGGAAAACGAGAACAAAGAAATAAATGTTAATCCATTGATTAATTTGCAATGGAAATCCAGTCCCTGACCTCCAGGTAGGCTGCTCCTTGCCAAGTGCTGGAGTCCAGCCCATGACTTTCAGAGTCCTTCCCGTCTTTTAGTTTTCATTCCCTTGTAACCTAAAATTGCTTCAAGCCTTACAACCTGGAGGACTCTTTAACAGCCAAACACACAGGCCACAGACCAGAGCTCTGCTTTGTATCTGGCTCCTGCAGAAGATTGCTCCTCACAGCTTTGTTCTAAATTGTCTGTTCTTCCTTGACTGCAGTTTTTAGGGAAAGCAGGGTTTTAAGCAAAAAGCAGTTTTCCCCAACTGAGCCACTTCCGATGTCAGTGTCATCTGCCACCTCCTGCTTTCTTCCATTCCTGAACCAAGCTTGCCTCAGAAATGGAAATGTTCAGGTTGTTATAGAATAAAGGAAGAAATAAATATAATTTCATCAAGAGACATCAGTACCAATAAATCCCATAAAATCTTGCACAGCTGGGGTGCAGTGTCATCATGCCATGTATTGACTGTGCAGTATCTCCTTGGGATGTTCAGCTGTATGCAGGCAAACCAGGCAATTATGTGCCACTGATTTGCATAGCTGGCTCTTCCATTTTTCCCATCATTGCAAGAGCCACTTTCATAGGCTTAGAGAAACATGCAATTTTAGGAAATAATAATTTTCATTGCATCATTGACTCTGTTCCTGCTGCTGGGAACTCTCACTTTGGGAACAATGTTAGACTCTCCCTTAGTGCAGCAGTGTCCAAGGACCACAGGAGCAGCACGGCCCTCACTGGTGGCATTGCCTTGGAGGGATGAGCTTGGAAGGACCCTCTCCCGTGCCAGCACCAGCCCATTTATCTGGAATACAACCAACCTTGGCTCCTGTTTACATGATGCTATTTAAGGGCCTGGTGATTTTTTCCTGTTGAGACTGCAGGAGGGAGAAACGCTGCCCTACCACTGGGGCCAGGCAGGACACAGCGTGAATCCGCAAACCCATTTCACGTACGAGTCTGTAGAGACATGCTGTTTCTGCTGGTTCATCCCCCGATGGGTTCGCGAAGCACGCTGAGGCTTTGGGCGGCTGGGCATCGTGCTACAGAGCAGCTGCGTCTGCCCACCGGAGCCCAAGGCAGCTGGGTCCCTGCTCCCAGGACAGCGTTTGGCCGGTCCCGAGGCACCGCGGGCGCCCGAGGAGGAGAATCCTCTGCATCTACCACACCGGGGCTGCAGCATGCTCCCTCCCGCTCAGCCCTGGTGCGGGACCCCGCTGGCAGAAGGAAGGAGGGGAAAATTCCCTCTGTGCTCACAGCACAAGGGCCAGGGCGGCGCATCCCTGCGGGGGGGCCAGCTTGGTTGGAGGGAGAGTGGCTCAGCAGCCCTGCAGAACCCACACAGCATGCAGCAATTAGAGGTTCATTAGCTAAAGCTGAGGTTATGCAACAGGCAGAAAGGTCCTCCTGGTTTCTGTAACTATTATGTCCTAGAAAAACTGCATTAATTCATCTCCAGCAGGCAGGGGCCGTACCCAGGGCTGTGCCTGCTACAGCAGCCTTCGGAGCAGATGTGCCCAAGGGGGTTTGCAATGTGCACCATGGTGCAGCACGGAGTCGGCTGGGGGTCCTGTGGCACAGGATTGGTCCTGTGGGATCAAAGGCCCTGCAGGCTGGTGCAGAGAGTGGGGCTGCCGGAGCTGAGAGGGGGAGACTTGCTGGGGTGTCCACAGCTCGGGGCCAAAGGGCTGGAGGGGTAGGCAGGATGCTCTTGAGTGTCAGGAGGAAAGCAGCAGAGCAATGAGCAAAATCCTCCTTCCTTTATGTAAGCTATCCAAGAGTAACGCCAGCAGACTGACTTAATTAAAAAATTACTGCTCTTTCACTCTGTCCCTCATGGCAGCAAAGAAACCCTCATCTTCTAAGGCAATTTGAAATGGAGAGGGATGTGCAGTTGCTAATGGGAGATTAGGAGAAAGTCTTCCACTTTGGAAGCAATTAGCAACCCAGAAAGTAGTGATGTATGTGAATTTGATGACTGGGTCACATTTCCTGGCCACTGCTTTGCTATGGGACGTTTTTCTGCCTGCTTGGGGTCTGGCAGTGCCTCCAGCCCCGCCGCCCCAACAAACAGCCGATGTCCCGTGTCCGCAGCCCTCCAGGCTGCCACACACCCCGTTCCCATGGGAGGCCTCCTTGGGGGTGCAGCACCATAACCCCCACCCTGCCCCGAGCCCACAGCAGGGCCAGCAGCTCCCAACGGCTCCTCCAGCCCCAGGAATGGCCACGGGGATCTCAGCGCAGTTGGCACCCCAGGCGGGAAAATGCCATTCTGGGTTTGGGGCAGCTTTCTCTCCTAATCATATTTTTGCCTGTTATTTCTGATGCTGCAGGTTACCACGTCTTCACTTGGCTTTGGTGCCAGCTGTTCCCACGGCAACGGAACATGGTCTGGATTTGCCTTGACCCGTTCTAAGGTACTTTATTAGCCTTAATGAACTGCATTTTTAATAGAAGCCTACACTGGATTTTTGAAATATGTGCTTTCAATTCCATGGTTTTAATTACAAATGTCATGGGAACATAAGGTACATAATTATATTTGCATGACTAACACACTGTCTTAAAATATATATATATATATATAAAGCTGTAAAATATAATTACAAATTATCTTTGAGAAAAGTCCAGGGGAAAAAAACCCGAAACTTTTCTTAAACATTCAAGCGGCATTGCCACTGAAGGCTGACTGCAGAGGTTTGTAAGCCAAGCAGAGCTACTGGGATGCCTCTGGCACTTGGACAAAGATCCAGATCTTCTAAGCCCATACGTCTGCAAGGAGGAGCTAAACTCTGCTTCTCACAGGCTCACCTGCACCACCAGTCTTTTGACAACCCTGATTTTGGTGTAATGCTCACCCTGGCAGAAAAGCAGGCTTACGTTACCTTTTTTGCAAAATGAAGGCTAGATATTTTTTGCTATGGAGACATTTAAGAAAAAGTGTATTCGCATTCACCATGAGATCTTTGGTCCAAGACGAAGTGTCTTGGGACTGTGTCCTCCCACAGGGCAGGTGAGCAACAAGCAGCTCCGATGGCAACTGGCTGCTGCAAAGCAGACAGACATCACCCGAGAGCCTGCCCTCCGTGGGCTCCCCACCACGCTGAAGCTGACATGACCCGGGTTTCCTGGGCACGGTGTGCTGGAGATCGTGGCATCACTGGGACTCATGCCAGATGGGGCCAGTGTGGGACCGCTGCTGCCCGGGCCGTGCACCCCAGCCCCATACGCCCCGGCAGAAGCTGTGTAAGCAGAGATCAAAGTGAGTAAAGCAATCGGGTTTGTGCATCTAGAAGCTGTGACTCTGTCTAAATGACAAACAGACTTTCTAGTCCCAGGGAGGTCATCCTTGCATGATGCATCCTAACTAGATATTAGATCCCTGACCCGGCATTTAAATAAATGTGCAACTGTGCTGATACATATAATCTTGACGGCAGGAAGAATGATCAGGGCCCTGGGGGAGAAAACCTCTAGCAAAATGAGACTGAGAAGTCTAGGACTGCTAGATTAGAGAGACAATTAAGAGGGCAAATAACGAAAGAAGAAAAAATGAAGAACAAATAGACAACTGAGATCAGGATCTCAAAGAATGGGGCTGTACTTTTCTCAAATGAGCTATAATTTGCTGTCTAATTTATTACCTCATAAGTGAAGACAAAAGTATCTGGGCTGAAGGTACTTGGACTAAAGACTGAAGTAGGATTGGCACATGCATGGGGTTGGGTATATGTGATTACATCTCTTAATAGGCTACTCAAGAATTATGTGTAAATAAAAGGTTTTGAAAGAAATAAAATAAAGTTTAAAATAAAGCACACAAAGCTGATCCTGCTAGAGAGTTTCCGCTGAGCCCACAGTGGGCACAGGTCGTCCACGTGCCCAGAAACCTGTGTCTGTCACCACTGAGTCACCCTTTGGGGCGGCCGATGCTGTCACCATTGGAGGCAACCACCAAGTGATCCAGGAATACTGAATATCCCATGTGTCCCTGCACCTGCCCTGTCTGCTGGTTCCAGCATCCTAATGGCTTCAGTGAGGCTGCATGGAGTTAAGTGATTTGTGATCCAGAGTCCAAATACCCCAGTCTGTCAGTCCCTCCTTCTGACTCCTGGCATCCTTGTGGAGTTTGTGAGTCTTGTTCAAAATGGTACAAAATCTTCCTATAGAATGTGATCCAGAACTGTAGAAGGGGCAGACACATAGCCAACCTTAATATGGCAGCTGTGACACACACACACACATTCAACATCAGTATTGAGTTTATTTTTTTTTTTCCTCCTCTAAGATAGTTACAGAGCATGTTTATTTATTTCTTAAAAGCCTATAAAACCACAGTGGTTTTCTTCCTCAGTGGCTTTTTTTTTTGTGATTGCCTATGTGTGAGTAGCATTCTGTAATTAGAAATTAAAGGCCATTTTTGGAGAATAAATATAAATTGTTATGACAAGATTCTTCTCTTTGCCAAACCATGCATTGCTCATGTATGAAAAAAAATCACACAATAATGCAATCAGCTTGGAAGCCCAGCCTCCTGCACAGCTTGAAGAGCAGAGCTTCACCATGGCTGAAACTCAATTTCCATTGGGCGTTTTTCACTTTTTTCTCATATACCAAGTTATTTTATTCTCAAATCAGTGGGAGGGCACTTGGCTGGGACAGTACCTCAGCCCTCCGACCCCTTGTAATGAGCAGTGCAATGGACCCGTGGGGATTCACTCCTCCCTGTGTCCCCATCATTAAACTAGCAGTCCTTAAGTGGCAGCTCTCAATTCAGTGTCTCTTACTCTTCCTGCAGTCAGTTGTTGTTCTATGAAATTGGACACTGTGAGACTAAAACTAAAAAGAAAGGGGAAAAAAAAAAAAAAAAAAAAAAAAAAAAAGGAAGGTCTGGGAATGCTCATAAGTGTTTATTTTGCTTGCAGTACTCAAAATAAAATAGACTATTCATTTGTGGCTGCTTGCAGACTTTGCAAAACGACCAGTAGCCAGTACTTGTTTTGTGAACATCTCCTCCTCCAGCCTGCATGCCCAGCATCCATGCATCAGGAGGTGCCTCTGGCCGCCCGGCACCACTCTCCCTGGAACGGCACATCAGGCCCTTGAGCAGCCACCTGGTCCTGAGCAGGACCAACGGCAGCAGGCATCGTCCCCTGGCAAGGGAAATTTGCCTTGCAGTGACTTTCAAAGGAGCACAAGTCCCATGATGACAAACTCTTCCACAGGACACGGCCCTGTGGTGGTCCTCCTTATTTTGCTTGTTAATAATTTAAACTGCCCTGTGAGTTACTATTATAGGTATGAGTAGCACGGAAAGTGAGGAGCAACTTAACTAATCCTGGGATGGCACTTGTGCCTGGCTTAGCTACTTTTCAGAGTTATAATCCCTCTCTAGATGAAAGGGAAATATTTGCACTTGTACAGTATATCTCATTTTCATTAGTGTGACCAATCTTCCCGAGTGGCTGCGCTGAGGCGATGACAAACACACAATGGTTTGATTATCCCCCCACCAAGGGACGTGGCAAAATCTCAGCATTTAAAATATAAGTGTAGGTGTTTGTGCCATCTATGCGTGGGTGTTATTCACTAGCGTGAGATCCAGTTTTCCAGTAATGCAAGTGACAGCCAGTATTGAGTGGAAATTGATTATCTGTGTGAAGCAAGGATTAAAAATAGAAGCTTTGTGTCAAACCCCACGTATGTTTTGACTAAATCCTAGATAACAAGAAGAATGGATAAAAGACAAGAGATTATACAGAGAACACCAAAAGCCAAGAAGCCAGGATTAAAGAAAAGGATTGGAGTGGGTTGGTGCAATTAATGATTGTCAAGTGCCAGCCTTGCATCCAGCTGGGACTGCTGTGGCTTCTGCTGGGTACGTCTTGCGTTACAGGTGCTTTGATCTGCAAACCTGCAAGAGGCACTTCCAATTCTTGACATTAAACAGCAGAGGCTCAGTTCAGCTCAGGTCGAGGTTCAGGGGGCTTGTGGTCAGTTCTTGAACCATCCACCACTGTAAGTCAATTATTCTGAATGGTTAGAAACTCTTTCCCATCATAAGACCTGGAACATTCCCAGAAAGGATGGGTTATTTCTGAAAGCGGCGTCCTTAGTGGTGTCCCTTGGTAGAAGTCTACAGTGCTCTTTATGCTGGAAAGCTAATTCAGTTTTACCACCTTTTTGTTTCAATGAACTGTAAGTGCTTGAAATATTATTTTTTCTTCTGTGACTAGTGCTCAGCAGTTCCCCAGGGGATCTGTGTTGATTGTCCCAGGACAACCAAGAACTGCAGAGTTTATGACCTAAGGAGTGTCTGCTTCAAATCACGCAGTCTGCCCTTGCAGTGCCTCATACCACGTGAGGGTCTGTTATTATCACATTTTATAGCATCCGCTGTGATTACTGTAACCATCTAAAATCACATAACACACAATTACTGCTTTCACAAGAGGAAGTATTTCACCAGACAAGGCAAGACATACAAATAAAATAATTTTATTGAGTTTCTTCTTCTATAGCATGTGGCACATAAAGAGAATTAAGACACAAGGTGTGATGAGAAATTATGCATTTGTCCTTCACTGAACAAAGGTTTCATCTTAACCAGAAAAACAATGCAAACAAATACCCTTCTCTGCTAGTCATGATGTTCAGTGAAGGCTCATGCTGTGACATTTAGGAAAATGGAAACTGAAGTTGACCTGAAGGTTGTGGCTGATGTATACAGTTCTGCTAACCTGATGTGAGGAGAAATGGCTGCCTTGCTAGCAAATTTTGTTTTAACTCAAAACCAAAATATTTGCACTTAGTTAATTTAATTACAGTGGAACAAACAGCACTAATGTACTTGTTAACTCAGAGAAAAATCCACGATAAGAAAGTGTCCCATATCCGCAGGTATCTGATAAAGATGGGCTAATTTAACTGCATTTGCAAAGCTAGTGTTTGGGATGTTATAACTTCATTTTTGGCTTCTGCAGCCAAGAAAGCAGCGAAGTTTCATTTTTTCAAAACTTGATCTTCCTCTGGGGATTGGGCCTTTGAAACTTTTTTCATTAAGGAAGTGCTGATAGTTCAAGAAAAAGATTTGGAAGCTTTTTTGAGTACTGGTTGTGTTTCTGCATTTCCCTTTACCCTTTTGTTCACCCTTTAATATTAGGATGATATCAGAAATAAAGATCTAATGTTCATGCAAGGATGTTCACCTATTTCTGTAACATCTTTCCCCCTTTATGTCTGGAACCCCACCTGTGGCAATGCAGTTCTCTGCACTCCACTCCAGATAACGTGGTGATGTACGGGGAGAATGAGTGGCAGCTATGAAGGGGTCTTAAGAAACTGTTCATGCAAGTAGCTCTAGGGAGACTTCAAATACAAGGGGAAAAAAAAAAAAAAAAAAAGGTTTTTCCCCCCTGAGGAATCAACAGCATTTTTTATATATGACAGAAGGATTTGGGGATACACACTGCACAAACTTCTAACAGCTCATGAACACCTCTACATGAACAGGAAACCTGTGAACACGCCACCGGGTTTGGGCTGACCACAAGAGTAAAGACCTGCTCGCGGGTCAGAAGAAGTCTCTCTCGCCTTTCGCTGCTGCTCTTCCAAGCGGGCACAGGCAGTGCAGCAGGGCCGGTCCAGATGTCCCCTCTCCTGGCCACCTGTGCTGTCTGCAGACTCTCAGAGCATCTTTGCACTTTTCCAGTCTTTGTGCACACTAAAAACTATTTTACATGTTATTTTACAGACCAAACTTCCACCTCATGTCTCAGTCCACCTTCTTCCTCTGGAAACAGATCCATACAGTAAAAGCCACAAAAAAAACATCACCTTGGGAGACATATTAGACAAAGACATATTTGACCACAAAACGGGTTTCTGCCTTTACTTACACAGGAACAACTAGACTGGAAAGTCTCGCTGCTGCCACTGCCACTCAGCAACAAATTACTGAGACTGTAGGCCAAGTGCAAAAATAACTTGGTTTAGTCCCATTTTACTCGCTGTGTTCTGTATCATGGTGTGGGTGGTGGTTTAGGTGAGGGACAGGAACCCTGGCTGTCAAAGCTTGCTGCCCGGCCTTGCCACTGGTGAGAGAAAAAAGAAAGCAAGTCTAAGCAAACGGGAGAGATTATTTGAACTTCTTCCCACTCCTTTACCTTGTTGCCTGTCTCCTGTTCTGCAGTATTCTCATTTGCTCTACAGCATGTTTCAAATTACTGCATGCCTGTGTTTAACCACTCAGGAAGAATTACTGAACAATTTACTTTATTGCTTTGTAAATCAATTCGCAAGCGTGAGGACTGCTCACAAAAAAAAGGAAAAATAAACAGTATCTGTGTGTGCTATGAAGACAAAGTTTGCTCTGAGTTTCGCTTTCTGTTGTTTCCTGGTTTAGTGCTGTTGCCTTTTTGTTTTAGAAATACTGCTTAATGGCAAAATTACTTGAGTCTTTCCAGTCTAGTAATTTTACTCCACAGAAGCTATGTCCAGAGTGCCAGAGACATTTCTCAAAGTGAAAATCAGATCAGAGAGTCAGTAGATGTAGCAAATATCTTTTTGTCATACTTACGGGATCATAAATTATTACTCCTCTGCCTTGGGGGCTATTATTGTAATTCAAAACCATTACTCCTGAAGCTTTTGAGTACTTGCCCATCTTACCATCTTGTTTTATTAAATTCAAATGACAAATGATAGACATCTCCCAGAGACAACAGGAGGCATAGTATTTCCACTGCTTTGTTCTCCCCATGGATCAATTCCTTCCACTCCTACATAAGCAAAACCACTTTGCTGGCTAATATTAATGCTCTAGCCTGTATGAATTTCACTTCCATGGGTGAAAACTCATTTGGCAAATCGAACTTCACCCTTGCCTTGGCAAAGGCATTTCAAATGAAGCCCAACTGAAAATGGGAGAACAGGACAGCTGCACGGCGCTCACAGGACGGCTGCACAAGCCAGACAACCGTTTGCAGATGCCGTCAGTGTCAGCAGTAACAATGGGGCTGGGGCGGCCGTGATTCCTGACGGCTCCCGGCGTGCATCGTTCTGCATTTCCCCCTCGGTGACGGTCCGTGACATGCCACCGGGTCTGCTGTCCATGGGACGGCTGCTCATCAGCGCTGGCCCCTTCGGGGTCCGGTCTGCCCATGCACCACACAGAGCACGTTCACGTTCATTTGCAGCCAGCTGGCAGAGGCTGGTTTTATAATTCGCTTCACAAGTGTGCGTTTTGATGGTTACAATATAGGGGCAGAGATAGGGTCAAGAATTCGGCCAATTTCCTTCCCAAAGCGACCAGTCAGTGTAAAGTAACTCACCGCGCACAGGTCTGCATTATACAGGCTATATTTAATCGGAGCTGAGTGAGAAATTGATGAATGAAGAAGCTGGGAAGCTTCTCCTTCCAAACAGGCTACCTTCAGGTAAGAAAACAGTTTCTTCTATGTTTCTCATGTCACATGTATTTGCTAAAATCCCTGAGGAATTGAAAACATGGATACAGCCTCCCAGGAGAATTACCAATAAAACAGCATGTAAGCAGAAATTACAATAGAAATGGGCTTTTGGCAGAGTCCTCAACATGTTCCTTGCATTGTTCTACCTGCAGTTACAGTGACAATGTTTGCTACCCCAAAAATGTGACAAAAACTCTTCCAAGAGTAGGTTCAAGTAACCGGTATGCCATGAGGTACCTGCAGATATTTTTCCTTCCTTTAATCCAAAAAGGTGAACCATCCATTGTGTAATTAATAGTCAGAAGCTAGGAACAGTTCAATGAAAGTCAAACATGCCCAAGAGTCTGGAAGAGGCTGGTTTTGCATATCTTTAAAGATAAATGGTTGTTCTTCATTATGGGCATGACTTAGCTCTCAGCAGAGTTATCAGTTTTTATCTGGAGAAATGTTTTAAACAAATAAATGCTCCTCATGCTGAATGTCAGAGGTACTTGGCAACATCAAAGACTCATTTTGCATTGCACTGATGATGCTACTCTACAATATCAGACAGAGTTTGTCTTTCATAGCGAACAGAGAAATTTCCAATTTTCAGAAGTCCCCTTCAAAGCCTGGAAAGACGCACTGTAATTTTATATTTCTTTTTATAGACACGTCAGTTAACAAGGCTGATGGATGTATTGAGAAATGCAGAAGAAATGACAATGGGTGGGATGGCTGAAGCACACCTAGGAGGCCGAGGCCACGGCAGCAGGTGCCAGCAGGACCTCAGGTCTGAAAAATGGGAACAGGTTTGTGCTGAGGACAAGAGTTTATTGTCAGCATAACTTCAAAATGCAACAGCAAGTGGGATTCTCATCTTCTGCTCACAAACTCTCCTTCTAAACGGCAGTATGAGGAGGATAGTACTTAGAAGCCTGTAATTAAGGATTCATTTGCACATTTTCTCTTTTTAATGATGATGGTCATAAAAGAAGTGCAATCGTTACAGTTTGCTACTCACTGTTGATAAATATGGAGCAACCAAAGACATGAAGTGTAACAGAAGCAAGTTTCCCTAAAGGCTCCAGCCGCAAAAGAGAAGAGCGAGCAACACAGGCTCACGGAGAAAGGGCTTGAGTCTCGCTGCCAACCCAGAAATTAGGTTTTTGGGCTGTGTTAGCACAGCACGGCGGCTGGTGGAACAAGCCTGATGCTTCCCAGGGTCCTCGTGTTGGACGGGTAAGGAACCATACCCACAACGGAGGAGGAGGCCGGTACCCCAAGGGCAGCAGCATCCAGCCATCCGACTGTCTGTCCATCCCACACCACTGTGGCGGGGAGCGAGGGGCCGAGGCCAGTCCATCCTCCTGGTGCAACACATGTCTGGTGACGGTTTTCCTGGTAACTTCACCAGAACTTGTAATTCTAAGCTGTACTCAAAATATGGCATAAGGCCCTTTTTTTGGCCAGAGTTTTTTCAAGCATACCAGGCAGGGCAGTATGCGTGTAGAAGGAAATTCCAGATTCCCCACCCTTTTCTTCACCCATCTGCAGTCCTGAGCTGCGTGGTGAGCGGAGGGGGCCAGGACATCCAGCTGCAGAGCAGCACGGGGGCGATGGCAGCAGGCACGGGGGCAGCTCTGTGCTCCCGGGTTAACAGCTCCAGTCATCCACTGCTCAATTTATACATTCAAAAAGACAATTTAATCCTAACTTTCTTGCTTTCAGTTTAAGATCAAGCACTCAACCAGGAAAGACACTGAAGTAGAGCGGAGGCTGTTACTAATCGCTAGAGCAAACAGAAGAGCATGAGGATCACCTGGAAAGCAAATGCTCCATTTGCTGGTGCCCAGATGCCAACACTCTTGAAGGTGAAGGTGAAGATGAAGATGACCGCTCGGGACGCCAGCACAGCCTGAGCTCACCCCCACGAAGATACAAGGGTGGAAAAGGGGTGGGGGGTCAGCAGCTTCTCCCCCAGCACCTGCATTCAAGGGCAGATGGACCGGGGAGCTGGCAAGCCCACAGGGTGGACTGACAGAGCCCGGGACAGCCTCAATGTGCATGGGGACCCGGAGCTGATGATACAGGATACAAAGCCCAAGCTGCTTTTAAAAAATGCACAAGCACATATGGAAAAGATGATGCAATTACTTGTAACCAACAAATACCATTTCCCATTAATTTCTCTCCAGGAGCCTGTGCCTCTGCTGTTTGTTTGTTGGGGTTTTTTTAAGCTGCACTAGGGATTTGCAGACAGCAGTGCTAAAACTTAGAAGGGCAAATAAATACAGGGACCATTTATTTGCTGGCTATGTGCACCAGCTTGTGGCAGAAATACCAGAACAGATGATCAGAGGCTGCTTTTTTTTTTCTTTTAAGCAGAGCTCCTGACCTGTGCACTAGGGGGTGAAATGATTCACTCAGGTTTTTTTCCAAAGTCTTGGGGGCTCAGCAGTGGTTTTCAAAGTATATTTTAGAAGGTGAGTCATCTTACATGCCTTCCTTTGTTTCTCTGAGTTTTGTCACAATAATTATGTCTTTTTTTTTAATCAATAGGAGATTATGAAAAACTTTACAGGAGTCTTTCTTTCAAACTCCCACCTGCATCTGAGAAATAGCATAGTAAAGTCATGTAAATTACAAACTGGAGAAGGAACTCCTGCCCCTGGGTCAGACACGGCAGCTGGTGTCATGCTGTGAGGTGCTACGGATGATACAGACATTGAGCTAACTGAACAAATGATAGATCGCTAAGCATTTATGCTGAAACTCAGCGGTCGCTGATCCCCAGCTCTCTGCGGCAGCGTGAGGTGGCATATGTTGCCTGCCCAAACAGCTATGGCTCACGTGCACAATGCCAGTATTGTAGCATGGAAATGCTAATGAAAGCCTGGTACTTACTGCTTACCACCTGAAGGCAATACTACCATTATACACAAATTGCACATCAGTTTAATGCTGTTTTGATTTACACCAGTTCTGCACAGCTGACCTGGGTGGTTACTCCCGATTTACAGTGGTGCATAATGAGATCACAAAATACCTCATACACGCGAGTGTGAATTTTCAGATTTCCATTATCTGGTATATGTATTACCACTGTGACTTAAACTAAAATATTAATTGCCAGGTTCTCCCACTGGGTATAATCAACCTGGATCCAGGAAGCGACGATATTCCTCTGATAAACCCTTGCTCTGGACAGGGTCCTACGGCCACATTTCATCTACAGTAGAGAAATGCCTACCAAGGGACGCAGCAGTAATGAAAACCATTGCAGAGCTCTGCTTGGGTGGCTGGCATCACCTCACATGGCGGCTGCTTACAAATGCTTGGAGAAAGAAAGAAACCTGCAGAAGAAGCAGACCTGCCTCCGGGATGGGCACGTCTGAATTTCAGAAACCAGCCTGATGAATATGAGCTGGGTTAGAGAGCATGGAGCACAAACTGCATTCTTGTTAAAGGAAAGAGCAGATTTCAAAGAAACATGGGGTTTGATGCATCCTAATTCAGACTACTGTGAATGATGACCAAGCCTAGTACCTGCATTCCAGTAGGCCTCAGTATCTAAATTTCAAGGGGAAAATAAGATGCTTGTTGTTATGTAGTCTGTGGCTTTGAGGGAAAATGCCTCCTTAGCCCCAGATACAGTAGGAGGTTTTATTGCCTTTATTATACTATCACTGGCCACAAATGCTGGCTTTCTTTTCATACCTGCAGTGTCAACAGCATGCGTGCCATTTTCCACATCTCTCTCCTCCAGAATTTATGACCTAAATCAGGCAAAACCCAAAAAGAGCTCTATAGGAGCATGAGAAAATGGAGTGCAAGGAGGAAAAAAATGCTAGAGATGGTCAAAATGGTACCCAGGCATTTCAGCCCTATTTTATCATCTGGGGCTCCATCAAGTGAATCTCTTTCTCTGGAGATGCTTAGAGCAATTACATTTGTTCTATTTATTCTCCCTCAAAGGCTTGGAGATGAGTCAGCAGAAAAATCTTTTAGGATGAAAAAATTGAAACTTGAAATAGGCGATATCCCTGGACAATTTGTTCTGCAATCAGAACAGCATTCTCTTTCCTTACTGCTCTCAATCTCTAATTTAAAAAAAAAAAAAAAAAGAAAAAAGAAAAAGAAAATAAAAAACCAATACAGTAACAGTCACATCTGTAAATACAGTCACTTTCGTTTTTGCTTGCAAGCTCAAGGAGCTATTTCAAGACAATACAGAAGTGCTTGTTTTCTAGAGTTCACTTCTAGTGAGAAAATTCCCTTAGCTCTTGTCAGAAAATCCCAAGTGAGAGTAGAAGCTCTCTGAAAGCCTTGAACCAGCTCACTCATGCACAGTGCATTCATTAAAAGGAAAGAATAATGCCACACACCTCTTTGAAAGACTTCTTTACCTCCACTAATGGATGCCAGTGTGCAATGGGCTTGCGTGGGTATGCCAGCATCTCATTCCAGTGGTCTCTGCCCAGTCCTTCAGCATTGACCCCCACACGGCAAACCCCAATAATCTCGTTGTGACCCACTCTGAAAAACAGCAGAAAAGCAACATCTCACTCAGACTGCCCATACACTGTCTAACCAAGACTTCTGACATCAAGTTACCATAGTGCCACAAGGCACAGTGCTAGTGAACATGGGCTGTCATATCTGCACGATGACAGTCAGGTCTTGTCTGCTACTGTCAGCACATGCAGCCCCCAGCACAGTGAGGCACTGCCGTCACCAGAAATAATTATAACAACTTTAAAAAGATTTGAACTGTAGATCAGTCCAGCTACAGAATCTGGAAGGATGTGTGACATGGTGGTGTACACCAAGAATAACTACAAGTACAGTAATGGATAATCCATGCACCAATTGCTGCTTAGAGTGAGATCATTTGCCTTCTAAAATGGGATGATGATTTGCAGGACAAGCAAATAGCAAAGGAGAACACAGTACTCAGGAGAATGTCATAAAGCAAAGGACCAGCTTTACCATACTAACTATTCTAACAGGTAATTTTCTATAACCATAATTATCAATGACACTTTAACAATAAATCACTAGAGGCAGATTGATGCCCCAGAGCTGTGCAATCAAGGCCCTGATACTAAGGAAAAGGGCTATTGAGCAGGAAAACCTGCACCCAATGGGGTATTTTCCCCTCCTGCTCTTCAGAGCCTCCACCTACCGATCGTAATCCATGACGGAGATAAGCAGACTGACTTGATCCATGTTTTCTGGGGGAATGTCAAAGATTATTGCTTCATTGTAAGTGGGATTAAGTGTGTTTTTCTTTATGGTGGTTTTCTTCTTTTTCAGTCTCCGCCCATCACAGAGCAAAGACACTTTGACATATGGATCTGGAGAGGAAGAGATAGCAAAAGGCCTTCTGTTTATGGAAGTTTATTTTGTTACCATCACAATATAGAAACAGCATTATCAAAGGATGGGCTGTAAGTTACCATGAGCCAAAGGCACTTCTCAAATCTACTTTTAGAAAAAGGGATATCTGTGTACCGGTTGAATCCACCATTTCTCATACTGGTGTGAGTGCTGACATGAGGTTCAGGCACTGGAGAACCAGCACCACAGACTTCTTGGAGGGAAAAATCAGTCGTTTCCATCAGTTTTTCCATGATAAGGGTTTGCAAGTGTAAGAAGGCCCCATCTCAAACCAAGAGCCAATATTCATCAGAAGATGATAATGGGCACTGGGCACTCAGGCATTCTAGCTTACATTAATTGCATGGCCACAGACAGCAAACCTAGTGCTTTCTCTGAAGCAAAACTGTAACTTTTTCAAAATTTGCCTACCAGAGCAAACTGTAATGCAGCATTTTGACAATCAAAACAGGCAGAGGGGGCTATTTTACATGGATCCTTTCCTGCACAGCTACCAAAACTATCCAACTGCTAACAATTTGGAGCAGAGTTACAGTGAGTAGGGGAATTTTAAAACCTGTTTTCCCAACGTCAGATAGCAGCAGAAAGAAAAGGTATTAGGGCAGCTCTGTTTCACGTGCTTTCCACTGGCTGATCATGGCAGAATGCCCTCAAGTTACAAATAGCTACTGTTTGCTGTAATGGCTGCCCAGGCGATTTCAATGCATTTTCAAGTAACAGTAAATGTGCAATGTATTATTACAGAAAAACTGAGCTGGCTTCATCTGAAGTCTCAGTTCTCAGACATTTCATACAGCATCAAGCTCCAACTGAGTAGAAATATTTTCTGTGAAGATCTTTTACTGTATTGTTACTGCCTTTTATACAAGTCACCAATGAAATTCAAATACTGTGCTGTTGATCTCGGGAAAAGAAACTGCTTTTTATGTTGAAATCCAGAATTTGTGCATGCTGAATGCGCAAGCCAGCTCTCTGGAACTGTGAACGCATACAGTCTTCAGGTGACTTTGATCCTCTTGTTTTGAGTACTGGCCACCGTACAGAGGAATGCACATTCACCTGGGTAAATCCCAGGTGACCCACGATCCTTTCCTAATCTTGGAGTGAAATGATTGATTCTGGCTGCAGGGGGTTATCTGATCAAAAATGCCCTACTCACATAAAACTGCTAGGGTCAGTATCTGCAACAGATCTGCAGTGTCCAACCCAAGAGATGGATCAGAGCTTTGACCCTGCAAACCCTTCAGTGGGGATGGGAAACTGCTGGCAGTCTCCTTGACTAGTATATGCACATATATAATCACCTTCCCTGGATTCATACCCTTGGGAATAGGTTTAAAAGATAATTCTACTTTTAAAATTTTGTTTGTACTTAAAACATGGACAAAGCTTTGCCAGGTGTTTCCATGATGATATATCCTTGGCATCAAGAGACCTATGCCCGCTCTCCACTGAGGCCACCTTCAGGGAGGAAGAAGAAGTGTGGATGCAGTGGGGTCCTCAGCCATTGAGGACCTACCTGAGTAACCAGTGATATCCATAGCTTTGAGATTCCTGCATTTAATGACTGTTAAGGTGAGGCGACCTGCAGTTGGCAAATAACAAAGGGAAAACATGATCTCTCCCAGGTCCACGCTTTCCTTTAATAAAACAGAGAACACATTATATTGGAAACATTGCAAGAACCAGCTAGGCTGCCTCCACCCTCCACCAACAATGTTTCATGCAGGATTCATGCAGCACGCACACTGAAACAGGCTTTTCTTTATTCTGTGGTTGTCAAATGAATGACACTTTATTATATAGCGGTGCTTCCAGTGTATGCCAACATTATTTGGCTAAAAATGAATATAGGGAACAGGAAAAAAATGTGTGTCCAAATGTTACAGCTTCAAATCATAGTTAAGGATAATCTTCCACTGCTGTAGTGGAGTATGTGCTTCCTATTGCAACATTACAGCTAATGCACTCCTCTTTTTCTGCTTCATTGCTTATGCAGAGGTGAAGTGATATCTAACACCACATGAAGGCCATTAAGGAAATCATATTAGTTATCATATTAGTATCAAGTTTTGCTTGAATGTACAGTATATATCTTCTAGTGCCAAGTGTGTGACACTAACATCTATTTCCTCAAATGGAGGGATGTAATACAAACACAGAGCAAGACCACAGAAAGGTGAGACCTTAACATGCAGCGGTGCCATGTTCTCTGGTTGTACACTGCAACAAAGTCAACGAGTGACTTTCTAGTACACCCAGTGCCTTCAGTTCAGTAATAGAGGTTTGTGGGCTTTGTTGGTGCCTAACGTTTCAGCAGAGAATGCAGACCTCTCTGAGTTACACAGTGATTTTCTCTGGAGTTGAACATGAATTACTAGGTAGTTACAGACCAGGGGGTCATAGCTTTAAAACAGCAGAGAACCATGAAGGGCCCCATTTAGTGGCAATTAAGCTTTTAGATTGTGACATGCTTACTATCATTTGGACCACCAACCCCTTTGAGATGCCTTCAAAGAGCTAGCAAACACAGTATGAGGCATGTACATGTATGTATATAAATAGTGAATTAACCAGCAGATGGCACTCAGAAACATTTCGTAGTTTCTGGATTACAGACAGGCCAATACAATTTACTCTTTTAGTGCCCCATAAAATAACTTTTACACATCACTCTTAGCACCTCTTGTACATGCAGCCTTATCTAGTAAACCTCCTAAAAGCGCATTCCATCATTGCCTTGCTCATGGGAATTCAGGGAAAAAAACCCCCACAAACCCAAAGTATTATTTAAACTAGAAAGCATTATCATCTGAAGTCAGCAGAAAGATTTCCAAACACCTTCCAAAAATGGATTTAAAAAAAAAAAATCATCTTATTTTGTACATACAGATCCCACATCTGTAGAGCAAACAACCCAATTATTTTTGGAAACAGAGTGTTTGATTCATTACAATGGGATATAATGAGCTGCTGAATAGAAACTGTAGCTGTTACTAGTAGAGTGATGGAACTAGAAAGACAAGTAAATGCATTAGGCACTTAAAGCTTTGCTAAGTGTTAGGAGAATAGATCTTGTTGATGGATCAGGTTTTTGCCAAATTATTTCCTTTTCGTTCTCTGGTAAGGCAAAGATTAGATATTTATTCCACTTAGACGTGCAGAATACTAATGAACATTATATAAAAGTGTTGATTCTTGACAAGACTTCACTTGACTAGCAAATAAATTGAAAATCTTCTTAAGCATAGAGTGTACAAAAGAAACAGTGGCAGCCAAATGTTTTCTGGACAGAACAATGTATGGCTAGACCTGTAAGCATCCGAATAAATGCTGTCTCAGAAGGTGCTATTTGTTGGTAAATAAGAGTTTAATACTCTCACTCACTCAAAGTTCCCGCTCTGATCTCTTGCTCACCTTGATGAACCAATGGCATCCTAAACAGCTTTCCTTCCGATGTGACAAAATGGTCTTGAGTCACAGCCTCATAGTCAGTGACCAGTAATGAAGTATGTGGAAACATTTACTAAGTTATTATTCCTCTATCTTTAGTACCTCTTGACATGTCTACCGGGAGCTATATTTCTTGCTTCACAAGAAATTACTAATGGTACCTTATTAAGGTACCAGGATCATTTTCATCACACATGAAAGAGCTTTTAGAGCCCCTGCAGCTTCTAACTTTTGATTGTATTTCAGCTACGGCACCTTGAATATAATGGGTGCACTGGAGTCAGGCTGCTGTCTTGGAGATAGAGCAGCAATGAACAAAACCACTGAGCACTCCAAAACGTTTGGGAGTTTTACCTCTGGTGTCACCCGCACCCTGAGAGCTGAGCTGAGCTGCAGTTCTTGCTGCCTGACTCCAATGTGGCCAATTCTCAGAGGACAAGGAGCTCAGTATTTTATGGAGCCCCATTCATTTACAGTGTCTTAAAATGACCACTCAAAAATCGTGTGCTGGAAATTACAATTTGCTTTTTAAAACATGACACTTCTTGTTACTTTTACAGATATGGTTCCTCTTTTAAGATTAATTACTTTACATAACAAAGAGCCTGAATAAATAACTGTGCACTGAGGAGGCACTTCGCAACAAGTGTCTGGAACCTGCTGCAAACACTGCCACTGCATCAGAACTAAGCTTGAGGACTGGGATTATACATTTTCACTTAAGTGTCTCCAGCTCCAAACAGAAACTGCATCTACCAGTCTTAGCTATAGACTTTACTGTCAATAGAAAAGAATTTAAAATAAATATTCTGAAATTATGATTTGAAATGGTTGCTCTATTCCCAAAGAAATGAGCACTTGAATCTCACTGTGTGCTGGCTGCACTGGACGTTGTGTCCACTGCACAGTGCAACAGCAATTGGCATCCAGACAACACACTGGGCTGGGTCTGGTCTTTCATACGTTCTTTGGTCTGTGCTGGTTTGGGAGGGACAAGGGCAGCAAACCTTGGACACAGATGTCAGAAAAAAGCAGCCCTATATGAGATGGTGAGAGCACCCTCTGGGCTTCATCTCACCTTCTATTCTTCTCCTTGCACTGAGAGGACCTGTTCAGGGTATAAAACTAACACAAATTGTTCTTTGACCTCATTGTATTAGGTCAAGAGATTTTTCTTTGCAACCATAAATACAGGAGAGTAAAACATGTCCTGTGGGTACATTATTTTCTTGCAGATTATAGACATTGGGAAATTTCCAAAATTCATATCAGTAACTCTTAGGAAATAATGGAAGCTCTGAATCAATAACCTTTGCAGACTTGAAACCAAAAATGTTTCACTGATTCACGAGCTGTACAATCATTAATTGAATAGTTGAGTGCTAGCTATTTGAATAGCTTATATCATTGCTTAAGTACTTTCCTATCTTCTTACTCACATGATTGATCTAATGTATTATTAGTCAGAGCTTTCCTTGGGTATTATGAAAACTGTATTTACCCTTCTCATTTTTGATTAAACAGAAATGTCCTTGGGTGTGTTACAACTGGCTAAGATGTACCAATATTGGCCCATTACCTCAGAATGGCACAGAGAGAATGAGGGGACAGAGCCAAATGTGGCACTCAATGTTTCTGTGGCAGCTCTGGAAGACTGCTACACAATGCATCTTGGGCATGATGCTGGCTCTGCTCCTCTCACACCTTCTTTGGAGGCTTTTCCCTCAACAACGCTTCTGTTGGTGTCTCTCCCCGTGTTTTTGTGGGATTTTTTTCCCCATTAAATTAGTTTACTTAGCTAGGAAAACATCCACTATTTCTTGCAAAACCATCCCAGCAAAACACAGAACATACACAGGTCAGAAACTCCATAACCTTCTCCTGCAGCTTCGTGGGTTTTGTGCTTTTCCTCTAGACAGACCAAGTGTTACCCCTTCCCAGTTTCACTCCTGCCCACAGGTCTTTTCCCCCCCAGATTCTTCAGGCTTACCACACTCTTTATATGCTGATCCTAAGGCAAGGAAAGAGAAACTCCCTGCCACCACACAAGTGACTTCACCCCAGGACTCAACACCATGGCACATCACAGCCAGCCTGGCCGGACTGAGAGAAAGCTGAGTCTCAGAGGCAGAGCAGATGCAAACGGGTAGATGCCTCCAAGAGGCATCCGCACGTGTGATGCACCTTGTTCCTCTCCTAGCAACCTTTTGCCAGGCGAACAGATGTGCCTGATGCCTTCTTGCCTCTTCGCCAGCATTTTTCCTTTCATAACCACCCATTAATCATAACAGACACGGCTATTTGTGGAGTGAAAGCCAAGAGCTGTAAACACCCTGCTAACTAATACTATTGACTTTCCTTGTGGTTGATCCTGTGCCTTCCTCCCACCCTGCTTGCAGGCAAGATGCTCAAAAGGCAACACTGCTCCCAGCAATGCCCTGGGGTACCTGGAAGGCATCACATAGATCTCGGTGCCCCTAGACGGGCATGGCAAAAGCTGTACTGCCACAGAAGCACGATGGCTGCTCTCGGTGCCCTGCCAGGGCAGCTGCTAGCCTGAGAGCTACCCACCAGGGCTAACACGCTGCTCGCACACCATATTCCCCGCAGTGCCCGGGCCCTGCCCCACCAAGTCCCAGCTTCAGCACAACAGCAGCAACAGCAGAGCTGCACATGCACGTCAGACCTCACAGCTCTTTTAGAAAGTTATGAAGACACTACAATGAAAGAACAAGCACTAACAGTAGTGACCAAGGGGTACAACTAGTGAGGAACATGGTACTGAGAAAAAAGCTGCAGAGAGTTAAAAAGCAAACATCTTTTGATACTGCTGACCACAATGCAATAAATATTTCTATTATTTGGACAGTTCATTCCCCAACACAGAAAGCAGCAGAGCAAAGGTATGAGATGAGCTACGAAGGAAGCTGCAGGACATATTTTTGCAAGTCACAGGGTTATGCCAATCACTAGGAAAAATTTGACAGGGCCCATGCTTTCAGCCACAGGGGTGAGGACATCTCATATCCCAGTTTCAGAAATAACAACATGAAATGACAAAGACGATGACTGACTTGGTGTCCAAATGTAAAGCAGTTCAATCATTTGTTTGCCCTCAGAACCAGCCAGGTCATCCCGGGAGGACAGTGGAGGAGCAGACAGCATTATGTAGAGGTTAATGTCATTGCTTCTGCACTCAGCGATCAATGTGAGAAGGTGGCTTCTCTTGCCAGCTCCTTGCAACACTGAAAGTGGCTGGGACATTTCCTTCTCTGATGCTTGGCTTCACTTTCAAAGGGAATTCAACAGAACTACTGAAAGACCCACATCAAGCTCTGGAAGAGTTGCCAGCAATGCATCAGACAACACTCTCAGTACAGTAAAGCCCAGTACCTCCGGTGGGTTGGTAGTGGCCCTCCAGAGATATTTCTTACTGTTATCATGTGCACGTGGCAGACAACCAGAACCTGAGGCCCTTCACTTGTCAATGGGAGGCCAGACAAGGAACATACTGAACCCCTCAGTTGTTTTTTGGCAAACCTGTTATCAGTGAGACTCGCTGTGGGTGAGATAACAGCAAGTCACTAAGTAAGGGGATGAAATTCCAGTAAACTGGGATTCTGGTAAAGCCAACAGGCTTCTGAGTACAACAGCCTTCACCACCCCCGCGTGCGATGGCTGTAGGTCCCCAGGGCTAACAGTACCATCTGCAGGGAGGCAATAAACCCATCAGCTGGCAGTTGTGCAGGACTTTCCCCTTTAGGCAGTCCAGCCCTTTTTGGAGATTCCCAACCCATTCTGCCCTGGAGCTGCTCACCACACACTTGGTACCTGTCCGCCACACACACAGGTACCACTGCCATGCTGCATCACCGCACTGCAAACGCTCCCTGGGCAGGGATGACCCTCCAAATCAGATACTCACCGTCGTTGCGTACTGAATGTCCTTCCAGATGGAAGTCTCCCGGGAAAGGTCTGAGGCCTCAAACAGGTTCTCTAAGATAACTTCTCCTATCATGTCATGTCTGGAGAACCTGTCAAAGTCAAAGACGCTCAGGTGGAGCTTCCTGCTTGCCAGCTCCTCATGGGGCACAGGGAAGTGGAAGGACTCATCAAAGGTGGGATTCAGAGTCTTCCTGTGGACTCGTGTCTGGAACTTGCGCTTTCTGTCAGGCAGGAGGTAGATCTTCACATAGGGATCTGAGCTGCCGCAGAAGTCTTTGGCTGGCAAGTCAAAAGCCCTGAGAATTCGGACGGTCAGTGTCTCATTCTCATAGTCATACTTGAGAGCGAAGTTAATTTTCCCACAGGTTTTTGCTGCCTCTTTCTTGGGGTCCTCAGAGTCAACAGATTTTTGCTTATAGAGTTCAGGCTTAATGCGACCAATGCTGGTTGGCTGCTCAGCCACAGCTGGTGGATCCATGCCGTAGTCCACACTGGATACGTGCATTTGCCGAGGAAGGTGCCTTTTGAAGGAGATGTGCCTGCAGAAGGAAGACATGACAGCTGCATGGTTTCACAAGGAGATTTCTCTCCTTTTTCTCCCCTGGACTACTAAAGCTACAAAAGCAAGGATAGCACAAGAACGAGTGCAATAGGTGCTCCTGACCTCTGCACAGAAACCACATATGTTATGGAAATGAACACTGAATGAACACTGAAGGGAACACCTCCAGTGGTCAAAGGAACTGATCCAGCAATTTTCCTAACTTTCAGAGTATTTGCAGCAAGCTGCATTTTTTCACCTGTTACACAAGTAACAGCCCATAGCTAAGTATATGAGACCCAACAACTCCTTAACCAAGCCATAGACAGCCCAGCTTGGAGACCTATTCCCACCCTCAGTCCTTACACTTCCAAGATACTGACACTAAGTTTCCCCCAGGCAAAAAAAAAACTTTTAAAACAAGAGAACCACAACCAGCTCAGGAAGGTAGGTTTTATTCTGGGTATTGCTGCTTCCAAACTTCTCCAACAGACTCTCATCAGAAACCAATAGATAATTCTTGACAGGGAGGAATGCACAGCCTCATCTGGAAGCTGTCTCTTGCCTTGAGCTCCCCTTCAGCACAAGGGAAACTGTATGTAAGCAAAGCTTTACCCAAGCAAAGCATAAAAGCTTTCTGTGGACTCACGGCATCATTTTAGATTATCTGGTGTTTACAAGAGCAGTATATGGAGTTATTTAACCATACGAAGCACTTGTACAGCCAGAGCATTAGCTTTTGGTGCTCAGACATCTCACTTCTCCTTGGCAGGTTCCTCAAAGGCATTTTGGCCTGGGCTAGGCTGGGCTGTGAGTCAGAGATCCCAAACTGCTGAGATCGTTCCCCAGCGTCCCCAGGTCTGGCTGCCTGCCTGTGGTTCATGCTGGGCTCTTTCGCTTGAGAAAGTGGGTTTGAAACCTTCCCACATACAACCAAGTCCCACATTGTCCTAATTCAGACAGTCTGAGCTTTTGTTTTCTCCTCCATTGGAAAGGTGTAATAAAAACAGATTAAGTGCGTGCATGACAGAGAGGCAATCCAAAAAGCAGTGCAGTTAAATAAAAGAGTATGTGGCACAGTTGCAGGTGACACCATGTTGATTTTAACTCCAGCTTCTTCAGACAGAAGGCTCTGATCGGTGCCTTATTAATTCTGCAATACTGCAGCCAATTTTCTGACCAATGTCTGTTTTCGCAGTTGCACTCTTGTACACATCACGGGCATGGCCAACAAAGCAAGCAGAAGTGCTGGGGCACAGCCAGGACCCTGCGATCACCTTTTCCTGTCCCAGTTTCACAGCCTTCTGTGTCAAGTTAGAGTACCGTATTTCTCAGTATTCTTGCCGAGAAGATGTCCCAAGGTTCATACAGCCTTATCCTGATTTACTGAGTATGATGTTGACATCTCTGTCCCTAGCTGAGACAGAGACACGCACTGAGCACAAGCACTGAGCACAGCTGGTTCTAAGCTTGAGCAGTGAGCGATATGTCAATTCTGCTTATCTAATTGTTTCTGCTAGGAGCCACAACAACAAGAGAGAGCAAAAGGGTCTAATTCTGTCTGACAGCATACCATCATTGATACTTCAGCCTGCCTCTCATGTTGGAGCAAAATTAAAGTGGCCAAAGCATACTGACGGCTTGACACAATGAGGTCAAGTCACAGTAATAGGGCTTGAATCCTTGATTTTTTTAAAAGGGCCCACGGTAAGCTAGTCTTAACACATTAACTGGTTAATGACCAATCTTTGGAAAGTAATCCAGCATGTAAGTGAGAGTGCTTTCTTTAGCCTCCCTGAAGGTATCTGAACCTCAGGCTCCATTAAACACTTCTCCCGCTCTGCCAGCCGCCCCAAGGCGCAGCATCCCTGCAGAGCACTGCCTCCCGCTCACCTGGTGGAAGACGCAGGCTCCGTTGTTTGCCTCTGGATCCGCGTGCGTCGCATTATGTGGTCTTTCATGGACATCTGGACCTCTGCAGGGATGTCTGGTGATGTGTGGCTGATCTTCACCGCTGCCTCCAGGAAACTTATGGCACCCGTGTCCTTGAGCTTGTCTGCCATGTTCTCCTTATTGCAGCCTGCCTCGCTCTGCAAGACGGCCAGGTTAGAAGAAATGGCCTTGTTCCTCCAGGGAACCCAGCACAGCTTCCAAAAGAGAAACAGAAAAACTGCCACCAGGGCCAGTCCACACACAATAACTATCACTGCAAGGAGGCTGACGGAGAGCTCTACAGAGGGAGAGAAGACAACAGCGACAGGGAGAGGGGAGGAATAGGAAAGGAGAAAAGAAAGGGAAAGAAAAGAAGGATGGTGAGAAAGCTGTAAGTAAAGGGAAGAAATGGTCCAAACTGACTTATATCCTGACTAATGGAGAGCTCTTAGCAGCTTCTGCAAGCAAGAGTCTAACCCAAGTGAGCATCGCCTGAGAGATTCGGGACCGCCTCCTGCCCCAGACACATCTGGGGAGAAATGGGTGTCTCCAGGTGGCCAGAGCTATGAAGTTTTATACCACGATGCTTAGACTGGCCATAAAATATCATCCTTGGTTTGTTTTGTGGTATTGGCAAACTGCTGAGTCTGAAAGCGAGAAGATTTGCAGAACTGCATGATAGAAACAAGCTCCAGTGCTGTACTGGCAGAAACAGCCTTTTTTTTACCACAGGTGTTCAGACACTATATTTAAAAAATCTATCATCTACCATGATCCTGAAAGCAGATTGTTGTTGCACTATCAATGCTCGCATCTTGTCCAGATGTGCCCACCGGGAATAAAAAGTAAATACCAACACAATTAAAAAAAAATAAAAAATTACAAGCTGCTGATGCAGTGAAACCAAACATAGAAGGAGGCTGTACAGCAAGTACTACACATTCTTCCTTATCCTGAATAGCACAGAAGCTGTATATGTTCTCTGACTCTGAGTCACTTTTACCTCATACGCTATGTGTTTCAGCATTTCTATTTTTTCTGGAGAGGAAACAGCTTCCACACCTACGGCTGAAGAATCAGGAAAAAAGGAAGACAAATAGATAGATAGATAGATAGATAGATTATCTAGGCTGTGAAATTATTCACAGCACCTCAAACAGTGAAAACATTGGCTATTTTTAGTTCTTTTCTTACAGTGTCTTAATTCCCAGATTCCCACCCAAGCCAAAATTCCAACAGTTCAAAATCACAAAGAATACCGGTCCCTGAAGATGAAAACAGGTTTTGCTCTGGAGTTAAGTCTGCAGTGACAGGACTATGGACGATTCAGTCAGTCACAGATTGCTATGAGTTCACAGAAAATTACTTGATTGCCTGCTGTGTTATTTGTAGTCACCAGTAAAGCCATACTCCTTAAATTACCTAAGTGCAAGATAGGACAGAAATACAAGCGAAAAAAAAAAATAATCAAACGCTCCAAAAGTTTATACAGAATAACCATCGCCTCTTACTTGCCTCTATTTATGTGTATGCTTGGACCATAAATGTTTTGCGGCGCCACATGAAACAGACAGCAGCTACTTAATTCGCCTGAGACCTGTGGAACAGGGCTGGTGCCCTGTGTATTTCTGAATTGTGTAAGTAGTCACAACTAAAATGACTCTTAGCAAGTACAACAAGCCTCTCGTAAAATTAACTGACAGGAGGCAGGAGTGGGTGTAGCTGCTAGAAAGCAAGTGTGTCATGTGTGGAAGAGGCTCAGCAGGACGTGGCTGCTCTTCTCCTGCAGCACGGGGCTGGTTCCCAAACCGGGGCTGAGCCCCCTGCTCCCCCGGAGCTGAGCCCGTGCCGGGTGGGAGGCGTGGGATGGCGGCCCTGCCGCAGCGGCCGACAGCTCGCACCACGCAGCGGGACACGGCCGTCGGCGGCAGCACCCCAAGGAAGGGACCTGGGTCTGGTCCTCCTCTGCCGGGTCTGCACAGCCTCCCTGGGCAGAGTGGCACAGAGCGGTCCTCTGTCCCAGCTGGTTAAGGCCAAGGTTCACGGCTGCAGGCGTGAGTATTTCAGTTTTGTCCATGTGAGCTGACAGCACCGCTCTGAATCATCTGTAAATGTACTTAAGGCGAACACCTTCTCACCTCCATGAGCTCTAAGAAATTCTAGACTCACTCAAAAACTGCATTTAAAACAATCATCTCCCACAAACTCTGTCCTTACCAGGCAGTTTAGCTCTTAGGACATAAACTGGAAAACTCACATCTGTGCTTCATCACAGCTACTATAAACGTGATCCCTGACATATGCTTTACCTTAAATAGAAGCCATAAGAAGACCTTCTGGTTCCTTTGCTCACATAGTTTAGTTTTGTACAGCTGTAATAAGACATTTAATGTTTAAGGCTGAGAGAATCTATGAAATATGAGGAAAGACTAAATTTTATCTTGACAAAACAGCTGAATTTAAAAATTATTTTAAAAACAACAAAAAAAAACCAACAAAAACAACCACCATTTATGAACTATATAACAGCAAAGTGTTCAGGAACCCATTTATATCATCAAACTTTGCTAACATGCTACCCGAGAATACAACAGCTACTATATATTTAGGATTTTTGCATCAGTTCTTATAAGTGAAATCTCAAGGAAGCATCAGACACAAAATGCGACATCTACACTGAAACAAGGCAGTTCTGCTGAACACCTGGGAAACCATCTGTTGTTTCTGATATCCCAGAGGAGATGCATTGGTTTTCCACAAAATTACGTAGCTTAGCAAATCCACTAACAGCTTGAGGCAAAAATTCCTGACTGCCCACAGCTGCTTTGACTCAAAATGAAGGGCTGGAACCTGCCAGTAGGTGCAGATGGAAAGAATAAATGCCATCCAGAAGTTTTTGCAACTTTTCCTCTCCCTCACCAGCTCCCCATACAGGTCAGACTGCACTATTTATTTTCTGCTGTAGCTCCAAGGTGGAAATACAGATCACTACTGGGGTGAATAAATAGGTCCCATCTTATTCAATAATAAATAGGATTGTACAAGTAAGCAGTGGAGCTTCCTTAGAGATTTGGCTAAATGTATTCTCACCAAAGCAGAGAGTTCAGAGGTACCACTTTCCTATACTTTATGTCTTGGAATTTTGCCCAGGAAACTCAGTGTCAAATAGTTTCATAAGAAAACTTAAGAACCTGGACTTCTTGCAAATATGTCTATGTTGTTACAAAGGAAATAGTTGCAATGCAGAATCTATCACTGCTGGGAGTCGTTACGTGACAGAAAAGTTTCAGTTAAGATACTTCTGTCCATTCAAAGAAGTTATACAGCATGCATGACTCTGCTTGCACACTAGAGTTATTAGTGGAAAAACATCAGAAATAATCAGTTATCCCTTCTGAAAACCTGTTGCCAGCTTGAGAAAGATCTTAGTTCATGTCACTTCTTGCTGAGCTGGCATTCATAATGTATTTGACAGGATTCAGATACTTTTATGCATGACCTCCTACTCTTTCCTCTGCCAGCTCAAATAAAACACAAGTAGAAGGGATCAGGATTTTACAGACATTTTTAAAGCATCTGCCTGGGAAGAATATTGGTTTGTCTGAAGATGACATTGAATTCCCTAAGACTTTTTCGTGACTTATTAAACTTAAATATCAGTTGGACAGAGTCGACCTTAATTGATTTAATGAGCTTTCTCTTATGAATTTGAAAATACCAGTTACTTTTAAAAAAATACCTAGTACTCAAAATGCTTTAAATGTCCAAAAACAATGTTACACAAAACTGTAAAAACAAGGTAATTCCTCATCTAACAGAAAATACCCGAGGGCTAGAGGTTGCTTGGATATTCCTGGCATGGATGGAGGTAAGGCCTGTTCCCCCAAAGACTTCTCCAAAGACAGAACAGACCAAAAGGACACCTCAGCCCAGGGGAAAGATTAGCTCATTTGTTTGCATTCTCCCACCCTGTGCAACCTTTGGAGCCAAAGCTTCCTAAGTGGAGGGTAAAGAAGGATGTGTCTGCATCCAGCAGTAAGGAAGGGCTCTGTCTAACGCAGACCAGCACAGGAATAGTTCAGCTTCTGCTTTACCGAATGTTTCCCGTGCTGCAGCCAGCTCGCTGGAGCCCCCCAACCGCTCGCGGCATCGCCGTCCTTGGCAAGGGACAGAGGCATGTTGTTGCTCTGAGAAACATCCCATCTGAGTAAAAAATACAAGAACTATGCTTCTATTCCATTCTCCTCTAAAAAATAACAGTGAGTTATTTGTTGCTTCATTATCAAGTAAGTAGGGCCCTAGAAGTGCAGAGCGGCTTCAGCCATTCCTCACCCTGGTCTTATCTAACTCAGTGCTGGTACCTCACACTAGCCCAGCTCCCTTGAGAGACACGGGAGAAATTGCCATGTTGGAAAATGGATTTTATTACAACTTGTAATTGAAAAGATAAAGCTTAAAAGGAGGAGGTGAAAAATACAAATTAACACAGCTGTTTTCCAGTCTCACTCCCCTGGGGGAGCAAGAGCTGCTTCCCAGAGGAACTCTCAGCTGAAAACTGCTTTTGGCTATAGAGCAGCAATGATGAAGCTCTCGCATGACTAACAAGGAGGGAGGGGAGAACAAGCAGCAGGAAAGACATGGACATGGACAGGAACGTTTACCTGCATGAGCTGATATGCTTAGGATAAGTCACGAAGCTGTTATTCACCTGGTGGAACAGAGACAGCTCCTTTAGGGATGCTCTGCCTCACTTACGAAGGTCTTTTTGAGGCAGAGGTTTAGCATGGTATTGTAAAGCAAAAGAGCAATAGTGAATTTGTGATCCCCCCGCTACGTTTTTGTGTGCACCTGAACTCCTTGGAGACCTGAGACTTTGTCCCAATCCCTACAGACACAATGCACTATTACATGCCACAGCAATGTCCCAGAAGTCAGCCAGCACCAGCAGTCCTGGTCCTTCACTGCAAAGCAGAGACATTCAGCAAAAGCATTTCCACACCGGGAGAACTGGGGAAAGGCTCCTCTCAGCCAAGAATGAGCTTTTGATAAGTTGTGGCACAGATTCCCCATGAGAGCAGCTGATGGAGAGAGAAACAGAGCTTTCTAAACCAGAAAGCCACTTGCCGCCAGGACAGACATGAGCACATCCATGGGAAGGCCCATGGATCATGGTCTTTGCTCTACTTTTCTTCAGTGAACAGGAGAAAGCAAGCCATACCTGAGAGGCTAATGATAAATGATCATTTATCACCACTTATGCAGTAGGTGGTACTGTGAAACATCAAAATTGAGTCAACAGAGATGCTGATCTCCCACCCCTGCAGCCTGGCTTAAGGGAAAAATAATGAATCAAATTCTTCACAGACAGTATAAACAGCTTAGACCAACTTGGTACAAAAACAACACTGCACTTTGGTTTTCTTGCAGAAGAAGCAGTTATGTATCTGCGAAGAAAACGAGGATGAGGGCAGTGAGAAGCTGGCTGGGTGATGCTCAGGAGCTGTGCAGCCCACGACTGTCCCTCTCCCATGGTAAAGGACAGCAGGGTAGCACCATGCTCCCAGAGTCATCAGGAGCAGTGGCAAGACCAGCACGACAATGGGGACATGCAGGGACACCCCAAGGCAGTGGCAAGGGACACAGACTGAGAGACCAGATCGTATTCAAGCATTTAAATACAAACAAGTTTCATGACCGTGAATATTTGGCAGAGGACTCAAGCAGTGAAATGCTCTTTGACAGAAAGATCTCACTGCAGAAAAGACCTGAAGCCGGCAGTGAGCAATGGGGATGCCAAGTGCACACAAGAGACGGGCTGAAACCTATCAACTTTACCAGCAAACAACCTCATTTCTCTTTTGACTTGACTTCTTGGTTTGTGTTTTTACTATTTTGTGTAACATCTAAAAACCTTGCTATTGAATCTTACAACAAAGCTCATAGAATGCCTCAAAACTATAAAACTTCTGAGAAGGTCACTACTTTCTACTGCCTTTCAAATAAAAGATGACACAGGCCAAGGCAGGACAAAGGAACAGTGGAGCAATTTAAAACTGTAAAGCTAAAAGCAAATTTAGGAAAGGAGGGTCATTTCTTGGTTCGTCCAGCCTCTCCCTTGCCCCAGTACCCATGCACTTGGAAAGCAGCTCATCAGTACAACCATCCATTTTGTTTCATCTTGGATGGGAACTAATTAAGAGAATAAGGCAGAACTACCTTTCAGTTTTATGTCCCTGATGACTTCATAATACCCAAACTGAGTTACCAAGGGGGATAATTAGCAAAGTCCAAACAGAAAACGATTAATAATATGACAAAGCCATGATTACAACAGTCTATTAACTGCAAGACAATACTGGTCTAATTATGGCAACATTGACTTTTATTACTGTGAAGTAGCTTGCATTATCATTAAAGAGATTCATGGATAACTCTGAGTTTAATGTGAAGAGTTATATTTAATATCTTGAAGATGTAATTTAGCTTTCCTTCCACCCACTCCCCACAGAGAAAACAAAATACGTTTGATGGCTCGCTCAGCACTCCAGCATCTATTAGTCATTCCAGCTACCTGTTGGATTTAAACAAAGTCTGAATACCACTACTGGAAGTTCAAAGGGGCTGAAAAAATTAAATGCTACAGGCTGAAGCCCTGCATGGGGCCAGGCTCATGCTGGAGGAGCTCAGCTGCAGTGGCCACCAGCCACCAGGACCTGTGCCACTGACCCAGCGGTCCTCTTCCCGGGGCCCCTTGGCACCTGCAAGAGGACAGATGCATTTCTGCAGGTCCTGGAGCTCCCTCAGCACAGCCCCCTGACCGAAGCAGCGAGGGCACTGTGACCTGACTTTCTGCTGAGGCTGGGCACTGGCAGCACTGCCGCCACAGCACAGTTGGTGCCACAGCTCTGTCACCATGCACAGACCCAGACAAAGCCACTGACCTGATCCTGCCGAGAGCAAATGGACATCTTCCCTGTGAGAGGTTCTTACGAGTAAGTTTTCTGGTGGCCAGTGGAAAATCTTAGCATCAGGGAGAGCTCTGGCTGGTTTGTTCCCCACTAGGTTTCTTTCAGCTGAAAAAACAGCCCCCAGCTATTCTGACCTGTGGCTTGGAGCATGTAACGTCTTGCCACAGCACATGCTCCTGGAAGAGGAGTTACAGGAGATGGCAGAGCCCAGAGGTAGGGTGTGATGGTGATGTACCTTAACCTCGCTTGTACTGGCAACTGGTTTTCCAGTGTAATATATCGACCATTGCCCATACCACATCAGGAGATATTTCCGGGCTTCTCTGTCCATTTTTGCTACATTTTTCTATCGCAACAGTGCTTGTGAGAATATATTGTTCTATTTCTGTAGGGCTTTGTAGAGATCACGCATTCAAATGATGGATTACTACGAGAGTTACTGCTGGAGGAGAAGACAGGCAGCTCTAGGGCTAAAAAAGACCATGTGAGGCACCCACCAACCGCTGAACTGATTTTGTCTCAATTGAGAAAGATCAGCAATGTATGTCTGATTAGCTGGAGGATGGAAATTGGGCACGAGAAACTGTGGTGAATCTTGGATGCCTGAGGCAGGGGCAGAGGGGAGCACAGGACAACAGCGGAGGGAAAAGAGGTTGCCATTAAATCCTAGCTATAGTCATGTTTATTTAGCAATGCTGTTCAGCTTTGAAGCTTTACAGAGGAAGGAGCAGGGACAGGATGGAACAGAAACCAAATGTTAAACCAAGGCAGCAGCACAGCATCCAGCAGCACCACAGCCAAAACCAAAACATGAACCACAGCAGAGCAAGGGAACTACCCCTTCGGGAATACAGCTCTGAACAAATCCTGCAAGGCACCATGGAGTGCAGCAGCAAACAGAGCACAGGAATTTTTTAAAAGGAAACTGGCTGTCTTATAAATCATGAAATGTGTGCTGGATGAGAGGTGAGCTGCAGTGCAGCAGCGCGTAGTTCCTGCCAGCTCCTTATCCCCTCCCCAAGCATGCCACGGCTGTGGGAATGGTAACAAAGCAAACAGTAAAGACCGGATTGTCCCTGTCACCCAACACAGCTTCGGTTCTTGTATCAGCAAGCAGGTCTACTTAACAGAGCCCACAGCTAAGTGGGCGCAGGGGTCTGCAGAGAACATGACTGCAAGAGGGAAGCATTGCAAGCCTGCTCACCAATTGCCTCTGTTTGCTGGGATGATGTCCAGCGTGCCGGTCCTCTGCTGATGTCTTCATTGTCACGTCTTCAGGCCTACTCGCTGCCGTTTGGTTGTCATTTGAAACTTCAGCAACACTTCTCTTCTTGATTTACTGGTTGTGTTCTCTAGGCAGCTATGAACTATAGGAACATGTCCTGAAATATTCTTAAGCTAGACAAGTCATTAGCAGCTGTCACTTCAAAGTCTAACTGCAGTCAATTTGCTTTTCACAATCAGCCCAGCAGCACAGGAGCTGGATGTGTTGTGAAGCACTGCAGCAGGGACTGCTGCTCAAACAAGGTCACAGAGGTGTGGGTCATTAGTGAGAGGAAAATATTTCATCAAGTTCTCAGCAGATGTTGAAGGACCAGGTCAGAAAAGAAAACAATTATGGACTGAGCAGAGCTTCCGTCGTCCCTCAGACGTTATCTCATGCTGTGGGTGGTGATAAGGGTTGCAGAGCAGCCCCCATGTAGCAGCAAGTCAGGCAGCAAGACCTGGAGAGCACTGGGGATATCTATCAATCACCTGCAGGTCCACGGGTTACGAGTCCGTTTTCTTAGACCCTCCAAACTGCTCCTATCCAGGGAGCGATCCAAGCAACAGGAGCAAGTGTCAGCTGCCACTTATGGCTCTGCCTGCACCTCCTGACACCCTGCTCAGACCAACAGGAGCTTGGCTGCTTGTCAGGTTCCCTTGCAGGAGGACAGGGAGCGTCACCTGGCTGAGGACAGTGCTGCATCCTTAGAGTATGTGGGAGAGGAAAATGAAGTCACAGAAATATTTGGTACCACAAACCATCCAGAAGCAAACAAATCAGGGTGTTCTTGTCTATTCGCAATGTAAGTAAAAATTCACTGATTCTTCCTCTCAGCTGTCCAGCACAGCACAATGGTACGAAATATCAGCAGAGACCCAGCGAGGCTCCTGCACCATGCATGCTCCTGCGACCCTGGTAAGCGTTACAGAGTTCCCCTAGGTGAAGGCAAGCAGCAGTTCAAGCTGCTTTTTGCTGCAGAGCATGCCCAAATCTTGTTTTGTTACTCTATGTCAGCCACAAGTAATTCCACAGAAGACAACGCAATGAAAGTGAATGGAAAACAACGTGAAAGCAGGAGGAGTTTTCACAGATTGTTTTACACTAAGAGCACTTTCACACTCAGTCCATCATATGTAGCTCAATGGTAAACTCCCCTCTCAAACCAGGAGAGAGGTAGAAATCCTCATGAGATGAACACTGCAGCTGTTCTGAGAGGAGACATTCACAGGGTCTCTGAAATGTCCCCTTGGAAGCTCTGCAAACTCAACTTTCCTCCTGCGTGAAGCTAAAAGGAGATTTATCCTGTTCAACGTGCTTCCTCAGTCCTTGGACACTGAGTCTCGCACTATCAGCTCCCACCAGCTTCCTCCTGCCAGCACAGGCTCTGCAGGAACCCAGACAGAGCCTCCTCATCTCCTGTGCACACCCAGCTATGTAACAGACTATAGGAAGATAGAGACATGAATGCTCAAACTGGCTATGCCAAAGTTTCAGCTAGATAGAAAAAAACTTCTTAAAAATTAATTTGCTGCTACCACAGGGTTCCTGCCATGCAAGAGCTTATTGGAATGCAAACTATAAGCTTCAAAGGGAAGGATGAATCAGAAGCTATTTTGAGAGTAATTATATAAGATTATAAAATTCAAACCATCTCATTATTGCACGTTAAGTATGAAGATAACCTGCTTCATAAGGAGACCTTGCAGGGATCCAGTGTTTCAAGCCACTATGATCTATGGTCCAAGTGCAAACAGCAACCTCATCACCCCTGTCCAGACAAAACTTCTTTCACTAAGCAATGCCAGGGCTTTTTTCACCATTTACTGTAAGTCTTTAGGACATGCAGTTCTGCAGCTGGGAGAATAACCAGAACATGAGACATGGACAACTTCATGCAAGTTTTGTTCCTTTAACAGTTGTGTAATTTGTTGTCCTGGAAACCAGCTATCAGCTTGTTAGTGACAGTACTTGCAAATTCCCGAATTTTATAAGCCCCAGTTCAAATTATAATCAAGGAGAAAACATTTAAACAATAAATTTGCACATGGAATAAAGTACTATTGCAGCAACTCCAGCCACAACCGCAAGGAGCAGCCCGGGTGTGGGCGCAGCCGGGAAACAGGACTTGTTTTCCCCATGCTGTGATGGAGACCGTGGCAGCTCATTGTCCTGGGACACCCCCTGAGCAGTTACCTGCATTGTGCACTGCCTGCAAGAAGAAAAGAGGGTTGGTTTTGGTTTTGCTTACACATCCAAGCTACAGCTGAAGCTCCTGCTGTGTCTTGGCTTGGAGGAAGCAGGCGCACAGGTTGGAGGGCTGTGAGCTGCTCGCTCCGTCAAGGAGGGCAATGCCTGTGCTGCCCTTGTCCTTGCTGCACCCTGGTGCCCAGACCCTCAGGAGGGACCTTCACACCTGGTGGTCTAAGAGAGCTGATTACACAAGTGCACTGAAGAGAGAGAAAAGGCAGGGAAAATAGAGGCTATCATACCCTTTACTACCTGGCATTTTTCAGTTTATGGTTTGGTACTTTTGTCACCCAGGGAACAGACAGTAAACGTGCTCGAATACAGGAGAGGGAGGCTGAGTTTAAAAAAGCAGAAGAAAATCTGAACAGAGTAGTTCAGAGGGAAACACCAAGGGTGATTTTCAAGTGCAGAATCAACAATGAGGTACTTTACATACATGTACGTATGTATAATAAAAAAGGAAAAAATAAATGCCTACATATGAAAATGCGTAATACACCAAACAAAGGAGTGCAACATAAGAGGAGACCTCGGTAGCCTGGGGCTCGTACTTTGCTCACTGAAATAGAATGGAGAAAGATGAAGTTGCCAAAGGAAAAAAAAGCAAAAGATCATGAATAGCTGACAAGCAAAAGACATCTGCATGCCTGCTACATGCAGGAGAAGCCTCCACCATGTCTGGTTCTGGACAGCCAAAACACAACTATGAAATACCATACAACCTTAACAAGAGCTCAGCGAAATCTCTGCTAAGCAGTAATACCAAACACGAGCAACAGAGGGATTGCCACAGGAATTGCTGAATTGCCATGGTAAAATATAGTCAGTTCTTTGTTCATTTAGATGTGGCAACTACACTGTCAAGCAGGTTGAAAAAGTCTTAAGTAGTCCGCAGTCAGCTGCAGTTCAGACCACATTAACAGACAGAACAGTCCGCACCTCGCACGCACTGAACTTTCAGGGTGCAGGGCTGCGAACAGCCCCACTGAAACGGCTGCATCACCTTCCACTTAGAGACATTTGATTACTGACCACAGCAAGTCAGACACTCCTGTGCCTACATCCTTTTCCTGATTTACATATTGAAGGAGACAGGCCAAAAAAAAAAAATTCTTTCCAGCCACAGGACTTTTTGCATCCAGGGCCGTCTTCTACAGAGGAAAGAAAATCAGACTTTCGAGCTTAGAAAAAGACAGCCTGTTCCTTTCCCTTAGTCACCTTCCTTCAGATCGGAGGTGATGGGTAGCTCACTGAAAGCCCACATAAGCTGAATGTCTTTAAAAACCCAGATCAGATCATGGCTGAAATGGATTAGAAACAGAAAAGAAATCTTAAATTCGTCTGGGTGGGAAGATCTGGCCAAAACATATTAAAACACCAAGGTCAGTACTGGAGACAGGGTTAACAGGTGACCTATCACCTTGGCTGTGGGACTTTTAGAAAAGCAACAGGCACAGCAGTCACACTTGCTGCGCAGCACAAGTCACCACAACATCTGGAACAGCTCTTTGCAAAAGGGTCTTGGTACAGCTGGTGGAGCCCCGCTCCCTCCTCTTTCCGTCCCCCTGTGTGGGAAGGAAGCCAAGCCTGACCTGGCTGCAAGAGGATGCCCAGAGACAAACGTCCGTGGCAGAGGAGGTCTCCAACACCGCGGGTGGTCGCAGGGCTGGGGCGCTGACGAAGCTCTCTCCTCGCTGGTGACACCCGCTCCCCTGCACGACATGCAGAGGCAGGCGCAGCATCAGCACGCTGCTGGGGACACCGCGCAGAAGCACTCGGTGACCCCAAGCAAGAGCCGTTCACATTGCAGGTCCGACACAGCAGCGGAGTTCACGCCAGGCAGGTGGCTGGCGCAGCAGCAGGCAAACGCGAGCGCACAGGCATCCTCGGCAGTGCCAGCCCGGCCAGTGGGGAACTGGAGACGAAACCCACCTTGCCCGCTCGTGACTCTGGGCTTCATACACAATGCTGAGAGGCCCGTATCAATACCCGGAGAAAATAACTAATACTCATTAAAATGGCCGTGCCCCAGCAGAACAGCTGGACCAGAGGAGACTGATCAAAGGCTTCTGAAGATTAAATATGTTGGTATTCAGTTGTTATTGTCCCACCTGCCAATTTGGACTTCCCTCCACACTGCATTAAAGCATTAAAGGCACATTGTTACTCAAACTTTTGCTGGCCTGTGGAACCAGAAGAGGAACTTTGAGATGTCAGCAATGCAGCATTTCTGTTATCAAAAGTGACAAAAAAAAGAAAAAAAAATATTGTTCCAAACCAAAGGAAACATTCCCCAGTGATTTAGGTCGCTTTGTTTCTTAATCAGCTGTTCTCTAGAGTATTATAAATGAGATAGTAAGAGTTGTCATTCCTTTATGCCTAACTGATGACAATCTAATGAACTATTATAAGCCACACTGCATGTAATTATAGTACATAGCTGTGTGCTAATCCATGACATTTTATCACAATATGCTGTAACAACATCTGTAAACGACTCAGCAGTGCTGAACACCCAGAGTGTCCCTGGGCTGAGGTTAAATAACTGACACTGAGCATCATCTTCCTCCCATGATGTGACCCCGTAGATACAGGACCTGAGCCAAGCACTGAAGATGGGCCAGGGAAGCCTTGCTGAGGCTCTTCAACAATGGGGGAGGAAACCTCTATCCAGACCTGCTGAAGCAGAACAGAGCTGGGCAGAGAGCAAAACACCATAATACAGACACTTCTGGGATGTAGAAATACAACTGTGTTTAAGGTGCAATGCAAACAAAAAAAAGAAAAGCTTTTCACTGTCACTCTGTCTCCCTTGAGTGACCAAAGACCCCGGACCTCAAAATTTCCCTTCAAAAACTTGGTCAAAGCCATGACTGTCCTGAGACATCAGAGGTGCCAGGGTCAGCAGTGTTTCAGTGTCTAGGTTCACTGCACCAGAGCTGCTGTGTCTCTGCCCTTCACTTTCTACAGTGAGATTTGGTTTTGGGGAAAAGCTTCCCTGTGGCTCTCTCTTTGACTCCATTTTGGTTCAAAAAAAACCCTAAAATCAGACTGCCCTGAAAAGATCTCAGGTTAAAGCTTGACCAGGAGCAGAATCAGGGTCTCTTCCATCCCAGCCTGCAGCCTGAAGGGTGAACCCTGCAGCTAGTGCCTCATCCCAGCAAGGGTGCCAGGCAGCCCCCAGCCCTGCAATGTGGGATCTCACGAGAAGACACAGCCTGAGAACCCGAAAAAGGAGAGCTCAGCCAGGGGATGGCAGAAGGCCCCAAGTGTGGGACAAGGTGGCCCAGAAATCTTTCCGGAGGCTTTCCTTCAGCTGAGTGCCCCCCTGCCCAGGGACATGGCCCCCCCTCCCCTCCCCCCCCCCTCCACCTGGTGCAAGGGGGCTCCTTGACTACATGAAAGCATGATGGAAGAGCTTTATTGCCTGGACCTGCCCCACAGGAAACCCAAAAGAAGAGATGCAGGATTCATGCAGAACTCCCCTGGCTCCCGACACTGCAAAGACTGGCTCATATACAGATCTGTGTCCTCAGGAGGCGAGGTTGCCAATTAAAGCCATCTAGACCCAGTATGACCACGTAAGCCCACGTCATGCCCTCTTTTTCTCTCTCTCAACTTGTGCTGATAATAACTGGCAGACAAAAGACGAGTCTGATCTGCATGGCAAAAAGAGCACAGGCTTGTTTGAAGAAGGCTCTGTGCGGGATGCAGAGCAGTCGGGAAGGATCCCCCAGCCACCCACCTACATGGGACCGGCTGCTCAGTACAGAGACCCTGTGCTGAAATGCAGTAGTTATGAAAAGAGCATTTCTTTGTTCAAGATTCCCTGAATGATCAGGGAACTTCCTCCCTGAATGGCTCTACTCCTGTCATTAGCTGCTGCTGCTGCTTCCATTAGCTTGTAATAAAGACAGAGATCTTTAACCCCTAAAATGTACTACACAGCAGTCATGCATGCAGACTGGGCTGCCTGATCCTACAGATTTCTTAAATGGATTCTGAGATTCCTTCTTTCCTTCTCCAATGACTCATATCACTCCATACTGTGCAGCTCCGAGTCCTTTTAGCATGAACATTTTGACCAGAGACCAGATTCAGAACTGAGCTCTAATAACTCTGAGCAAATGCTCACAGACGTCCAAGAGATGAAGTACTGCGTATGGAAAGAATGCATTTAAGGAGGTGCTCGCTGTACTCACCTAACACTATGTTGTTACAAGAGCACATGCATTTCTTTGCAGCAGTTACAAACATGCATAAAAAATCAGAGTAATACTTACATTACCAGAGACACTGGTGTGCTACAATTTCTGGGCAATTATTATTCCATGGAATCCAATACTCTAGGACTGTATGTCTTAATGATGGTTTTGAAAGGGCTTGTATGAACTGAGCTTCTGGCATCCTGCCCTTAGTCTTCGCTGCACAGTTTCCTGTGATATTGTCAAACACTAACCTGCTACACCATAACAAACTGAACTAAATATAAAGGCGGCCTTAATTAGCATCTGCAGTTTCACTATGTACAAGACACCCTGCAGGATAACTTTCTCTTTTTCTATAGACATGGAAAGTGTATCGTTAATGTACAGTCACTCCAAATATCCCTTCTCTGTCCCTCTAGGATGCCATTTTGCGAAGTACAAGTATAATTAAAGACAATGCATGGCAGAGAGACAAATCACATCTCTCCCAAACTGCCAGCATAAGTCACTGTTATGTTAGCGAGTCCACTGGATTGAAACAATAAGGGCTGTTACAGACAAGCTTCCTGATTTTACAATATACGGATAGGAAGGAAAAATACATATTATGATATTTGAAAAAGAAATAACAAATATTAAAGCTAGAAAAAGCTGCCTAACCAACATGAGATGGAAACCTGGGGTCCTAAGGAAGAATATGCAATTGTACCTAGAAACGTGAACAGTAAGAAGAAGAAACAGGTAAGAAAAGCAAGGATAGTTGAAACTATAGTTAAATGAAAAATTGTGTTAGACATGAGATCCAGTCATAGTTCTCTTTTTATCTCTGAACAATGAATACACACATGAGACTATATGACTGTTAGTGAATACATGGTATGTGCAGCAGGCTGTGCACATTGCACTGGTATGACTTCAACAAAGCAAAGATGTCAAGCAGCAAACACCTGCAAACACAAAAATACCAGCTTCTCAGAGTCATCCTGCAAAACAATGGAGAAGATCAGAGTCAGGCTATGCCCTGATTTGAACTAGCTAAAAGCACATGCTTGGTTTCAGTGAAACGTAGGGAAAATATTCAAAGCAGAAGAAAATGTTTCACTGGCAAAGACAGAAACTGCTGAAGCACACTGTTTGTTAAGGAAAAGAGGCTCCATATTAAGAAAAAAAGCAAAAAATTAAGAAAGTAACTTCAGAAATGTGGACTTACCAAAGAGGTATCTGCACCTCAGCTCAGTTCCTGGTCACTGTCCTCAGCCTGCTCACACAATTAACACCAGCAGCAATCTGGCTGCCTGTTTCTATGGAGTTTTAGATGCTGATCCCTGACTATGCATAAGGCTACTGCAGCTGCACTGGAATAGGCTCCGAGGTCCGCAAAAAAAAGCTACAAACATGATCAGCCTCCCTGTACTGCTTCAGGAATGAATCAACCAACAGCAATTAGGCAGATGCAAACCTGCATCTATGCAGAGAGGTACTTACAAAGCTCCTGAACACACACACTCCACACAGCTCCAGAGGTGCATTTTATTTACCGGGACCATCACAGTGCATAGCCAGAGGTAGCTGTAGAGTCATAGATCCACATACAATACATAAGCAAAGACAAATATTCATAGACAGGTTATATAATCCATTTTTCCTTGATTTACGCTGCTGGTTTTAACCTTATTTTACTATAGTTTTGCAAACCTTTCTCTGGTAGCAAGGTTTGAACCCGATACCTTCAGGATCAGAGCACAAACCTGTTTTACTTGAGCTAAAGAGCAAATCTGCTGCACATAGCTCTAGCTTGCTCTTTTCCTGCTGGTGGACCAGATGCTCGCAGAGGAAGGCAAGATCCATTTTGCAAGTGCATTACTCAGTGATAAGAAAGCTCTTTGCCCCAAGGTGCTACTCCTCACATGCCTGGCCTCTGGAAACACAAGCTTCAGTGGTTAATATTAGCTTTGCCTGGGTGGCTTTAAACATGTTTACTGTTATATTTACTTAAAATACACTTGAACAGTGATTCAGAAAAGTGTGTTACTACAGCTGGCAAGTAAATTCAAGACTTGCCCATATTTCACAGGTAGTGGCTGTAGGCATCCCATATCAGTGAATGGGTGTGTCATCAATTTTCCCCTTAGTCAAACTATCCTATCAAGGCATAACTTTTTCCAAGAAAAATACTCCAAAAGCAATTTCTCCCTATAAAGGTGATCTTTCCACATCAACATTCCTGCAATGAAAAAAAACTCTATTGCACAAAAAATTCACCCCTTTTTCTGCCTACAGCAAGAACACTTCTGCACTTGTGGGTTTAACATTTTAATAGTATTTGCGAAGTGCCAGGAGGGTGTTCAGCGCTGTACAAGATGTACTGCCTGCATCATGAAGTTTAAAAAGAACAGTTCATACAAAGGGCAAAACACTAAATATGCTCTGAATTATTGTGGCATTAAAGAACAGAAGGACAGCTGACAAAGTGTGCTAGGCAACAGAAATTATCATAAAGTCTCTTCTGGTTTTGCATTTTCCCCAGCTGTCCTTTTTCTTCCTCTCACTTCAGCTTTCATATCCTGCACTAGGAAACCACTAGAGTTCTTTGCTAGGGTGAATCAGTGCATAAGGAAGGGTTTGAGGAGGGTACACAGTCTGTGCCGAGATCAACAGGGACTGCTGTGCATGCAATCCTATAGTGACTTTCTGGGTAAAAAAGGCAACACCTCTGCACATCATCCATTGTATCCTGTACTTACTTTACAGGGCAGTGGAACTTTTTACAAATGGAAACACTGAGGCAAAAAAACCAACTCATGTTATTTAAAGAAAGTTGCAACACAGTAGTGCTGGAGCTAGAAATCAAACCCAGGGGTTTGCTCCTGGATGTGCTCTGATCCTGGTGTAAATTCCCTCCCATACCCATGCACCATGCTTTAAAGTCAGCAAGCATCACAAGCCACAGGCTCCAGTCACACTCCACCAGCTCTGCACATTCATTTCAGAATTTCATTTTGTTTTTAAATCTCTCTGTGGAGTCAAGCTCCCATCTTCTGCACCATCTCCTGTTTGGCATGACCTCCCAGGACCGGCTGGCAGCCTCTGCCTGCAGTCAGACCTGGCACTGTGCACCCACGAGGAGCGGGACCTGGTTCAGGCGAACATTGGGAGTGAGTCAGTAAGACAATTCAGTCCAAACTGAGCGACAACTTGACCGTGCAGACAAGCGCACAGCACACTTCATGGTGGCGAGAGCTGTGCAGGGCAGGACGCAATGCCTGGTACCCAGGGATGCTGGCAGGCTGGAGCCAAGCTGCCCGCAGCAAGGACCATGGACTTCATACCCCTGGGAGCATCCCTGGGCAGGGGCAGTCAGGGCAGAGCTCGCCCCACCACAGGAGCTCACAGTGGGCCCTGGAGAGCGGATTTGGCACCGTTTCCCAAAGACCCTGGAGCCAGTTGCTCTCCAACAAGCAGCTCCACTCCCATGGGCAGAGGGACCAGGTGACATGGGGTGGCTTGCTGTGCCCAGCACAGCGGTCCCGTGGGAGTCTGGCAGCCTGGGCTCTCCTGCATCGTCAGCCAAGTACTTGGCACTTCAGTAGGACTTGTCCACAAAACTCTCAGCTATATCCTAGAGCACTCGCTGCACCTCCAGGGCAGAGAAGTGATGTTTCCATTCATTTAAGGCACATTACTGCAGTGGTAAATGTTGTCCCTATACCACAGGCATTTCCACTCTCTACGGCTTATGCCTGTGTACTAGTCACACTCACAGCATCACTGCCCAACAGCTGAGGACTGGCAGGGAAGAGAGCTATCAGATGGAGAGAACTACGGGGGAGGATTTTAGATAGGCACAACAAAAGGATGCTGCATCTTGCTCAATCTTAGGGCCCACAGCCAAGAGATCAGTTCTATTCCTGGCACCGCCACAGGCCAAACTGCAGGCAAAGCTCACCCTCGCATATCCACTGATGCATCGATACCAAAACCTTCCTCATCCAAATACCTTATTTTTCTGACATATTTAGCTGCGGGATTACTAGCCAGCAGCAGCAGCCTGCAATGCTCCTTTGTTGGGTGTACAGTAATGTATGGCATACTGGAGAAACGCTGCAGCTCTATTTTTCTTATTGACTTTAAGTAGGAGAATCAGCTATTACATAATGCAGGAGCATCTACTTTATACACAGTAGCACTTTCCACATTCAGTCCAAAATGGTTTGAAAAAAAATAATGACTGCATAAAACCATACTGACATACTTACATAAACTACTCGGTAATATTTTTATATTCACAGGTTTTTTCCACTGTCAGATACAGTTCAAAAAGGCTAGTGATACCTGGCTAATTTCTTTGCAACTCCACAGCATCCCTGGAAAGATACTGCTCTCCATCAATGCATGAAACATCAGAAAAACCCAAACTACCTCTCAGAGTCTAATGGCAAGCAGAGCTGTGCAGAAGCAGCCCTGGCTCCAGTTTGGGCAGCATTAGAGTGCTTTTGTCTGCCTGCTCACAAACAATGCGAACTTCATCAAGACACTTGACAAGCCAAGCTGATTCAGCCATTAGCTAATAGATTTATCCAGGAGGTTACAAACTGACAGAGAAGCTGTTGACTTCACATCATGATGACAAATAGGGCCAATTTTACTCCAGCAAACTTTGCATCCAGGTTGCTAAGGTTGTGCTGTCCAGCACAAGCACACTTCAGCAGGACCAAGAACTCGTGCTGCATGGCTCCTCTGACTTTGCTGTTGGTACCGGTAAGGCACCTTGTCTCAAAGCTGTATCACTGCTCATCTTCACACAACCTCACTCTTTATTTGTATAGCTTTATGAGGAAGGACTTGCTGGATCTGAACATAGGACTCCAGGTAGCCAATAGCAAATTTGCTTAACATCAGTCTTCCATGTAAAACGGAGAAAGCAGAAATGCAGATAATTAGATAAACATCCAGACGCTAATGGGACAGGTATCTTACCACTGTAACTGTTGCATTAGTTAACACTTAATGCAAACAGATTTATTTCCTTTCCTGGAGCAGTTTTACATCCAGGCATTTGAGAAGTATTAGTACCCGTTGGGCCCAAATGGTGTCCTCAGTGCTGTCTAGACATAAAAATGGGCCCAGTCGTGCAGAGCAGAGACAATGGTAATGGCTGTTAATGCACTCAGTGCAGTCAGCCAGCCCAGCGTGACTTGCCCAGGGCACTGGGGTAGAGGCTGACACTTAAACCAGAGATCAGAGCAGACAAACACTTGAGATGTTAAAGGCATATGATGGTGTGATCACGACCTGAAAAAGGAGATCCTGAACAGACTGCACAAACAAATGCAAATCTGTCATATCAGGGCAGATGGAACAAAAGCAGTAACCTGTATTGTACAGTGTCAGGAAAATGTTAATTTTGGCACCAGGGTAAGAAATTATGAAGCAATGCAGTAAGTTGTTTGCAATAAAGAAAGCAGCTGCACTGGATGCAATGCATAGGGACAGTACCAGCAGTGGTAAGAGACCTTCAGAACAAGCAGGTCTGAAGCAAAGTCATTTTAAGATGACAATGAAGTTACAAGCAGAGTGGCATGTGAAAGGAAGGTGTTAGGCTGGACATACTGGCAAAACAGTGGTGGAAACACCACTGCAAGCAAACATATGGCAGAAGCTCAGCGAAACTGGAGAGCTGCCAGTGTGCCCTGGGTGCCAGTCGCATCCTGGTGCAAGATGGTGGCAGAGAGGGGCAGGAAAAACTGAAGCAAGATGACACAGAAAGCCTTGGACAGGGATTGACGGGCTACCGTGCTGCACCGGGGCTCTGCACAGGTGCCCTCAGAAGAAGAGAAGAAAAGTTTCTGAAAACTTATGCAGTGAAATCAGGCTGGCTGGTAGATCATTATCTTAAAAGAAGCACTCTACACAAATGTTCTAATATACCAACAACTTACAGCATGTTATCAATAATGCTAAAAAGCATGGAATTTTTATTTTAGTTCCTCAGCATGAGAGCCTGCAAAGTAAGCTCCCCCTGCCAATGTCTTCTGAAGTTACAGCAGAAGACAGTCTCTCTGGAACAAGAAGCTGTGAGCGGAAGTGTACAGAAAATTAACCACTTTGCAATAAAGAAATGCCCCTTTGCTCTTACAGCAGTATGCTGGCTCTTGATTCATCTCTGACATGCCAATGTGTCTCTCTAGGTCTCCCTACGAGCTGACGAGGAACAACTTCAGGCAGTTCTTAGGGAAAGTAAAGCAAATACATGAAAGTACATTAAGATCGCTTACTAGTGAACAAAAATCCATGCAAGACCCTCCTTTTCTCAAACTGGGATAACAGCAATTAGTTCCTGTCATCTCAGTTCCTTAAACAGGCTTTTTACTGCTTTTTGTTTTATACAGGACAGGAGTCTGGTTTTAAAAAAATAAGAAACTTTCACAGAACCTTTATCTCATTAACCACCTCCTTACCAGTACGTAACACCACGTCTGTCCCCTCTGTGCAGATATTCCCATCAGGCTACACCATTTCGCATCAACAAGTGAGGCAGTACTTGCACCCAAAACTTCACAGTGGAACATGTAAAGGAAAATAACCACACAGTGATGTGTGCCGAGAAAAATGCCCCCGAGTCTAACACGGGGCTTGCGAACATTTCCCTCCCCTTGCGAGAGTCCTCCTGCCTTCCTCTGGCTGTTGGCAACCACAAACATTACTCGAGCAGACAGGACCAGCGTACTGTACCTGGCTCGGAGATAATCAGGCTCTGGTCGGAAGGCAGCAGGAGGAATTCCCTGCAAGTGTCCAGGTCCAAGCTAGGCAGACTTTTCTTCTGGCACAGCTCGGTGACAATGTGGACTGCCTTCTGACAACGGCTGTCATCCTTGGTACCACTCATCTCCCACACTGCATCCTCCGCTATCCCCTTCTGCTGTCTAAGAAAGTCAAACTAGGAAAAGAGGGTTTGTTTATTTTTAATCACACAAACAGATTCACACCAGTTCCACCCTCTGGCATGGCAGCACCCTAAGAGACACCCTGTGCCAGGCAATGCTCCAGATCTACAAACCCTCCTCAGCATTCAGACCAGGGAGTCTCCAGTCAGGCTCCCAAAACCACAGCTTGCTGCAGTCCTGCCAGTGCTCCTTGTGCCTTATTGCCTCTGAGCTCAGATCTCTGTTCACTGCCAAGGCGTGTTCCAGACAAAGAACCTCCTACCAAATTCAATTTCATGCCCTCCATAGGACGCTGTTAAAGCTGCAGCCCAGATAATTCTTTTTAACCCTTTCATTGCTGCCCCTTATCCGTTGTCCAGGTGCAGAGTTTCAAATCCCAGCCCCAGAGCAATTTTGGAAAAAAAGTGAATGCTGAAATCTTCTGGCTGAGGGCGCCACATCATCAGACAAGAGAAACAAGGGTGCTCCCATGAACACTGCACAAACTACTTACAACTGCCGAAGGCAACATAAGAAAAGCAGCAGGTTTTATCGATTTGTTTGTACTGGTCCTAACACAACAGACTGCAGATAGCAATAGAGATTGAGAATGCTATTCTACTTCATAATTAGATTCTTTGGTGGTTTTTTTTTATTTTCTGCAGTACTTTTTTATTCCTATTGTAATCTAACAGACAGGTCATGCCATGTAACAAAGCTACACTTTTGAACAGAGAATAGTTTTGACAGGAATGGGAAAAGAAGCAATTGTATAACAGGCAATTAAAATTATGTACAGCAGAATGATTTCTTGCAGCTTCTGGAGCAGGGAAGCTAGTACAACTATAATGAGCATACTGGAGAGGCAGGGCTAAAGCTCTGGGTCCCTCAGCCCCACGTCGCAACAGAGTACGTTTAGATCCATGCCACTGTGTCTATTTTGCCTGTTGTTAATTGCTTGCTGAAGCACTTTGAGCAGTCACACCGCATGAGTCCCAGGAGTTACAGGAGCACCCCACTGCAGCACTAGGCTCCCCTGGAGCACAGGTCCTCTAACAACCCTCCAGCCCAGCCACGCAGGCTCCTGCAAGGCTGCAACCCCCCCAGAAGCCCTGTGTCTCAGTCTGCAGGCTGGGATCTACCCCAGGTGCCTCTAGCGCTGCCTCCTCCCGCCTGCTCCCTGCCCACTTCTGCTGCCCTGGACCAGCCTGGGGACAACAGAGGCTGGGCATCAGGGGGCTGGCATTGCCCCAGCGCTGCCCCACACCTCCCCACAGCTCAGCACAAGCAAGGTGCCCTTCCACCTCGCTGCAGGTCTGCGGGGGGCTGCCGGCCCCCACTCGGCAGGCAGCCCTGAGCTCCCACTCCCTGGCTGGCTGGATAAAACCTACTGTAAATCCTCCAACTGTTGGGTTAGCGACTCACTGCCAGCACAGAGGGCCTGTGTAGCAGCTGAGGTGCATGTGCCAGCCACACGGTTAAAGGCATTGCTCCAACATCCCTGTGCAGCTGTAGACGGGACCCTTTTGGTCACACCAGTCCTTCCTGCCTCCCTGCCCAGACCAGTGTGTTTTGGACACCTTACCCTTGCTAGCTGAGCACAGGCTTCTGCCACAGTGCTTTATCCAGCATGGAAACCTCTCTCTGGCAAGAGCAACTTACCTACTAAGCACTTCTCCCTCCAAAAACTTCTGTTGCCGTGACAACACGAGTGAAATCTTTTCTTAACACAGCAATATCCTACAATTGGTCACAAAGAGCCACTTTTAATTAGACACTACCACCTCCCGGTCAGTGCTGTATAACCTTCTGCTGCAAACAGTTTGAGGCATATCTGCAGATTAGGAAGTATTCCTGAAAATGTTTACCACATGCAAACAAACACCAACATCACCAGCTGCTTGCTGGCAGCACCACGGCTTGCAGAGGTCTATGTTTACTGAGTAGAGATTCCAGACTTTCAAGGCTGGAAGCTAAACCAGTCATTCGCCAGGAGCTCAAGCTCGGGTATAGTTTGCATTACATTTATATGATAAACTTACTAAAACCACCCACCTATTTATCTTTTTAAGAAACTTGAAACTGAAGTTATGCCCCAAACCTGTCTTTAGAACCAATCATTCCTGTCACCGACACCCCCAGCCTTTGTCTTTCCTTATTCATTGCACAGTATTTTTCCTTAGGCTGTACAGCCCTTACAGAAGGGCCTTTCCCTCCCTGATTTGGGTCCGTACAACCTCTACCAGGGGCTAGGCCCTACCCTGCTACGGCCTCTTACATGTATTGAAGTATGAAGGACTTCATGACGGTTTTGCTTCAACAGTTCAGCCCAGGATGTTTTCCAAAGCTGAACAACTGGTTTACTTCTGCCTCCTGCTCCAGAGAAGAAACTTGCATATGTACACTCATGTATGTGAAGAAAGTGCCACTGCAGAGGGTCCTACAGAATATTTTTTCCACCTGTGATTGAGAAGATGTAAGAGGAATGTGACACACATTGAGCTGAGTCCACCCTGCAGATGCAGTCACGATGCAGCACAGGGATTTGCAGTCCTGAGAGCAGGTTGCAAGAGCCCATGCAAAGAAAGCCATAGCTGGGGCTCTGAGATCTCCATGGGGAGGCTGGAAGGATCAGAGATGATGTTTACTCGGCACCTGTGACAAAGCCTAACTCATTTACTGTAATGAGCATGCTGCTCACCTGGGCAGATTAATGACACATCAATCAGCACACGAAGAAAAAAACAATAAGACTACATAGGTTAAGATACAATCACCTTGTGCTGGTGCTGCTTCTTCCCTGTTAGAGTCCTCCTCAGGGTGACTGGATCCCAAACATCTGATCCCTCTCCAGTAGTAGTCTGCTGCCCACTGCTTGAAAGCACCACTTATGGAAGCAGTTCCAGAACCAGATTAGCATATGCAAAAGTGATTAAAGACAAATTAGCAAAACAACCCCCAGCCTTTCAGGACAAAATTACCCTCCTCTAGGAAAACTCAGGTGCCCGCAGTGTCCAGGAGGCCACTGTAGGGCAGAAAACATCAGCCGTTGGTTTCTCAGAGCTGGGGAAGACTGTTCTGCAAGGCAGGATGTAAGCCATGCTAAATTTTAGAGCACTGCAAATCCAGTCTTATAGCTTCTGTAGCCGCATGAAACACCACATATCCTGGAAGCCATCTATACCTTAATAAAAGGTGTGGGAAATGCATACAGAGCACCAGACCATCCCAAACCAGGATCACATAGTTTCTAGCAAAGAGTGCCGAAGCATCCCCAAGTAGCAATCAAGTTTACATTTGCCACTGTGACTCCCCCCACAAAAGATTGCACCCAATTTGCTTCCACAGAGCAGTGGATCAAGTAGCTATGGTTTACACACACCCTGTCCTGAGAGCTCAGCGGAGGTCATGTACATTGGGATTTAGTGATAAACTCCTCTGCTGAGTGACCACCTACAGTTCACAAGCAACAGAGTCCCAGGCTTGGCAGCAAGCTTCAAAATATGAGCTAATGACAGTAACAAGCAAGGAATAAGTACATCAGCACTCATCACAGCCTCTCAAGATTTTTCTAAATGGAGCAGTTTTGCCCCCTGCATCACTGAAACCCATAAGTTATACATGTGACCAGCCTTGACACACACACAGGCATCTCAGATGATGCTTCGTAAGAGCTATTGGCAATCAGCCCACGCCTGCCAGCACCACTGCAGCAGTGGGTGCTGTCGTGCTCCTGGCCAGGCAAGAAAGGAGCTGAGCTGGACCTGGTGAGGGAGCAGCACCTCTTCGCTGCTCCTCCTTTCATTTCCTCCTCCAGGGCACCTGTGGCCCAGACTCCCAAAACCAAAGTACAGTGAGACCCAAGGGGATGCAAGTGAGCCCCTGGCTAATGATACCATCACTCTCCCCAGCACAGCAACAGTTTTTGCCTGAGCTACCAAAACTGGCACTAAGAGAGGCATTCCTGGAATACATCGGTCAAGTACTGCATTTGAAATTTGCATTTAACTTAAAGAGATTTCAACAGACAAAAAAAACCCCCCATGCCAACCAAACCTTTAGAAAAAGGTTAATGTCCAACTGAGAGCTTGTAACACAGAAATCAATAATAAAATTAAGTTATTTTGAAAAAAAGCTAATTTTATTTCAAAGGTAATACCACGAACTTTTTACTTTTAAATCTAAAGTCACCTTGGGTCAATTATTCACCTTCATTTACATATCGGAGGATTCCAGGCTTGCTGGGTAGCAATAACAGGAGACCCTGGTATTAGCAGCTATACTCTCAACAAATATTTCTTCAGAACAGAAAACCAGACTTTTTTTTGCATCTTGTAACTTTGAATTTATGTCATATGCACTGTTTATTGTCCAACATAGATGGCTAGAAAACAGCCAGGTAGCAGCTGCCATGTCTGAAAATCCAAACACTGCTTTTCCCAAGCAAGGACTCTGGTGCCAACTTCTCTTCTCCCATATACACATACGTATGGCTGCTGAGATACAGGATTTTGCCTCTCATCTCTGGCTGGGAAGCTCCCACTTTGCCACATGGAGCCGCACAGGGAAAGCTCTGGAGAAGCCAGACCGCTCTCCCCAGGCACTGCAGCTTCCACCACCCTCCAGTCTGTGCTGTGCCCCCCTCCCCAGCCATGCTGGAACCCCGCAGTCAAAGGGTGGAGGGGCACGAGCACAGAACAGGGGCACAGGCATGGCTCCTAGACTGCTGCAGAGCATCCTTTTTGCAGCCTGCCTCAGACTGAATTTGTACTCGGAGGCCAAATTGCTCCCCTAAGTCGTGTTTCCACCTTCCAGTATGAACAGCAGAGGCAAGTGCCCCCCTCACGCTCCCAGGGACCCGGGCAGAGCTGATGATCTCTGAAGGGGTTCAGCAGCTTTGTCTCGTCCGCATCCACCCTGGCATTTTGGGCTTCCCGTGTCTGGCAAGCTTTTCCCTGCAGCTGCATTCACATGGCATTTAGGAAAGCATGGCATGCCTTCCTCTCAAATGGTATCATTTATCTTCTCCCTGTCCAGTTGCCTGATGTTACATTTAGAGAGGCAAAGCTAACAGTTAAATAGAAAAAGCTGTATCTGTAGCTAGACCAGAAGGGCTTAGAGTTGAATAAATGTTAGGGAAAAATGGCTCAATGGACTTGGATTGCATAGAGAAACGAGTTATATGCAACAACACAGCTCTTGAGTTACCTTTGAAATAATAACTTCAGACAAGACCACAAAATGAATGAAAATACTGGCTATAGCTTGCCTCAGTTGGAGGTCTGCACATACTGCTCAGTAACCAAGATTGAAAGCGGTAAAATTCATAATAATCTGAGAGTGAGAAGATTGAGAAAGGATGATAATTTTCCCATCAGTAAAGCAGAAGACAAACACCAAAGACGATATTACCACAAACATTTGAGGAACTAGAAAGTTTTGTAGCACACTGCAGTTGGATTAATGAGAGTATGTTCAATACATATCTAATTGTAGGCTATTTATGTCTAGAGTCCATCATGGCTAACGATACGTACAAATTTTTTTCCTATTCAATGTATCTGGTCACACCTATGGGAATGTGTGCTACTAAGGCAGAATCACAAATTTATTTGTCCATGCTATTCATTTAATTTGGATTAGGATCTATTTGAAGCTGATTTTTTTAAATTTTTTTTTTTAAATAATAATCAAGTCTGGAGAGGGAGCAGCAGCCTTTATTTATGCCAGTTCTAACTAAGTATGATATTGTTTACTCTCCCAGTTAATATGATAATTGGAAACAGTTCAAAAATGATTCAGAGTTGCTTGCCAGGAAAAACGATGCTGACCTGATCCTTTGGCAACATCAATGTGCCATCTCTGTATAAATGTAATGTGTATTGCTGTGCACTTTCACACACCACTTTGATATGCAGATCTTCTGTGGTGGCTGACAGTACGCAAGCAGCAAGCAAAACCAACATCCTCACCCGATCTCTGTGCACAGAGAAGAGATGACCCTGTTTGTCATCATGATGGAGCCAGAGCTTTAAGAATTAGTGTAAATCCAATACTAGTAGCAAGAATTGAGCTCAAACTAACTTTAGAAAAAAATATCTAAACAAGCTCTGCGCTAAGTATTAAATCTGTACCGGACTGCGTGCAGTACAGAGCTGCCAGAGAACTGCAGTCTCCTGCCTCTGCTCCCGGGACCATATGGAGCAGACAGAGCTTTACATTTCTGCTGGTAAGAGTGCAGCAAAAAAAAAGAAGCACCTCCCATGGTGGAGAGGGTAGTCAGGCAGAGCTGTGTTTTCCTTAAAGAGCAAAGATTTACACCTTTTTTGCACAAAAAAGCACAGTCTGCTCCTCTGTTCATCTCCAGCAGAAACATTCGCCAACGGAAATGTCTCCAGGACTTGGTCCCTCATACTGCTTAGCAATAAAACTTGCCAAGGCTTCATTTATTGCACAAAGCAATACTAGAAATATAAAGGAAATGCTGGCTCCCCCCTTGTATATACCTAGTCTCTCCTGGCTGCATAGTGGCTGCTCATTCCCTGTATCAGCTTTCTTGGGAGCAGTTACTCAATTCTAGACATACCTCTCCCTGAATATCCTGGCAACACAAGGAAGAAGAAAGGAAGAATAATCCTGAACTTGTAGCCTGAAGTGACAATCCCTGGACTGCACTGCAAGCAAACTCTGAGATGCAAAATTTAAAGATAAAAAATTCATTCACTTCCTCAGCACAGTACATGATGAACCTGCATAACAAGAAGGCCACCGCAGCAGGGGGTCAGCAGTATCTGCTGCAAGCTCCTGTCCTAAAGTGTCAGCAAGGTATTGCTGTGTAGTGCTAGCTTCATTGGTTTAATGGCAAGAAAATGTGGCTTGGTGTCCTGAAGAGCACTGATTCCAAGAGGCAGTGCAGCTTATTGCACAAAAAAATGAACACCAAAGACAGACTTCTTTGAAGCTGACTGCACCCAGGCAAGAAGCTTTCTAGGGGCAGGACTATCATAAAAAATTGTTTTCTGGTGATGGGACTTCTGAATATATATTTATTGACCTGGAATCTTTGCATGTGCTCAAGGTGAACAGTTACGGCTTGATTTAGCAGGGCTGGAAGCTCTAAAAAGCCATTTCTGTTCCAGCAGCATCAGATGGCTGAGAGACATCAGATGAGATTGTATCAGCAAGATGTGGTTGTGAGTATTGAAGCTATCAGCCATGCCCAAAAGCCGTTACCTAAATAGCTTGGGGAATGCTGACCTTCCATTCTCCAAGCATCTGCACTGAACACAAGGCACAATCTCAATAAAATTAATGAACTGAGAGCCCAGGGCCCATGCTGGGGTACCTGCCTAAGGACTTGACATCTTGGTTGCCTCCAAGCCGAGGCGGCTGTGCAAGGCACAAGCCTTGTGTGCACAGTACCAGTGACACACACCGCGACAAAGACCTGTCAGCTCTGTGTCGGTTTGACAAGCTAGGGTTATTTAGGACCTAAATTTCAGGAAGATTATGGCAGCAAATCCTGTTACCTGAACATGCTACTACCTCAAAGGAATGAGTGTTAGGCTGGGATTAGACCCATTTCAGTTCCTCAGCCTGATTTATAAAGTTAGTTAGTCATTATCTCCCCCCCCCCAGGTCAAAAGCATGTTTCTGTAATGTTGCAAAAACCTAAAATGTGGCTGTTGTCTGGTACACAGCTACGAGAAGAATTAAGCTGGCCTTTGCTGGCCAGCGCTAATGACAGATGTTAACCCACCCTTTTTCTGAGAACAGATAAAAAACTGCTGCTTTTAGGGTCTCATTTCAACCCTCTGTGCCATGGACACTATTATCAGTATCACTGCATAATTTTTTTTAAAAGGCTGCACTTTCCTCGAAGGCCAATAAAATGCTGGTGTCAGAACCCAGAAGACAGATAAAAATTTGTCTTCAGTAATAAAGTGCTAAAGATTCCTGAGAAGCCTTTGCTCTCATACATTCCTCAGCCACTGTAATTCAGGAAAGCAGGAGGAGGCCCTTTTAAGTCTAATTGCAGTAGTCTCTAGGTGTTCCCTGTGGCATTAAGAGTTTCCAGAGCAGAACGAGACTTTGGTCAGTGATTTCCACTGACAGTTCATGTGACACTTTCAAGCCCATGTAGGCACTCAGCTCTAGCAGCCATGAGGTGGGTAGTCTTTAGATCTGAAACAGCCCTGGACCACATTGCATATGGCTTTGCCTCGGCACAACTTCTATCAGGAAAAAAAAAAAGAGCTAGACACTGAGAGAGATGGATAAAAGAATCTGGAAAAATCCCATGTGTCTGCACAGCACAGTAAGAAACTGAACACATCCATCTGCAAACACCTTTCTCCTGCACTGTAGGCAATAACACCTGGCAGTGAGTGCAGGAGGCTGTGATCCCAACCCTCCTTGGAATTAGCACAGGCTTTAAACCACAATTGTTTTCATGGAAACAGAAAAGCAAAGCAAAATATATTTAATCTCAGCCTTCTGGAAGAAACAAGCTAAGCCGATATCCGTAATGGAAAATAAGGAGCTATAAGTTGGGGTTTTTTTCTCCTAGTGTGCTTACAAAGTATTTGCCGTATTCTAGTTATTTTCATCCCTCCCAGTGGAAATACAAGTAATAAAAATAGCAATATTTCTATAACAGAGAAAACAAAACCAATGGTGCACAATTGTGCCTTTGAGAGAAAATGCTGTAGTGTTTTTATTTCAGGAGAAAATTAACATGTGAAAAGAAACTTGAGAGCTCTTTGATTAACCTGCTCAATCAGCCTCCAGAGAGCCCCGCAAAACTAGAGGATCTGCTCCCAGCTCCAACCCCATCCCGTGCTGATGCTTCCCATCCAACATCCCAAAGGACACGGGTGGTCTCCTCTCCAACGGCACCTTCCCAACAGGTGCAGCCCCCGCTCCCAGACCGCTGCTGCCTCGCATCACCCCGCATTGCCCTGCATCACCGCGCATTGCCCCACAGGCACCGACAGCTCTTCACACACCGTGTTCTGCAGTATCCAGCCCATCCGAAGTGATCCTAGCATCGGGTCTTTGGCCACTGCGTCTCACTACCCCTTGTCTCTCCTACTCCCCCAGGCAGCTTGCCTGCTGCCGGGCCCGCTTGCTGCAGCACAGGCAGTCCTAGCACATCCTGGATAACAATTCCAAACCTCTTTCAGAAGACCCACAGCCAGCAATATTTTTCTGGCTAGAGACATACAGATCTGCATCGAAGATCTCTGTTATATGTACAGCTTACTCTCAGAGCATCCTCTGCAAGGATCTCTCCTGGGAGCCCAAAGCAGCCTTTGCAATACTCCTATTAGTGAAAAAGGAAAAAAGAAACCCTTGCCAATTACTTCACTACTTAATAATCTCCTTCCACAGGTGACAATGGACAGAAGACTTAATCCTAAATGACAGATGTGTTGGCAATCATCTCAGTTCCTGAGGATCCTCATAGAGAAATATAACCAGCTTCCTCTATTAGACATGCAGCATATGGGACTTTCCCAAGCTGTTGGTTTCTGTTGCATCTACTTTCCCACAGTTTCATATCCCCCAGAAAGAGGAGCATCAGGTCTTGCAGTTTGGAATAAGGGTATCCTTGCCAGCTGCCCATGGAAAGAGCAGGAGGGCCATGCAACAGAAAAAAAGCAACAGGCTGCTCTCATCAGGCACAAGGGTTCAGAGCCCAGCACTGGTGCCCAAGGGCTCACCCTGGGGAAATGGCTGGGGAAAAAGGAAAAAGGTCTGCCTCATTGCAGGGTGTTTGCTGCTCCTGCCAGCAACAAATCTCAGGGACAAAAGATTGCACTGAGTTGTTTTTTGGTTGTTTTTTTCTTTTTTTTAAAAATCTATTTACTTACTGATACCATTATTTTCCAAGGCTCTAAAATGACAAGAGGCAAGGACACAGAGCCATTATCACTGGCAAAAGGTTGTTTACTTAGTAGGTCTGCTTAGATAACAGTCAAACATCCTCCCCACCACTGCTCTCAGCCAGTGAAGTGCCCTCCGTCATCACAGCAGAGTGCTGTCAAAGGGGATAACCCCAGTCATGGCCAGCCCAGATACGCAGAGGCTGACTGGCCCAAAGCCTCCACCACCCTGTCCCTGGGTGGTACATGCTCCCAGCGTGCCAGGGGTCCCAGCCCCTGACATTGTCCAGACGCTCAGGACTGCCATGCCAGTGCCCTCCTGTCTAGGGTCACACTGCAAAAGTCATCTCTGCACGTTATTACTAGAACTCAGGAACAAACAAGAAAGAACATTGTTTGGTTTAAAGTAAGAACTAAGTCATCAAGTAAATGAGGGTATAGGTCTTCCACTGACTTTGATGAAGCTGGCACCCATAAATCATGTCTCAGACACATGCATCCAGAAAGCCTTCTCTGTGAAGCCAGTCACTGTGCTCATCATACAGTAAAGGCAAGAAAGAGAGAGGGCTCCCTGGAAGTACAGAGTAGGATAGAGTCTCCAGGCCCAGCAATAGCAATGTTGAATTACTTTCTACAGAATTTAGTTTTCAACAGCCAGCAGCAAATAAGATGGCCTGACACATTTATGTTCTGCTCAGACACTAAAAGGATACCGTGTGTGTGTGTATATATCTGGAGGAGAATTAGATTGATTATAATTGGGCAGAAGATTAAACTGGTTTGAGATGTCCACATTCATCCCATGAGGCAGCAGCACACTGAGTATCAGATCACTAGCTGTCAAAGGGAGCTGAGAAATTGTAGAGTTAACAAAGATCATATTGTAACTGCAGACACCGAGCTAGGGAAAGAAAACTTCCAAATAACAACGCAGAGTACTGAATGTTGACAATGCATTCTGATTAATCATGTTTTCCAGAGGGAAGGAGAGCATTGCACAAGGGTGGTAAACCCAGGAACACACTGCAGCTTCCTCAGAAGACACAGACCACACACAGCTCTTCTACAGCCCCAGTCAGCTCTTCCAATTGCCAGCTGAAGGAATAACTGAAATGCCTCAGTATTACCAACTTTGCCCTGCCTGTCTTTCCAGCATTAAGTATTGTTCCTTAACTCATTCACAGTAGTTATAGCTCTTCCTTTATGTTAGATGCAGGGCAACAGGAAAAGAGATGAAAACGGTGAAAATCCAGTCCACACCATGGTCATTATTACCACTCAGTGTTCCAGTACAGCTGTGCCAGACCTCAAAGCAGGATGAACTTATCCAGTGTCTGCCGCATGGCCTGATTCAGCACAAAAATCCAGGGCTAGGATCGATGGCAGGCTCAGATCTCACCTAGTCTCAGCTGTTTGGTCAGCATCAAGAACACACAAACCCAAGAGACAGCATCAGATGCAGGGCCAGAGCACAGGGCTCCTGTCTACAGGTGATGCTCAGACCTTGTTTCTTTCAGGAGTGCACAGTAAGCCTATGGTGACACCAGTGGTTACTAGCTTGGTTACTTGCTCTGCTCATGAAAAGGAACCCGAGACACAACTTTTAGCAACAAAAAATTACTGAGGAGCATCTCCTTCCTGGACAGGTTTCAGCAGTGCAGAGAGAACCCAGAGCCTATGCTACATGCCTGATTCAAACAAAAAGCCCACTGTTCTTTGTGGTCGGCACTAACAGTGCTCAAATTAATTGCCAGAGACAGGAGAACAAAGCTGATTGCCGTCATAGTAGCTCCTGCTTGTGGAAAGCTTCCCCGACCCCCGAGTGCCTTGCAGTCACAGAGATGAAGGGGAGAGAACGAGGAGAGGAGGCAGGTCGCCAGCTGAGGCTGTTCTTACGCACCTCCTCCCCAGCAGGCATGGTCCACAGAGATTCTCCGCAGCAGGAGGCAGGGGGATTGCTGCTGCTGCCAGCTGTGCCCAGTGCAGTCGTTTCCAACTTGCCGCACGCAATGTGACAGCATTGCCTTCAGCTCTCTGCTCGCACATCCAGGCAGTAAGCACAACACTCTATTAAGGCTAAGATGGAGAGAGAAATGAATGAGATTGAAGTCCCTAGGTTACCACATTCCATTTAAACATGAACACTGACCCTGGGATATAATGCAACACACGCACATCTCGGCACACCACCCATGCCTCGCTCCCAGCAAATGACAGATCCTCAGCAGGTACCTCTCACGCCAGCAGAAATCAAAGCCAGCCTTGCCTGAGAATTTCTTCCCAAGACAAAAACTATTTGCTCCCTTGGAGACCAGCATGTAGACAGCTGTGTTAAGAGCACCATCTGGTGACACATTCCATATAAGAGATTTTAAAGAATGAAAGTTTAATTTACAAATTCTTAGCAGAATGATGCATAACTTACAGTTCATGATCTCTTTCATGCAGGGTGTATGTCTGACTACAGAAGGCTGATTATTCACAGACCGCTCCATGTTTCCTAACACAGTTGCTGCAGTTCTCTGAATTACATGTGCCTTCCCTGTTGTGTTGACTGATTAAACCTCAGATCGGCAGATCATCTGTCTTCATTTAGAAAGCAGAATTCATCGCTGAGCATGGTCCCTACAGCATGCTGTCAGAAGGACTTGTTGCTGCAACATCTCCTTCCTTTGAAAATATGCTAGGGCCAATAGAGCAGGTAAACAACTTACATTTGGGATTGCCTGGAGACATAGATGACCTCCAAGAGGGAAACAGACTTCAGTTTGGCATTTTGCAGCTTGTCCTGCAGTCAACTGCAAAACCACTCTTCAGATCCATGGCACAGACCCTGTAGCTGCACCCAGTAACAGCCGCAGAACTGTACTGAACAGGTCTCCAGACACAATTTCAAGTGAATGGGGTTTTCAGAGCTAACTCTTTCCTGATAGGAAAGTGATATGAAACACATACACACTGCCATGCAGATCCCAGTGTCAAATTCGCAGCTTTGGCACAACTTAATGGCATATTCCAACCCCATATTCCCTGCAGTGGTGGAAACCTTCAAAAGACGTGATTTCCAAAAGCTAAGCATGCTCATCTCTCTGATGTGTTAATGAAAGGAGCAGGAATTTATATCCCTGGGTTTAATCCCCACTAATTTAGCTAACATTATCCTAGTTCCTAATCATTAAATCACGTGAAGATCACCAAGAGTGCTTGGTGATCATTAGCTGCAATGGTAGCTCATGGAATGCATTGGAAGGTGATTTTGCAAAGAGCAATTCTAAGCGTAAAGTGCTTAGTTCTGCATGCTTTGCTCCACTAACACAGAGCAAAGGACACAAGAATGGTACGAGATGCAGTTCAGCCCCTGTATGCATATTCAGGCACTGAAGCAATCAAAAAAGCTCACACAGTGAAGTGGATTAACAATAAGGGAAGAGAAGGCCAGTGCTCTGAAGATCCACGCTTATAATCTCAACCCTCAGAGAAAGATGGCAGTAATTCCAAAATCACATGTCTACAGAGATACAGATGTGAATTCTACAATGGCAGCAAATGGTAAAACAGTTTAGTGGCATAGTTTCTAACTCTTCGTAGCATTTCAGGATGGAAAGAGGAGATTAAGATATGCCCCCCTGAAGGGGGAAATAAAAAATTGGCAACTGAATTGCAGCTCTTTGTGAGGTGGCGAACAGCTCAGTGTCATTGGAGCAAGCCAGGAGAAGTTTAGCTAGGACACAAAGGGGAAAAAAAACCAAGCAAGCTGTTAAAGAATTTTCAAACGTGGGTTTCTCTAGGTTTGCTTTATTAACAGCTCAGAGTTGGGCCACCACCGCAGAGAATGGCAACCTTCCAAAAATTTCCCAATCTTATATACCTTTTTCCCACCCATTGTCCCAGTCCAAAGCCTTTGTCATTTTCCAGTCGATCTCGGTTCCCATGTCGTTATCATTCATCAATATATCTCATCAGTTCTCGTGTCCCGGTTCTTCTGAAGTTAGTGGTCGTAGATAGAAAGTCCTGGGTCACCACGATCACTTATCTTCTTAACCATCAAAGATTACCTTTGAATTTCTGAAAATCACTTAGGCTATTCTATTAATTTATCTTGCTCTAAATTTAATCACTTACTCCCATGTCTTAGGTCTAAGATGTATGATCCTTCTTCTGTTGATTCAGCTTGACTAGGTTTCAAGCCAGCCATGGAGGGGCAGACACATAGGACAAATAAGCAGCTTATACATATTGTTTTATAAGCACCTGCATTCTATTAATCATATCTAAAACAATTTCTAATCATTAGTTACATGTCTGATATGAATAGTCTTAGAAACCATAAGGCTTAAGGCCTAGTTCCTTTTACTCAAGCCTACTGAGGGAATCCAGGGGATTAAGTGAAGTCAAACGGAGGTGCTGAAAATGACAGATCACAGCCCAGCCACAAAGGCAGCCCACACTAATGCCACAGAAAGAGACGGAGCAGATGGGCTGTCAGAATCTGGAGCAGATGGACTGGCAAGGCTGAGATTGCTCTGGACACAGCAAGGCAGCGCTGCAGTGCCTGGCAAAGAGAAATGAAACATCCACCCAGAGAACTACTCATTGTTCCTCTGCCAGCAAAGCACCAAACTCCAGCTCTAGAGGAGTCAGAAGGGTCAGCAGGGCATCCGGCCGTCCATTTGTGTCAAGCACATGCAGAGCAAGCATCACCTCACACAGGCGGTATTTGGTCTAGCAGCAAAACCCATCTGAAGTGCAATGGTTTAGGTTCAAACCATCTGTTCTTTTGCTGCAGATTGCAAAAGGCAAGCAAGCGCATTCAAGAGCTCATTGTAAATGCAGGTGTTCTCAGTTTTAGCAAGAATAAATGTGTACTTTAGTGAAGTTACCTAAACCTTTTCCTAGAAGACAGCTCTCTTATCATGAAGCTTCTGTGATACTAAGCACCATAAGCACTTAAAGAATAAACAGTAAGAGAAAAATTCAACTTCTTTATGAGCTTCAGCCTGAAGTTAGTTCTCTGATATGTAACAGACATGTTTAGATCACAGCCTTCACCAGCTGCAAAGGTTATGAAAAGTACAAACATACCTTCCAGATGGTTGCCATTCCAGGTTACTAGACCTCTCTCTCATTGCTTGCAGAATTACTGAGGTAGTTTTAGCTTATGTGCATGCTCCCTTTACTTTCTTCTTGCAGGTCTGCCTGGTCAGCTACAGTGCAATTGATACTGATGCCTGGAATGACCTGCGACCATTTAATCTGACTCCTGTTAGAACAAACCAGACTAGTTCCTACTTCAAACTGTATAGCTGTAGTTGAACTGGGCCATATCCCAAGAAATGTAAGCTCAGTTCTGCCTTTAGTTCTGATATGGTAAGTCACGAGACCACTCCATTAACAACATCAGGACAAAAAATGGATTTATCAGTAGCAGGGAGCAGCTCAAGGCATAAACACTGAACAGCAGTTAAAGGTGAATGAACACAACAGCATTGCAAGTGTGTGGCTTTTTCACTGCATGCAAAAAGTACTGATGATGCAGGAGCAACCTCTTCCTCTCCCCTTACAAAGACTACCAACCTTACTTCCTTGACCGCAGCACTACTGAATCCATGAGAGGTGCGCTGGCCAGCTGACCAGATTGCTTCTGCTGGCATTATTACCCTGTATTTTGAATCACACCTTGCACCCCAGTGCAGGGCCACACGTCATACTACTGCATGGATCTGGTCCCTGATATACCAAAATACACATTTATTAAGCAAAGGAACACACTGACCCTAGCTATGCATTCACTGCAGACTCACTTCCAACAGGTAAAATACACTAACCACCATGCAGAGCAGAGTACGACAGAGATGGCAGATAAGGAGCATCATACAGCTATGGGTGTAAATGTTAACAAGTTACAGAGCAATCAAGTTCAGCTCCCTTTTCATCATTCCAGTGCTTACTGGGAGGCGGGGGGGGGGGGGACGGGGGGGACGGGGGACGGGGACAGGGAACAAAGCTGCAGAGCCATCTCCCTATAGACTGTCATCAGGTCTGTCGGGCCTTTGGAAAGCATCCCAGCTCCAGGAACTGTACACACATGAACGGTACACCTCCGAACTGTCTCCTCCAAGGCTGCACCAAACTTCAGGGTGACAGCAGCACAAAAAACCCTAGAGAAAACCTTAAAATACTTGTATTTCATGTACTAGGTGTAGATAAATGTGACAAAACATTTCATGGAAAAGTAAGTGCAGAGTGGCAAAATCACAGCATCCCCAACACAAACTTTGAATCGAGTTTAGGCTTCTGTATTTTCTGTCTTGGAACTACTGATCGCTGCCGAGCATGCAGCCTCAGATGGTCATACTTCAACTGCTGCAGCTACAATTTCATCAAGGTACTTCCACACTGCAAATATCAGAAAAGTCTTTTACCAGACATGAGCTAGTATCTAACGACCTAACGCAGATGTGCAAAAAAGAAACTCAAATTGAAAGACTCATTTTTCTAATTTAATAGAAATAACCAAAACAAAATGGTTTTCAAACAATGCTTTAAACTGATCTAATACAACTTCTACAGCACATTCCAGAGCACTTAACAAGAAATATTTACAGGCAGCTAACGTATTAAATAACCATGTAAAGAAAAACTCTTCTTTTTTTTATTTATTACACACCAGCAAAAAACACAGGAACAGAACAATTAGAAACAGTAACTTCGTTGAAAAAAAGTTAAATATGATTATTCAGATAATACAATACCACAGAAACAGCACTTTTTTGAAGAATCATATTAAAAGATGAGCAAAGTTTCCTATGTGCAAAAAAGAACCAGTTCAGTTACTGGAAGCAAGAAATAATTGACGAATCAAAGAATGCCATGAATTTAACCCTTCCAGGAGTACATTTACATGTAAAACAGGCTTTCAACTGCACAAATCTTTATAGGCTTATATACATGTTTCATGGTGTTCTGAACCTAAGAAATACCCCTATTTGCAGGCCATTAGCAGACATGCACTTCTTTTTCTTAAATGTAGCTCACTCTAATGAATGCTGCAAGTTGAACTTATAAAATATTTTATTACCTCTCCTTGTAGAAATTCAATAAATTCTAAAGAAAGCAGCCTTGAGCTGTAAGATCACTCAATAGAAAAGGCCAAAACTGCATTTCATATGTTTAATAGTTCACTTATAACAAAGATACCCAAATTAACTGCAATTTTTGAAAACTAATTCAATTCAGATACATTAGAAAGCATATAAAGTAGGATTCTCATAAGCAAACACAGGAACTAGATGGAAGAATTACTGTACAGCACTTTGAGAAAATAAAAGAAATCGCCATATCTGAAGATACAATGAATATGTTCAATCTGAAATATGTCTATGTAAACTGTGGCATATAAATTTTTTTTAAAAAAGTACCTCCATTATTTACTCAAACACCTACTTTTTAAAAAAATATGTAACTTTCCCCAATTTTTTAAATAAAATGCCACACTATATTGTCAATAACTCCTGCACACTTTGTTTTTAAAAGCTAGACTTGGTGATATGCATACAAACTTTCCTATAAAATCACTATCCAAAGGAAAGGATTCCTGTCATGCTAATAGGCAACAGACAAAGCAGTTTTATTGCTTTTTCCAAGGAAGAGAGTAAGAAAAACAAGAAAAAGCCAACTTCCAGTACATCATACATACAGCTTTAAAATACTGTTGCCATTACCTAAATTTTTACAGGTCAGCCAATAAACTAGGTTATAAACCAGAATGATAAATTTGGGCTAATTTTAAGGACTTCTGTTCCAGTGGCTTGCAGAAATGTTTATAAAACATTTCAATGATCCAGTGTTAAGTGTGCCAACACAGTCAAATGTCACAAGTAGTAGCAATGGTGACATTCCACACAAAAAAACCAACCTCTCTACATTTAACAGAGCACTTCTATTTTCAAAAGTTTGGGGAACATCCTTTTTTGGATAGTAACTCTGCCTTATTACGCTATAGGCAACTTAATTCCAGGGTACAGTTAAATAAAAGACCTGAACCTATTCAGCTGGTTACATTATCACTAATCACTAGTAATTACATGGCAGGATACCTGCTGAGGTAATTGAGAAGTCCACAAGTAGCATACTGTACACTTTTCACTCTTATTTCAAAAGCAAGTTGCCTTTTACTTCTTTGGATTAACTTAAACGTCAGGGTCATTCACAACAAAAATCAAGACATGAATGGTCTTTTTTACAAGTGTCTTAAATGAGAGCATATAGTTACATCAAGTGCCAGACTATTTTCTTGCTATCATGTTCAAATACTGCTATCACGCAGACAAAAGAGCTGCCACGCAAAGTGCACCCACCACATCTTTTATCTGCTAGAAGTTCTATTGATGTAAGCTATGCTCCAATTCCCAGGGTAAAACACACCATCACTTGCACGTATTGCACACGCATCACCTGGCACAGAGAAGATGCTCAGAGTAACACAGCGGCCTGTTGATACAAACCCCATTCATTTGCTCTTGAACAAGTTACAGTGTGGCACCAAAAGTGTTTTGATTGAACAAACCCTTACCAGGTTCCATGATGAACATTTACACACTATAGGATCAGGAAATGTATTAGCTGAGCTTATCTATCCTTTCAAATATTTTTGAATAGAACTTAGCTAATTTCAAAACCATCATTGAATAGTTGTATTGGGAGTTCCAAAATGAAGGGCAGGCTGGGGTGGGTGGGGGAAGAGAATGTTGTTTTGTTTCTTTTATATAAAAAAAGAAATGGTTACTATTTCTTGCACACAAGTCAAAATTCCACATAATACTACTGAGCACTGATGAGTTGAAGGGAAGGACCAATTTTAGTTCAGTGGGTTATATGCAAGAGTAGAGGCTGAACCCTCATCAAGGTCAAAGCTTAGCATCATTTGTGGTTTGCAGGTGAACTAGTGGAATACAGGCTGTCACTAGCCTATCTCAAAACATTTAGATCTCTGCTCTGGGGTCTGGGTGGAAAACAGATGGTACTGCTCTTGCAGCAGCCAGGGAGCATATGCCACCCCTGAACTGCAGCTTTGTAGTGTGGTCCTTCCCCCACTCTGTGACCCAGTCTAGGATGCCATCAAGCTTGTCCTACGCTCCAGTTCAGGCAGTGAGTGTCTGTGGTACTTGAATCCATGACTGGTACCTTACAGGGCGAACAGTTAAAAAGTTGGGGCCTGAAGGTACAGAAGCTAGAGTGCTTAAGCGCCATAAAAATAGTAACACCAATTGAAGAGAATTCACGAAATCTTATTTGCATGATAATTTTAATAATATTTCTTTGCAAAATGAAGCTGAGAAACTAGAAATGCATAAATAGGCAATACACCGAGCCATTAAATGATCCCTTGTTACTATTAGTGTCCTATTCACACGCATCATCCTTTCTACGGGCAAAGTTTTTGCTATTTATCAATTTAATATGTTTAAGTAGAATTACTTTTCCTTTCACATACAAACTGGTAAAAAATAAATTTAAACTGGTACTATGTTAATATCTGAGAACTGAAAAAAAACCAAACTGTTTAAGTGTAACATTTGCGTAATCTAAAGAAGTGAGCTTGAAGTTACAAATACCTTCAGTCCCCTCATTTATTTTAAGAGGTATAGTCACAATGTACATATACTTTGTTCTTATAAAAAGAAATCAAATCTTAAGTGATTTGCATAAAAATTGCTGAGAGCATATCTCAGTTTAATACATTGTGCTAAAATACTTATCTTTACCATTATGGTAAAGTGTATACAATGTCACAGGAATTGCTCATGCTGAGTATACCAAAACCCCAGTGATTTACCACAGAATTGCTGTATTCACACAAAATCTTATGGCAAATTTATAGTCTGTCAACTTGACCTCATCCAATTATGTGATTTCTTCATCTTTAACAAAATCTATATGAAGGCCAGCAATTACATTTATTATTTCTAGTATTGATTTCTGTCAGTAAAGGAAACAACTGTTCAAACTATAATTACTTTGTGAGGACCTCATTTCTAACCAGAAATGCTGGAATGAAGGCAGTATGCAATGGGAAGGCACTGCAGAGATGCCTGCCACAGGGTTTAGGGAAACAGGGAAATGGTTCTGTTTTCAGTATTTGACCAGAAACCACTCAAAGCCAAATCCTGGTCTGTGCAAGTGCTTTGTTCAATGGACAAGTAACCCCATCTCAACAGATTTATTCCAATCTTTCTAGACATTTTGCTCATAAGCTGCTTCTGAAGAAAGTTCTGAGTAGTACTTGATAATAAAAATAAGACAGAACCTCAAAATGAATGCAATGTTAGAAATAGCATATATTACAAATCTTTTCTTGATAGGAACAATTAATAAGAATACATATTAGCTTAAAAACAGTTCAGCAAATGTTGCTGATCTGCAAGAAATCTCAATTCACTATTTACAAATAAGACAAAGTGAATACAGGAAATTTTACACATTTGGTAGTTAATAGGTTATTGTTTGCCGAGTGGTCTATTAGAAACTGATATTTAGGAAGACTGGAAAAACACCTCAACCAGTTATTATCTCTTCAGTCTATATTTTAAGTACAGAAAATTAGACAATGAATACTGGAGATAACATTCTGCCTCATTCGGGGGATCAGGGACAGATGAGACAATGCTAAGACTTCTGCCATGAATGCCATTAAAATGTTCTGTGTACAGGATTCGTAATAAATATACCTAGTCCTACTGAAAAGAGATTGTTGCCACCAGTTTAGTCTTTCGTCTGTCAAGAACTCACACTCCTGCACTTGCCAATTCAGAACAGTTTAATGATTTTTTTTTCCTTTTGCTATACATAAAATGTAGTAAAGAAAGTAAAATTTAGATAATTGGATCAACACAGAAGATCAGTTATTCACAATACTGTTTAAATGAAATTATAAAAGCAATGACCAACACGCACTTAAGTTCACACAAAGAGGGGATTTCAGGAACATTGCTTACAGTTTACACTGCAGTCCAGCATGAAGGCAAGATACAGTAACTGTATTGGTCCAGTCCTGCAGAACATTTTACTAAGCAGTCTTATCTGTACATGGAACATCTCTTATCAAATCTGCTTCTCTTCAACATTCATCCACCTCTATCTGTGAGACCAGGATGAGTCTGTCCCCTCCATCAGGAAAAGAAAGAATATAGCAAATAATCAAGGGAAAAAAAAACCAAACAAAAACCCACAAAAAATTTACAATACAGTTTTTTTCCCCTTTTGATGAGAATGCTTTTCTGTACAAGTATTTTTTGTAATCTAATACTGTTTAAAAAGCTATCAGCTTCTTCAAGATGGCCACTGTAGGCATGATAATATTCCAGGAACACTTAAATAACAGTTTTTACAATAAATTTTAGGTCCATATCATTAGATTACTTTATATGCACTGGTCTCTCGTCTGATTTTAGGCGTTTCCTACGTGGCTGTATAAAATCTTCATCGGAGTCCTCAGTTATTTCACCATCATCCTCTTCCTGCTCAAATTCAGGCAAAGGCTGGAAGGTCCTGTCTGGGTAGATCTCTGTAAGTTTATCTTCAAAGTATAATGCAACTGCCTTCCCTGCCTGTGCTACTTCTGAATCAGCCTGTAAATAAAAGAAGACAGGAATATTCACCTGTTGGAAATGCACATCCCTTCACCAAGTGTGCATGGTCTGAAACGCTTACCTTCAAATTAATCTCTTGTGTTTCTGCATAAACTTGAACAACTTTCATCATCTAAAAAGGATACCAGAGTCAAAAAAAATGAAATTATAATCCTTTCTAAAGTTACGAGATTGCATAGGATTGGATGACTAAAGTCAGCCATAACAACAAAACAGTTTGTTATGGACTACACCTCTTTAGTTCTCAAACTTAGCAGAAGCAGGTTTAAAACAAGTCTTAGGAGGGTGACATGAGGTAAATAAACCTTCAACAAAACACACAACCTTTGTACAAATGTCTCCCAGTCATTTTCAAAACTGCGCTCTACTCGTGACTGCCTTCTTCATTACAAATTTCAGCTGCCTGGGCATTATTGTGGAAAAGTCTCACTTTAGAGAGAAGTGCTCCATGAGACTTCTTTCTTGAGGGTCTTACCACACTCCGATTTCTATTTTTTAAAAGCATATGGCTTAGAGGCACTAGACATGATGCTATTATGAGGGGTGAGGGTGACTCATCTTTTGCCATGAGCCAGCATTTCAAACAGTGAGACAAGTCTGAAACACCTTTTTAAAAAACAACAACAAAAAAATCAACACAAAACACTTCCATCAATCCTTGCTCCCTTGTTTTACTCTGTCCCTAAGAGCTGCAGCATGTTTTCCTCTACAGTAGATGCTTCATTAATTCCCTTGATCGAGAAGTTCACATAATTGCAACTTCTTCCACAGTGCTCATTAACCTCCACCTAATATAGAGACATAAGGGAGTTGGGGGTGTCAAAGTCCCAAATGCTAGTAAGCATTTACAGCATTACATCATTAACCTTGATTTTCACTAGTGTACTTGTGAAACAGTTGAGATTAATTGTAGGCTTGTGTATTTCCTAAATTTACTTCTTCACAGAGCCAGAAATACAGTCCAAACACTGCAAAACTCAGATTACATTTTACAGAAAAAGACTGGCTGTTTTATGCATTTCTAAGATCAGAAGAAAGCCATTCCCTGCAATGACTTCTCCCCAGGGCTTTGTCATCCTTGCTTCAAGGAAACAAGGATAACCCCTTATCTCAGCTCCTACTTTGTTTCAGCACAATACCACAATTTGTTTTTGATATCAGAATATTCTTTCCATTGCTCCACCTAATAATAACATTTAGCTAATTTATCTCCCCAAGTCACATTTCACATGTAAAGTGCAAATATTTCATTATCAGATGGGTTCACTGCAAAATAAGTCAACTTTCCACATTCATCAAAAGCATGACTCCATACAAAAGTTATTTACTGAAAATTGATTTTTGTGAGAGCCCAAATACCCATAAGATAAAGCACTAAGCTTAATAGTAGACATAATGAACACAATGCTTTTCTGGATTCAGCCTGCAAGAGGTACTAGAACCAACAGAATATTCTTCAGAAAGGCACTCTTCCTCAGTACAGGAAGTTTCTTCAATAGAGGTCTACCATGTTTCATGATTGTAAGAACAATTAGCTGTATAACTTGAGACAGTTTTAAGGACTGCTTGATTGTCTTTATTACCACCCTTCCTCAGCACTTCTACAATCTATTTGATGTACAGTAACAAGGTCACCCTGCTCCTTAGTCATATATCCGCACCAGTGAATGCACTTTAAAAGTTCTGCCTGATCTCATTTATTTAAAACTGAGAGATAGTTCTGTAATTGCATTTGTTTTGTTTGTTTTTTAAATGTCTGATTCAGCATCTGCACCATAAGCAGAAGTTACTACAGGAAGCAGAGCCTTTAATTGGAGAAGCTGCATAACCATGTTGAAATAAATCTTAATCTAAAAAAACGTATACAGATTGGAAGTTAACATACTTCATTAAACCTTTCACAGTTCTTGAAGATCAACCGGACATCTGCCACAAAATCCTCAGGAGTCTGGTAGTGTTGAGAATGCTTCTTCTGCAGTTTCTTTTTCACCGTAGATAAATCCATTGGTTTCTTTATAATTTTATAGTAGTTTGGTATCTGTAAAAAACCAGTGATTTATTACTACAATGACTGCATAGTTCACAGCAGCAGTTGAATTTCTTCACTTATCAAAGTATCAATCAGCTAATCTCATCACGCATTGTATCCATGTTCAGCAAGCGAGAACAACTTCCTTTCCTCAAATTGTTGAAGAAGTTCTTTCTAACCTTCAGTGTCTATCATAGCACGGTAATGCTTTTTGTTATAGTTACTACTTTTACATTTAAAAAATGGTCACACCACACACACCCCCAAAAAAACAAAACACCCACAAAACTCTCCTAAAGCATCTTGAATTTCATGGGTATCCTGAAACATCCTCTTCCAATTCAACAACTGCTAATTGAAAGTATTTTTAAATACCTGGGTTTGAGACCGGGTGTAGAGTCCCTGCATGGAGAAGCTACAGAATCAGCTTCTGTCTCTCTTAGAATCATGAAATACTGGATGACTGCCAGAAATTTTAGATTGATCAAGGGCAACAAGCTTCAAGTAAAAGCAGTCAGTTCCTTCCTGAACTCTAGACTTTTAGAGATGTTATGCCAAAAATAAATCACAAACTATTTTTCAGGAGACTCACCGAAGCTGGGACAGGCTCTTGAAATTCAATGCTCAGCTCATGACAATACAGGTAAAGCAGCAGACGTTCACATTTCTTACAAAGAAATAAACAGCTTCACATTAATATCTTTAATTTATCCTCAGCCCAGAAGTTCATATCTCCCTATTTTAAACAGGTTTATACTTTAGCAGCTTAGTACTAGAAAATTTAAATACAATCCCCACAAGCTTAATTATAAAATGTCGAGTTCTTAGGAGGGCATTGTTAAGAGGGTAGAACACCACCTTACTGTTCACATAGCAGAAATATACTCCCTTTTTGCTTCCTTCTTCCTAAACAAAAGAGTAGGGCTAAAGTCAAACATGAAAAGACACACTAATGTACAGTCAAATTAAAAAAAAAAAAAAAAGAGAGACCAACTACAGCCACTTTTGTCCAACCATAACTGCATGCGACAGGAAAGGACTGAGTTGCAGACTTTTATCCTTTTCCCCACAAGACAAAATTAAACAATTTGAAACCAAAGCCAGTGTTTTTATGAATTCCCTCTTAAAATATTTTTCTTTCTTTGCTTGCAATTCCTTTGGAGGAATTTGATTTGATAACTCTAACTCTTTATGCACAGGCTGATTGATAAAGCTAAAAATAAATTCTGACTGTCAAGGTCATTACACCTTCCACAAGAATGTACCTAAATACTTCTAGCACCTCTCACAGCATAAGCTTAACATATGAAACTTTTGGTAACTATTTTATGAAGGTTATATCAATGTTAAATGCAAAGAACTTCTAATTAAGAACACTGAAGAGATTAATGCATGTTAAAGGATGCATTTAAATACAGAATATGTGTTTACATGCAAATTTTAGTTACTGGATGAATGGAACACTCCCACATGGTCACCAACACTTATATATGTGGTCACAGCAAGAAAAATCTCATTACTCATTTCTGGGTTTTTTTTGGAACAGCCACAACTATATTTAGTTTGCTGCAGCCACAGCAAAAACATCTTCAAGAAACAGTGGGGGATTGCTAGTGTGAGAAAGCACTTTTTTCTAGGAACAGATTCCTACAGATCTGAGACATACCCTTTGGTCCACAGGACTCAGGCCTTGTGCTGTTTTCCCCTTCTTGCTGTGTTGTGAATTGTCACAATCATATTCTACTTCTGGTTTGCTCAGGTCTCTGCAGAATGTACATATCCACTCTCCACTAAACAGAAATGAACACAATTATTCCAGATCTCCTGGGACAAAGTATCATCAGTGATGACTACAAAGATTTTTTCATTAGCTGTTAAACATTTCACATTGTACTGCAGTAAAGACTTGGATATCCAAAGATAAGGAATAACTTAAAGCTCAAGAGAATTCTGCCAGTCAAGGCCATTTTTCCTGCCCTCATATTCCTCTCCCAAGTATGTTCTAATACTTTAAAATACCTTTCTCACCTAGGACTTTAAAGTGCACTTTACATAACAGAATCACACTTTGAGACACCATGTGTTTATCAGATAAACATTGACCAGTTACACACAAAACAATTCAGGCAGGCCTTTGAAATGTCAGATTTTTTTTTACTGTCAAGAAATCATCCAGAACTAGCTGATGTTCAGGATGAAACACCAGTTTTGGTACTGTGTTGCAATCTACCATACGAGTAAGACCACCGAGCTCTTCTCAGGAACCACTATACTGTTTCTGGTACCTTGGAAAGCTGAGGAGTGTTGGTACATGACAAGTCAGGTGAAACACCTTCGGGCACTTTTCACAACATAACAGATCCCCTCCATTTTGGCATACAGCACACCAGTCTTCATTTGGATCATCATCTTTGTTATTGCCTTCTCCTCCAATTCTAGCTGATCGGTGCATTAGACTCCGCACCGGGGATTTTCCATTTACAAGGCTATGTCCAGACTGTTTGCAACTTTCACTTAAATCTGCTGGTTCAGTTTTTACATGATTTTCAAGACTTCCTAATGCTTCTAATTCACTTTCCAGATGCAAGTTAGTGGATAGTGGTGGTGTCAAGCTGCTCTCAGGACTGCTAAGCTGAAATGAAAGTAGCACATGAAAATCAGAGAGAGTCAATTTTACAAGGGCATCTTTCTTCATATGTTGGAAGTCAAAAGCCATCCACCATTTAAAGGTACTATACTCACTTCCCAAAATGTGTGGCAAATCATTATGAAGACCTGAGTAGCATACAGTATTGAAAACTACTTTTTCACAAGTCCATCCTTTTAAGAACAGACTCATTTCTACTGATATATAACACGATAAACAAGCTTTCAAGCCAAACACAATGAAAAATTGTTAAAAATATACCTTCACTGTCATTAGGAAAAATCCTCAAATCCATCACCCGGCTCCCAGTACACAATCCTATTAAATCAAGCATAGCTGGGAAACGCTGAAAAATGCTCACTTACATAAATATTTTATTTATGCTCTGGTATAAGAACTTTTGACTGGTTGGAAGATTTCTCAATGTAATTACATACGTATGAGCGTTCAGGAACTAGTAACAAAGGGTAACTTACAGCTTTTATTAGTTAGGGATTAAAAGCAGCAAACTCTACACTGCTGGTGGTATTTGATTTTAATAGCTAAATATAAAATTTACACAACAGACTGCGCTGTGTCTGGCAGACTATAGTATTAAAGGGTACAATAAAGTCCTCAACAGGGACCAAACTGGGATTAAGTTCCGTTTTCCATCGGACTACTGTCAACGTGCAACTACCTGTCACAATACATAAAACTGACAAGAACTGGGTGTGTTTTGCATCCACATCATCACTAGGTCAAGTCCTATCCAAATCAGAAGGGGAAATATCTGCCATAATTTAATGTTTATTTGTTCAACATAAGCCAGCAAGCTACTGTCCAAGTCCCACTGCCACCTTATCGGTACCTATGTCACAAACCCCCAGTAACTGGCAGTCTTAGCAGTACTACAAAAAGAGACAGCTCAACACTCAAGCTGGCCCACACTTAACATTCACACATACTGCCAGGGAGCAAAATATCTCTTGGTCTTCAGGGCTGTTAACAGAATATGAGGCTTAGAGGTAAAATTGCTTCATTATTTCCAAATTCTTAAGCATGCTGCTAAGAAAGCCATAACATACTGTTGCACAAACTAACTTTACCATGCAAGCACTCCTTCTGCCATCCTCTGTTTTTTCCTGTTTTACTGTTCCTGAGAAACTGCATATTTCTTCCTCTGTCCCTGGCTCTTGTTTGACTTTCACTTGGTCAGACTTGAAGTTAACACTAGTTTTCTCAGCAGTTCTGCCCGAGGAGCCACAGCTAGAAAGATACCAGCATAAATAAGAGGAAAACTCATCAGAGCAAAAGACATTTAAGTGACCGTTTCCTGAACAATTTCAAAGGCAAAGCATGTCAGAACATTTACAAGATAGCTCAAGTTTACAAGACAGCAGAGAATCATAGTGAAAGAAAGGAAAAAAATAAAATAATCAATCTTCTTCATGTAAGCATTTTTCTATTACTGGGTCACAGTTATATCAAAGCCCTATTGACCCATTGCCAATTCATTTTTTTAATTCTTCGTGTCTGATTTTTCAGCCTGGCAGTGTTAATGTAACATACTCACCTTCCTCTGCTACCTGTGCTGGAGGTACTAGGTGGCCTCACAGGAGTGTGGGAGTTAGATAAACCTGCAAAGAAGCAGCATAGAAGTTGACTTGGTACAAATTTACATTCTGCAGTAAAATAAATGACTAGAGTTGAGTAATGCCAGAAGTGCTGCTAGAATATCCCAATTTAATAATTCACACAAGTCAGCTGCCCTCTCAGTCGTTTGGTCAGAGCAAAGGTCTAGCACACCACATTAAATAAAAAAAACAGACAACACACTGTTGTTAGAGGCCTGATAATTATTTCACCTAATCCAAAGAGTGCTATACCCTCAGCCCATTAAGTTCTCAAATTTTATCCACTGACATCCACCAATGAAATCAAGAAAATCTGTACGTTTTGCATGCAGGTTTTGAGAAATATAGTTAAGTTCCACTGCTGCAACCGTTCATGCACAGAATCTTACAATAATCTTGCAGAGAGAAGACTAAGAGAAACAGGTATCAAATGACCGAAATCAGCTCCTTACTAATAGAAATGGACATTTTCAATGTTTAAATAACTCAGCATTAGGTATTGGTGACTTAATTTGTTCACATGCACAACGAAAGCTCTATCATCAATTGGCTATACTTAGAATGACCTTGCTCAAATGATTCTGTCACTAACAGAATGGTCTAGCCAGTCATCATTTGGGGGCAATAACTGAACCACGTCCTCTGATGCACAAAAAAAAGAAAAAAAGGATTGTGGTAACATAGGACAAAAATATAGTCTATACATGTATCTGGAATACTGCATTCGTGTGCTAGCACTTTGTTACTATAAAGATATTTCTGAAGGAGAGTAAAATTTAAATTTCCAGAATTTCTTTCTCAGCAAAATAAATTTTAAACTAACAAAATATCGCTTCCCTTTTGGCAGGAAATGGTAGGTAATCATTTTCAACTTAAATACCAGAAATACCCATCACATTTACCTGATGACCCTGGAGATAGAGCTGAAGGTCCTGGGGAGGGATTCATGGTACTTGTAGGTTGTGGGGGTAGGTGGCTGCCTGAAATGTATCTGCTTAGTAGGTTATCTAAATTACTTGAACCAGCATCTTCAAGCTAAGAAGCAAAAACAAAAGTCTGAATCAGAGATGTCTAATTAAAGTTTCTTAATAGTTCCTCATCTTTAAACTATGGCCAGTTATCTTTACCAGAGTTGTTCACTATCCCTTCAAGGATTCAGAACATCAGCAAACATTTTTGTCAGGTCATAGAGATCAGTCTTTCAGAAGAGAAACCCACAGTCAGAAACCTAAAGTCAGATTTTTTCAAAAGCTCCTAAATATCTGAGTTCTTCCAGTATGGTCATAGGCTGCACTTACTCTAGGTGATTCCAGACTTTCAGCTTTCCAGATGTTCAGTGTGTTAGTCATACAAATGTTGTTAGTCATATGAACTACCAGATTACTAATGTTACAAGAGTTATTTCACAATTAAGATATTAAGGGAAACCACGAACTTGTTTTTCCTTAGCATGATGTGAAGTCTCCCTCCCTCCCATTCACTTTTTACACAGATTTTAGTATCTATTAAAAACAAGGAAACAGGTACCCTATTACTTTAACTGCTTAAAGCTATTAACCGCAAGACTGCATAACTGCAAATAATGTATTGAAACACACTGTATTCAAAGTGGGTTTTTATGACTGTGCAAGCAACTTGAAAGTCCTACCCAACTCTTTCATCAACTAAAATCCCTAACAGCTATTACATGAAGAGGTATAAAAAAAAAGAGTATCTTAACAGAATTCTGCATTTTCAGTGCACCTAGAAGTTGCATGTTTATATTTTAGACTATCCCACTAACAACTATTTCTAACTTGGTATATCATGAACTTTAGACACGTACAGCTAAACCAGTCATAACTAGTTATGCTTGTGTTTTGTTCTAATGACTAAACAAAGCTTCAGCACTGTAGATCAATCACATTGAGATGTGATCCTTTCCCCCTCCCCACTAGTCTTACATTAGCAAACTACCTGCAGCCTCATGAGAAAACTGAATGTACAACCCTTGAACATGACTCTCTATAGATTAAGAGTTAAAAAGTAGCTACTGATATTACAGCAGACCATCTGCTTGGATGAAATTTAGGTTTTGTTTTTAAGGTGACTGTTTCCTGTACCATGACCAAGTCTCCTGTGCTTCACATGGGCATTTCAACATAAATATTCTGTTCTCAAGATGAAGTCATGATCCTCCCCTCCGTGGCTTCTCAAATACTCTTGCAGAAAACATATTACTTTTACTTCCTTTGCGCCACTCATACATTAGATTATGCTTCTGACCTCTCCAAATGAGCTTGATTTCCTCAAAATCTACCCAGCTTGTGTGCAGTACTATCTACTGCCTCTCTGGGCAAAAAATACAGGGCACACACTGCAGTTCCAAGTCCGTGAGTACAAACAGCATGCAGATGAAGTGAACACTACAGAAGCAGAAACAGTCACACTCTGTGCAAGCAAGAATTTCCAGGCAGACACCACCACAGCTCAAGACTAATCACAGTGGCCAGCTTAAATGTTCTGCAGCATCTTCCAGGATCCAATGCCTAATGTAAATGCTGGCCTCTTATATACAAGGAAATGATTACAGCCACACTACTGGGGTACAGAGGAAACGTGAGGAGAGAGAAAAGCAGGGCAGTGGGACACCTTTTCTCTGTACTTCTTGCATTTAATTGTTATGTTTAGGAACATCACAGAGAAGCGCCAGGCAACTTTAACTCTGAATAAATTACCATTCAGGGCGTTCGACGTACATAACTATTCAACTATTATAGTGGTATCTACTCATGTGATAATCTTGTGGAAGAAAGGAAGTGAACACAGTACTTGGGATTAACTAATCTAAGTATGAATTTTACTATAGGACAGCCATTAAATACTCATTAATCTAAAGGTTAACACAGGTCAAGCAGGTCAGCCCTATATAGTGAAAACAGTTGCATGCCCAAGCCAAAGGCTGAAGATTTAAATTCTTCAACTTTAAGTGATAACTAACTATACCATTCCACAGACAAGTACTGGTATCCAAATAAAAAAAGATACAGAAAGGAAAGCAAATCATTAGTTCACCCACAGTGTAAGTGCCTGATCTTCTCCACTGACCTGGATGGGCGGAATATCTGGCAGGGAAGGTAAATTCTCTGGGTTTGTTACAGAAGGAATGAGTTCGATTGCTGTAACAGATGGACTTGTTGGACCACGGTTTGCACTCGCCATTGTTGCTGTAGTAGGACTAGTTGGATTAATAGTGGTGTTGTGCACAGAAACAACTGGAAAAGGCCCCGCGTGCCCAGGGTTAGAATGCTGTAGGAAAAGAAGAGAGACCATGACTGCATTACGGACAAATCAGACAGCCACTGCATGTAAAATTGCAACATGTGCATTATATGATAGTCCTCAACAACAAAAAAAAAAAAGGGGGGGGGGGGGGGAGGACGACAACAACATATAAACTCACATTTGTATCAACATAACCTGATAGCACTGAATGCAAAGCAACTGCTATGTTTAATTACTTGGAAAGAAAAAACACTTTATGTGGCTAGATATTTAAATATAGAGCACATCTTCCACCAAATTATTTTCCTATCTAGTTATATTTTTCTTAAAGCAATTACTTCTTCCAAAGACAACTTTAGAGTCCATGTCTGTCTACAATTTTTTTTTAATTTATTTATTTATTTATTTTTAGAAAAGAGTAACTGTTTCAAGTATTATAAAGTCATTTTTGGCTTTCCAGTCACATTAACATTCATTGTCAAGAATTTTTATTCTTAATGGTATGCAGAGCTCTGCATCATGCTTCAAGTTTGAATTTAAAAACACTTCAGAATTTGGTTTCATTAAAACCCCTCAACTACATCACTTTGAACTTCACTATTCTCGACTATTCTCTAAAAAACCCAAAAGCTGAATGTCAGTGAAAAATTAAAAAGGAAATGTTTTGTTTCCTAGAACTAAAATGCAATACAAACATTACAATTAATTTTCATTCTTAAGGTTTGAATTTTCTTATGTTCAGCAAAAATGTCACAGTACTGTATGCAACATGAAAAAGCATATAAATGTGTGTAGCTGTGAGTTATAAGTGTTACAGAGACACATTTACAGCTGGAGGTATCATCTATTGTAATGAAACTTTGGCACAATGGCACAAATGAAGCGTGTACACAGGATATACTTGTCTTTGAAGGTGAGGTTGCATCATGGAGTATTGTGGTCCATTGTGGCGTGGTATTCCTGGTATACGAGCAGCATTCTGAGCCATTCTCATCTGATGTGCTTGGAAAGCCCCACAGTTCATGTTACCCCTCTGCATGGTCTGCATGCTGATCAACCTGGGAGGCTGCAAGGGTTTTTGTTTTTTAAAATTTTTGCTTTTAACATGGAAAAAAGAAGCCAATCTCTTTCCACAGTAGTAGGTTTACTAGTTACATAACATCAAGAAAAGCCAATAGCTGTCACATTTAAAGTATGTCAAATTTCAAAAGATTTTCACGTTTACAAACTGCTTTTTAAGTTTATATTTGATAGGGCAATTTTAAGTTTTGGTGTTATGGTAAAAGGTGAAATAAGAACATATAAGAGACTTACCTGCTGCTGTAAGATTTGTGGACTCGTCTGCCTGGGAACTGACCCAGCTGGCTGTCCCATCCTCATCTGCTGCAGTTGCTGATGCTTTTGTGCATACACTTGCTGCTGCATATGCTGAAGTCGAAGCTGTGCTAGATTGATTTGTCCTGGAGCTTTGTTGATGTGGTTTGTTCCTGGAGGAGCTTGACCAACCACCACGTTAGGAGTGTAACTAGGAGTTGGTTTATTTTCAATGACAAGGTTACCTAAATAAAACAAAAAAAGAACTAGTAAACAGTTATATCTCCAACATCATCCAAAGGTTGATAAACGCAGAATATTCAGATGTTTCTAATTCAGTTTCCTCAGGGGTAGTAACAAAGCAATTTAAGTTGGAAATTTTCTTTTTAGGTCTCCATAACCACACACGAGAGAAGCAGTAAGAATACTCACACTACAAGAAGAAATTGCAAAACTAAAAACATGACCTGTGAGGAAAGAGTGAAAGAACTGAAACTACACAGCCTAAAAGACAAGACAGAGATGACTGTTCTCTGTGTTCACAACAAACAGACAAGATGAGAAACAAAATAGGAAAAAAGCATGTTGAGCATAAAGTTTCTATACCTAAGGAAGCAAAGCCCAGGAAAAGATATTTGGGGGACAGTGGAGAGTATCCCATCACTGAATGACTAAGAACAGGTTATACAACCATGACACAAAACACTGCTACAGGTGAGTCCCGCCTTGATACAATGCAATGGACCACATTGCCTCTATAGCTATCTCCAGTCCTATTATTAAAGGGAAAAGACAGAATGCTGATTTTTTTTCTTTGAACATGTACTCATTGGAATCTGCATGTCACTTCTTATTGAGGCTGACAGTTTCTGTTCCGTTTCCTATATAGCTTTCCCCACCTGACCTGGGTCCCTGTCAAACAAACTTTGAAGCTCTGCCCTGGAAAGCCTTGCTTTTTCCTTCTTGACTAATCTCCAAGAGAAACAGCGCTCAAAAATTGCTTGAGGAACTGTCCATGAAGGAATAGTGTCAATTTTAAACCATTACTTACACAATTAAAAGTTTGTTTATTTTGCACATAAAACCTCCTTGACTAAAGACAGGAACACCAAAACATAGCTAGGAGACTTATCGAGCAAGAAGCAAGTACATACAAAAGCATCAGGAAGAGCTGATATTTTTATCAGATTTTCTAATAGATTTTTATCCAACAGAAAAGTTGACAAGCAGGTGCTAGCAGATACCTCTGTCTCACTGTGCTCTCCCCACTAGCTCACCTCCCCTCCTCTCTCATTTAAAACTTGTTCTTTGAAAAGCTTAAGTGATTAGGGGATTAATTTGGAAGAAAAACTGTGACACTACACTGCTGCAGGATAAGGCAATAATAAAGAGGCTAAGATATTAAACACCTTACGTCCTTAAAAGAGCACACATTATTACTGCATCTGACAACAGCAGCAATGTGCAGTAATCGTAACTGCAAATGTCCCAATGATCCCAGCTGTCACTAAGCGGTCATGCAGTACATGAGCACTCAAAGCTCCTATCTCACAAAGACTATTACAAACTCCCATGGCAGCTAATGCTTTAGGGCAAAGAAAGAATAAATAGCTGCGCTCATAAGAACCATGTAAGATATAAAAGCTTACAGCTATGGTGCCATAACCTACCGTGTGGCAGTTGCAAGCAACACACACACAGGAACAGCAGTGTATCTCCCATTATGAGGCTCTGTTTTTCTTTACCTTTATAAATGTGTTGGACATCTTGGAATACAAAACTACTTAAACACTACTTCTTAATTCACTTGCCTCTCCAGCAATCACATGGACTGGCTTGGTACTTAGCCATGAACTTAGCTCATATCAAGTCCTCCTAATTATGCTTGTTCATGCAACTTGCAACACATTAAGACATCTAGTATTACTCCATACGCAGCTAAATACGACGTTCAGATAAGCAAAACTGATTCTATTTACTTGCCAAAAAAGCTTAACCCAGAAACTGAAGCACCCATTTAGCACTAGTGTGTTATACTATAACCATCAGAACCACTTTAAGAGGGGGGGAAAAAAAGGGCCATTCCTAGAACCATTCCCATTGGAAACCAAAACCTGAGGAGAAAGCTTTGCTAACAGAAAGAACAGAGCAGATAAGGAGGGTAATCAGGTCTAGATGGGTTATGTCAATAGAGTTTTGTTCTTCTGCATTAAGAGATGTGTTGCACTCCAATTCACTCATGTTGGATGAACACCCCCAATTCAGTCTAGTTTTTCAAGCAACACAGAATAAACAAACACAATTTTCTCACCTAAATTGACGACGTTCTTTGCCCAGAATGTAGGGTCACAATGGAAGCGTATTGCTCCATTGGCAGCTGGGACAGGATCACAACGTGCCTTTAAAATATGACGTAACTGGAATGTTATCTAATGGAAAACAAAAACAAGACTGTTGATGACAACAAAATAAAGAATGAGAAAGTTAAGAAGCGTGCATTTGCCCAACAAGTTTAGACTGCCAGATCACCAACGAGAACTGTCAATAGCAAGTTTGCTTAGTAGCTTGGGAAGTACTCAATTCACCACTGGAAAATCATCCACTGTACAACTAATTTTTTACTCAACTCAGAGGACTACAGAGAAGTACTGTTATACAATAATACAACTTCTGCAATGACTCAAGTGAAACAAATGAGGTACCTTTACAGAGCTTGACCCCATTCCTTCTACAATAATACTGTTAAGTCCTTAATTTACAAATGAAGTGGTGTAAAAGTTAGAAAATTTATCCCATTATTACAGAATGGTTTGTTTTGTTTTTTTAAATGAAGCATGAACAACTCACTGTCTCTTCCTTGGGTATAATCTAGTGAAGCTACACGATACTTAGAAAATTCTTTTGACTAAACATTCTCTGCACTGTACAGACAAGTTAGAGGATGCTTCCTTACCAGCCGTTTACTGTATAGCAAAGCAGTACTGCTGCCACTTGCAATAGCCCAATTAGTAAAGTTCATCACATGCTTCACTTGTCGCGAAAGACCAGTGATGTCATTTTGTTGTTGTATTAACTTCATCTGTCTCTCCTTTGTTACATTCTACAAAGAAACAAAAACTTTATTACAATGGGGGCTTCAGATTTATCAGGGAAAATGTAAACCACTATCACAGTGCTTACAGAAAAAAGAAATAAAGCAAAGCAGCTTATAATAATGCTCATATTCAGAGTGGCTAGAACCATCAAGTAATAATTCTCTATTGTTCCACTCTACCATTCTTCCTTGAAGTACCAAAGTGCAGGGAAAGTAGTGGGTTCAGAGAAGAGCCTCTGCTTCATTCCAGGAAAATATCAGCTACTAAACCAAGACCAGTTCTCTTCCTCATGTTGCCAGAGGCATAGCAGCCTGACAAAGAACTGGGGGAGTGACCCAGACTGGGGCCCAACAAAACTGCCAGCTCCAAACTGTTTTCAAACATGGAATGTGAGTTCTCAATAGGGGACTGGAAAGAGTGAACAACACTATTATTCTTTTTTCTTAACTGTACCTCAAGGTGCTGTAAAAGAGACTTTCCCTTTTTATTGATTTCATTGATGAGGGTGAATATAGCCACTTTGATTTCCTGTTCTACTCGTTTGTTAGTTTCATTTACTTCTTTTATCCTAAAAAAAGAGAAATGTATTGTCAGGCAGTCACTTTATACTATGCCACCATATACTAAACAACCCACGCATCTTCCCACCCTTGAAGAGTGAAGGTGCAATTTCTGTATTGAAGTAGTTCTGGTAAGTGCAAAATTTATAGCTTGTTTTATTTCTAACAGAGAAATCATAATTAATCAACTTTTTCAAAGAAGCCATCTAGAATTTCAGTTTTGGAAAAAAAATTAAACAGTCTGAGATCAAGATAATATCTCAGTTAACAACTTGTGTTTTACTTAAAGTAATATGAAACAGTCCTTGTGGTTTATACAGTTTATTTTTATGTTTACACAAACACACATAGAGACATACCCAGCCAAGACCACATGTGTGTGTATGTACACATAGATATTTATCTCCATATCATGTCTCTTTCACTATGAAGAGTTTACATATGATGCCTTAAACTTTTATGCTATTATATATTAACCAGAAAGGAAGTCAAGCCTGAATTTCAGATGGACCCCTCCACCTCCTCCGGAAAATCTTGTAACAAAAGGTTATTACATACCTGTAATCAATACACAATAAGGATATAAACATTTCACTAATGATTTGCCTGCCACTAGTCTACATTATTCTTTTGTGCTTCAGTACTACTGCCTTTCAGTTTTATATACCTCACACCTCTTCATCATTTCCATCATTGTCATTCTTCCTCAGTTTTAGTGTCTTCGTTGTCTCAACTTCTTCAGACTCAAGCAAATCATCTTGAGCTCTGTCCACAGAATTTGAAATGCAGCATTTCTTAAACTCCACTGTAAATTCTGGATTTATTTGATCCTATGCTGCCTTAATCTAATGACAACATAGTGTTGTTGCAGGATTCTTTACTTTGCTTGTAGGAGTCAGAGCACAATACCTTGCCATGAGCCAGTCTGAGTGCAAAGACTTAAACTGTCCTTTTTTTAAAGGGCTTCTTTGCTACTGGATCAAGCATCTGAACTTGTGATGTCATTCATCCTGATATGATCACAAGACCAATGCTCATTTTTCTGACAATGATCTTCATTGTTGGTGTCATACACCCTTTAAGGTATCTTAGACTCACGTGCTTTTTCGTGACAGAACCACCTGGTCTTCTACTCCAAAAAACATTCAACCAACCCTTCATTAAGTCAGTAGGCACCCGTCCTTGGCTTTGGCACCTAACAATTATTCCAGTAGGCAGCTATTCCTTCAACACTGTTTTACGCTTCATGATCACATATGATGGCAATTTCATACCATCTGCTGACAGTGACATGATTATTGTAATATACTTTTTTTTCCCATTCTCTGAAGCTTTTATGATAACAGATTTTGTGCCCTACTTCAACAAAGTAACTGAATGACATGTCAAAGCAAACTAGTGTCCTAGTGTCCCACTTGCACTACCCATTTGGCTCAGCAGATCATCATGATCTTAACCCAATCACATGCTGCAGAAATTCACTGACTTTTCAGTGAAGACAGAAACTCTTAGGCAAAAAACCATCACAATATGTTACTCATACATGCACCACCCATTATTGGCCTTTAATTCTTACCAGAGACTGTTTTATGACATTTCTTGAGCTTTCGGTGTGAGAGACTGAAAGAGTTAATGTCTCAAATATTGTGGTGGGGCAAGTTCTGCTTAACAACGAAATCTGCACAACAAGGAACTGCATAGCAAGGAACCACAGGTGAAAAGAAGCCCATCAGCACCGGGAGGTCTTGCTGGAGGGTGCATAGCTCCAGTGTTCTGATAATGCTGTTCTAATATGCTGAGCAGGCCAATTCACCATGCCATTTTGAGAGGATGTTCTGATACGCTAAGCAGGACAGCTCACCATGCTGTTCTGATACACTGTTCTGATATGCTGAGCAGGACAGCTCACCATGCATGAAGAGATCACATCTGCAGGGAAGGGGAAGTTATCCCCCAAACAACTCCCAAGTCCCAAAGGCTCACTAACTGCTCATGACACCTAATTTGCCTAATAAGTTGAGTGTCTGCCCAAAGGAGGGGCAAGGATGATAAAAGGACACAAATGAAGCCCCAGGTACATGCGTCCACCGGGACTGGACCCCTCAGTGGACTGGACCCCTTGGCTGACTGAACCAACACTGGACCCAGGACTGGTGAAATCTTTCTCTTCCCCTTTTTCTCTCTCTGTCTTGTTTCTCTCTTTCATTTTTCATAATCCCTACACCTCATCCCTTTAAGACATAAACCATTGACCAAGTCTGAGACTAGGAGTGGATCCAGCTGCCCCTGGGCTCCTCTCTGTGGAGGAGTCTAGAAAGCAAGGGGGTCTGCTCTGAACCTCCTGACCCAACGGGAGTGATCATCTTCTCTGAACTGATGTATATGGTTACCACGGGTTGCACAGGTCACTGAGGTAGTTCCATGCTAATTCCTCTTGTGAGAAACCCCACTACCTACTGTTATGCCTCCCAAGTTTAGGTTGCTTCTGTCATAAATAAAATGTTTAACTGATCGTTTGGTGTCGTTTCACCTTAATTTACCCTGAGGGAATTCTGAATTCAACACAACTCCCTGGTCTATCCAGTGCGGGTCATGACATTCAGTTTAATTATTTCCCACTTAACTAGGTTTGTGTCATCTTCAAGCATGTAACAATTCTACAGCTGGTCCTCCTGCTTCACGATGGTGTTCTCTTTGAGGTTCCTTCAAAGAACTCCATGCCAAATGAGCACATAAAAATTTCCATTTTCATTGCTTCCATCTTCACACATTTGCCTGTGTCATGTCATATGTTCTCCTTCCCTTACAACTTTTTATTTTTTAATGTACATGGTACCACTGGGAGTTAAAAATCTGTACCAGAACTTCTCCTTATATATCTTTGGTAGACTTCCTTCTACTCTTGTACTTCCGATTTCCAGATGATCTGGCATGTTGCAAATGACTTAAAAGTTGCAGAAGGCTCACAAAACCACTGAGAATCACAGTGGAATTCCCTGACCTCCAGCACACCATAACACAACAAGTGGGTGAAAAGCCAGCAGCAATCACGTGCTCTCTCTGTTTCTATATTCAATGTTCTATATGACTTGGAATATAAGCTAACCCTGGAATTCTTAAGTGAAACTACCTAAGGAAAAGCTTGTCTTCCTTTCAGATAATTACTGTAAGTTTGTTTGCCTAATTAAAAATAATAAAAAATTCCATTCAATTTCAAAACAAGTTTGTTAGAGGCATTCATATGGAACAAAAATATTTCAAGAAAAATTTGTTTACCTCTACAGACAACATTCCTGTCACCTAGAGCTGAACTTAGCAGAAACCATAAGATGTGTTCGCCTTGCTTTTTTTATTCCTGTTCTTTTTTTCCCCTTTTTTTCCTCCTCCCTCCCCCAAGTGTAATAAATGTGTCACATCTTTGGTTCTACTCAAAGTTGCCACAAAAGACATCATTTTTGACATTTGTTTCTTGTAACGACTTCCAAAAGATGCACAGTACTGTACATAAGAAAACATTACAAAAAGTATTTAAGTCCAATACAACTAAGGATATAGAATCAACTAAAACGTAAGTATAATTCTAGTACCATCATTCATCTTACTGTGATTCATTAAAAAGGCAATGTAATAGTAACCGTTAATAATTTGGGGGTACTTACCTATTCTGAACTTGGGTTGCTGCAAAATTTACATAATTCTTCTTCTCAAGAAGTTTGGCCAACAGGTTCTCAATTGCACCCTTCTGGTTCTGAAAAGCTTCTTCCAGAAACTGATACCTTTTAAACATGCAAAAGAAGATATCAATTACCAAGGAGTAATGTGCTGAAACTAAGAGTCCCAAATTTAGATGTAAAGCTACAAGATTTTGAAAAAAACGTGACAAAACACACAGGAAAAAAATCAAAGTATACGTATGCTAATCAGTGTGCAAAATGTTTCAGTACTGATAAAATCCTTACTAAGCATCCAGAAGACTAAACTTCTATGGATCACTTATTAATTTCAACTACACAGGGAGACAATGCACTGCATCGTTTCACAAGCTATGGAAGCTATGGAACACCAGCTAAAGGAGATACCAGAAACTTCAGAGTTTGACAAATCATATTGTTAACATTAGATGAGGAAAATGCACTAATAGCTTAAACACACATTAGATGATGCAACCCCTGCCCCGTCCCAGAAAAACAGTTTTTCAGCTGAGATTATACTGCTCATATTTGACTGAATTAATCTGAAAGAAAATATTCCTATTAAAAAAATCTTTTTTTTTTCCCCTGTGTTTTTGGTACTTCCCAGTGAAGAACATGTCATTCCCTTCCAAGCCCTTCAACCAAACAGTTATTGTATCAAAAGCACCTCCCATTACTTCATCTGAAAACAGTGCAAGTAGCTACATCGAAGGAAAATAATGAAATTAGCTGTTTTCCTAACATACTATGCATCAGAAGATGAATTAATAATGCAACAGAAGCAAAACACCTATGTTGGAAATGGCAATGGGAATTAAGTAGCTTCAAGAGTTTTCATCTTTTCTGATTGACTGCTCAACTATCAAAAGATTCCCCTCAAAACCGAGGATTCCTATTAGTCACTTACCACTTCTTGTCTTGGCAGTAAGTAAACTTCATGCTCCTGAAATATAATTTGTTAACAACAGGGAAAACTTAGGTTCCCAGAACGTCTTCCCTTCTTCACTACACTAAATCCCAACATTCAAATTGGCAGAAAACTCTTACAATTGAAGTGAAACATTTTATAAGCTGCATTAGAAGTAACCTATACTATCTCCCAACCACAACTGAAAAAGAAAGTAGCATCATCTTTTGTCAAAAGGAGAACATTACAATCTAATCTAACAGGAAAAGACTGGATATATGAGCAAATTTACGGTAACACTGTGTCTTGATTCAAATTACTCATAATTACGATAACAGACTTCGGCAAAGAGAACACTATTCACAACAGAAATGACTCTGCTCCTGTTCATTCAGTTTGTACCAGCAACAGACAAGTTTCAGCTACAAGAGTTTAGATTCCTCAGCCTTAATGTTAGAACGTTGCTTTTTCTAAGTACAGTCTAAAGTTCTTGCAGACAGACAGCATCACAAAATTTTAGGTCCTATAATGCAAAAAGTAGCATTACAAAAGCCCAACGGCCACAAAATTTGTGATGTTTGGAGATCTGCAGATTTGCTAAAACTATTTTCATGAAGTTGAAAAACAGATTTCCACTTTAAGGAGAAAAAAACCTACATTTAACCTAGTACTGCTAAAATTTTGCTGTAGCTCCTGCTACAGCCAAATTTTTATTATTTTTTTTTTTTTTAAATACTGTATTGTACTTCTAGCTTCCAAAGCGTGTGGACTGAAAACTACCTAAACTAGAGGAATTGCACACCATTAGGCTGCTAAAAAGAATGTCAGCTGTCTACAGAATCACCAGCAATTCTTTCACTTGAAATCCTGAACCGAACAGTAGACCATATTGCTACTGAAATGGTAGGATTCATCCTCCTCTGGTGCAAACTATTAGGATTTCAGGTAAGAAGTAAACAGGAGATTAGAGTCAATTCTTGTTTCCACCTGGCATGATTTTCCTTCAATGATTTAGGGAACTTCATAAAAATCTCAGTTGTACTTCATGGCAGGTGAGGCAGTCGCCCTAATCATCTGTAACTGACATCTGCAGACAGAACAATTTTAAAAGAATATTCTGCAACAAAGCATGTTAATAGCAAAGTATTCCCTTCTCTTACTGGAAGAGAACAGGTAAGTAGAACAAGATACATCTGTTAATCAGTTAGCATCATGCGCAAAATAGATGCAAAGAAACCAACTAGAAAAAGTTAGCTAACATATCCTAGGAGACCACGCTTTCTGAACAAGTATGCCAGGATATTTATGATCAAGCCTATGAAAGAACAGAGCAAGAATATTCGAGGTTGTTAATATTTTAATAGTACTAATTTCAAAAGCAGAAGCTCTCCATTAGGCTGCTGTTGCAGTCTATGAAAGTAATCACTACTCTAGGGAAAAAAAAAACAACAAAACCCACAAACAAAACCCCACAACACTAAATTCAATATTGCAATATACTGCCAAGCACCTCTATAAAGAAGTTATTTGTAGCCTGACTAGGAAATGCAGTGCTGCAGTGGCTGATAAATTCATATTTATCCCCAGATTCTCTATTATAGCACTGCAAAATACTTTTTCAAACATTCAAACAACTATATGACAGAACTGCTAAAGAGCAGGAAGTTTTAATGTATTTTAAGAGGTTCCAACTTTTTTCTCACAGCTAAGAGAAATGCAAGCTCTGGAGATAAACCCCATCAGTTCTTTTTACTTGGAATGAGGCAACTTTCAACAACTAAAAACAATTTTTCTGTCTGTACTAGAAGAATACATTAATCTATGAGGCAAAATTTATAACTCCTTTTACAAAATTACCCTAAATTGAAAGACTGTTGCATAATAAAATATGCCCTTTCAAAAAATTACCTCATCCATGACTCAATATCACTTTTGCTTCTTTACAGCACCAGGTGTTCAGGGCTGTAACGATTTCTATTCAAGTCCTGAATAGAGTGACAGCACTGGTAAATGCCAGGCAAGTTAACACCTTAATCACACCAAATCACTTCAGACCATGTTGTTTTGAATCTGCTCTTAAAATACTGACAAAGCTCAACCAACGGATCACTTAAAGTTTTCAGTACTCCACACAGATTCTCCTTTGCAAGGGATCATTTCAGCCTGACAAAGAGTAAATACAACAGTATTTAACGACACAACTGTTTTACATCAATGCCATTTCATCCTCTGAGAAACTGCACCACAGGAATTAAGACATGGTAATATTTGTACCTGTGTTCTTTGTGTTCCAGTAACTGACAGTCTCTGCATGTCAGCCTGTCACATGTTTCACAGAAAAGTTTTAACTGCTCTTGTTTGTGGACAGGACAGAAAACAGGACGTTGACCAGATGCTCCCACGGCCTCTGTTTTTAAAAATAAACCATTTGTGCATTTTAAAATAAAATTTAGACAATCTGAAGAGCAAAGCAACTAACTTCCAAGCTAAGTAATAACTAAGAATTTGGACAAAGACAACTACAGACCTGTTGTTACCCTAAAGTTACTGTGAATACATTCTCATTGAAAAATTTACAGTGCCAGTGTTTTATAGTTGTTTTCGCTTTATTGTATTCAAAGAGAAGGAATTCCTCTCCTATCACAAAAACTCAAAAGACACTGGCACCTGTGAGAATGTAAAAACTGTACACAAACACTAGGATCGTGTACACATGTTTAAAGATTAAATTGCCTGTAATTTCACCTCTGACATACTGAAGGATGGATCAAACCTCACAAACTTAGATAGTGTCAAACACCCATAGGTTTTCTAAATTATCACTTCAGAACCTTTATAAACCTCATTCAGTCATATGCAACTGAAGTGGTAAATGCAAAGCAAACATTGCCCATGTTAAAAGCTACTTAAACCCCAGCTAAACTGCTTAACTTTTCCACTTAAGCAAATAACAGGTAATGTCAAAAAAATAGTTCTGAGTTTACAAAAAAGTGCTGCACAGTCTTCTAAAGATATTTTGAGCTTAGCACAGAGGAAAGCAGCCTTTGGAAGATACAGCAGGTAAGGTTTGAAACATTAATGTCTTCCTCAGTCTCCACCATTTCTGAAGCTTGTTATATCATGCAAGTTATTGTAAAGAAAGAGAGCTCATGAATCTACAGCTGACACTCATTAATAGAAATTTAAAGTCTCCAGTGCATATCTTAGATTCTAACACAAAAGCACAGAACAAGCTCATCTGAGAAAATAATGAATAGTCATTCACCACAATCAAGAAAGTTACTAAGGATCGCTGTATGTCAGGTCAAAGGAAGGCTATGTTCCCGCCATGTGCTAGCATACCAACTACACGTGAGCTTCCATCTTCATAAACACTAACCTAAATTTCTGATAGAAAGTTTACTTTATGGGAACCATCATTTTTTGGCACCTCTGCACTAAGATTACTGAAGGGGAAGCGAAGCTATAGTATCACCTTGACATTCACAACATAGCACACCTAATGAAAAACATTAGTAATTCTTTGTAGGGCCCTGTAATTCGATTTCACCTTAAGGGTATCTTGTCTACTATGATTAATACATTTAAACTTAAATAGGTAATATTTCTTATTAAACAATACTCATTAAGAAATACAGGGAAACCTCTCAAAAAATGAAGTTTATTTGATAGAGCAGGTGAAATAAGATCATTGTCTAAAAGAACTAAGCTCAACAGCAAACTTTTAAACTATTAATATGATTTTGACAAGAGTTGGCAGACAGCAAAGCAGTGTTACTCCTTTGAAATGGCACAATGAAACAACCATGAAGATCTTAATTTATTTTAAACGTAGAGAGTGAGCAAAATGTCAAGATATCTCTTCCTCAATATGATCAGCCTTCATATACATCCAGACTGTGTAGAACCTACAGGTCTTCTAATCAGGATTTTTATCCCATTTACAAATAAAATCTTCTAAGCTAAAATCCAGTTACCTTTTACTTGTTTTGAGACTGTTTTCCACATTACTTCAGTAGGTTACAAACGACATATGGTCAAATGATAGTTTAAGAATTAACTTCTAATAAAGCTGCACGCCTAAAACTGTACGCACACTTTGCACATTCGATTTTGCTAACTGAGATATTAAACCTAAAATAAATTCAAATTCCACATTTACTCAGCAATATCAATACAACAGTAACATCATATTGAATATGACTATAAGCTTATCTGTATATACTTCTCTACTGGGAGAACTATAATTGTCCTTATAACCAAGTACAGCAAAATGTATAATTTAATTTCCTTGACCAATGGATAAGATCACAAATATGTCAGTTCTCTCCAGATTTCAACCCCTCCATTTAGTTAGTTATTCTACTGAATAAAAGGATTATTAAGAATGGATCTAAATCCTTTCCAAAGACTGTGGTCTCATTCTGTTTCTTCCATACTTATGGTGTTTTTTACAGTGGACATCAAACTGCACAAAGTATTAGCAAATAACCCATTTTAGTTTAAAATTTAGGTTTTCCCTCTATTTTTAGACCTACCAATTTTGCACTGGTAACTTTTTACTAAACTTTTCTCAAATCTTTGGGGAAAGCCATCCAGCTTGTTGTTACCTAAATAATCCTCCCTCTCTCTTTTGACATGTGCCAAAGAGAAAATGTTTTTACTACAGGCAGGACTAAATGATATCCAAACACTCACCTGAAGATACATCCTCTTTTTTTCTGATCATATGATCTTTAGTAAATTTTACACGCTGATGAGCTTCTATGCAAGTCTTGCACAACCATTCCCCACACTCTACACAAAATCCAACAGCACTAGCATTATCTTCACAGCTTGTACACACCTGCAAAAGGGGAACAGTCAGTTACCATCATTTTCCTGGAAAGCATTAACATGTACAGAAAACAAAACCAGCATGTGAATTGCAGCAAGCAGGAAACTGCCATACCTGTTCTGACTTCTCATCAGAGCTGCTTGGCGTTTCTGACGTGTCTTTTACAAAGTAGTTATCCACCAGATCTATCTGTCTGCATTCTTGGCGGCATATCGGACATCTGATTACGCCAACTGCAAAACAGAAAAAGTCTACTGTCCAGTCTGTCTCAAGACAAGCATCAAGAGAGGTGTGCCTAGATAGTCAGGTGTGACACTAGTGATGTTCATGAAAATGTCCAAGTAGCAGTGTGTCACAATATTCTCCCAGACACAACAGAGGATGTTTTCTAACATAACCTATTTCCATGAGGTCAGTGAGGCAGAGGCAGCAACAAAAACTACCTGAAGGTTCCAGTGTTTTTTCAAATAGTGTCCTGCAGGGAAGGCCAATACCAAAACACACACGACTTGATAGCAAAAAATCCTCTCATGCCAACTACATCTGCCTTTCTTCAGCACATAGAAAACTTTGCTCATATCGATGTAAATGTAAACACACATAGCTTCAACACTGGATATCAATTAGACTAGTTCCCTTCCAGTATCCTGCTTTTTTATGCTCTGTAATTGCTAAATTAGAGTTTTAAGTCCTCAGCAGGGCTGAAAAGAAGTTACTACATGAACCAAATTCACATTTAAAGATGTTCTATGAACAACCTACACTAAAGGTTTAAAAACTTATTTACCACTAAGGTAAGTGCTTAACACTGTCTTCCCACAGGTGTCATCTAGTCTTAAATCAACTTCCTATACAATTTTATTGTGAACATAATTTTCAAGGAGAAGCTTTCAAATTGACTAGGTATTTCTATACACTGGGACACCTGAAACAACTTTGAAAAGTAACTGTAATTAAGTGATGCTCAACTCCTTTGTGGATATTCAGATAGAACAGTAAGACTTATTTCAGGAGATTAATTACATTATAGTAAAATAGCATTAATTTTTTCAAGTGCTAAAATTAACAATGTCTTCAGAAGACAGAAGATTCACTGCAGAGCAACAAGAATAATCCAACTAAGAATTCCCTGTCTCATCAAACCAAACACGCTTCAAGAGCAGGATGTGAAAAATAACCAGTATTTCAGTACCTACATGTACAAGAGCTTTCATATACACAATGAAGCCTCTCGCATATGGAGAGCCTTCAGATCTTCTTACTACTGAAAGACAAAATTCTTTAGGGAATACTATATAAAAGCCATCTCTATCAGCTGATGCGTATAGACTTACAGAACAAAAATGTCAAACATTTGCCATTAAAATTATTCTATCTACAACAGACCACAGCTAAACCTGACTTTTAGTGCTGCCTTGGGTTAATCACACAAAACACTGCAGAAAAAGAAGAAAGAAAAAAAGCAGCCCAAGATCTATAAACTTTATACAATGCAAAGTCAAATTCCACAGATGCAAACTGCCTCCTGTAAGGCAGGTTTAGTTTTGGTTTTAAACTAGACAAAACACTGAAAGCTTGAATAAAATAGAACGATACAACTGGCAGTCCATGGGCTGCATTCTGACCACGGATAATTCTATCTTGCCCATTTCTTCTGTCCAAGAAGACATAGGGAACAAACAGGTAATCCATAAATACTGCTCTCTCAGTCAAACACTGACTTTTTGCACCTCCATGTTCAAATACAGTTTGCACACAAGGTGCCACCTGTGTTCTGCACATATCTCAATAGATCACAATCCTAAGACAAGACCTTGCAATTCTCATTCAGTATATTAAACTTCCTTTTCACATCTCAATACCCATTATTTCCAACAGTAGCTTTCCAGTATTATACGAGCCACTACACATCCCATACTCACTCATATCCTGGTCGTTTAACCTAATATAAAACAAATTAATGCAGCATCATTTGTACTAGAAACCAAACTGCAGTACTGAAAAGATACAGATGTGGCTCATTTTGAGAGGGGAGAGGGAAAAGTAGAGAAAAATCACACTGAAATAGCATTTACATAGAAGAAAAACAGAAAGAAATCCTTACCTGTCAAAACTTGAGATAATTTGCAAGCTAACAAAGTTTATGGTAAAAATTTAATGAGAATGTATTTTAGGACAAACTAAGGCTCAAATGTTTATATAACCTACTAGAAAAAACAAGGTTTCACTGCCAGTTTCAGTCCAAAAAAATTCTTAGGTAAGAAAATTAAAATGAAGTAAAAATATCCCACTTATACTCCAGCAGAACTTATTACATTGTTTTTCTGCATAATTTTAAATTAGAAGCTTAATACTGTTTAAAAAAACAAACCCAAATCAAACACATTAGCCCTAGTACACACATTTCCACTGTAACTCTGCTTTCAAAACAGGCATGTAACTACTTCCAAGGAATGTATCAGACAGCACACAACAAAAAAATATTGTTAACAGATCAATTTTTTTCTAAATCACATCTGAATTAGAATTAGACATATTCATAGAAATTATGATGGTCAGATTGGTTTATGATGTCCCCCCAATCCTAATTACTACCACAAAGACTTCCTATGTTCTCAGTGATGGCTTCCCACTATTTTGAAGCCATAAATCGATATCCACAGGTTAACATCAGCAATAAAGTGAAGAGCTGAAAATCAGGAACTTTTCAAATCCCATATAGCTCAGTTTCACCTAACCATAAGACAGAAATGCTTCTTCCCTGGCAAAAAATTTTAGAGGAAATAGTAAGTATTGACCGCATCACATGAAACTCTGCACTGAGGGTCTAAAACATTTTAAACAGCAGTTCATTCCTGACTTACAGTACACGATCATCACAATATAGTCATCAGCATTAGCGACAGGAACACAGTTATACTCCCCCCCCCCCCCCCCAAAGCATCCCACAAATATCACCAGCAATCCACAGATACTCCTGTGAATATCTGTACCTTCGTGAAGAAATCCAAGAACAATCAGCCTTGGACCTAAAAGGCCACAGAAAATGATGAACTATTTTACAAGAGATGCAGATAACAGAAGTGGGCTTCTAAGTTCTTACTCTGCATTTAAGACGACTGATATCACTGGTTTTTCTACTTGTTTATATCACAAACCTCACAATGGTATATAAGACCCATAACAACCATGAGCATAAACACTTATTACCTCTTTTCCACAGTACTTGACATACACAGCTATACATATCAAATTTTCCCCTCCCTGCCATTTCCAGTAACTGTGGTGAAATGAACTACATCCTACTCTCAATTAATTGAGCAGTTAAGATCAGATTTACTTTTTGTCACACAATTCTCCAGACTTTATACAGAACAGCAAAAATCTTTTCAGTCCTACATGTTTACTGTCTGCCATCCACTGCTACATACAACATGTAGCCTAAACTGAGTTTTGTTTCTCTCCTTTTACCCTACCTCTGGCTGATTTAAGTGAGAAGCAGGAATAATTTCTTACCCGGAAATTTGGTTTGAGAGTCACCAATCCAGCAGGCAGGAAAAGCCTGCCTCGCATTGTCAACCCCACTCAAAGGGAGACAGGTTTCACTTGCCATCTTCTCACATCATGAGCCATTCCTCCCTACCAGAGTTTCCAAAGCCTGCAACAGAGGGAGAAAAGAAACTCCCAGATTCCTTGAGACATGCTCCTAAGGAGTCTCCTGACACAGTCAGGAGGAGCAATTAGTCCAAGACACTACTCTGAGCTGAAGAAAACCACAAAGGAAGATGGACAGAAGCATATCCCTGCAAGAAGGCAGTCAGGGATGGATCTGTAAGAACTATGGCAGGAATTAGCCCTGGGGAGCTGCCTGAGCCACCCTGCACCCCAGCTTTCTCCAGCAGACTGATGGGACTCCAGGCAGAGCCCACAGCAGATGGAATCAGGAATGCTGGCCACATCCCCAAAACGGTCACTACCCTGAGAAGGGCTGACCCTGCCCTGCATGGGAGTCCACATCTCTGCAAATCAGGCTGTGGATCACAACTGCAAAACCAAGGAAAAGCCACACAACAAGAACATTTTGGTACAGCTCCAGCTCTCTTGGCAACTCCTGTCAAGGTTATGACCTACACTTCCAACCAAAGCAGAACACAGAATACCTCAGGTGAAGAGAAGAGTTTTGTCAGAGCAAAGAGAGGCAAGTCGCACAAATTTTACTATGCAACACGTGTTGAACTGCTGGTTATACAACTGCTAGAAGTCACATCTTCCTTACATTGCACATTAGACGTTCTTATTTGTCAAAGACTTTATTAAGAACACTAATGAGAGTAGCATCTATGTAATCCTTTTAACTGCTTATGATTTAGCTAAAGCACACTAAACTAGACCACAGACATCAAAGGATGTCAGAAAGTGCAAAACTGAAGTAAATAGAGGAGAAAAAGTAATTCTGTTTTCATAAAAACAGAAAGACTGCTAAAACATCTGCAACATAATCCAGCAGCAAATCACGATGGAACATTTCAAAGAACTTAAGATTTTTGAAAAGGAGATGCTTTTAATCTACCATTGCCAACTAACACCTAAGCCTGCAACAAAAGTATTTTTCTTAATTGTAACTCTGAACTATGAGAATTACCTTGTATATGGTTTTGTTTAAAGTTTCCCAAGGGTAACAACATTTCTCTGATGGCTATTTGTGCACATCTCAAAACAGGCAATTTTTTCCAACAGGTTGACATGACTATGAAAGCCTTCATCTTGAACTAGTTTCAACAGGAAATGTATTCAAAACTTCCTTAGAATTCATTTCTCAAGTCTGACATCTTAATCCTGACAACACTACAACTCTTCCAAATTTTAAAAATGCTTGAGAGCTACAGAGATGGAAGGAGAAAGGCTTGATTCTCTATACTTCCAGTCTTGTAGGATCAAACCAGAGAAACCGTCTCCAGAGAAAGCTTATGTCAAGTCTTCAGCTACAATACTCACTCCAGCTTAATATTAAGGAATTCAGACTCTTGGTACTTTTAACATAAACTGAAATCAACTGATCTGTCCCCAGTACATCTTTCCTAGGGAAGACACATCCTGCCCAGTAAGACAATATGTGTTCAACTCATACCTACTACTTTTGCACAAGAAGAAAAAACCTGGAATTTTCTGAATATTATTCATTGCTCCCTATGCACACTTCTAAAAATTCCCTTCTGGAATTTCATCAGATGTTTCAGAGACCATCTGTAGAAGAGCAAGGCTTCCTGAGCCAGTAAGAATCAACCTGTTTCCTAGCCAAACCCACATACTACCATCCTCTCGATCTGGTCTTCTAGTTTTTGTTTACAAACACTAGAGAGAAGCTGGCTGGGAGCCTCCAGCACTGTAGCCCTGGGGTTAGAGAAAGGGGAAGTGGGGAGGAAGAAAGGGGAACACAGTTAGAACTAGCCATGGAAACTTACCTACTTGCTACAAACATTATACTAGCTAAAGCAAAATAGCCAATTTTTGTAAGAAGCTTCCATACTAAAGCATCCATACATTCACTACATTCACTTGTTGACTTAACGTATAAGTTTACTTCAGCCAACTTAAAATGAACATGTCACGGCCTAACCAAACACTTCTTAAACCTCAGAGAGAACAAAAAGCCATAATGGAAAATAAAGTCACTGAAGTTCTAACTCCAAGACAGCTTTTGACAACAAAATAAAGGGTATTGCTGATGGTGCGGAGATCATTGATCTCAATGGGGGAGGGCATGGCAAGCACACGATGTACACGATGAAGGGATAAGATGCTACAAAAAGCACTTTGTACGTCAGTAGCACCATTCACCACTGGATCCCCTCCACCACTGGGCTAACGTAAGGAGTCTTTCCAGTAGTTCAAAATTATAAATTCAAAGTATCTCTCAAAGTGTATTCAGATATTGAACCCAAACACTTGCATTCCTATATATCCCTACTTACACAGTAAAATTTGTATTTTCATAAGATCCAACTCCTTTAACATAAGCTCTGGTCTGTAATACAAAAATCTTTATAAATTCTTTAGTCACTTTATGACATTCAAGAGTACTAAAACCCTAAAACACGAGTATAAAAAAGTAACTTTGACCTCACTTTGATACTCTAAAATACAATGTTTACAGTACCTTATGGAAAAGAAGTTGAACAGGAGTCAACAGCACACTCTTCAGCAAAAAAGACCAATGCATCCCAGGCTGCATTAGCAGGTACAGCCAGCAGGTCCAGGACAGCAATCCTTTCCCTTTTCAGCACTCTGGGAAACCACACCTGGATACCGGGCCCGTCTGGGACTCCCCAGTACAGGACAGACTGACAAACTGGGGCAAGCCCAGAGCAGGGCTGGAACACACAACACATGAGGAGAGGCCGCCCCTCTCAGACCCGGGACCTCACCACTGCCTGCAACTGCCCGACGGGGCAGCAGGGCAGAGCCAGGCTCTTCCCAGGGGTGCGCAGAGAAAGGACAGGTATTAACACATACAGGCAGGAACAGGGCAAAACTTGCTTCAACACAATGTATTTCACATATTTACAAGGATAGGCAAACACTGCAACAGAGGCTCAGAGAAGTTGTGAAGTTGCCATCCCAGCAGACAAGGCCCTGAAGAACCTCCTCTAACCAGACCTGCTTTGAGCAAGAGGTCGAGCTAGACATCTGCAAGTCCCTACCAACCTATGCAATACTGTGCTCCTTCAAGAATATTCATTTTAAAGAAATGGCTCAGATTTTCTGTTGATACTTAGGAGACCTCAATTAGCACTAGCCTAAAACTCTACCACACCATCCATTGATAACCAAATCATCAACCTCTACAACCCTAATTACTGTTGAGTGAACAGCATCATTTTAGACACCTGGTTTTAAACACACATCTTTGTTTCCTGTTGAAATGTCTCAGGCTGATTGCCAACACAAAAGTACTAAACGAATAAAAGAAAATTCAAAATCCTTTCAGATGTTCACATTTTTATAATGATGATAAAGCTTCACAGTTCAGGAAATATTTGCAAGCACTCATGCAATCTAGTAACTCAAGCTTCCGTTTTAAGTTCAAACTTGGCATGTATGCAGTCCTCTAAGGAATGAATCTCTGCCAGGTTTCATTTATTGGTTGAGAACACCAATTGTACTTACTGCACATGCATAATACTTACTTCTCTCAAATGTAAGGGTCAAAACACGATTCTACATAGCCATACATCAAACACCTTGTTCTAGTTTCAGTTATTAGACCTTGAAACAAACCCTCACGGGGCAAGTGGATGACACAGTCAGACTAAATATCAGAATACATTAAAAAATAAACTAACTGCTTTCAAGGTCCACTCCTAACTCAGCCTTTTTTTTCTTTTTTTTTTTTGACAAACAATCCCTGCTTATATCACAGCTGTCATGCACTGAACTGACAACACATCATATTTTATATGAAAAACTGATTTATAGCAGTCACAGACATCAATTCTTATAAAAATAACACATACCTAGAATGTTCTCAAAAACATTATTTTAAAATACACTATTAACTTAGACTGAAATTTAAGTTTCAGACCAAGATGTTTAGTAAGTCCAGAATATGAACTGAACATTTTTCAGGACTCAGCCTTTGCTGGGCTCCAGCATATATTCATGACCCTCATTCATCAACACAGGAGAAAGCTAAAGAATCAAGAGAGTTCAGGTGATGTGTACTAACATTCACTGAAACTAATATGGCCTGCATTTACATAGCCTAAGCAAACTATTTGATGCAGGAATTTTCAGCTTTCTAGACTAAATACAGTAACTACTACCGAACTCGGTTTAAGTGCTATGTCACATTCTCATAGACATCATACCATTTTTATGTCCCCCTTCCAAAGCAAATTAAAAAGTTACTACGTAATTTAAGGTCTAATACACAGTTTCTAAATACACAAACACTGGGTATGGGAGTTGAATTCAGCGTATCAAAATAATTTACAATACTATACAGTATAGGAGTCAGTAGTAAATATATTATTCCTCAAATTATACATACATGCACATTAACCAATTGTGTATGTTTCCCTGAGGCCCTCTGAAAGCATCTTGCAGCTCTTTTTTAGTTTTTCAGCCTAATGAATACTGTGACATTCACAAGGAGCTGGGAGAGACACACATTCTCTCTATTGAGGTAATCTTCTTAAGAGAGATTGTAAATATCTCGGTGAGGTAGTGAAACCTCAAAACAACCTATCGTCCCAGGAACAGCAGTGGGTACGTAAAAAGTTGTTTTGCAGTATCTGTAACTATCTGAAATCTCTAACTTAGAAATAAACATTTTTCAGAATACTGTGATACAAATACAAGAAGGCATTTTCTTCTAACCTATTCAATCTGAAAGAAAGAATCCAGTTGGACAGCTGAAACACCAGGAGTAAAGAAATCATCTATCCACCAAATAAAATGCACATTCCAATGACCTATTAAGTCATTAAACTGAATACAAGATGCTACTTTTTATGTTAAATGTCATGAAAATACGTTTTAAACGTATAAGCCCCAAAACTTCTGATTTTTTTTCCCCAACATAAATGTAAACAACAGCCCCCTCCCCCCAAATTCTTTCGCCAGTGCAATAGGTATGAACCTACCAGTTACCTCCTTATAATACAGCAAACCACAACTTTACGTAATTGTTTCAAACTTGAGTCAGTGTTTCTCAAACTTTTAGGAATTGAGACCATTTTTCTGTCTTCATTAGCAGTGTCTCTCAACGGAGTGGCAACAGGGTAGAAGAAGAGATGCTGATATAGACCACAAACTACTGCCTTCAAGCATCCTTACTGTTTTCTCTATGAAAGCAGCAGCATGCTTTCATCAGGGAAGGGTACTGTCACTCAGAGAACTGCTCTGTAGATACTCACCTCACACTCAACTCCTAGTAAGCAGCTTCTACAGTTATTACCCAATAAATACACATATTTACTATTTCAAGTACTGACAGATCTTACAGAGCAAAATCTGAAACTAATTAAGAAAGCAACCAGAAAAACTGTCAAAAGAAAAATCCAGTTCTTTTCTATAGCACCTGTAGTTTTCTCATCTAGGTGTAGAGACACTGAAAAATAGCAGGCAAATTTAAATACATATAAAATAGTACAGTACATAATCCAGCAGTGAGAGCCTGCAGTTAAGTGTAACCTGCTTCAGGTGTAGCTATGGGTACCACTTCCCAGTAATTCTTCCCTCATGAAAAAACACCTGCTCATGGTTAAGGAGACTAGAGAAGCAGAAGTGGAAGTAACACTCATGACTATCAAAACCCATGCCAACAGGAAAGGAACCTACATAACTAAGCAATGTGGTACTTCTCCATATGTTGAGAATGTCCATTTTATACCTGATTTACTGGTAAGCATTTCATGTGCCATTCAACTGATTCCATTTACAATGTGCAGAGAGAGCTGTCCACAAAACTGCATCTTCTGGTTGGTCAATGTCTCATTCTTAACTGACCTGCTGAGCTAATACATTTGTTCACACAGATTTATGTACTACAGATGGATCATCCACATCTCTACCAGTATTCTCTCCTAGACCCTATAGGCACATGTTGCTCACATCATCTAAAAGTTTTCAATGCAGCAATCCAAAGATGAATTCTTACTTCTCCAAAGCACACAACCAAGGATTCTTAGAGTGTGTATAACAAGGACTGACATTCCAGTTTACATATACTTCAGAAGCTACACTTCATGTTGTTCCCACACTTGTATCCTAACAGGCACAGCAGGATTCAGATAATTCCTGCTAATTGCTAATAAAGCAAACCTAGCTTTCCAAGTTCTGTGCCTATCACCAGCATATATAACGCAAAACATAGAATCTTGAATTTAACAAGAAGGATCAGAAGACCAACCTAGTGCTTTATTTAATACACTTATGAACTATATTTAATGCACTATCTTTTCAAAACTGACAGACTTTCTAAGACCACATCCTAGATGAACCACTTCTGAACAGTTTGGATGAAAGAACCACTACCAAGCCAGGTTAATTCCTTCACTATGCAACCCAGGAAAGGCTTGAGTCCTTGCTAAAACCAGAAAGATGTCACCAAACAAGGTCTCTTCGATCACAAGGCCCAGTGAAGACCTGTAAAACCACTTACCAGGGCCCTAGCTTGGTCTGTAAACCACAGCGTGTGAGTCACTCCATTAAAAGCTCCAGAAGCTTTTCAATTCCATCCCTGAACACATAAAATAAAAAAATTAAATTCAAGCTGTGATTTCAATAAAAACACCTGGAAGGAGCAGTCTGTGCTTGTTCCATGGCACGAAAGTTACATACACCTAGAGTACACAGGCACAGTGAGTCAAGTGACAAACAGCACCGCAGTGTTTCAACTCAGTCCTCAGGAAACACATACCTGAAAGCAGGTGTGCTACACACACCACTTGCAAGTGAGCGTGTAATACTGTAACAGCTAATTAGATTCGGCGCAAACAAATTTTTTTTGGAGTGCTGTACAACTCGGCAGTTGAACACCTCCTCGCAGACACACCTCTACTGCAACACCCCGAAAGCCAAAGCAAAACAAAACGCACAACGCAACTCACACCAAGTAATTCCAAGAACTTCCAAGTTTCAGCCTGAGTCGGTTGAAAATACAGAGTCAGCTGCTGGCGGGCGTCCTAAGACGGACCGCGGAGGACGAAGAAACACCGGCGGTCACGTACGCAACCTCTCCGGGTACAGCTACCGAACAAGGCCGAGAAAAGCCCCGGGCTCAAGCCCCGGGAACGCGAAGCCGGCCGGCCGCCCGCCGCCACAAGCGAGAAGCCAGCGAGCAACGCGGAGAAGCCGCGGGCGGGCGAGCGAGCGCCCAGCCGCCCCCCGCCCTCACCTTGCTGGATGTCGCCGTTGGCCCCGCCGGGCACGGGCACGCTGAGCTGCCGCTCGGGCTCGGGCAGGCAGCGCCGACAGAAGGAGTGCAGGCAGGGCAGCAGCTTGGGTTCAGCCTCCCGCCGGCTCTGCAGGCTCTGCGCGCAAACGGCGCAGGTGTCCAGCAGCGAGAAGGGCCCCGGCGCCGCCGGTGTGAGCGGGGGCACGGGGCTGGGGCCCGGCCCCGGAACGACGCCGGGCCCCGCCGCCGCCTCCGCCTCGGCCTCCCCGAGAGCGCGCTCCGCCGCCGCCGCCGCCGCCGCGCCAGGGCTCTCCCGCTCCTCGGGCGGCGCGGCGGCGGAGGGGGACGCGGCCGCAGGCTCCAGGCCGCCGCCGCCGCCCGGCCCGGCCTCGGCAGCCCCCTCCCCGCCGCCGCCGCCTCCTTTGTTTTCCGCCATGTTTCCTCCTTTGAACCCGACTCCCCGCTCCGCGCACGCACGGCGTCACCGCGCGCCGTGCGCGCGCCCCGACAGGCGGGCGGGCCCGAGGCTGGCGCAGGCGCGCTCGGTGCGGCGCGAGAGACCGTGCGCGGGAGCGCGTACTCCGTCGCCAAGGGGGGCGTCGGCGAAGACGGAGTCGTGACGCTCCGCCGGGCAGGGCGGGGCGCGGGCCTGTCACCGCAACGCGGGGCGAATCCCCAGTGGTCGGCGTCGGCGGCTTCCCAACCAATCGCCCCAGAGGGAGCTGGCGGCCCTGGGGGCGGGGCTCGCTGCGAACCCCGCCCCGCCGGGCAGCTCCCGCCCCGCCGGGCAGCTCCCCCCCGCCCCGGTCCCGGCCCCGGCCCCGCGCCCAGCGCCCGCTGCGGCCGCGGCCCTGCCCGCGCCTGCGGCCGCCCCGCGCCTCCAGCAGCCGGCGCCCTGCCGCGCGGGAGGCCGTCACGGCCCGGCCGCGGCGCCAACGGCAGAGACGCGCCAGGCGGGAGGAGCTTCGGCGTTTGCGAGGGCTGCGTCGTGACGGGGAGAGCCGAGGCCCGTTACGTACCCCTGCCGAGGAACCAGCCATCGCCTACGGCGAGGAACTCTCCGTCCTCACCGCGGGAACCGAGGGGGCCGTGCCCCAGAGACACGCGCGTCCTGGCCGAGGTTGCGGCAGCCGGCGCCGGAGGTCGGGAGGAGCAGGCGAGCCGCGGGGAGGGTGACGTACCACGAGGTTGCGAGACCTACAAAAATACAGTCACTGTGCTGCACCGCGCTTACGACAGATCATTAGAAGCACGCATGAGGAGGTAACCGGACGACTGACACCGCACCCTCGTAGCACGGGGGATAAGACCCCTAACGAAAATCCCCTCGTGCACAGGCCGCTCGGCTGGGACACCTCGTGCACAGGAACGAGCATTTACCTTTGCAGCGCTACTGCAACGTTGCGTACTAGCCTCCCTCCCGGGTTGGCACGGGCCATTTAGGAATGCCGTAACGCCAAGCAGCAGCCTCTTCCCCAGACACAGCCTCCCACGCCGAACTCAAGATTACGCACCCCAACCATGCAGTGCTACGTGGTGGGTTCACTCGGCAAAGCCCACCTTGTTGACAGCACGCGGGCCATGTTGTGAACATGAAGCAGAAGCCATACATTTAGCAAAACGACATTTATTACAGGCATAGGGTAAAACGCAGAAACATGAAATAGGTGTTTTTAAGAGCTCCTGCTTTAGATATGTCAGGAGGGAAACAATTCACAGTACGCTTAACAGTGCCCATAGTACATCTGAACAGGACCTTTTGAGTGCACCCTGCCACCTTCACAAAATGTAAAACAAGAAACAATGAAAATACCTTTGTATCACCTCACACAACTGCAACTAGAGGTGTCTACGAACACATAGCATCTCCAAAGTTTTTTGTTTTGTTTTTTAACACATGCTGCAGTAACACAGGAGAGATTAAGTCACTGGAAGTCTTGCTGGATATTCTCCTTGTTTGCTTCCCCGTGCTGCTGTTTGATTTGTGAAATTTCATTTTCTAGCTGCACAATAGTTCGTTCAATCTCATAATTTTTACTGACAAGAGACACCCATCTGGAAGAGAAAAGAAATAAAAAAGCCTTCAAGTGTTATTTAACAGTCCTCTGACTTTGAAATAAAAGACAATTATTGCTCCAAAGAAAGCACAAAGACACAGAATAAAGCAGTATTTTTCTCAGTACATGATAAGTCTCAATTGATATCAATGGTAATTTGAACAATCAAAGTGATAAGAAGTAATTTTTAACCCTGTTAAACCTTACATACAAAATTTAGTTTACTAGACTCAAATTCACTAACTTCCAATACTTAGATAAAGAAGAGTTTAAGAAACAACTTGGGCAATTTCAAGGAGCTCATGTGCCCTCCTTTTCATATCTGTTGCTCATTGATTCACTTCACCACAGTAACTATTATGTAGACCTGAATTACAAATCCTTTAAAACACTTTGTGCAAAGCACCAGTATTCATGTGATTACATCCTACAATACTACTGAAAGATCACTGATGCTCTGCATGGAAGAATTTCAAGCAAGAGATATACTTGTGGAAGATTTAACAGAAAAATTCTAGATACTCACGTAGATTCCATTTCTCGTAGCTTAGCCCCAGCTGTGAGCTGCATGTTCTTTCGCTGCCAGTTCAGATCTTGAATGTTTTTCCTGGGGAGAAAAAGATCCATGTATTTTTTTTGTCTACTTTCCTTACAATTTGTAGTATCTGCTGCTAATTTCAAAATATACCTAATCCCTAAAAGTACTACCAGAAAACACTTGCGTAGCCAGGACCATAACTACAACATATAGATGGACAAATCCCAGTACAGGGCTGCACACAGAACCCTGAGATAAATAAAAAATAATTAAAAAAAAAAAAAAAACAACACAAAGAAACCCCAATACAACAAAAACAACAACAAAACATCTTCCACTCTGCTACCAGCAAAACTTCAAACATTCAAGCCTACTGCTCCTGGACAAGTCCAGAACAGAAAAAATGTTTTGTTCTCTCTGAAAAAAAAAGTCAGAAAAGGAAAGATGAATGGCTAATCGTGCACAAAATTCAGTAATACAATGAAGCACCCAAGAAGTGCAGAATGTTTGAAATACTTTGGTCTTAGTTCACACTGCTAACACTTGTACTCTGTTAGCCTCCTTGCCATACATCGTGGTGTTCCTTTAGCCTTCCCAACTTGAGTTCTGCTTCTACCCTTTCCCACACCAATTCTGTTCAAGACAGCAATTCCAGCTAATCAACACGCAAGTACTGATAAAAGATACAAATCACTATGCAACTTGCCTTCTACCCATGTCCCAGTATACACTCCCATCTTCAGGCTAAAAATGACAGTAGTTGACCTAAATCTGAAAGCTGAAAAGCGTTACTTGCCCAGTCCATAGCATGCTGTCTAAATAGAGTGAATTATGAAGGCCCATCAATTCAATATACTACAACCTCCATCCTCAAATAATCCATCTCTGTAAACTCATTAAAGCATCCACTTTAAAATGACAGGCCGAGCCTAACATCGGGGAACATGTCTTTGCAGAGACAACTGCACACTAAATAAGTGTCTTATCAGCAGCAAAAAGAAAACATGACTGCATTTCAAGAGGATTCCACCACAATCCATTCTGTTCAAAGCAGAGGTTCGGACAAAACAAAACTCAACACAAAAGTTTGAGTGACATAGGCATTATGAATGTAACCACTTGGGGAAGGCAGGGTCAGATTCCTTATCTATTGTTATTACTGGGTCTTTTTTTCCTATGATCACAGCAGCAGCATATACACAAGCCTTTGTATAGCTTGGGGTGGGGGGTGGGAAGAGGGGTTCACTTTCAACCTCCAACTTCAGTATGAAAATAAGAAAAAGAATAACTCACCTCAACTTCTGAAGCTCTTTCTGGGCTTGTTCTATCATATGAACCAGATGTCTAATAGCAGAATGCAAGCAAAGCATTAGGAAAATGTACAATTGCTAGATCGGACCCATTTAACCTGCAATTTAACTCTTCAGTTAAGGAAGCAACAAGCTGCTTCAATGCGAACACCAGACAACTTGTTCTCAGTGCAGCCTGTGCTCGTCACTCCTGATGGGAATGACACAACGCCAAAATGCTCCAACTGTAACATATGCAGTTTTATGACATAAACCTTCAATAATCGCTATGGTCAGCCCTTGCCATCAGATACCATCAAAAAAACATATCCATTAGCTGATCAAGTTTTATCTTCAAGCTTGTTACTGTATGCTTGTCCTATTCTGACTAGAATGCTATTGTAACATCTCCCTACCTTATCACTCATCTTCTAATTTTAATTCTAAAACTACCCATAACGAATTTGTATTATTGCTTCCCTCACATAACGTTGTCAGAACACAGAGTTCTTTTCACTTCCTAACATACGCACAAGCTAGTAGATCCTCTACCTGCCACCCTTCTCCTAAGCTAAGCAACCCTTTGCCTTCTCTCAAAGGTTAAGCTGCACCTTCCCTTTCTCCACACACTTATCTAAGGGTAAGCTAACCCTTCTCTAAAGTGGATGTTAACATTCTCTGCCTGAAATAGCCCTGGTGCTTCCTGCAGCCACACTGCCTACAACTTTTTTTGGCTTTTACGACAGCTTTATTAATAATGACTCCAAGCTGAGTGGGATCAGTGGTGTCATCTTTATTTCCACTACCGAGTTACCCTTTTGCAGGCTGTCATTAGTCCCTTTAGTTATCCTCCCTTAAAGCCCATTATCACCAACTGCTACCCAAACAATAACCCACGAAATTCAAGACTGGAACGTACTGAAACACAGTCTGATTCTTGGCCAGAGAGACGGCTCCTTCTCTTTCAGAGCAGCCTCCTTTTCTTCCACATACAGCTCTCTCAAAGGAGCTCAGTCATTCCAGGATACGTTCTAAAGATCCCCACCAGACTTACACGGGAAAACGTGAGAAAGACACAGGAATTGAAGCCAGAGCTTCAGCTAGGTTAAGCAAAGCAGATGAAAGCCTTACTCGTTGTACACCTTCCAAGCGTTACAACCGTGTTGCGACATTAACTCCAGGTTCTCGATGCGGACTGCCTGGTGCTCCAGCTGCGCCATGGAGTTGTTGACACACTCCTGCCACGCAGTGATATCGTTCTTCTGGCCGGAGGACGGGGCTGGCAGCTCGTACCTAGAACACGCCGCCCGCCCGCCCGCCTCAGGAGAAGGCGCGGCGGGCACCGCTGCCCCGCCGGCGCTCCCGGGGGCCGCGGCGGCCAGCGCCGGGGGCGGGCGGCTGCTCGGGCCGCCCCAGCTCACCTCTTCATGCTGAGCAGCTCGAGGGGCTGCCGGGCCGCCAGGCGCTCGAACTCGTTCCGCATGATCTCGGTCTGCGGGGAAGGCAGCGGTGAGGCGGCGGGAGGGGGGGGGGGGGGGGGCCGGCCGCGGTGACGAGGGAGGACCGGGGGGTTCGGGGGGTGGGGGAGCCGGCCGGGGTGCAGGGGAGGTTCGGGGCGAAGGGCGTGGGGCCGGCCGAGCCGCCTCACCTCGAAGGCGCTGTAGTCGTGCGCCGGCAGGTAGCTGAGGTAGTTCTTCGTCGGCCGGTACCGCCGCGTCTCCTCCTCCACCAGCGCCGCGGCCTAGCGCACACGGGGCGTCAGGCAGGGCCGCCGCCCGCCGCCCCGGCCCGCCCCCGCCGCCCCTGCCCGCACTCACCGCCTCCCGGACGCCCGGCGCCTCGTAGCCCTGGTCGAAGTAGGGCAGCGCGTCCACGACCACGTCGCCCGCCACCAGCCCCGGCCCCGCCATCGTGCGCCCGGCGCTGCGCCTGCGCCGCCCGCCAAGCGGCGCTGCTGCAGAGCGCCTGCGCGACCGCCCCGCCCCGCCCCCGCCCCGGCGTGCGCACCCGCCCTCTGCCGGCGGGACCCCGCGACACAAGCCGCGACCTAGCGCCCTCCCGGGCCCCGCCCTCCCGGGCCCCGCCCTCCCGGGCCCCGCCCTCCCGGGCCCCGCCCTCCCGGGCCCCGCCCTCCCGGGCCCCGCCCTCCCGGGCCCCGCCCCCGGCGGCGGGGCGGGAGCGGCCGTCGCCCGCAGAGAGGAAGGGAGACACGGGAGCGGTTTGAGCCATGGGCTGGTTATTGGAGCCACGGGGTGCTCATTAGAGCCACGGGGTGGTCGGTTATTAGCGGCTGCAGCGGCACGGGAGGGGGGGCCGCGCCCCCGGGCAGCCCCAGCCCTCCTGGAGGCAAGGAGGAGTCCGGCTCCGGCCGCGGGGCAGGCGGCACGGCACGCCCCCGGCCCCGGCCTGCCGCCGCTCCGCTGGTCCGCAGCAGCACACGTTCATTTCTTCTGAAGAAATTTCATTTTACTTCCTAGGGAGAAAAAACAGCGTTAGGGGCTGAAGAGATGCCGGGAGTCATCTGGCTGAGGAGCGTCTTAAGGTGGAAATTCAGGCGTGGCCACCTCTGCTGGCAGACACGACTCCTGCCCCCTTATAGCATGTTCTCAGCCGAGACCAAAGTTAAGAAATTAGTCTAGAAAGTTCTGAGATTAGGCAAGTTCCACAGACTGCATCTAAAGATGCAAAAGCTTAAAAATGAAAGAAAAAGTGTTCGGCTTCCCCTGAAGGGGCAAACGTGAACAAAAGGAACACAAGCGCACAAGGCAAAGAATCGGCCCTGCTCTCTTGTGCATGCAATTAGTTGTTCAACAGCTAAATTTATTTAAAAAAACATACAAACCGATCCCCCACACACACACATAAGCAAGGGTGTCCCTTTACCAAGACTCCGAAGGATTTTGTTCATTCCACTTGGTTCCGTCTCTGGAATACTCTCCAAATACTCCAAGGCACGGACCTCAAAAAGGCCTAAAGAGAAGGGAGGGAAAAAAAAAAACCAAAACCAACAAAACACATTCCCCTGGATGAGCTGTTCCACCCTTTACCATGTGGCATCTTATGTCATTAACGAGGTTAGGAAAAGGAAATCATGCATGTAATGTAAGCTGCAGGATCAAGCCCAGAAAGGAAAGAAACGCAAAAATTCTTTGCTTCATAAGATGAATTCTGCTGCGTACTTAGAAGGGCACAGAGCCAGTACATATACCAAAGTGCCAAGGGGGTAACTTGCCAGGACTAAGGGCTTCTTAAGAGTCAAAGTCACGTGACATTATACTTTGAAAGTGAGTTTGTAAAACAAGAAATTAAGATCAAACCTCACCTTTGGCCACGTTCTTACTTAGCTCTCGATCCTGTATGAACCCTGCAAACATCTGCGTTTCCATGAAGAAGTGCAAGAAATGACGCACATTGCGTGACACGTGAGATTTACGGAACAGTTCCCGCTGAAACACCCGCTCCCCTTTTTCTGTGACATTCATGTGCAGGGAGTAGTGTCCAACAATCTCCACAAAGAACTGCACAAAAGCTTCAGAGACCAGGGAGTTAAGAGGCATGTCACCTGAGAAGAGGACCACAGAGGAGAAATTTCCCTTTACATTCATCACTTCGGTCATTCCTCTTCTAAAAGAGGAACAGCAGTTACTTTTCAGGCTGTCTGTCTCAGACTATGAAATTTCAGATGAGTGTTTGATATCAGAGAAGCCACAACCCAAATATTAAGATTTCTCTTCCATGTCAACTTTCCGCTGCAGCTGAGACAGGTTCCATTCTAAAGCTTTTCCAGTAGCTAAAGCATTCATAAGTTCTTTTCCCCTGTTAAACACCTAGTGTCTAATAAGCCGTAAGCTCTTAACAGTCTAAATTTAATTCTCTTAAAAAATTAGGCAAATTACAGAACACAAACCCACTGGAAAACTAACTTTGTTACTTCTGATGTGCATGGAATTACATAATTTGCCGATGCCATTCTCGCAAGCTACTCAATGCTTTTTAAAATTCTCACACTTATTTATCTGACAGATTATGTATAAAGCAGTTCAACTTTGAAAATGATCTGTCAGATTACCCTCTAAAGTACAGAAACTTGCTACGTTCTCTGTTTCAGAAAAATGTTCTCTCTGCCACTTACAAAAAATCGAAGAACACTCAAACCGTGGGAACTGATGCACTTGGCCCAAGGAAAACTAGAGCTCTACACATACTGATCGTGAAAAGAGGAACAACTGTTAGGACACCAAGCTTCTTTCTGACACGTTCACAAGAAAGATGTTCTCAGTAAGATCACAGGAAAATAGCTTTCTAAAATGTCGCTTCCTAATGTATTTCTGTTCACTCATTTTTATATCAACTACATAGAAGCTGTAGAGATTTGCTAATGTGAAAACACTTTTCCATAGAACTACCTTGTGCATCACTCTGCTCATGTGACAAGATTTCACTTCGTTCTTCCAAGATTTGTACAAGCGCAGCCTGGAGTTTATGAGGCAGGATCTCATCTTCATCTGATACCTAAAGAGAAAAATGGCCATGAAAGCATTTTTGTGTTATATCTATCATTAGTAGAACCTTCTCATTGTGAACAGATGGGGAATACTTGTAACATGCCTCAAACAGTTACAAGTTACTCTGTGATATGGTATATCTTGGTGGAGACAATACATTTGTCTTGTAGCCACAGAAATGAAAAATGTTTGCTCAGCACCCTCTGACTACATACTATTAGTGTCACACACACAACTGGCCAACACAGAACAATGTGTGCTATATCCACAAGACAGACTCAAGGCTTATTATACCAGTGATAAAACACACAAGAACAACAAAAGTCTGTTGAGAAAATATTACAAGTCTCAACATTATAGTTAAAAAACCCCAATCCTTTAATACCTTTCTCCAGTTGCAGGCTGCAATGCAAAATAGAACAGTAAGGCAAGGAAAAGGACATGGAAATATCCTCCTGAACTAGTAATACTCCAGTATGTTTATAGCAACTTGTTTGGTGATGTAGAAGCACATTAGGTACAACTTCAGCAGAGAACCACAAGTGAACTGTGATAATTTGTCTCCTAGACTATCCCTCCCAGGGAGGAAAAAAAATAAAAAATAAAACCAACAAACACACCCCAGCTAGACAAGAGAGGAGAAAGCCCTGTAGAGAGCAAGGACACAGAAAGACAGCCAGAAAGCAGCAAAGAATCTTGGTGGTTCACTTCACATAATGAACCAACTAGTAGCTGTTTTTAAATTCAGCTCAGATAAACAGCATCTTTGGCTTCGCAGAGCTCTGTACCTCATGCGACCTCAATCTTGCAACAAGGATTTGTAAGCCTGTTCTCTCCTCTATTGATCAAAAGGAACGCAAGATATTTCTTCAGCCGCTGGAGTCTACATATGAATACTAGCTTTTGCTGATTTCTTGTTTTCATTTTCTTTCATTGATGCCTTTTCCTGGCATATAACCATGAGTGACTGATACTGTTATTTCACTCACCTCTTGCAAGAACTTGTCAGCACAAAGATCAACAATCAGAACCTGGGGAAAGATGTACAAAACACACTGACTCATATAACCAGGTATGTTGCTGTACAGAAAACAATAACTTTTTTCTTTTTTTTAAATGTCCCCAGTGGCAGGGGATGTCACACACGAAACTCAAGTTTTGCGTAACTGCAGCCTGTCTATAAGAGCAGTGAATATTATTTATCTTTGATAACAATGGAAAACCCTGACATGTATCTGGCAAGTTCACCATCTGTCTCAGAAAAGTTTAAGAGTTTATATTAAGACAGAATCCAGAAAGATTATTCCAGAAGTCAGCCTCATACCACTGACATTGTCCCTCCACTTGTGCTTCACCCAATTCTCACCTCTTCTATGGGCAGGTCCTGGAGCTGTGGTAACGAGCAGGAGAGAATGCCAATTAAGAACGGGGTCGGAGAGCACACAATATCAATCATAGAAGTTGGTAGGACTGGTATGTAGGTGTGCTGCCAAGTGAAGGGATAAAGCGTTGCAACTGCAGCATGGCCACATTTAGACAGAGTGCTAGAAAGGCAAGAGAAGCACAGAGTGGATTGTCAACGTCTCGTTCAGTACACTCAGATACAGACACAGGTTAGAAATGCTCAGGGAAAATGTAATTCACATACATTGTTTATGCATCAGCAGAAGCCCCATGCATCCACTTTTAAAGTCAGTTATGGGGAGCTAGGAATAGCATCAACCCAGACTAAAGCAGTAAAGGAAATGTTCCCTTATCCCCTCTTGGGTAAATAACATACTCCAAATTCTAAGCATGCACATGTTGTGTGGAAAGTCTGGAAAAAGCTTTTAAATGTAACTACAAGAAGTTAGACAAACTTGTACATGAAACAGGGCCAAACACAGAAATAAAAGTAGTATCCTCAGAAAGATCTAGTCGCTTAGACTCATTTTTTACCTTAAGTTGTCAGCAACAAAGATCACCCTCCTTTCCAGCAGGAGAGAGGCAAAGACCCGAATCGTGTGAGAGACACTTAGACACTTAAACAGGCATTCAAAGTCAACGTGTTCAAGTCGAGAATCCAGTGGACGGCAGAGTTCCATCACCTGAGAGGCAAGCAGAGATGCAGAGCGCTGGAGGAGAAAGGCACGGCACAGAGCCAGGGCGGATGAGGGGCAGCCTGGCTGGACCACAGAACTGGTGGCTCCTCACCAGTGGAACCCGGCGGCCTGGGCAGTTGGCATCGCAGAGGACTCCCAAGCAGCCCTTCCCAGAGATACCATCGACAGAGGAAAGCCCATCCTGATTTCCATTACCTCATGTCCTGCTCCTGGCAGGAAACTCCTCACAGTAATCGTGCGTCCAGGAGCAGGGAAAGGTGCCTCCATTACACTGCGCATAAATGGGTGTACTAGGGCTGGGGACATCTCTCGCCTTTTCTCCACTTCATCCAAAATCTGCAAGAAAATACACCGGACATTGGTTCAATGCCTGCTGGTGAGCCAGAAGAGACATGAGCCTCTGTTAGAGTATCCCATGCCATAGCTACATGTGAAGGCTCCAACACAGACTCACAGCCCTCTCCTCCCTCACTTGGGATCCCCGTGAAAGCTCCCGTCAAATGTCTGCACAATCAAATGGGAATAAATACATGTGAGTACAACCCTCCATTCTCAAATCCAGTCTCCTGCTACTGCAAGGAAATGTTTTGTATGCAGTAATCAAATTCTCACGACTAGTTCGTGAGAATTAATTAATTAACTAATTCTTCTCCTCTGAGTAAGAAGACCAACACCCCATCTGTTTCAACAAGAAATCTTCCTGAAACACTGTTCTAGAAACTCTGTGCTACAACAATTAGAAATTGGCTTTCATCATAAGCTTGCCCCTATATTCTTCTGCAATAGCTGCCCTTTACCTGCAATAGCTTTCCCCAGTCTTTACCTCTTTATCTACTCTCCTCATGGTGCTAGGAGAAACAAGCTGAGATTTCCACCCCACCCCCCAAACTGATTTTCCATTTCCAAGTCATGGAAGAAGAGGATGAAGGGGCATCGTCAGTAATATCAGGTATTAGAAGCCACTTCCTGACAGTCATTTGCTGAAGGAATAGTCATCTGTGTATTGGCTGACAAGTCTCAGCACTCCTATCATTTTATTTGCCCTGTCAAAGCAAAGGTGGCAAGGAAGCACCACCCTCCTGGGATGCGTTACAATCGCTAAGCAATTCTAGACTGGACATAAGCATCCAGTTACTTTCCGGAGCTTGCAGGTTGTCAGAGACTCAAGTCGGATAAGAACTAACAGGCTCTCCCCACTTCACCTTGGAGAAGAGGTTGAAGCAGCCCAGGCGACTAACGATGCAGTGTACCTCAGGAAGGCGCTTCCCTTTCCCTTCTGGCTGAAAGGCAACAGGAACAGTTATACTGAGAACAGGGATGCAATAACGAACCTAGCACCTACACTGTAGCCGATTCGCAGAATTCCTTCTGCCGTAGTTCCCTCTACACTTCTGACTTAAAAAATTCCTGAGGAATGACCAGTTCCAGGAGCTGTCCTTCACACCCAGAGCCCATATCACTGTATTGCTGGGCATCACCATGCTCCTTCCCTTATGCACTCAAAGGGCTGGTAACCTCAGCAACAGCACAGGCACTACATAACCCACACGGGAAATTACCGCTGATTCACGTCCTGCACTTGACTCTGCATTTATCAGTGCATTCTTTACGCTCGACCCAATACACAGATGCTTACCAGGAGCTTCTTGCAGTACCCAAACCAGCGGCTGCCATCCTCACCCGTCAAGACAAAAGAAAATGTTTCACTGGGGAACCAAAGAACAGTCAGGGTTAAATTCACCATGCAGTTCAAAGAAGAGACCAACAAACAAAGCACACAAACTACAAAAAATTCTTTTTCTGGTCATGTTGAAGACCTCCTGCTGTGGTTAGCAAGCTACTTCGGGCTCTATTCAGCGTAAAAACCTGCAGCCCATGGACTATCATTGAGCTACTACAGCTCTCTCCTTCCCAGCTGCTTCTCCATTCTGCCAAGGAGCAACAGAAGCACTTGCCAGCCCCGGGATCTGGCCTTGAACAGACGTTACAAACTTCCTTCTTAGAGCAAAGACAGTGCTCAGGCAGAAGCAGCACTCCTGAGTCCACCTCCATATCTCATCTCCCTCTATCACAGGAGTTAGCGATTCAGCCTTTTCCATTTTTTCCTTGCTCTGGCTGCAGTTCTTCTGGTCCAGGAAACTGGCACACACCTAAGCTCTCAGCATTGCCTGTTTCAGGCATGAGTATTCAAAAACAAGTCTTTACCTTTTAAGGTCTGATGCAGGACACCAGTCTTTGGGATCTGGAAAGCAGAATTTGGGAATGACCTTTAGCCTCTCTTCAGTATCCTTTGACTGTCTGAAGGGATGTTCAGGCTGGAGGGGTAACACATGCATTTGAAGTCACTGAAGTGTGGTGCACAGCTGCAGCATTTAAAATAATGGGAGACAGTATCTTCCTGACAATCCAAATGCTGAACCATCAGATAGCTAATGCATAAGTATAGGAGAACATATTCTAACTATAACAGATTCCCAGTTCCCTCTTGCATCTTTCCTGCTGTGAAATTACCTGACCTTTGTAAAATTACCCAGCTGGTCTTGGTAAAAACTGAGTAAGGATTTACAAGCACGGCCAAGTTCATTGGGGAATGAAGCTAGAACTGAGCCCCCAAATGATGGTTGTGTCAGCTTGCCTCAGGTCTATTCCTAGGAGATTTGAAGACAATAAGAGGAACAGGAATATTTTCAGCTTGTAATGTGTCATAATTCAATTGCAAAACCAGTCTGAGTCACATGTTCCAGTTACCATGTGTGGGCTCGAGTCAAATCCCTCAAAGATTACAGAACAACTTTCCATGCCCAAAACTGCCCAGAAGGGGCAAAAGGAAGGTTTTCAAATAATAGAGATCACATTTAGGTAGGAAATGCCCATGAGGAAAGTTTATTGCATAAAGCTGATTTTAGACATTGTACTCTCAAGTCAGCACATCTAGGCTATTCCAGTGTCCCAAGCTGTGACAGCAGGACAGAGTGGTTAGAAAAACAGTACAGCATTTTCACAGAGTAACAGCTGTACAAAAGCTTTTATGTCCTTTGGCAATGCAGCCCAAAGAAGAGGGTGACAAGCAGATTACTTGGAAGCAAAGCTATTTTTAGAAGGGAGACAACTCTGTAATCAGAACACCTCCATTATTACTAGGCAATGTTTCCTGCAAAATCCCATGACAGACTGTCCTGTATAAAGTCATTCACCAAAACACTTTAATTTGAGCAGAGGATAAATAAACACCGAGAAAATAATTTGGTTTGTTAGTGCATTTATAAAAGCCCGCAAAGAGCCACATGGTACAGTTGGTTGTGATTGTCTGCTAGGGCAGCAGGAAAAGAACAATGCACTGCCCTTCCCAAAGGCGATGAACAGATTGAGAGGTTGCACCAGGGAAAAGCTAAATCTGGTTACATTCCTTTCTTCCTCCTAACACCCTAAAGCTTGCACTTTTAGCAAATATTACTTATGTATGTTCAGTTTTGCCCACTAAATTAAGACTGTGCACTCTTTCTGGCTGTAGTCCCTTATTCATTTTGTGAATCCAAAACGTTTACACATTTAAGACACTAGAGTTATTTGCACACAAATCCCTTACACAGCTGGACACTATGGGTCCTGCTGGAGTCCCACATAACCTCCCTTAATGAATCTGACATCTCCTTCTCTATTTGGATGACATGCAGATTCCTTCATAATCTCTGGCTTACTCCTGACAGCACTGCTAGAATTACTAGTTTTGTTCTGGTTTTTAGTGGAAGGCAGCAGGTACAAACCTAGATGGTGAAAACTGAATAGTCCTTTCAATCTGGAACCACAGAAGCAAGCATCAAGGCTCCATCCTCTTAGCTTCACAGTACCTACTGTGTACACTGAGTCATAATTCCGAGTCACATATTGATATTGTCATCCATTTGGGCTGAACAGACAGAAAGAAAGCTTATTTCAAATGGCTTGTTCTAGCTACAGTACTTTAACTTCCACAGTTCTCCTCTGCTTTTTGGGGGCTAGTACACATGGCTTCGCCATTTTAATTTTTTTGGTTTTTTCCAGAACAGTATAAATAAGCATAAAAGGCCTGGGATTCTAGTTCCTGTGCACCATCAGTCAAATTGCTTCACTCCTTGTTTGTAAATCACAAACTACCAGGATGAGGTCACACCACCTTTGGGAACAGAGCACTGCACTCCCTTTCCTCTCCTGCAGATTGCCTTAGCAGTGTATCACAATACAGTATGGCTTTATATTTCCAGGCAATTAGAATTAGAGGTGGAGCCTTCCTAGTTCCAAAAAAAGACAGTAAACTCATTATCAATGAAGATATTAAACAACTGCCCAACTCTATATATTAGATCTATAACAGAGCAAGGTGATTCATATTCCAAGCCTGTATCCTAACCAGTGGGCCAGCTTTACTAGTATAGAGTTTAGGAAGGGATACACACTGCGAGAGGAAATAAACAGCTGCTGAGTGTGTTTTGTGGGCAGGTTTCCTTGCAGCTCCTACCTTGATGGGAAACTGCTGTATGATCTGTGGTGTGTATGTCACCTCAGATGCTTTCTTATGCAGAGATACCACCACAAACAGCTCAAATAGCCGCTGCTCCTGAAGCTCTATCAAATCCCTCTCCAAAGTCTGGTAGTGCGGGTTCCTGTTGGAGGCTGACTGCACCTGCAGCAGGCACCTGTGTTGACCTGAAGAAAGGAACAAATCCAAAACCAGCCTGTGGCTATCACTGCCACAAACCTACAGGTCACAGAAGAGGACTCATCACCACCTTAAGAAGGGGGAAAAGAAATGGGTGCATCTGCCTAACATCAGTACTGCGCTCTATGTGCTCCTCAAGCACGGCTGTTCCACAGAGGGAAGCACTGGCCTTGCAGCAGCTCTGCAAATTCCCTCTTGACCAATAGCTAGCATTCTTCTGCTGTTCTGACATTCTTTCCACACATCTCAGAGCAACATGCTGTGGTAACAATGAGGGAAGCCCAGCTGTGAGAAGCAGCCCAGCTCCACCAGTTCAGTAATTGCCAGGTCTCAGGCAGCTACTCTGTAAAGCAGCATGGGCATTCAAAAGGGGCAAGAGCCAGTTTCCTGGCCAAGAAACCTCCAGGCTTGGACGTCTTGACAGGCAGTACGGACTCACAAGCACAGGCACAGCACTCTGATGTAAGAAATCCCTGTGGCCCAGGCACCTTGATGCATTCCAGACACTTTGGAAATCAGGCAGTGACTCATTCACTGTATTTCTGCAGAGACTCTTCATTCTCCATTACTCTCCTTAACATAAAAAAGTAGAACTTCCCTATTCGCTCCAAGTTAAAGCCTTCTGTATGCTTCCCTCCAAGTAAATGAAACACCTAAAACAATTCCATTGGTCCTCTTCACTAGATGCTCGCTTAGAGACATGGCAGAATCACTCATCAGGGCTGCTGGCCAACCATTACCATCTTGCATTCAAACCTTACCAGCATAGAAGCTAAGACCTCTTTGGTCCTTCCCACACCAGCTAAAACCAAGTAAGTATTTCAAATCTGTAGTTTGGGCCTATGATCAAACTCAGGACTGGGGAACCAGACAAATAACCAAGTGATTTCTCCCCAGAGAAAAGGGCATTTCACAACATAGAAAACTGAACCAAGGGAAGGAAGTAGGGGGAAAATAACCTCAAGTGTTAGCAGCAAAGGTGATCCAGGGACAATCTCCTGCAAGACATATTTTAGTTAAGTGTGACTCTACCAACCCAGAAATGAATCTACTTCTAGCGACTGGTAGATTAACGGCATTAAACCTCAAGGGCTCAGGAGAAGTGGCAGAAATAAAGGTTGATTTATCACAGCAACAGCTCCCCTGCCTTGGCCACCCTGCCTCTTAGATGTTGCCTTTCTCTGTCTCAGCAGAAGCCACAACTAGTCAGTGTGATTATCCCATTAGAGCCTTAGCCAAATGTGCAGTGCTATGGGGACAGGACCAGCCCCTGTGATTCACTCACTTTTTGGCTGATTTTCCGTATCACTTTCATTCCCACTGGTTTCACCTGTAACACATAGTTTTCACTTATTAGCCACGCAGAAGGAAGACAGGCAACACCCAAAGTTGGGAAAGAGAAAGAACTTTAGACTCATCAGACCAACATCACTCAGGGCTGCCCACCTATCCTGCTCAAAGCATCAGCAAAGAACAGCCAGTACTGGCAAATGTGCTACAACAGTAAATTTCAAAAAGCTGAGTTGATATCAAGTCACCGTTTCCAGTAAACCACCTGTAGGTCAGCTGAATGCAGGCAAAGAACAGAAACCAGGTCGTTGTTTGAGGCTGTTATAAAAGTTGACAGAGTTGCTGAACAGAATATACTGTAAAGACCATAGCACAGCTATGGAATCAGAAGAACACAAGAATATCACTTTAGAGGCACAAAAGCGATGAGTGGAGTAGCCAGTGGTAGTTCTTGTGCCAAGTGGTTTTGTGCAGAATCTTGGGGTTTGTTCTGCTTTTTTGAAAAAGCACGTTTAACCAGTACCCCAGCTCTTCAGACCCAGACCATAGCAGAATCTTCCATTTGTGACAGTGTTAAACTTTGTTTATGCAAGTGTTCCCAATTATAGCTGTCCCGAAAGCTCAACAATTTCACCTGCAAGACATGGGGTTTAGCACTGTCGAGTCAGCCCAGCATGAGCTGCAAGAGGTGGTGGTGCCTGGCCTTTTAGGAGTACCTGAGGATGTACAGGAACTGTGCCACTCAAGAGGTCTGTAGTAAAGAGAATGGTGCTGGAGACCTCTATACCTTTCATTGGAGGCACTTCTCTCCCAGCAGGACTGCACAACTTCACCCTCTTCTTTCCACGCTTAGAATCAAAGATCTCCTGTATTTTTAGTACCAGCTGAAATCCAAAGCAGAAGCAGAGGTTAATGTGGGGGTCCAGAAAAGGGTCCAGGTGCCAACAGGACTGCAGCCCAACGGCTACCATCTAGCACCACAACACTTGGGAAAGGCTGCCCAAGTCCTGCTTGCTAGACTACTTCTAGCACAGCTCACTGGATAATAGATGAGCACAGAATTTCTCCTACAAGAGAGAGATTACTGTTAGCACCACCCAAAGCTGACACCAAACCATACAAGCATTCTGGAAGTTATCATACTTTGCTTACCAAACAGAGAGCAGAAGCGGCAAACTGTCTGGCATCAGATCTCCATTTTCTATCAGAGGGGCCAACTGCAAAGGCACTTCCAAGCATATCTTAGAAACCCTCCACCACAAAGAACTCTGAACTCCGCATGCTCTCAAGCATCCCAATTCTTTCCAAGCCCAGACAAAGCAGAGCTCTCTCAATGTAACTTGGGATTTGGTTTTTGTTTGTTTGTCTTGTTTTGTTTTTTAGGTTTGCTGCTGTAGTTGGATGTCAGCAGAGTAAGTTCTAGCTAAAGTTCTCCAAAGCACCATGTCAGGCACAGAACAAGGCTGCTCTAAGCACAGTCCTTGTCGCAGGGTAGTTTGCTAAAATGAAAGGATTATGTACTTTCATTTTGCATAGGTGAAGAAAGACAGTGGGACAGAATAATGGGTCTATGCTGCAGGGACACCAAAGATCTGGTCCACTGAAAGAAAAAATTTGGAAAAAAACATAGCCCAGTGCAGACTAAGCTACAGACATTAGACACTCCAAGTCGATGCTGTTAACCGTCCTTCCACTGGTCACAACAGCCTTAAAACCAAAGTCCTAATGCTTTCTGTTACTCCTGTCACGGGCCTCTCCAGACTCCCCCCTCCACCTCAGCCACCAAGTATACAACGCTGCAGGTGGCTCCTTGATTCTGCACGTCAAAGACAGCTATCACTTCATTGTGAAGAAGGATTTACGCTAAATGCAGTGAGCAGGTCAAGTTCATTCTTGTCTCAAGTTAAGAATTCATTAAATGCTCCCACTGAATGTAGGAGGGTGGGGCCCAGCCATTTGTCACCACAAATAATGCATAAAAAGGAAGATATTCAGCAAGAGAACCTGTTTTTCAGCTCAAGCCTTTATCCCCAGCTCAGCAAACTAGGCTTAGGCTCTTCTCCTTTTCAGATCTATTTCTCCCCATTTTCTGCTTTAGCCAGTCCTCCTAGCACCATGAGGCTGCAAGAAAGAAAACAGCCCACAGCAGAAAGCAGTGCTTCTCCTGCAAAATCTGCCTTCTTTCCCCTCTACCATCCAGCCTTACCTAGAGGATTTCCATTTCTGGTCTGATTTTTGTAGTTGAGTCACTAGTGAAAGATATTGGGTGTGTTTAAGGCAGCTACGTGTTTCTTAAGCAATAAGAAAGTTGGGGGTTTTTTCAGACTCTAATCCTTTTCTCAATCTCTCAAGCAATCTTGGCTCAATTCCTTGTGAGCAAAAAGAGTAAAGTGTGCTTCCTGCATGTAAATTGTTACCAGATTTTTGGATAGGTTTGCTTTTGGAGACTGTTTTATTTTCCCCCTCCAAATGAAAGATACTCTTCATCACAGCATTTTTATAATCCTGCCATCTCCTTCCTGATTTTCCAGGCCTACAGTTTGTTTAAAAACAATACAGAAGTCACTTGTTACTCTAAAGTACTTAATGTTTGAAGTACTTTGCAGCTGTCCACCTCTACCTCAGCCTTGTGCAATTTGAGCAAATACACCCAATTTTCACAAGAAATAAAGATCTGCAGAAGTTAAATGATTTTACCATGGCAAAATTAAGTTGTTGCCACCTCCACAACTGCAATTCGAGTGTTACACACAAAGTGCTACTACATGCTGCATTTTATCACTGAGGGACATGAGCTGGTAACCCATACTAGTATCTAGAAAGATTCCCAATGCATCAAATGAGAATGACAACAGACTCCTCTATCGTGAAGGTGGATTAAAAGCCTTTCTCACTACTCACCTCAGAAGCATATCTGCCTTTGCACACAGGCAGGAGGGAGTAGCCAGAGGCACCAGAGGGGAGAACTGTATGAAAGCTTTGTGAAATGCACTTATCCCTAACAGCTGCTCTTCACCTTTAGACTATGAAAGAGCTGCCAGGGTATGTTCCTGTTGGCAAGTCAAGGACTCCAAGCCAACACACTAAGTAACCAAAGGCCCAGCCAGCTCCCCACAGCAGCCTCACACTGTCAGTCATCTAACAGCTCAGTGCCTGCAGCAAGAACGTAAGGGTCAGTCTGAGAAGTCATCAGGAGCAAGGGACACATACACACAACTGTGCAGAGCTGGCCCTTTAACTCACAGAGAGCTTCCTTGCATTTCTTCACGACATTCAGCACAAAACCAGCATCATGACACTTCATGGAAGCACTGGGAACAAGGCTTAAATGACAAAGCACAAGCAAAAGCTAGTATTCACACACAGCACTAATCTCCAGGTCAAGACCTAGTACTCCATTTGCAGATTCTTGGCCAACAAAACCACTGCTGCCCCACCTAGAACTGGCACTCCTTTTTTTGATCCTCAAACACCTGCCCTACTACTTGGAGAGGAAACGATTCAAGCAGGGTCAATTGTCCACACATACAGCAGTGCTAACCAGCGTTCACCTGCCAGACACATAGCTCCATGACCACTTACAAAGCACTTAGAAGGTGCTAGACAAAGCAGCAAGAGTTTGAAATGCCAGGCACAAAGTAATGTATCATGCTTAAATCTCACCCAGGGCAAGTTCTTTTTCCTGCTAGCAGCCTCTACTGCTCGGAACAGCTTCCACTCAGTCAGCGTGACAGGCAGGGTTGTGTCCTTCACCATTTTCCCTTGGAAACTTGTCTGGGAGGGCTTTAGCTCAAGGGTCTTGCGACTGAGGAAGGGAGGTTTTGGGGGAGGCTAGAAAACAGAATTGGAAGAGATGGTTAAGCATGGGATTAAGCTTTGGTCCAAGCTCAGAGTCAAAGGAGCCAGATTACAATTGATAAACTTTCTGCAGCCTCCTGCTCTACCAAGCTCTCCATCCCAGCCCCAGCCCACACACTCAAGCATCTCATCAACACTCTCTTGTTACTATTCTTTTGCTCCTTAGCAGCTTAATCAACTGCCGGTGCCATGGCTGTTCGTTTCCATTTGCATTAATAACAAACAACAAAAAATAAGGAAAACCAAGGACGTAGCAGTGGAGAATGTGGGGCCAGTGGGGAGCACAAAATAGGGTCCTTGTGAGGATGACTCTGTACACACATGACAAGTTAATCCCCTCACCGTACCTTGGGAGCCCTACTGGTGCCCCGGGGGGGTGGTAGCTTCCAGACAGATGGGACCTTCCACAGGGGTAAGGGCAGTGCTCCAATATCTTCATAGGGGTTCTCTTTTGCAGGACCTGGAAAAAGCATTGGATGGGGGATTTATGGAAGGAGATAAAGTCCTGCATTCTTGTAAGGGATGTAAGCAGGGAGAGCGTGCAGCTGTCTGCCAAGCTTTAGCCAGGGTCTGAGGGAGACCTGGTTTAAGATGGATTAGGTTCCCACCACTCAAAAGATCCTTCTAACCCGCTACCATCAACTTAGCAAACTGTACACAGACTCAGGAAAACAAAACACTTCTATCACTGCAGAGAAAGTAGCTCTATTGCAAAGCAGCTAATTTTGTCAGTGTTCACACTGATCTCTGTGCAGCACTCAAGCAAAGCGTTTGAAGAGCTAATAAAGAAATCAGTTTAGCACAGGCCAATTCTAGCAACCTTCCATGACATCCGAAATCAGGCTGTTCACATGCAGATAGATACTAACATCAACAAAGCACCCCAGATGGGGAAGACCTTAAAAGTCACAGAGCTGGAAAGGGCCTCAGTGCATTCTCATCTTCATTCCTCCCCCCCCAGCAAATTTGCTACCCTTAAATAAAGTGAGCTCATCCCCCAGAAGCACAGGCACGTACAGATAATGTCTTCGTAGATGTTGTCTTCTGACTGTGTGTAGACTAGCCGGGATCCTGTAGTGCCATTTGTCTCTTCTCGAAGTCTGTGGGAGTTGGTGGTTGCCATCCGGTTGCGGAAGCCCTGGATGTCCTCAAACTCAAAAGATTTCCTAGAGGAAAACCAGTGTAACTTCTTCTAAAGGCACTTGCATGTACCAGTGAGTTGCTGTCTCCAGTCCACACAGACTATGGTCCTCCTTGGGGCCATCAAGCACATGGATGCTCCACTCTGGACTCTCTGATTTCCAAGTGTTGAGGTTTAACCCCAGCTGGCAGCTCAGCCCCCGACAGCCGCTCGCTCACTCCCACCCAGTAGGATAGGGGAGAGAATCAGAAGGGTAAAAATGAGAAAAAGTGTGGGTCAAGATAAAGACAGTTTAATAGGTAAAGCAGAAGCTGCGCAAACAAGCAAAGCAAAATAAGGGATACATTCATGTCCTGGTTTCAGCTGGGATAGAGTTAACTGTCTTCCTAGTAGCTGGTACAGGGCTATGTTTTGAGTTCAGCAGGTGAAGAATGTTGATAACACAGATGTTTTCAGTTGTTGCTCAGTATTGTTTAGACTATAGTCAAGGATTTTTCAGCTTCTCATGCCCAGCCAGAGCACAAGAAGTTGGCACAGGACACAACCAAGGCACCTGACCCAAACTGGCCAACGGTGTATTCCATACCATGGGACGTCCCATCTGGTATAGGAACTGGGAAGTGGGGGGCAGGGAATCGCCGGTCGGGGACTGGCGGGGTGTCGGTCGGCGGGTGGTGAGCAATTGCACTGCACATCATTTGTACATTCCAATCCTTTTATTACTACTTTTGTCATTTTATTAGTGTTATCATTATCATTATTAGTTTCTTCTTTTCTGTTCTATTAAACCATTCTTATCTCAACCCAGGAGTTTTACTCCCCCCCCCCCCCGATTTTCTCCCCCATCCCACTGGATAGGGGGGAGTGAGTGAGCGGCTGCGTGGTGCTTAGTTGCTGGCTGGGCTTAAACCACGACAATTCACTATTTCCCCTCAGCAGGCAGGTGTTCAGCCATCTCCAGGAAAGCAGGTCTCCATCACACGTAACGGTGACTTGGGAAGACAAACACTGTAACTCCAAACATCCCCCCCCTTGCTCCTTCTTCCCCCAATTTTTATTGCTGAGCACAACATCATATAGTCTGGGATATCCCTTCAGTCAGTTGGAGTCAGCTGTCCTGGCTGTGTCCCCTCCCAGCTTCTTACCCACCCCCAGCCTGCTTGCTGGTGGGGTGGTTTGAGAAGCAGAAAAGGCCTCAAGACTGTGTAAGCACTGCCCAGCAATAACTAAAACACTAGTGTGTTATCAATACTATTTTAATCAGAAATCCAAAATGTAGCACCACACAAGCTACTACGAAGAAAAAATTAACTCTATCCCAGCCAAAACCAGCACACCAAGCAAGTCCTACTCACTTACTCTGGGAGATTTTTAAATTAAAAATGAAGTTGGAGGCTCCATGGCCAAGCACACTCCAAGCAGGTATGGCAAGTCCCATCCTGTCACAGAGGCAAGAACCCAAAACACATTTTGCAGCTAAGCACTTGCAGCAGTACTCTGAATTAGGGCACTGCTCTCTACTGGACCTCTCCTACTGCTCATGCTAAGGTGTTACCATATTTGCGAGTTTGCATTTTTACACACTTGGCCTCCATTTCAAAATCATTGTAAAGAGCTCACAAAAGAGCTGGCAGGTATTAGCCCATCATCAAAAAATTTGGCTTATTGCTGCACATTTTGCCACAGTGAAAGAAGGTTTCAGGAGTCCTAGCCACATCTCCATCAATAATGTTCATGCTACTCTCTAGCACAGCTGCCATAAGCAGCTCGTCTGTAAGCAGAACTACCACCAAGCTAGCTCAGAGGCTTTTTACCCTATAAAAGGGACCTACATCCAGGAAAGAGGGAAGAGTAGCCAAACCTACTGCAACAGAGTCACCCACAGCTGACAGCCTCCAACTTTAAGCAACAAGAGAATCTTCCACTCACAGGAAAGCCGGAACATTTAGCAGCCATACCGCCCCAAGAGAAAGCTATTCTGTAATCCACAAATTGCAGCTGAGGACAAGCTCAGGGCAAGAAGCAGGCAGCACTCTCCCTGGGGCCAGCATATTGTCGCTCAACTCTGTTTTAAGGTGTGGGACTGACATCTGTTTGGAGCTTTTAGCCTTCTTTGCAAGATTATCAGCAGCAAAAGCAGTGCACACGCAATGCTGGAAAAGGGATACTTTCATCCAGAAATATCCTCTCCCCATCAACAGAGGCATCATCAGTACTAGCACTTCCACAAGGATATCGTGGCAAGCAAGCTGTTTAAACCCATTTAGAAAGCGATTTAAGGAAATATGTTTCAGACACAAGAGATGAATCGATGTACCTCTGGGTTCTCCCTCTGATCCTCCTGCTGGCTATTCTCTTCTCAGGCTTGTTGGAGGATGACACCAAGTTTCCTTCATGCTGCTTTTGCAGGGGAGATTCCCTGGTAGCGCTGGCATCACTACAGCTACTAGCACCCTTTTCTGCAAGATAGCGGAAAGTCCTACGGGGCTTGGGTGGTGGGACAGCAGCTGGCTCCTCTTGCCCCTCAGCCTCAGAGTAAATGTTTTTCAAGCTCCTCTCTGCCCTGCAGAGAGAGTCCACTCCTTTAAGTTCTCTCTCTGTGGAGCCACAGCTCCCTTGCTTCCTCTGAAGGGCCAAGGGAAATGGTGGGGCTCTGCCAGACAGAAGGGGATCTACTCTCCTCCACAGAGTTTGTGAGGTATAGAAGTTCCCTGGGGGCAGTGTCGCCCCTGGGTCCAGGAAGCCTGCTTGCCACTCTCCTTTCTCCTTGCCTTGGGAAGCTAGGCTGCACGCACAGGGCTTGAGGTCACCACAGTCACCAGTCTGCATGAAGCTCTGTGCATCTTCCCTGAAGTCCAAACCCAGGCTCTTTGGATCTTTGGACCCAGTCTTTCTGCCCTTCTCTGTATGTTCTGGCTTCACTTTGGGTACAGCATTGCAGCTGGTATCATACTTTACTCCAAAGTCCTTCAACTGCTGTTTCTCCTTGCTGGAGCACTCTCGTGTCCTCCCCTCCCACTGGGAGATCTTCTGTTTGATGTTGCGGCAGTGGCTCCGGGAGAGGGTCTGCACAGCAGAACGGGAGAAGCTACTGTCCACTGACCCTGTTGGGTGCATGGCAAGTGCCAATGTGCTTACAAACACCCCATCTCCAGCCTTGTCCAGGTCCACCCGTGTTCTGCACGCATCAAGCTGGCATGAGACTCCAAAGCACCCAGTAGTGTCCAGGAGCCCCTGGGTGTCAGCTCTGCAAGGACTGCCTGCTAGCACAACCTGCGGACAAAAAGAAAAGAACCATCAGCTGCACTCCAGCCATACACACCACTGGGCACTCCCAGCTGCTCTCTGGCAATTGCTGAAGAACATTCCTCCCCAAATCACATGTTCAAGACTGGCTTCCAGAGCATGCTCCCCACGAAGCCTGTTTCTGTAGCACAGATCTGGGAGGGTTAACCAAAGGAAGTAGGGATCTCACCAGCTTAAAAAACAAACAAAACACCACAACAGGAACAAAACACAGCCGGGGATCCCAAGGGTCCAAACTCAAGGAAATTATTTAATGACACAGGAACACAGCAGCACAGTCTGTCTGCAACAGAGCTCTCAGCCAGCCCCTCCGCAGTTTGCTTGTACCGATGCAGGTCAGGCAGGAGTGCTCAGTTTCTTCCAATGCTCCGTACTGCTCAGAGCACCTCAGGCAGTACATAGCTAAACCACTGCAGCACGATGTTTCTACAAGAGCAGAGACACAGCAAGATACAAGATACCACATCAGCTCTATAGAAAGGGAACCACATCATCTTCTCCAGAGAGTCAGCAGGACAGCTGCTGCTTCACACAAGAGGACTTGGACAGTTGTGATGAGTGGAGAAAAGCCAAACTGCGCTCCTCCTCCCAGAAGTGTTCTGCTGCACAACACAAGTAAAAACCTGTCTGATGTTCTGCTTGTCAACACCTGACCTGAATTTGCCATCAGCGAGACTGGAGGGCAGTGGTGCCCAGCCTGTGGCTTGCAGCCAGGGAAGTTTTAAAAGGCATACAACAGAGGCCAAAAGACTGAGGAAACCGGTGAGTTCTCATGCTCAGGAGGAAAATAGCCCTGTGTTTAGATTAGCAGAGGAGAAGGAATGCTAAAGACCCAGCACCTACAGGTCCTGTATGACCTCAGCAGAGACATTTCATATGCGGAGTCCCCAGCCTCGGAGCCCTTTGGCTCTACTTGTAGCTTACAAGGCATCCCCAACATTTTCAGATATGCCAGCACGGTTGAAAACTCATCTTGGACAGTAGACAGCAGCCCACCGGCTCTAATATACTCTGTCCCTCCTGTTCTCCAGGCAGTTACCCCATTTCAGAAGCTCCAACCCTCCAGGTCTATTTAATGTTCTCCATTTGTATTAGGAGACAAGCACTCAGCAAAGCTTGGGTTCAGGCCAGGTTGCCATGCAGTAAGCCTGGCCACGCTGGCTTCAGTAACATTCCCCTGGCACTAAGAATTCTCCCTGCAAAAGGCAGAACAAGAGCAGCAAGCAGCCCCCATTCCAAACATACAGCAAAAACAGAGGACCTCTGCAGAAAGCAAGCCAGACTTGCTCCAGGTGGGAACACAGGTCATAAGTCAAACAAACCCTGTACTCAGGCTCCACCTGACAGATCCAGCTAGCCCTTACTGCCAAAAATTGGGTATGCGTCCTCCAAAACTGCTATTACGACACCCAGTCTTCATTGACTCACCAGAGCCTGTAAGAATTTGCAGAACCAAGGATGGGAAGCAAACCAAGCTGGAAGACAGGAGCTTAAACCTGCCTGACAAGGGTTCATGCTCTCCACGGACCAGGCTGGGTGTGGAGAGCCCCTACCACAGCAGAAGCCCGCATCCTTCCCACCGTTGATACCACACCTCAAATTCCAGGGCTCCAGCGCTACCCTGGCTCTATCCCTGGCATTGCTGATCTGCTTGGCAGAGGCATATGAGGTGCAATTAATAGAAAAGCACTGGCCTTGGCAGACCTACTTGATATAGTTAGTGAGAAAGCTCATTGACACAGGACAGCCCAGGGCTCCCCAAGCAACCCAGTGATGGCTTGGGCACACATGGCACCAAGCCTCAGCTTTCTGCTGCACTTTCACACTCTCTACCAAAGCAGCATTGCCTGCTGTGGCAAGAAGCTCACTGCTGCCTGTCTCCAGAGAGAACAGCGTGGGTTCTTGCAGTCTGGCACTGCTTATCACACTGTCCCAGACAGCTACCGGTAACTCTCCCACTCAGCAGTGAATGGGCTAAACTTGGACAATCTGGGTAAGCAACTGAACTTGCTCATATTGCAACTGATATTTGCTCCATCATCAGCCCTCTTGTCCTTCATCAGCATTCCGCCCTGTCCCCAACACTTTCATAGCCACACCGCTCCTGACCACAACCCAGCACGTCCCCAAAGAAGCGAGGTGAAGCTACTACTGTGCAGATGGCCCTGGAGCTCTAGCACCAGCTCCAGCACAGCACAGCACCCCCTCCCCACTCCTGCCAGTAGCAAGGTGCAGGCAGGGGACAGAAGAGGGCTGCTGATCCAACAGAGGGGCAGGGAGAGAGCAGAACAAGTTTGAGAATGACAGAGAACACCCAAACCAGCAAACCACACCTACCCCACTCCCACCGACTCCCTTGCCTGGGGTACTGCAGTGCTATCACACCCCACTGCAAGACCCTCTTCCCGCACAGCCAGGCTGCTCCAGGCAGCGAGGGCCCCCTGCCCTCTCCTATAAATAGGTATTGTTTCCAAAACATCCTGAGGGAGTGCAGAGCCATCCTTCTTCAATCCCTGTCTGCACAGCCCTGATTAGCAAACAGGAAAGCAACTCTCCCCTTTCCTATGCCATTGCAACTACTCTACAGCAACAGTGCTCAGGGCCGCTCCTGAGGACCTGAAGCACAAGCTAGCAAAGAAGCTAAGGGTCTGATGGGGAAAGCCAGGCTAGGAGAGGTGTGAAACGGCCTCTTCTCAGCCAGTACAGCTTCAGACCAGGCACCTTTACCCCCAGCCATGTCTTCAAACACGGGACCACTGGATGCAGAACTTGCATGGGTTACCTGAAAGACCTTGCAGTGTGGAGCAATGGGCTTATTCACAGGACTAAGCACTTCGAGACCAGGATATGCACCCATGGAGCACATGCTGCTCCATGCTGACAGCAAGCCGAGACACGGCACCAAATGCTCCCTTGCTTCCTAACAGCACTGGCAGCTTTCTTCTGCGAATACACCACCTGTCAGCTCCCCCTGGGCTCAGACCAGTAGCCTGGCAAAATGTCTGCGTGCATCATCCATGAGGGCAAATCATTGCAGAGAATAGACTGAGTAGCCCTGCTCAGTAGCTTTCTAGTTGGGTCCACCTCAGAGTGTGCAGGGCTGCCAGTACTCAAGCAGGTCAGGTCTGCTGGCTGCCAGTCTGCCCCCATATCCTTCCTCCAACTCACATTGGTAAGGGAGCAACAAAAAGTACATTTGCTGTAGTTTCCTCAGCCAGTCTGCCATATTTCTGCTTCCTGATATAGAGCCGTGGCCCAAGTCAGGCTAATGCTCCTACCTCTCCAACTGTCCACATCTGTGTTTCCATGATGAGGCACAACCAGCAACTGAGAAACACAGTGAAGCAACACAATCCCAGCTAGCATACAGGTACTGGCAAGACTTGAGACTACGTCTGCGGTGCTGCCACCCATTCTGCTCACTGAAGAATGCCCAGAGTTCAGGCAGCTCACCCCATGCTCAAGCAATTACCTGACACTAGCATCCAGAGCTATATAGACCCATACGCAGAAACAGAATCCACACTGAGTTTACTTCCTCTCCTTCAGCAGAAACCTACCAAGTAATACTACTTCTCCAGCCAGTGAAGCTCCACACACTGGCTGGTGAAGTAGTATGACTTAGCAGGTGAAGAAATAAGCTTCACTCACCTAAGAAGCCATACAGTTTTGAGTGCAACAGTGAAGGACCTTCCAACGCATGTCATTGATCTTTGAATTACTAGATACAATTATAAACACATGGCTCCTGGATTATGTTAAACACAGACAGTAGAGCACAAGCTTAAAGCACCCAGCATTCTCTCCTGCTCAGTACTGCTCTGCCAGTCACAGGCCTGAACTGTATCTTCCAAGGTAACCATTCAAGAAGAAGAATGCAGCTTTTTACCTGTCCAGGCGTGCAAGGCAGGTGGCTGCTATCAAGAACTAGGTGTTTAATCTAAGCTCATCATGTGAGCCATGGCAAGGGTAGAGACTGATCTTTGGTGAAAAAAAGAGCAGACTGGGGTGGTCTGACCCAAGCTAAGTAACCCTCTGAGGCAGTCTGAGATAGGCCAAAACACAGCTTAGGGACACAGGGTAGAGACCACCTGAGTCAGGCAGCCAGCACTTGTGTCTCAGGGACCACACACACCATTCCTTTCACAAGCTAACCAGACTTAACATGACTGCTGCTCTCCTGACCACTCCTTCCAAACTTCTTCAGTGGCCCCAGTATGCTTCCCAGTATTTCCACAGAAGCCAAACTTATCATCCTTACTGCATTAGTATTTATAGTAAGTAGTTCAGTGTAGTCAAGAACACTGAATTATTTCATTGACAGCAGTAGTTTTGGGCAAAGAGAAATTAAATAATTTCTAGACAAAGTATCACACATTTCTCCAAAAAGACAGCCTCTCTGATCCACACTGTTTGAAGACAGCTTCCATATCTTTATCCAAAGCAGAAGAATGAGGCACATTCACACCACATGATAGGCAGCCCTAACTCTTTTTCCAATTCTGAAAGCCAGAGAGCACACTAAGCATTTTCCATGCAAAGTTTCAAGACAATTCCATTTCCTGAAACCACATACTCAAGAAGAGAATGTGGCCAGTGCTGTTCAAGAATAAAATACTCTTTGATGCTGAGATCAAGCCCACCCACAGCAGGTGCTGCTGGTACCCCACAAGCCCCCGACCACACTCACACCAGCACCTGACTAGCTAAACAAAGGCACTAACACACCACCTTACCTTATCCTGCTGCACAACAGACATGAGAACACGCAGATCATGGACTTGGCAAGCCCACGCAGTTCTGAAGCAATTTTTCCCTCCTTTTGAGAGCTGTGCAGTTCTAAACCACCCAAGAGACCTCCTTGTCACCAAGCCTCCTGTGTTGGTAGCCAAATAAAAGACAGTTTCTGGTCTTCTGAAGTCTCAGGAACCTGCCAGCTCTGTCCCGGAGGGATGAGGGGACAGCCAGCACAGCAGCAAGGACCCCTTCCAGAGTTCTCAGCTACTCCCATTCTGTTCAGCTCCAGAACAAACCTGATGTTTTACTGAACAAAACTCTGCCATGCTGATGTCTGAAAGACATGGGCAGTACCAAACAAGCAGATTTTATATCAAAATAAGTAACACTTCAGGAATGCAGTATGCTTAGTCATATCCATCTCAATACAAAGCAACTCTAGTTGTTAACTCGTTCGAAACTTCTGCATATCATGCTGGGGAATGGAGTTTCACCTCATCAGATACATGGCCATGTAGAGCACAGCCCCTGGACATAGTAAATGTGATGCTAATCTTAATTACACGGCAAAAGGAGGTTAAGTCTGACCTCTGCCATGGGTCCTAAGACTTTTGTACTGATGAGAAACATGTATCTGGATCTTTCAACTTTCAGTCTTTTTCTGAAGTGATGAAATTCAGCTTCTTGAAAGTAAGTTTTTACCCACGCTAAAAAAACCCAACACTTTAAACATATAAGCCCTGAAGGGTTTTATGCCAGAGGACACACATACAGAACCCACAACATACTATTTTTAAAGTCATAGTTTTTTAACCTGACTCATAGTATCTGAATGCTCAGGTTAGCAATACTGAAAACAGCAGTTGACTCAGACACTACACCACAGGCTGGCTGCATGCCCCAGGAATGCTGCAGCTTCACACAAGAACTAAGACCTAAGGTGGAGACAGAGAAAAGTTAAACTCAAACATGAGTTATCCTGGAGCTGTTTCTTGGTGCAACTGTCAGACGTGAGATTCCAGGCTTCTCCCAGGGCTGACATCACCATAAAGCCACGACCACCTTTATGTTACAAGGGTTGCCAGAGATAGGCTGCGTGGGGCCACAACAACCAGCCACTCATTCCCTTGGAGAAGTCTCAGCAGCATGGAGGCTGCTGCCCCAAGAGGTTCAGAGGCTGCAGACCAAGGCAGCACCAGAAAACCTTTCAGACACACATCCAGATAACGTGTTCCCAGAGCTACATACATACTGGAAGACTGAGATAAGAATTTTGCCAAGCAGCAACACACAGTACTAGGACTCAGCACTCTAGGACAGATCCTCCAGCCAGCTATTCGAAGCAGGAATGTTTTACAAGGCCACCAACACCACCATTTATTCCCCCCATACCCGACACCCCCAGACATTCTTTGCACATGCCTTCCCTTCAAGGCAAACTGGAGCATACAGCCCAGAAGACATGCTTTTTGGGACAGGGTGCCCAAAATCTTTCAGGGTCTGTTTGTTCACTCACTACATCCTACCCCTGCAGAAGTTTAACTTCTAAATGCTCAGATAGTAAACAATTCGCCCAATCCTGCCTGCAAGCCCCTGAAGGGACAAGCCATCTGAGTAGTGATTGAAAGACACACCACACTCCTGGAGAGCCACTGCGCTCCTGACCCTAGTCAGGCCACTTCCATTGCTCTAGCAAATACCCTGCTTAGGGCCTTTCCCTCACCCACCCATCAGTGACTGAGCAGACAGTTGGACCAAACTCCTGCACCTCCCCTCTGGATGACAGAGCCCTGGAAGGGCAGCACATGGGTTTGTTCAGCAGCTTCTCATTTCTCCGCTCCACTCTCCTTTTCCACACAGCAAAGTCACGGCTCACTCCTCATCCCTCCCTTCTGTAACTCTGACAGACAGGGACAGCAGAAAACACAACCACCGTTGCCTGAACACACAATTCCAGGGGCTGTTTCTCCTGCAACTCCTACTTTTCTTTCATTATTAGGGCTGATGCAAGTCCTAGCTGTCAAGAGGAAGAGCTCCCACCACTACTAGGGCTCTATCAGAGTTGTGGTAGCCAGGTGCCCACTCAGACAGGCTGCGTTCAACCATGGTAACTGGAACAGAGGGGTCTACACAGTGAACTGGGAAAGGCAAGGGGAGACTGGTCCAGCATGGCAGCCTACATCACAGGCTCTAGGACAGCACTGCCAGGAAGGACCTCTGTAACTACTCAGGCCTGCGTACCTCAGTGCAACAAAGCACAAGTATCTAGTGCTACCCAAAACATCACAGCCTACTAGCAAATAATTTGCCCCTGAGAAACTGTACAGAAGCACAGAGTGGTTGAGGTGGGAGAAGACCTCTGGAGATCACCTCGTCCGACACCCCGCTCAAGCAGGGGCACCTACTGCAGGCTGCCCAGCACTGTCTCGGGACAGCTTTTGAGTATCTCCAAAGAGGGAGACTCCACAGCCTCCCTGGGCAACCTATGCCCGTGCTGGGTCACCCTCAGAGTGAAGAAGTGCTTCCTGATGTTCAGAGGGAAGGTCCTGTGTGTCAGTTTGTGCCCATCACCGCTGGTCCCGTCACTGGGCACCGCTGGAAGGAGCCTGGCTGGGTCCCTCTGCACCCTCCCTTCAGGCCTTTGGATACACCGATAAGACCCCCCGCCCCCCGAGCCTTCTCCAGGCTGAAGGGGCCGAGTGACCGTGGTGAAACTCGAGGCTGGCGACTCATGCAGGGCAGCTGGCAGGCTGGAGCAGGACCTACTTCCCCCTGGGTCCAGCTCCCGTTCGTTCGCCCCCTGCCCTGCCCTGCCCACGGGCGAAAGCGTCCAGTCGCTGCTTCCCTGCCTGCCCGGACACCGAGTCACGGGGACCCCTCGGGACAGAGCTGCCGGCCCCGCCGCAGGCCCTAGAGAGCTCTGCGGCCGGCGGGGCTCCGGCCGGGCGCTGGCCGGTGCCGCCCCGCAGGCACGCCGTGCCGCAGCAGGGCCGCCGTCTGGCTGCAGCATCGCTCGCCTCCGCGCTCAGGGGCGGGAAACGACGCCGCAGCGCTTCCTTACCCGATCCCAGCAGTCCCAGGCTCTCGCTGGGGCCGGGACCGGGACCGGCAGCGATCGGACCGCGCCGCGGCCAGCAGCACCCCGGCCCGGCCGGCTCCGCCGCCAGCGCGTCCCGTCCAGCAGCCCCGAGCCCGGCCGCGACCGCGACCCCGCGGGAAGCCGTAATTTCCACCCCGCCCCGGGCCGGGCCGGGCCGGGCCGAACTGCCCGTCCGGAGCCCCGGGCGATGGGGCGCGGGGGAGGAGTCCCGCCGCTCCGCTCCCCGCCGCCGCCACCTCCCTTCGCCGCCCCGCCTCACCCGGTGCCACGGCCCGGCCCCAGCCCCTCTCCCTCAGGAACGCTCGCGGCGCGCACCGATCCACCGCCCATTGGCTCGCGCAGCCGTCACTCAGCCGGCAGCCCCGCCCCCCCTCTCCCGCGCAGACGGCACGCAGCTGCTCACAGGCGGGGTTTTACTGCGCGGCCGCCGCGCGGCCCCAGAGCCCGCCCCGCCCCGCCCCTGGGCGGGCCCGGCCTGGCCTCAGCCGCCGCCGGCGCCGCCGGCCCCCGGGTCCAGGAGCCCGTCCCCGCTCCTAGTCGTTTTTCAGGCCCTCGGCAATGAGGTTGAGCTCGTAGCACCAGGTCTCGTAGCGGTAGGCCACGCGGATCTGCGCCACGTTTGTCTTCCGGATATCGTTGCCTTGGGGCCCCTCTTCCTGGTAGTTCTCACCCAGGAACTTGACTTTCTCCTGCGAGAGACGAGGACAGCGGTACACACGGCAGAAGCCCCCGCGGGCAGCACCTGAGGGAAACGCTGGCGGCTGCCAGGCTCCCTCCGGGCCTGGCGCAGGAGCCCTGCCCCGAGCACGACGCCGGCAGAGCCGCTGTCCTGGTCCCCTTTCTCAGGCAGGCGGGCAGGGACCACTGCAGGCAGGGCCACAGCTGCCCTCCCCAGAAGGGCACCTACCTCATGGGACAGGCCGCACTGCAGGACACTGTTTCTGGCAATTTCACACATGTCGCAGGTGCTGAGCTTGAAGACCTGGGCAGCAATGGCATACTCCTCCATCAGAGGCTCCTGCAGCCACAGGCACTGTTAGAGGCCAGTAGCTTCTGCCAGCACAGCCCATGCTGCTGCAAGGGCTGCCCCAGCGATGGCCCGGCATGCCGGACCCTCTGCAAATACTGCTGGCTTCCCCGAAAAATGAGGCCCATACGGGCCCAGCCCCAGCACCTCAGACAGGAGGAGGTGATCAGCTCACACTGTACCTTGGTGTAATGAAACTGCATGGGGTCATCTGTAGAAAGGGACACCATGAGGCCCTTCTGGTGGAAGTCAGGCAATGGATTTTTTGCATACTCCAGGAAGAGGCTGTTGTTGCTGAGTGGGGACATAGCAATGGGAATTTGGGCAAGGAAGTACAGATACTGCAACACAGGGCTCTGCAAAGATGAGCAGAGTTGCCAGGTTAGCGATAAAGTTGCTGCACCCTTCACCTCTCCAGAGTCAGTCCTCAGATCAGCCCAGTGCCCCAGCCAGGAAATCTGGTGCACAGAGCTCACGTGTGCAAGAAAAGAGATAGGCAAGCCAGCAATCCTCCAGGGCCCACACGGAGCACAAGAGGCCAAGTGAGTTCAAATCTGTCTGATTTCAGAACTTGGCCAGCTCCAGTGATAACGGACATATCCAGTGACAGGTCTGTGAGGCTGAACCCCTGCAATCTCAATATGTTTCTCAGCTACATCCCCAAACATGCCTGGAGAAACCCACAGAATCATGGAACACCTGCCTGAAGCCAGGTTCTCTATGCCAGCCTAAAGCAGAGGCACAACTAACTGTCAGCTACAGTGGAGGCCAGCTGCAAACATGTTTTTCTCCTCTGCCGCGCCTGGGCTGCTCTGTGGCAGACTACTCCACTTACCTTCTTGAGGTTGAGACCATGGGAGATATTATCTGCTGTCATGAAGGCTGCAAGCAGATGCGTGATGGCCCCAGCTTCCCCACAGTGTGGACGGAAGAGGAATGTGTTCATACCACGCTGCCTAGGCACATGGAAGAAGGACTCAGAGCAGGTAAGCAGCAGGGTTAGGTGGCATGTGATCCAAGATCCCCTGACTTTAGGTCCAACTCTGCCCCTACCAGTGGGTACCCAAGAATCCAGCTTGACCTAGGAGCACATTACTTGGTCTCTTTTCTCCTCTGTGCACGCAATAGATGCATCTCTGCAATCCCAAATTTTTCACCCCAATCCGTCACACTTCCTACTGAGGAGGTTTTGGATTGCTCTGGGACATGAAGCTCCAAACTACACTGGTGGCGGAGGAAGGAAGGCCCCACTTCTTCCACACCAACAATCAAAGAGCTGAGACAACTCGTGAGGCAGCCCCCCTTCTGCCAGCCCTTCGCAGGTCCCTTAGCTGATCCTGGGCCTCACCTGCGGAGGTTGTTAAGCACCACAATGTTGGCATACATATAGTATATATAGTAGGTGTAGGATGGGTTCTTCTCAGAAGTCCACTCCTCTGGTTTTGGGCTTTTAGTGCAGAACATGTGTCCACTATGCTTGGATTCGTCATCCACGCTGTCGAAGCCAGTAATCTGCTTGGCAAGGTAACAAAAAAGCTGTGCCTCAAAGCTCCCCACTTCATCATGCCCAGGTAGGCTGGCTCACCCTGCCCCACTGCAGCTTGCCATAGCCCAGCTGCACCCTGTACCCCTGCCTCATCCAAGAACAGAGTCAGTGGCTAGGTTGCAGACCTTGCTTCTCACAAACCCCCAAGCTCTATCAAGGGCTATAAATAGGGCTCACACCAAACCACTTCTCCAGGAGGTGAGTGGGCAGCATTTCTCACAGCCCTACAGCAGCCAGCTCAGGGAGTCTGATCCCTCCAGGCACTTCTGGACACACACCCCCTTTCCCAGAATGTGGCAGTAGGGCCACAAGCACACTGATGACATTTTCCATGTCAGGGCTAATATGCCATTTCTTGTGCACAAACAGGAATGTGAGTGCTCGCCACACCCTGACATCATCATCAGGTGACACTCACATGGCGTAGAAAGACACTCAGCTCTTTGTGGGCTTGAGGATTGACAGTTGCCTCAAACACAGGAACAAAGATATTTTCCAGCATCTTCCCAAAGTGTGGGAGGAAATTCTTAGACCTGAACACATCACTGTGGACAAAGACAGGGATTAGCTGCTAGCAGAGGAACAACACGGCCCACTGTCCCCATAATCCCTTCAGGATAAAAAAATGAGGTATAGTCCACTGTAAGGCACAGTGCTCTCTCAGACCCACAGCACATACTAAATCCTGGGTACTTGGATCATCCATTTCATGTTGGGGGAATAGACCCGATGTTTGTTGAACCAGCTGGCTAGCTTGGGCCACTCCTCAGCTGATCGCCCATAGATTGAGAGGCGAGGCTCCGCGTGCTGGTACTTGGCATCCTCCAGATCAGAGCCAACCTCCTGCAAACCAGGACAGTTGCATGGGGACCCTCGAGGCCCTGGGCACAGCAGCACCACAGCTTAGCTGTTCTCTCCTCCCCTGTATTCTCACCTTGATAATGGTAGCAAAGTACTCGCCATTGATAACGTTCTCCGTCTTCAGATAGAGGTCACGCAGCTCGCTGGCACCCACGGGGTTGTACTTGTCATTGAACTTGTCAAAGCGCTGAAATGTCTGCCGCCCCTGGAGTAGGGAGGATCACGGCAAATACTACACACACAGAATGGGTCCAAGCATACCAGCTGAGCAGGGACTGATCCGAACAACCCAAAATGGGAAAGCCAGGAGCTGCTACATCCTGCTACAAACACTAACATGCACAACATGTCATAGGTACACAGGGAGGTGAAAAGCCATGCCTACAGGGGTGGACAACAGTGACCCAAGAGTGGTCTTACAGTAAATGCCCTACCACTTACAGCATGGACATCCAGGGAATCCACTGTCAGGTCATAGGGGTGCAGATTGAGCTGCTGGAAAAGCTGCTTCAGGGTAAGCCGTTTGCCCTTGGCATCATAAACTACACGGTCAGCATCCATACAGTATGATTTCTTGATGAAACGTAGAAGATGCTTCTGGTTCATGCAGGCTGCAGCATGGATGTGTGTGTCCACCTGAGAAACCAGAGGGAGAGCTATCTAGCTTCAAGTTGGGATGCTCGGGTACCATCACAGGGAGGCTAACAAACCCCGTAGGTGAGTCCAAGTTGAGTGAGGGGCGCAGCTGAGCCCAGCAGATGAACACAATAGGCCTAGGCCAAGAACACCATCCCATTAGCAGGACCAATGTAGGTGCCAAAGACCTTGACTCTCATATCCAGTTCTCAGGGAGGGGAAGGCACCAAGACAGCTTGTCTTCAGAGTCACTACAGCTGTAAGCCTTGCCATTTACCTTCCGGCAGTTGTAGAAGTCTCGGTGGGGGTTGTTCTTCAGCTCTTTCATCTCCTCCATCTCATTTAGCATTTCATGCACTTGGAACTTGGATGAGAGGAACTTCAGGCGCCGATGAGCATAAGTCTTACTAGTGAAAGCAAAGGGCAGAACAGTGACTAGGCTCCTTACCCCTCAACACAGGGGCATGGCACATCAAACGCAGGGATGCAGCTTTCACCTCAGGTGGAGAGCTCATGCTGGCCTGGCCTGCTTCCCTATGGTGCCTCTCCTGGCTCTAGTACAGAGCTTTGAAGGAAGGCCTGGCCATGTGTGAGCATACCTGCAGGCCGTGTCTCCAATCCCTGACTGCTGACTTTGCTTAAGACCCCAATCGAGACAGCTAACAAGGGCCAAGGACACTTTGGTAGCCAGCAGGCTGCAGGTGTGTCATCAGCAGGTTCCTCCCTCCTCCCAGGGAGAGGAGGGAGCAACCCTGGCTCTGCCCTGATCTCCCTCTGCCTGCAGAGGCAAGACCTGTTCAGCTGCACCCAGCGGCACCGGGTTGTGCACTTACACAGGCCCCTGTGCAATCAGGGCCAAGAGGAAGTTCATGTCATCAACGAAGTGCTCAAGGCTGGGGTAGGGCAGGTCCTTTGGCTCATTTCTGCCAACCGCTGCCTTGTCTCCATAGATGTAAACCACCCCGTCCTTCATCTGGACATGGTAGCCCAGGTTCTCAGCAAGACTCCCAGTTTCAAAGGGATCCTGTCCATCCTTCACTGGTGGGGTGAACACTGGGCCAAAAGGAGAATACCATGAGGCACAGGCTGCCAGCCGAAACCCCACAAGCTTGCCATGCTCCTCCACCCCAGGCAGAGGGCAGGGGCAGCCCTGCCACTGTGACACTGAAGAGGAGGCCTGGGCAAGCGACTACCCTGTGGAGCACTTCCACAACCCCTTTCTGACCCCTGCCCACCCCATGCTGAAGCCAGAGAGGAAAACCCTCCTGGTGCCTAGGTATACCTGGGCCAGCATCACTCGCTCTCCAGACCTCGCCTTCGATAGCACGCAGATACTGAGATGGGGTCCTGGGGAACCTCTGCACAGACTGCTGCATGTACTTTTCCCGGATGCACAGGGCACGGTACAAGCCTTTGCAGACAACTTCAAAATCTTCAACTGTCACCTGCAAGAGGGCTGTTGCTGAACACAACCACACAACTGGAACCTAGCTGCCTGAGAGATACCATGGTGCACCAAGACATAAAAAGGACCATTTTGTTCACAGTAAGATACATACCTTATCATCCCCTCCTTCCCACTGCTCTGCTTGAGCAGGGTAAAGGGATGATAGGCAAAGTCCTAGACATGGCAAAGGGAAGTTCCTCACACCAGAACCAATGAATTCCAGCCATCATCCCCTCTTATATTCCTCACTGCAAACTGTAGTTGGCACTGAAATGGAAGCCAGGCCTGGGCAAAACACTAAAAGCTATTTTTGGAGCACAGGCTGAAACTGAAGCAGGACCAACAACATACACTGACCCAATGTGTCAAGAATTTTTTATTTATTGCACAGACAAGTGTTTTGGGCAGTTGAGAGAGGTCATACTGGAGCAGCATGGGAGAATACCATGCAGCACTTGCAGCTAGCTACAGTCATGGCAGAAGGAATGTGCCTGTGCATGGAGGGATTTTCAGCTTCCCCTAATTGCTCCTCTGCTATGTGATTCCAAGCTGAGCAACCTGCTCCAGCCCAGGAGGGAGCAACCTGCCAGCAGTATCTCAGAAGCAGCACAAATATAATAGGAGGCTGTGGAGGAGGAGGAGGAATTAGCACAGGATGTAATAGCAGCCCTGGTCAACTGGCTCTAGGTGACCCCCTCAAGGAGCAGGGGGAGTTGGACCAGATGACCTCCAGAGGTCCCTGCCAAGCTCAGCCATTCTGGGATTCTATGACATGCATAGGTCTCAGACAGGTATAGCTGTGTGCAAGCAGGAGCGGGCTGCGACACAACGCGCATCGCCTACCCTGCCGTGCTGCCCCCTTGCCCTGTCCAGAGAATCCCATGGGAAGCATGCAGCACCCCACAGACTCCTGCTCAGGAATTCAGCTCCAGATCCTCCGGGGATGCAGCAAGGCACCATCAGATGTTCAAGAGACATAGACTGAGCTGGAAGATGCAGACTATCCCCACTGCACCTGGTACAGAGTCCTGTGACGCTCGGCACTACTAAGGGACAGGCAGGGGCTAGATGAGATGGTAGTCAGCTTGGGGAAGGGTATAGCCATACAAGTACCTACCCCAGAGGCATAATCCCCTGTGATCTGTACCCGCTGGAAGTCAGGCACAGTCTGGTAGACAGGGGAGGTAGAGATGACCTCATCAATAGTAGACAGTCTGGTTATAGACTTCTGAGCCACAGGGACTGCCAATGCAATTGTCTTCAGGCGGAGCAGGCGCTTCTTCCTGCCAGGGAGGAAAGCCTCAGGCAAACAGCCCCAACTCCATGGCCACCCCAACTCCATGGCCACACGCAGGCGCAGGGTCAGGGGCACATACCACAGCCATGTCCCAGTTGTGCACAACATGAATCATCTCAGTGGTGTGTTCTGAGCACCTTAAACAGACACCGGCAAGAGTAGAGCTCACAGCACACAAAGTAGTCACAGACTTTCACGCATGGTCTTTGGAAGTTGCACCTTTCCAGAGAAAGGTCTCCAAGTCTCCCTCTCCAAGAGCTCAGTGGCCATTGCTGTGCTGACACCCAGGGAACAGGCCAAGGGTGTCTTTCTGTCCAACAGTGGGAGCAGTTGGAGAGGAAACCCTGAAGTGCCTGACAGATGCCCTGGGACTACCACAGATTTATCCCGTGGGTGTGGTGAGCTGTTTTCACAGGCCTCAATTTGTGTTCCCCCTGCTTTCTTCCAGCTCTGGCTGGGGATGTGTAGACAACGCTCCTCTCCTTTCCCCAACTGCCCTGGTTGTTGCTCACCGCTTTTCTGTTGTGCCAGAGCTCTCCTGAAGCATCATGTACGTTCTCATTTCCTGGCGTGAGATGGGGCAGATCTCTTCCACATCAAAAGGAGAGATCTCTTGCCTGACTTCCTCATCTTTCACCTCAGAGGCAAAGACCTTCTCTGCAAAGGAGCGCATTGCCTCATCCATCTCTGCAAAAAGGAGCAGAGTGCAGGGTCACACAGGCATCTGGTTCTCAGCCACCCTAACAGGCAGGTGCCCCTTGCAGTCAGCTTAATGCTCAGCTGTCATTTCCTTATGACACATACACCTCCATGCTGCCTGGAAGACTCAGCAACCTTCAAAATTTGCAACAAGCTTACAGAGGCAGGGCCACACACAGTGGGCTGGAGACATAGCTAGGCACCCCCAGTACACCAGAAAAGGTAGTACAACCCACAGTCCAAGAGTAGTGCAAAAATGCCCGGAAAGAAGCAAGTCCTTGGGAAAAGCATTTACGAGAGCATGCACTGGAGGAAAGAGGAGAGGACTGGCAGAGCCCTTACAGCTCTAGGAAGCCTAAGACCCACTTACTCCACAAGGCTTCCAGTCAGGATGAAGACAGAGGTGTAGAAGGAGATGGAAAGAGCTGGCAGCCCAAGCATTTAGTTCCCACCATCACAGTGCAGCTGAAGAGCTCCTAGCTAGGGAATCATCGTGGGGACTAGACCCCTCTCAGCCCATCACGTGCAGCATGCTGCAAAGGTGCCAGCTAATAACGGCCCTGTGAAAATCGCCATTGACACAAGGTTGGCTGGAGCCTTATGAAGTAGGAGAAAGGAGGTTAAAAGCCCTTCCATTGCCAACAAAATACTGTAACAGAACAATCCAAGGGCTCTTCTGGCAACATCTCCCAGAAGCACACATTTGCATAGCAGCATATGGACACTAATCGAGCAGGTTTTGCCAGCAGTTGGCAGCTCAGCATGAAGCATAGTGAGGATCGATGCTGAAAGATGGGCCACACCATTGACATGTCAGACAGGACATGGTCAGCAGAAGAGGACCAAAGCAGAAAGGACTGACATGCATGGCAGAAGTATGCCAGACCTACAACAGATTTGCAGTAATGAACCATTATTAAAATGAGCCCTTTTTTTTTTTTCCTCCTACAGGGTGTTGGGGGGGGAGATGAAAACAGTTTATCCTTGTAGCTCTGAATTTGCAGTTCCAAGGTCCTAACTGTGGGTTAGTGGGGGTCGTAACACAGAGGCTTCCTTTCCCTGCTGTTACATGGTAAGGCAAAAGGGCTTGTGCTGAGCTAAAAACACATGGGAAAATTCTGGCACTATGTCCCTTTCTCAGCAGTGCAATGTCACAAAAACAGAATTTTGGTAACAAAAGTTGCTTGCTGCTGTTATCAGCAATGGGCCCCAACATGCTTCTTAGAAGACAAAATGCATTTTTTTTGTACTATCCCATTATTGTTAGGGACTCTGGGATGACAGGTATCTCAGCAAGAAATTTCTTCTGCTGACACATAAGGCCTCAGCAAACGTGAAGTAGGAAAAAGAGGGCAGGGGCACCATACTGTGGACTTCAACCTGAATAAAGGAGATGAAGCATTGGATCTGTCCCCTCATAGATCAAATCCACTAGGAGCAGGATGTATTCAAAAGAAGTTACTTTAGGCTGGATCTCTGTTTAAAAAAAAAAAAAAAAAGGAAAAGAAAAAACCCCCAACCCCCAAAACCAGCAAAGGTGTGAATAGCTGCAAAGGAAATTGCAAAATGTTTCACTTCTGCCACAAAGAACTACGCTAAAAAAAAGTTAATCTCCTAAGCAGGTGCTCAGGGGTGCTAGCACAATATTTAACAAACAGCAGCTTCATATATCAAAGGACCAAAAAGCCAGAACCGTTCCATGAAGCAGTGAGGGGCACAGCTGGCACTGCTGAAAAATAGGATCTTCAACCGCTGAAGATCACCATGACCACGTAACTGCTGTTTGTTTCCAGTGATCGCATCTAGGCAGTAACACAGCAGAGCATATAAAAAGCCTAGCAATACTCACCTTTGTCTTCTGCTGTTTGAGATAAAACAGAAACAAAATAAAAACAGATGTGATCAGCCTTTCAAAATCTAAGCCTTTTTGCCTAATCATCGCATCAGCGATTAAAAAGGGATTAGTAAAGTACAAGTTTAGCCAAAGTCTTCCACTTGAAAGAACAGTACTTGTCACTTCGTACAACATAAAGATGTAAGTTCAGCGTTGACTGTTCCATGATACAGCCTCGGTGGTGTGCGCGTAAATGAACCACATTGCAGATGCCATCCAACCTGAGGCTCTTTGGCAGAGCTTCTGCCTTACAGCAGTCTCTGGAATTCCCTGCAGCTGTCCAAGGGGAATGCATTTTCTAGAACCTAGATCACTTCAGCGAACACTATAAGCAACCAACAGATACCTAGTCATCTAATAAGACTGACTGTCTTGGAAGGTCTCTGCCTATACCTGCCTCCAGGAACAGGGATGCAGAAGAGCATAGGAACAACTTAAGAGGGCAGAATGGCATTCTTCTTCCTGAACAAGAAAGCAAATATTTTAGTGACTCGGAGCACCGGAGCTGCTTTGCTATTTTTTGTCCATGACTCGCCATCCTTTGTGAAGATCAGGATAGATGGTCATTTCAAAGATGCTAAATTTCATTCTCCTGCCACCTATGGTCACATCTCCAATTATTCACTAACAGGATCAGACAGCTGAGGCACTGCAGTTCCACAGATCTTCACTCCCGGTCATACAGTGTGGCATCAACATTTTGGGGGTGCAACTCATGCCCTTTCCATCTGACCCAGAAAATTCAGACTGCAGCTCTGGCATCACAAGTCACCAGCTGCTGACTTCCCAAACTCCAGCCTGCAGAACATACTCTCCTGGCATTTGAATTCATGTATTCATTTGCAAACTAAGCATCCCAGAAATGCCTAGTTTGACCTTTCATCTCTTTAGCGGATGAAAATTACACTCATGAAGGTCAACAAACTCTTACTGATGTTGCAGGGCCAGGTTTTAATACTAGCTTCACGTACTAGGACAGTATTTATCACACCACACAGCACTGCAATTTTAAACATGCTCTTATCAGGACTGTTTGGTGCTGATACTCTTCAGGGCTCTGTAATAGCAGTCACACGTCCCTTTGTACTGTTCTGCAAAGCCTGGCTGGCCCTACCTCTATTTCCCAGCTTGTGCTCCCCATCCCTTCAGGACTGCAGCACCCCACATCTTCTGAGCTTACCAAGGCTGACCAGAGACTCCTGAAATTCCTCTGACCCCTTCCACAGTTATTTAACAGTATCATTACAGGATACATTACACTGCAGGAGGGACAATATTTTTCTTCAGTACAAGCAGAGCAAGATTTAAACAGTAATGCTATTTCTTTCTGCACTATCCAAAAATGACTCCAAGCAGGAAGAAAAATGCTCAAAGTCCCCAGCAAGGTCCCCTGGACTGCAAAGATACCACACCATCAAAAACCCAGAGGCTGCAGGCTTAACAGCCTGCCCTGTGGCTCCTTGTCTCGCTACTTGCTTTCAGACCTACCTGGAATTTTCACCCGTGACATCTTTGCAGCAAGCTTGCAGAGCCTCAAGTAATGCCCTACTGTAACGGAGCAAAAGTAGCTGACTGACTGCACAGCAGCCTAACACTAATTTTACCACCTTCCCTTCCCTGTAATTAGACTCTCCCACTCTAAAAGGAGAACAGAGGTCAACTATAAGACTATTTAAAGTGCAACCACAAGCACTTGCACTGAAACAGGTGAAACCCAGGCTCAAATTTAACTTTTTTTTTTTTTTCCCCTTAGACTTTCATTTTACATTTAGTAGAGTTTCACCTGTTGTCTGGCCAGATTACTACTACTCAGGACAGCTGCACCTTTCTAAAGTGGACTGTGGAAGTCAGTCTTTTAAGAGACTAAAACTGATGTCTTATGTGCTGAACCAAAGGTTTAAAGGAAATCCCTAAGGCACAGGGATGATGTTTTCATCTGAACAGGAGCTGTGGATAGGTACAAATGATGTGCCACAAGTTTCTCACCAACCACTGTGCTATTCAGAGAAGATTTTTCCTGAGTGAGGGGTCTAGTTGACAGACTGGATTTTAGCAACAGGAGTTGCACAGATGTCCTCGCATCTTCCCAGCTGAATCAAACAAAAGGGAAGTGCAAAGAACTATGTATTTTTTTCCTGAGCTTTTCAGGAATTGCCTTTATAAAACTTTGCATCATAATAGTAAGGCGATACTCAGTTCTGTATGCAGTGAGCCATAACCAAGGCAGACCTGACAGAGACCAGCACTTAGTACAATCCAAGATGTGGCAAGAAACTCCTCCTTTAAGCTGCACATGGTGTCTTGGATTTGGCAGAGCAGGGTATCAGTTTGGGAAGTACCTCTTGGCTTGTTTTAAGTAGATTCTTTCTAACATACAGGTGTTGAGGGCTGTACCTGGTCCTTCAGGGTCTCCTCAAACCTACTTCAAATCTCTCACATGAAGTTGGAAAACACCTCCTGTCTGAAGAAAATGGCCAGAATTTGTAGTGCCCTGCATATTGCCAGGGTAACTCTGAGCTTCTGACTCAGCTTCCTGATGGGAAGCGGTGAGCCTAAACAGGTCAGAAGGATACAATAGTTTTGATTTGAAACAGAGTCTTTTCCTGTTTGTGTATACTTCACTTCTTGATGGAGTTGAAAAACTGCACTGAAATCAGGACAAGTCAAGCAAAGCATTCAGGCTATAGTCAGCACAGTCTTGCTGCTGATTTAAAAGTTGACTTTGGTCATAATATTGAAGGGAACAGAAAAATTAGCACCCCTGGAAAAGACAACATTGTCTGGAATTACACATGCATGTAAGGGCTTCCTGTGCTATATTTTGTAGGAACAGCTATGAAAAAGCCTTGTCCCAGAAGGCAGCTCCAATAAGTGAAAGTTACTTGCCTAAGATACAGAGCTAGAAATAACAAGTCAGATTTTGTCCATAGGTGCATGGGAAGCTTGTGGCACAACTAGTCAGTGAAGTCAAATGGCACAGCATCTCCAGCTCAGATAACTTCCAGAGCATCCAGAAAGTCTCTCTGAAAGGTCACTGTCTGATGTGCACAACTTCAAGACATGCTGGGTTACAATTGATAAATTCTCCAGAATTCAGGGAGGTTTAGCCCCACTTCCCAGATATTCCCCAAGAATATAAACTGATTTCCCCCCCTGCAACACGCAGAGGTGCAGCTGATAGGGCAGAGCTGGGATGCTGTTACAGTCTTGATCTGTAATCTGGTCTCCCCTCTCATGCGGATAGTCTGCAGTTTCTTAATTATTCTTGTTCTTACTCACTCCCCACTTTGTAAGTCTCCACACCACATGATTGTTTAACTATTTCATTTATAGTCAATAAAAACTGGCTCCTGCTTGTTTGCTGTCCCACAGGTACTCTATCTGCCCCTAACCTTTCTGGATATATCAAGATCTTAGGATTCACATCTGAAACCAGAAATAACCTTTATGATGCAGAGGTCATTTTCCTCAAGAGGTCTCTTGATCCCCTAGTTTTGTAAATCACAGGGTCAACTTAGTTGGGTTCACGGTAGAAATATGAGTAAAGCCTGGGTATGCTGTGCTAAAGTTAGATCTACAGCCTCTTTAAACTGAAGTACTGAATACAAACAAGCCATCTTCCCACTCTCTTTCAGCTGGAAAGTGACTGATTCACACCCAGAGGCTTCAGAGTGGCTTTAAACCTCCCCCACCCCCCTTTTATCTCTGAGCTGCCTTCACTCCACCTAGGTCTAGCCAAAGGAAAATGGCCAAACGTGCCAGAAATTTGGCAGGTTAGGGTATTTAGCAGGATCTCCCTCTAGTTCGCCTAGCAGAGCAGCTGTATCACAGCTGTCCAAATAGATGCCTAGGGGCAAGTTTTGCTAGAAAATGGTTTCAATTCCTGAAGAATAGAAGTATTAACAGATTGGAGATAGTGTGGAAACTCACAAGGGCATTCCTTGATGTGCTGTGCCTTTGACCAACAGCACCTTGCACTAAGAAAAGCCTCAGCAAGTTATTCTCTCCCCACATTGCTCTTAGTCATTCCCTACACAGATTCCTCTAGAGCTTTTAAAATCAGCTTCTGTTCCAGTATGCAACAAAAGTCACTAAGTCCTTAAGGTGTGAACTAGTTTCTAGGAACAGATTGCTACAGATAACAATCATATTGGAGGAAAGCTTTCCTAATAAGCCAAGAAAACTCTTGCTTTTAAGCACCCATCTGTACTCACATTCTGAATCTCTCCTTTTGGAACAGGCAGCAACTACTGCAGCTCCACAGTGCAAGGAGTTTTATATTCCTGTTACTAGGAGTCTGTTCTCTTCCTTGCACAGAAAACAGACTGGACTCTGGGTTCCAGAGGCCTGACACAATGTCTTAGGAGAAACACACTTAAAACACACTTATTTTGTGGTCCAACACAATATGCCTTATTGCAGGAGGAAAGCCAACAGAGAAGTATTTTAGAAGACTGAATTAAGCAACTGAAAAGCCTAACAGAGAGCATAATTTGGACACAGCAATAACTTTATAGCTGATTTCATTCTTGGAATACCAAGTAAAGAAATTTCCCCTCCCCCCTTTTTTGACTTAGCAAGCATCCTTTCCAAGGGCAAGGTCAGCAAAAATATTATGAGGGACTCCACTACAAATAGACTCAACATTAATGCAAGATGCATGACGGCACAGGTTGGTGAAGTCATTAAAAGCGGACTCTGGAGCAAGCCTATGGTACATCTCAAAGCCACTCTCACTGCTTATTCGTGCTATATTGAACATATATGATACAGCTGTTCATGCCACATTACAGAAGTGACAATTTGTGTAAACCACAGAGAAAGCAGACGGCATTGTGATTAGCTTTCTGTAAGCCAGTTGTTGATCCCGTGCCCAAATCACTGCCACAAAAGAAACAACCAAAGAATTCAAAGTTTATTCTTTAAAAAAGTTATTTAAGAAGCAAAATAATTTACTTCAAACCAAAAGAGATGCATTATCGAAAGCAAATAATTATACAAAGTAACAACAAATTAGCCCTTGGATAAAAAGTCCAGATCCCAACAGTTCCCTACCATCCTGGAGGTTATACACAAACAGTCACTCAAGGCTTGGGGAATGAAGGACCACACACACATAGGATCAGAATGTAATTCAAACTTCCGCTACTCCCCTTCCCCCCATAGGCCTGAAGTTGCGTCAAATCGAATTCTAAGTCATTGAACTGTACTAAAAATTATGATGGCTTAAGCATCATGGTTACTATCCAAAGTCCTACTAATGACAATAAGAACAAAATTTGAGCACTGTTGTTTGAACAAGACCATGGAGTGGGGACATTAACAGTAACAAGCCACAGAGTTATATATTATCTCATTAGACAGCTGTTCTCAGTCCCTAATAACAGAAACATTTCTTTCAGTTATTAGCACTTATAATTTTTTAACAAGAGCTTTTACTCTTTTTTTATATTTTACCTCAAAGTTGTTTATGCTTGTTCTTCCCAGTCAGGATAGTAAAGTTAGCTTGGCACTAACATGGTGTTGTGCTGTTAGTTCTAAATAACAACATTTGGACTAAGTCTACAAAACACCTTTTCCAGGGACCTGTCTTGTGCAAAAACTTCTGTGCTTATCTTCTAAATAATTTTCCCAAAAGTTCTTGGGGTTTTGTCTTTCCACAGCCTGCTCTCTGTTGCCACCAAAATCAGGGTTCTCTTATATAGGCAGCTGGAAACAAAGTACAACCATTTACTTCATACTCACAACTAGTAGTACAACACCTTGATTTTGTATCACTTGCTAGATTTGAAACCATAATAATGCAGATGGGACTGCCACCTGTGTAGGTCAGCTCTGCAGCGTCCTAAAAGCTGATGCATCCCCTCTAAGGTTCCCAAGGTGAAATACATACTGACCTATCCTTATCAGGTCTTCTTCCCTTTTAAGAGTTTATATAGCCCAAGAGAAAGCAAACACCGAAGAGAAGGTAGATGCATTTGCCAGTTCCCATACAATTCTGAGAATTCACAGCTTTTAGAATTACAGCTAGTACATTTTTAATGACAACTAGAACACACCATGCAATGTAGAGAATTATTATGATGAACCTCCATCCAAAAGACGTAATTTTCCATACTTGACTACACAACCTTCAAACATCAAATGCCAGCTGCAAAAGGTTTCCCATGGCCACAGGCAGCAGGCAGTTATGCTCTGAACTCTGCAATCCTGCTTGCCAGGAAAGAAACCCCCAAGTTTCTCAAATAATCCAAAAAACATACATAGACCTGGATGACAAGATCTCACCATTCAACATATTGCAAACTCCACACTCCTGTCTTTCCAAAATGAGTCTATGTGACCAGATGTGTATCCCAAAAGCTATCATTTTCCACGTGTAATTTTATTAAGTGGACAACAGTATGTCACATATCTCTTTAGAAGCAGACAGTCATCTCCTGCCACAGTGCTCGAAGAATGCTTTCACAAATAACTTCTCTTCTTGCACCAAATAAAAGAAAAACACTCCTTGCTGATTACAGACATGACAGCTTGCAGTAATGGTAATTCTGTCACGTTTAACTTGCAGGCATGAGGTCACCTTCAAATGAACTCAACTCGAGTCACAGCCAGTGCTATCCATAATGCTGCCCACCGTTGTGTATGCTGCTGGAAAATAACGTTTTATGTAAAAATGTTGTGGTTTTAATTCTTATTAGGGTAAAATAAATTGCAAAAAGTACTTACAAGGATTATCACAGATAAAGAAAATGTGATGCAGATTGACCCTCTTCATTCCAAGAAGAGAATTAAGAATGTAAGTAGTGAAGGAAGCAATATTAAAAGGAACAATTTATTCTCTCAGTATTTACTGATTTCTAATTTCCATTTGAAACTGAGAATTCCAAATTAAGATGTATTAATCTGACACCAACAAACTGAAATTAAGCCTCTTGCAATTTCTCTGCCTACACTGGTTCGGCAGACTGACTGAACGCTCCCTCTGTTGGCTGAAGGCTCATTACTCTTCCATCAGAGAGTAGCTGGGAATTCAACTTTGCTGTGGGATACAGTCTGACCACAGAGAACAGAATCCAGTATCAGAAGCACAAGAACTAGGGAAGGACACGGTATTCCAAGGAACACTGGTAGGTTTTGCAACAGTGATCACACTTGTACGTCCCAATTATATGCGGTGACAATGTTTTGCTCTAGGAAGAACTCACACAGCTTATGCAGTAACTCCCTCATACTGTGAGGCTCTTAGAACAAACCCAGAATTCCCATCAGTATATCATACACCTTCTGCATAGCCATCACTGAACTCACTTCCTTCCTCATTTTGCAAGGATGCTGCAATCAGAAGCTAGCTCAGTTTTCTGTTATAGCTCATTGCCTTCTGCCCCCAGTCTGGACATACCAAGTCTGTGATAACCACTGCACCAACTACAGTCAACCTGAAATCCCACACTCCTCCTCTGACAAGGAAGCTCTCCAACTACATTAGAGAGAGACATTTTGAAGAGACTATGTTTACAGTCTGGTGGTAAGAAAATAATTCAGAATAAAATAATTTGCAAGTTACAGACAGAGCTGAATAACAGCTGTCCAGACTAATTAACCTCCAGTTACTAGATTAACTATTGAGAAGCTGCCCATAAATGTTGGCAGTTAATGTTAAAAATGAACAGCTGACTAATTTGGTCCAACTTGGAAGAGATCTGAATGCTGCAGAAAAACAATATAGAATATAAACAGTTCCACCTACAAAGAAAGTAAAAAACAGATGCAGTATGTCCCCCTCCCTAGTTCAAGCGTCTCACAAGCGCCTGCTAGATTTCCAGCCTACAAATTCCTGTTTTAGTATCCTGTCAGGCAAAGAGATCACCCACACAAGACTTGCCTGCTTAAGACAATGAGGTCCCAAGAAATTCCAGTCCTTGAGGTTTTCCTCAACCCAAGGCAACAGGGGACAACTTCAAATCTTCTTAGCAAACAGGCACTTAAATTAGAAAAGATATCTCCTTTTTATTACAGAAAGAGAAGGATCAATTAAGTGGTACTCCTGGCACAAAGGAGATATTGCAAATATGCTGTACGGGCGCAAAGAGAGCAGATACCAATCTGATACGTGACAGGAGCATTCATGGTGGCAAAACCATTTCTGACATTACCTGCCAAGCAACGATTAGTGCCACTCCTCTGACAGCACTACAAATCAGAATCCAACAGAAAGGGGACAAACATCACTTCTAGCTTTTACTCTAGAGGTAAAGTGTCATCTTTTTCACAGCATTTAGTCTCTATAGTTCACTTTTCTTGTGACTGGTTTTCTTCTTGAACAAACTCAGATACACAGTGAGGAAAGAATCCCAGTACACCAAGAGATGCAACTGCTCCATTAGCTGAGCAAGGAGGTAGACGCCATAGATGTTCTCTTCAGATGGAGCACAGAAAAGGACCTTGTGCTAATTAACTGGTACCAAGATTCTGGTCACTGGCACCAAAATACTGCAGGGCATCAGCATGAGACGCAATACAGTAGCATCGAGACTCGTCCAGCAGCTACATCTGAACCACATATTCTTGGCATCTGGAACAGAAAGGCAACTCTCATTAGTTGCTGTCCAACTTTGTGATGGATGTGTAATGCAACAGCATAGTACAAGTCCTGAACTGGTCTACCTGTCTTTACAGTGATGAGCAACATGTTTTACGTAACTGTTGAAAAGAACTTCAGTCAGTTGGGGAACTCATAAATTTCATTACTCGCATTATTTTATTTGGTTAATCTTTGAACAGTGCGTATTTCAGAGGAACACAGCTCAAGATAAGCTGTGCAGAAGTCAATCAATCATCAGCAAAAGGTGACTGCAGAATTGTGCACACTCTTCTTTCTACTTATGGTGTTTCTTGTGTACGAGACAGAAATTACATGTTCTCCAAACAGTCAGAATGGTTTACCAAAGGAAGGGGACACTGACAAGAATGATACAGAGAATCGCAAAATTATCAGTTCAGTGGAAATCCACACGTTAGAGCCAAAATGTTGCTATGAATAGAATTTCCTTTTCTTAAGCTTTGCTATCTACTTAGAAGGGAAAAGAAGTAATTTGGAGAAGTAATTAATTGTAGGATCTAAATCTCTGAGTATCAATGGGTTGTATAATAGGGAAAAAACCCAGCTATAGCAGCTAGTATTTCTAAGCCATGCTTATCAACAACAGAAAGACATACAGACAGTAAGCCAATGAAAATCTTAAATTACAGCTCACCTTATCACATCACAATGCAAGACAATCCCATGCAGCCTTGATTCCCATCTTCATTGCTGTTGAGTTTTTTCATCCGATACTGCCGGATCTCTCTCACCAGCGTGTAAAAAGCATCTTCCACACCCTGAATGCAAATTATCCAGGTAAAATATGTTCTTTCCTGAAGCGTTTGAGATCACTATTCTTTCCATCACAGAATCCCTTAATATATTTGAAAGACATACTTCTACAGGAAGAGTAGTAGCCAACTTATCCCATAGTTCATAAGAAGAAACTAGCACTTATGTCCCAAACTCTCCAATTACACTCTTAACTCTTCCTCTAAGGCAAACATCCAGGGTAACAGCCATTAAAAGAAACAAGGCAAATTGTAACTGTAGAGAGGTCCCATGCAGGAAGCAAGCTACTTCTTAACTAACCACCTCTGTTTTAGAATTCTTAGAATTTTCTGGCTACTGCTTAATAATTGCACCTTTTCTGCTTCATTCCACACTGATGTAGGTAGAACACAGGCTGACTGGACAGAGCCACATATTCAATGCAACTCTGAAGAAGTCTATTAGTCCGGTCTGGGAAATTCTTTCTGTAAACATAAATCTTACAATTGGCCTTCATTAAGAAGCCAAGAAAACTGAACAGGTCTGGGATGACTAACCACACAGTCTGACCACTTCTCAGCAAGAGCAGATGAAACTCTCTTCTTCTTACGAACATGACCCACTTTAAAGAAAGTCAATGCAAGTCTGAGGTGATTTGCGTACTAACCTAGCCCAGTGATAAAACCAGAACTCTTTCAAGCTAAAAGTGAGTGGGGAAATCAAAAGCTAAAAATTGCAAATGTATTAAAAAAAATGCTTACTCCTGTAGATAAGAAAAAAAGTACATAGGAAAAAGTTAGAGCATTCTGTGTTTAGCATACAGGAAGAAGTCAGGCTAAGAATGGATGCACCTTACCTGTCTTGTTTTAGCAGACGTCTCTATGAAGGGGATTCCATAGCTTTTTGCTAATTCTTGAGCCTGTTTTGTGTCTACTGTTCTTGTGGGCAAGTCACACTTGTTCCCAACTAGCACCATCGGCACATCATCCGAATCTTTCACTCTCTTGATCTGTTCTCTTTAAAAAGACAAATTAAAAAAAGTTAGGAACTATTTTCTAAATATAAAAGCTGTTTTAGTTCAGTATTCAAACAACCTTGTGCTACAAAAATATATATTAAAGCTGGACGGGACCTCAGGGGTTCTGACCTACAGCAGTATGTCTAATAACTTCATACACTCCATCTTCTAGTCTCTGTATAACTCCACTCCAATGTGTGTTTGCCTTCATTTTCTCAGAGATCATGTTCTGTATGCTCTAAATATCATTTGATTAACACAGCCACCCAGATAACTGCCCCACTCTCAACTAACTAATAATGTATTAACGCAGAACGTAGATAAACTTGAAAAAATTTCTGAAAGAAGTGGGAGATTTAATATTTGCCTATTACTTAGTCTTCACTGAGTCAAACAGCAAATGGGTCTGATGCCTTTTCCAGTCTTCCCTCCCTGCGGTAAAGATGCATATCATACCTGTAAAGGTTAATATCAGCAAACGATTTACTGTTGTTAATGGCAAAAACACAGAGGAATCCTTCCCCAGTTCTCATGTACTGATCACGCATGGCACTATACTCTTCCTGTCCCGCAGTATCCAGAATGTCTAACAAACACGTCTCTCCATCGATAACAACCTGCTTTCTATACGAATCCTGCAAAATACACATGCGAATTTTAGATTAGAGAGAAAAATTGTACTACTACTTTCTGCCTCATGCATTATCAAGGGAAAATAAAAATAATAATAAAAAAGGAGAGTGTGACTCAGAGAAGCTTTTCTAGCCCGCCTCCCCAACGAAAAAAATACCAGTATCTAAACCAATCAGCATTTAAACGGCTACTCTAAGCCCCCTCAAACCTTTCTCACAAAAAAGAAAAATCCTGTTCTTCCTAATAAATTCCTTAACTGGTAGACAGAAAATAAGCATTATAAATACCATCACTACAACACTACCACTAGAATCTACCATCTGCGTAGATGGCGGTGACTTTTTTTGTTGCCATTGTTGGCTGCCTACACTCTGCTTTAGGAAGCAATAAGTAGAACAAGCAAGAGTTTTCCCGGAATTTCTTATCTGTGCGCTCTGATCTCACATCTGGCTTTTTAAGCAAAAAAAAAACCCACCCCAAAACAAACAAACAAAAAAAAACCCAAAAACCCCAAACCCGGTAGCGGCCTCCCGTTCCAGCTCACGGAAAGCTCCCGGCCCGCGATCGTCCCCGCCGGCGGCACCGCAGCTGCCGCCGCCGGCTCGGCCCTGGCCGCGCCGGCTCACCTCGATGGTGGGGTCGTACTCGTCCACGAAGTGGTTCTGGATGAGCTGGATGGTCAGCGCGCTCTTGCCGACGCCGCCGGCTCCCACCACCACCAGCTTGTACTCGGTCATCGCCCTCCCCGCGGTCTCGGGCGGAGCGCGGCGCCGCCCGCCGCCGCCAGCCCCCTCCCGCCGCTCCCGCGAAGGCGGAACACCCTGCCCGCAGCCCTTCCGGCTTCCGGCCCCGGCGCGCCGTCATCACCCGCCGACGGAAGATGCGCGCGGCGCCCCCGCCGCTTCCGGGCACGTGACGCCGGCGGGGAGCGGCGTCCCCGGGGAAGGAAGACAGGGGCCAGGAGGGAAGCTTTTTTCAAAATCAGTAAAACTTTATTCTATTTCCATTCTTTGCCATTAACAGAAAAAATTGGAGAAAGCAATGTTTGTTTTACAAAGATAATGCATCTCCCAGAGAAGAAAACCCTAAATTGAGAATAGAGGTAACATGAAAAAAAAAATAAAACCAAACAAAAAAAAAAAAAACCCAAACACAGTACTGCCCTCTATTCAAAGAAAGTAACTCCTGATCTTTTTGGTTAAAGTAATACTTAGACCAATCATTCAGTTTTCTTGCTTGATAAAGTGTGATGAGGGAAGTGGGGGAAGGGGGACAGGGGGAGGAGGAGGAGGGGGAAAAAAAAAAAAAAGCACACAGACATCAACTATTTCACCTTGATGAAAGTCTCAATACAGCTATGGAAAGCCTAAGTATTTATTCTTTTACAGTACACTGGGTGCCGGCTGCAAAAAAGAAAAAAATGTATTCACTTCAGGCACAACTTCTTTCTCTTTAAATTTAAATCAGTAAAAGAAACTGGGTTTAGAAGCTGCAGTGTTCTAAGCAGCAGCAGATTTGTGCATTTTTTTAAATATATTTAAATTACCACACTGATGGCACACCTCAGCCTTATGAAATTCTGCACTGCATGTGTTTCAGAACGCTACAAAAATAAGTCAACCCCAGAAAGAGACTTTCATTGAGCTCTAACAACTTTGCTGGCTAAAGGACTCAAGTTAAATGAAATATGAAAACAGTGTAACATTTGGCCATCAACTTAAGTTATCTGAATGTTCATACAGATTTTATATAAAGTTGAACTTATTCCACCCTCATATGGTCCTCAGAATTTGAGTGGAGCGAGCTGAAGCGAGCCTTCTGCTTCCACTTGGAAGGAAAGACATAATGCAACTGAGCACTAAGGCATAGTAATACCTTGGCCAAAAATAACAAAGATAAAGCATAGATAACTGTAGTGCAGAATTCCATAAGGTCTACCAGAGTAGAGCTGTCTATAATGTTTACTCACATAGGCAATGTAGATTTGCAGTTACCAGTTGCGTTAAATGCACCATTCAAAACAAGCTTCTAAAATGTGATACTATAAGGCGCCACCTTAAGTTCTCCAGAATGCAACTGTGCATAATTTTAAAATGGTTTCATAAATTTATTTTAAACATAACATGAGAAGGTGTTAAAACTGGTGTAATAGCTTCTTAGAATTTGGAGGAAGGGATGAATAGGGAGATATTCAGTACCCTTCACCAGCCCCCACCACTCAAGTCGTACATCAGGTATGGGTTTTGTGATCAGTCTATAACACCAGCTTGACGGATCTTTCTCTCTGCACCAAATCCCTGCAAGGAAAACAAAACAAACTTTTAGCTCCAGCATCATGCTTTAAAGCAAACCTGTTCTGTTCCAAGTACAGCATTAGCACATTTCCAATTAGCCACCTCCATCTTCAGAAACGAAGATGGTAACAAAACAGGTTCTGTGGGTTGCTCTTTATAGTCCTAGATACTTCACAGATTCCAGACACTTTACTCCTGCTTATCAAGCAGAACTATGTGAAAGCCAAGTTCATGTAAAGGGATTTCACTTGCTATCTCTGAGAAGGGGAGCAGGATGTTTATAAATGAAAAAAAAAACAAACCAAGACAGCCATTATGGGATAGAACACAAGCAGCAATTGGTTTCTTCTGTACTGTGTGCTCTCCTGAAACCACAGCATGCATTATTCACACAGGGTATAGCATCCTGACTTCACACAAAAATAATCTTAATCACACACACAGAGCAGGTGACTAGCTCACTACAGAATGAAAGCAGACACCACATTGCAAACAGTTTAGGCTTCCAACAGAGGAAACAACATTATCTAAGTTGAAACACAAATTGCTGTTATTCTGCAAGCTAACCTTTCATCATACATACCTTTGAGTTATCCGGTCCCCTAGGCTGACGAAGAACTGTTAGACGAGGAGCATTGGCATCATCCAGATTAATGCTCTTTAAACGATTAACAAGTCTATCAGGACGTGGAGCAGCAACAGCCTTAGCGCCTTCACTGTAACAGTCAACCATACAGAACACTGATGACATCCCAGAGATGGCGTAGGCTACCTAATTTATAGTCACTTTCCCCATTAAGCCATTAGCATAATCTGTCCTGTGTGAAAGCAGACCTTCTAGATGACACCACGTATGTCTGCCTCAAAACCACTACTTTAAACATAGGACTCTGAAATAGCAGTAGCTCAAAACAGTATCCTCAAAAGGTTATCTTTAGTGAGTAGAAGTGTCATATTTACTCTCATGCACACATCAGTAGTATTTCCTACATTTCTGTTCCCTTTAACTGCAACAATAAAAGGCTTACAAGTTGCCAATTCATAACAGCATCGCATTAACATCTCTGAAGATTACAAAACCAGAGAATTTTCAGAGAAAAAATTTAAATGTTAGCTTCCTGTTGCTGTAGAAGCACTATCTCAAGCTTAAGCAAAATAAAAATTGTGCAGTTTTCTTCAAAATGTGCAAATAGTTCAAAAGCAAAAACAAAATTACCCACCACCATTAAGAAAGGACATACCAAAAAGAAAAGTGTCCAACAACATTGGTTTTGTTTTTAAAAATGAAAGTTGCTCTTCAAAAAACAGGTGGAAGCACTATGTACTATGCTGGCCAGAGAGGCCAGCAACTACATAGGAATACCATCAGTTTTTTTATCGTTCATTAATTTCTACTTAGAAGGCTGTATCCAAGTTCCTGCTATGGTGGGGGGAGCTTCTTAAGAATAGTTTTAAAAAGAACAAGCTATCTGTAATTAACAAAAGGTAAGAGTTCTGCTGCTGCACTGTACTGGACTCTCTACAAGTGCTGGCAGTTCTCAGGTGAGAGGCTCTCACTTATGTCAGCTGAAATTCAGAGCTCCCATTCTAGGAACAGCTAGCTCAGTTTAGAAGCAGCATGTGCTCCACTACTGTGATGCAGACAGTGTGCCAGATTAAATCACTTTAATTCTAAATCCTCACCAGACACGCCACACATTACAGGCACTGCATTTTCCTGTGCGCTGGTTCAGGATTACCGAGAACTCCACTTCATCCCCAGCCTGTAGCTCCACACCATCCTGAACTTCTTTGACATGGAAGAAGAGCTTTTTGCTGTCACCCACTTCATAGTTAATGAAACCAAACTGAAAACCAACACATCACAAGGTTATTTCTTTCCTCTTGATCTAAACAGATGCAATGACTTACTCATTACTGCAGTTTAACTACTTTTTCTAAAAAAAAAACACCCTCTGAAGTGCCTAATAGAGGTGGAAATGCAATTTCTACACTGAACAGAACATGCTGTCTGTAAACAGTACTTCTGGAAGTCTAGGCACTCTTCTTGGGTTTGTAAAGTTACATTTAAACCCCAAAGTCTATAAAACAAGTTCTGAAAACTGCCGAAGTCCTGGCAGTTGTATTAAACTGAGAAGAGCGCTGCCGCATGTTCTTTTCTAAGACTCCACCTTAAAAGTTACACAGTAGAAACCCATTTTTTGATCCGTCACTGGTGTAAGAAGTCAGTTACTGCCATTTACCTTTCTACTCATGTATAAACCAGCAAAACTCATCCAGCCTCTCCATAAATGACTAGAGCTTAGTGCTGCAGAATAACTATAAAAATAGAAAGCGTTCACAGCACTTTAATTCTAATCATTCCGAGATGCAACTAACTAAGGCAATGATCAGCATTCACATTTCGGGTGGACTGTAATCATTAACTGCTTAATGCTGTGAAGAAGCTTCTTCTAGAAGCAGAGTATGCGCAGTTTTGTTTCTTTTTTAAACACTTTTTTTAGTGCTTTGTTCAGCAGAAATTAGTTGGATCAATTTCTAGGACATCTCAAAAACAAGTGTCTTCAGAGTCAATCACAGCAGGAACTGCTGCCGGTAGTACTGGTATATCAGCACCAAACCAAGTACTGAGTTCACCTTTACGAAAGTCACATAACACAGGCTTGCATAAACTAGTACTTGGGTTACACAAACTTAATTCCCTAGAACCAGAGTACAAAGCAATCTATTTGTGTGCAACAAGCTTCCTGGATTCAAGTGCTGAAGTGGGTTCTCATCTGCTCTATGCCAAGCCAAGCAGCAATTTCCTATCAACATGCATCTTGTCTTCATAGCAGCAGTCACTCACCTGATCTTTCACGCATTCCACTGTGGCTCTGCGGAATGGTGTGATGTTAACAGCCATTGTCTGTCCATTTTGACCAAGAACACAGAGCTGAAACTTTACTGTCTCTCCCTTTTGCAGACAGTCACCTTTGTTTGCCATTCCAACAATTCCAAATGGATAGACCTCTCCTTTCATCTCACCTACAGGAGAAAAAAGCACAAGACAGAATTGAGAGGTATCCTTTCCCACCTGAGGGCATTCAGAATTTATTTCCAGTATTAGAAGATGTACTCTTATGGTCAGCTTAGTAGTATGAACATAGCCTGTAGTGTGAATATAATCCTCAACACCTCTATTTACGCTTTATTAAACTTCTACGCTTCTTATGTATTTGTGAAAGAACACATAATTTAAAAGCAAAAAATCTTACCATCCTCCATGACTTCAATCATGCCCTGGTATTCAGTTTGTGTGGGATCTACACTCCTCAAAGGACGAATTACTTTACCAGAGTAAACAGTTGGATCAGCTTCTTCAGTGATACCATTCACTGAAAAGAAACAAGACAGGGGAAGAACAGGATGTTGTAGTCATATTTTATTTTAAAAAGAATTAATAAGCGCTTCAGATTGACCCGGAGCCAAGAGTTTGCACTGCAAGACACCTAAGGCAGTGCACTCTTATCACCCAGTAAAACTGGAACAGCTTTAATACAGCAAAAGTAATGATAGCTTTTCTAACCAAGACCACACCGACATTTCAAACATGGAAGTAGAAAAATTAGTTTCTCATGAAATTAGAGGCCACAGAACTTGAAAAGCAAATCGAAATATTTTACTTCTCTTCCACTGCATTCCCATTCCCTGCTCACTTTAATCATTCAAAAATGTTTAAGTATGCTTTTTTTGCCACCGAATTCTTAATACCCCCATCTGCATTCCTCCTGCAATTTTCCTTCTGCGAGGTAAAGCACAACTACTGCAATTACTAATTTGTCTAATTCTGCCACTAGGTCTGTCCTTATAACTCTCCAATGGAAGAAGACAGAGTATGGTAAAGGTCCAAAGAGTTGCTACTGTCTATAGGACTGTTGGTCTGCACTTGTCTGTTCTCTGGAAACACAGGCAACAGCTTTCAGGAAACCAATGACCACCACATTAAGCATCGTCCTCTTGGTTTAAGGTCCAACTGTAAATAGATTATTAACGAACTTTATCCATCAGCACCTGCCAAAACCCTTGTAAGCAGAAAATACAAGGTATAGTCTTACCTGCATGTGTTTTGTTCACTTTTTCTGCACTAACTTTGTTTCCTTTTCCTTTTGACAAGCTGTATTCAACAGTGTCTCCAAGTTCCAGGCTATCAATATCACCACAGTATTCACTACAGGAATAGAATTATGTACAATTTTCCTTTAGTTACATGACAACAGTGATGCTCATCCAACATTTATGTAAGTTGATCAGAAACTATTTAAGTGGCTCAGCACCTCACGTTTTCAGGAAATCCTCATTCAAGAAAGCAATGCATTTCAAATATACAATACAACTGTATTTCTTTGCCTGTATTCAGAGGCGCAGAACACCAAGACTGCTGACTAACAGAAAAGCCTGAACCAGTCCAGCAGAGATAATAAATGGAACTTGAGACACCTAAGCATATATATGTGTGTCCTGGTTTCAGCTGGGATAGAGTGAATTGTCTTCCTAGTAGCTGGTACAGTGCTATGTTTTGAGTTCAGTATGAGAAGAATGTTGATAACACTGATGTTTTCAGCTGTTGCAAAGTAATGTTTAGACTAAAGTCAAGGATTTTTCAGCTTCTCAAACCCAGCCAGCAAGAAAGCTGGAGGGGAACAAGAAGTTGTCACAGGACACAGCCAGGGCAGCCGACCCAAATTGGCCAACAGGGTATTCCATACCATGTGAGGTCACATCTAGTATATAAAGTGGGGGGAGTGGGGGTGGGGGGGAAATCACCACTCAGGCACTAACTGGGTGTCGATCGGTGGGTGGTGAGCAATTGCACTGTGCATCATTTGTACATTCCAATCCTTTTATTATGACTGTTGTCATTTTATTAGTGTTATCAGTTTCTTCTTTTCTGTTCTATTAAACCGTTCCTATCTCAACCCATGAGTTTTACTTCTTTTCCCGATTTTCTCCCCCATCCCACGGCGGGGGGGGGGGGGGGGGGGGGGGGTGGCGGGGGTAGTGAGCAGCTATGTGGTGCTTAGCTGCTGGCTGGGGTTAAACCATGACAATGTGTATGAAGTCCAAATGAGTTTAACAGTCAACCTTATGAACTCTGCCCCTGCAACAAAACAAACACCACCAGCAGCAGCAAACAAACAAACAATAATAATTATAAAATTGTCATTCACCTGTAGTGGAAAAAGATCTCCTTATCATGATTGGCTGTCTCAATAAATCCAAAGTTATCTTTCAGGGCTGCCACGTATCCCAAAAGCCTCTTAGAGCTGTAATTGCGTCCTAGCATTCTGACAGAAACAGCTGTTTGCAGACCAGTTCTCTTCACTTCACAAACACAGAACTCAACCTGTTAAAGAGATGCATATCAATGCTAGATAGAAAAAAACCAAACAAACCATGACCACCAGCAAAAAGACCCCAAAACAACTTGTTTCAAAGCTGTGTAGCTCTAAACAATACCTAAGAGTAACAATACTTTCCAGGAAAGCAATACTCTAGCCACTACTCTCCCATAAACACTTGTCAGTCATTGACATTTACTACACTCCAGAGAGTAGCAGTCACACCAGTGACTATCTGCAAAGCAAGCCAGCCTCTAGCACTCAGCTTCATTTACCTATTAAAGATGAGAATCTTTCTGTTTATGTGATTCACCTCCTTTCACTACGCTGCTCACTGTTGCCCCCTGGTGATAATGTACCTAGCTTCAGTCATTTGTTTCACATTTTTAGAAACGGTAATCAGTGCCTTCCTAGCATGGCTCCTGATCACTGAGTTTTTAGGTTGCTCTTCCAGATCTCTGAGCTCTTTTTCCCTTTCCATTGTCTCTCATGCTAATTGCTCAGCTCATAAGGGTACACTCTCCCTCTTCAACATCCATCTCAAAGTCTCTGTGCTAATCTCCTCTTGATTATTCGCAAGGGGACTCCACTGTCCTAATGATCAGAATTCCTTGCTTAAAAAGCATCATCTACATAGTAAGATGCTATTTTCATATATGTATCACCAGGTTTTAGGATATTTTCCTTAGTTATACAGAAGATTTAAGCCACTCAAACCTAGGACAGAAGAAAAGAAATGGGTAACATTATGCAGATGCCTTGTCCTTCATTTGTTCTTAGAGGGAGAACAAGTCCAGTAACAAGGCAAAGAGAAGCTCCCATCTCACAATGCACAGAAAAATATTTCCCAATGGTATACTTAGTTATATTGCCTTATCTCCTATCTGGGGATTAGCAGATCCTTCCACATCCTTGGCCTGGTAAGGAATGGTCAGTTTTACTCCACAGTCATCATAAACAATTATTCCATCCTCAGCTTCCTAAAAAGAAGACAGTAGAATTCAGCAATTGGTGCCTTATTTGTAAGCAAACAAGTTTACTACATACAATCCAAGCACTGCTCATTTGAGCCACAGTGGTTTTCCAGTTACTGCTCAGTAACTCGTGAAAAACACACCACCACAGTCAACTCTTAGTAAGAAGCTTTAAATGATACTAAACAATATTTTTAAAGAACAGAAAGTATTACCACCACTTCCAGTTAAGTATTTAGCGGAAGTTTAAAGTGTTCTGGCATTGTTTAAAATAGCATGACAAAACAACAAAGGTTCTCCTCTAGCCCTAGAAATTTAATTTTAACCAATTCTACCCAGCACCTGATATAGTAGGAGGCAGAAAGAAACTTCCCATCAAGTTCCTGGAAATCATCCTCAACTGACCATTAATGATGCTTTTATTATATTGTTTCACACAAGTTAGTTTTCACTGACAGCTGTCATTAGCTATTCAATGCAGTTCACATTTATACAGGATAAACAGTGCTTCAAGAAGCTGAATTACAGATTTTAAGTAAGCAGCCAGGAATGCAGAACAGGTACTTCACAAGTAGAAGAGCAGCATTACCTTCTCTTTGCCTTTATTTGGGCTAGTGGCTTTGGCTGGAGTGGCTTCTTTGTCTATAGTGCCCACAAAACGGTGATCTGATTGGGTGTGGAAAGAAACCGTGCCCTTTGGAAGTTTTTTAATCCTTATAGCATGATTTCTTTGGGCTGACAACATATCCTGAAAAACACGATTGATCAGATTTTAGACAGGCCGCACATAATTTCTTTAAAAACTAAGATTTCACAAAAGTATTAATCTCACTTACAGGAACAACAGTAAACTCTACTTCATCAGAAATATGGAGTTGATTTCCATCCATAATTTCACTGAAGTGGAAGAACATGCGAGCATCTCGGTCCACACATTTAATGAAGCCAAAGCCATCTCTCATTGCTGCAATCACACCCTAAGAATAGTCAAATGGACAATTACAGTTCTACTACTAGCATGCAACATCTGTCTGCAGGTACTCCAGATCTGTCTGTGGAGCACGTTAATAATCTGAACACAAGGCCTGAATCCTGTGAACACACTTCTTGGTTTATGCAATATGCTTCCTTGCAAACTGTAGTGCTAATGGCTATGGTCAACCTGAAATGCAAACAAGTTGTACTTACCTAGCTTCTCAACTTAATTTCTTATGACGAGTGAAGTGCAAAAGATTAATTTAAGCCATTAACAAGAAAGACTACAGTTAAAGAACCTGACATTACTACTACACAGAGAACACAGTTTTGAAGGGGGTAACTCTTCAAATACATGCATCATTTATACAGGTATGGAATACATACATAAACACATACAAAACATACAAGAAAACGATATAAACAGGAAATAAAACCAGTGGTCGGAGGGAAGTTTAAGAGAAAAGCCATCAGATTTCCAAACACAAATGAAGAAATTAAAAAGCTTTTTTACAAATAAGTTTGTTAAAACCAGACTATCATATCCATGGGTGTCTATTATGGTAAGCATGTTACTAGTACTTTTTGGCCTTCCTGGTAACCACTAAAAAGGAATTCTGAATGATAAACAGCACATGCTGTGCCCCATTAACTGTCAAAAAAATTTAAAATAATTCATTTGTCACCCTGACCTCTGTTAAAAAATAAATTAAAGGGGGGGTGGGGGTGGGAAAGAGGCTCTATAAGGTTGCTGAAAGTCATTAGTCAGGTTAGGAAGAACTAGTACTAGATCATGCCAGAGGCACTGAGCAAGATAGAATTCATGAACATATTCAGTTCAGCCCAGTTACTACAGAGCCTTTAACAATGACAATGCAAAGACACTTTCCACCTTTAGGAACATTCTTCTCTTGCATAGCTTTCACAAGCTCAGGAAAATCAGCTAACCTTTCTAGAAGCAGCCAATACTTGTCACTTCAACGACAGCTCAATTCAGGCAGGCAAATATATCCAGCCAGAGTGGAAGTCTATAGGATAGAATGCCAAAACCCAAGAGGCTGAAGCCAAAGTTCAGTGGTTTTCTTAAAGCAAAGGGTCCCTAATCCAGAGCCTATTGAAGCAACAGCATTGTAACTGGACTCCAATTGAAAAGGAAGGCAAACTTACAGTTTTGTTGGAACACAACCAACATTCCAAATTACAGGAATGGAAGTTTTTTGTCTGTGATAAAACACAGCTCTTTACCATCCTTCTGCTGGAGCCTCAGGCAGAGAGGGATTGGTCAAAAAACATGAAATCCAAAAGCTGCACACAGTACCTCCTCTGATTCTTAAGACTTCTCACTACCTGAACCAGAGTAGCCGCAGGTTCTTCCAGTTTTCCTAAGGAGTAGTTACCTATTTAAACTCAAGCATGTGAATTTCTAAACTAATAGTTCAAGATTGCATTACTTCTCTGTCTGCTGTAACCAGCTAGCAATCCACCCAGAGAGGGCCAACTGAGGTTTAATTTTCTATTTACTCAGTAGTTAACTTTTTATTCTCTTAAAGGAAAGACGCACAGCATTAATCCTGAATTTTAGACCACTCAAGCACTTTGTTTGAAGTGTACATCTGGAGACTGGATTTCAGAAAAGGCAATGGAAGACAGTAGTGATTTTTATATTAAGTTACCATTTAAGACAAAACCCCCATGTTTTACTTCCACTTCCCCTCAATAATTAAAAACTTCTAAAGATAGATACTTGCCATTTCCCTAGTTTCATTAGTAAACTGGAAAGTATTGGGGAGAACCTCAATATTGGTGGCGCGTTCCAGTTTGTCACGTCTGTCTGTTGAAATATTGAATCGAACGTGGTCACTTTCCAGCAAGGTCACCTTGGATTTTGTATCTTTGTCTCCAAATGGAAGTTCTTTAGGAATCACAAAGTCAACTTTGATACGGCCAGGTAATGGATCACTCTAGCAGACAGAAAACCCAACACAAGTTAGTTTACCTACAAGACTCAGCATAACTGCAGACAGAATAGTTGGCAGAAATAGTAATATTAACATAAGTATGGATGACACCAAATGCCTGCTGGACTCAGACCACTATGCTTCATTTCTACCACTCCTAATTTGTAATTTACTGTCCACAGGCAAACGCAAGATGGCTTTTGTTGTTGTTTGGGTTTTTTTAAGCACCAAGCATGTATTGCCAAAGAAATTAAGACTCTCTTTCAAGAATTAAGTTTACAAACATAATTACAAAACTTCTAAAAGGCAGTGTCTTTAAGTGCTCAAAACCCACAAAAAACTCCCACCCCAAACCTTCCCCAAACAGTAACACAGACTTTCCTAAAACCTTAAGGGAAGTGCTCATGTACACTTTTTCCTCAAAGCCAAACATTAAAGGTCAAGTTATCTCTCTGTCAAAAACCTCATTAACTGTTAATGCTCACAGGAATCCACAGATCAGGCTTATTCCAGCAAGTATTTTCTACCCTTTTCCCTGTGTTTTTGCCTTAAAGATACATCCTAAACCCACAAAATTCAATGGGAAGTATTTGAAACATTAAAGAAAACAGACACCCTCAATGCACCACTACCCTAATTCTTCCTCTTTATAATCTTTAGAAAAAATTGCATACTGTGACTGCTATCAGTATTTGTTACAAGTTAAGCCCAAGCTTACTCCTCTACTCTGACACGATGCTTATGCAGCAGACTGTTACAGGGAAAGGGGAACATTTTTATTGTTTGACTGGAATTCAACACAATCAATACAACATTTCACATAATCTTCAGTAAATACTGAAATTCACCTGGTTTTTGCTGGGTACTTTTGGAATTACTTTGGTTACGGTTCCTTCAAAATGTTCAATGCTGATATCTTCAAAAATGACAGTTCCTTGAGGCAGCAGTCTAACATCTGTTGCAACTTCTTTACCCTAAAAGCACAAAATCAGTCAAATACTCATAGAGGACTTAAGTAACAGACGTTTTCCAATCAACCTCCTCCCCCCCTTCTTTTTAGAAGTTAATTTGAGAAAACAGACAGCTGTCCAGTTATGCCCTAAGATCTTGTCTTCAGTTTTTACTGGATTTCGTCTTACATTTCTGTCTTTGATTGTAAACTCCACATCATCACCAGGCTGTAAGGCTTCTAGGTCACCTTTAAATTCACTATAGTGAAAGAATATCTCCTTCACGACATCACCCCTCTCAATAAATCCAAAGGCTTCCTAAGGACAGAACAAAGTGTTTAATAAATTGCCTATTCTCTTAACGTACCAAGACAAAATTTTACAGATTCTATGAAACACAATAAAAGACTATGACATACCAGTATAGCAGACTTATGAACACACACAGCTGAGACTACCACAAGAAATATATAAATGGAAGTAAACAGGACTTCCTTTGTTAAGGACGGTATTAGTATCAAAGATTAGCTCTTTAAACCGTTTTACCCAGTTTACACCCACAGCTCCAAATAGTTAATAGCTCTTAATACCCTAAATACATGACTTACAACACCATTTTTCAGAACAGCATTTCATTTTCAAATGAAACTTAAAAGCTAAAGCATCACTTACTTTCATGGCACAGACTACTCCTTGACAGCGGGCTTGTTTCTTTTTTAATAGCATAATGTTACGAGCACTTACAGCACCAGTACTAGAGGGGGGAAAAAAGTAAACAGAGCAAACCTGAAACGAGTCAAAACTGGAGCAAAAATTAAGATTATATTTCATAGTGCCATTTCAGTTCTTGTAACAGGCATAAATTCTGCCTGACTGCTGGTCCTCGTTTCAGTTGGGATGGAGTTAATCTTCTTTCTAGTAGCTGGTATAGTGTTATGTTTTGGGTTTAGGATGAGAATAATGTTGATAACACACTGATGTTTTGAGTCATTGCTAAGTAGTGTTTATACTAAGTCAAGGATTTTTCAGCTTCTCATGCCCAGCCAGCAAGAAGGCTGGAGGGGCACAAGAAGTTGGGAGGGGACACAGACAGGACAGCTGACCCAAACTAGCCAAAGGGTATTCCACACCATGTAACATCACACCTAATATATAAACTGGGGGGAGTTGGCCTGGGGGGGACGGATCCCTACTTGGGAACTAACTGGGCATCGGTTGGTGAGCACTGAGCAATTGCATTGTGCATCACTTGTTTCGTATACTCCAATTCTTTTATTATTATTGTCCTTTTATCATTGTGATTATCATCTTCATTATTTTCTTCCATTCTGTCCTATTATACTCTTCTTATCTCAACCCACGAGATTCACTCCCCCTCCCTCTCCCCCATCCCACTGGCTGGAGGGGAAGCGAGCGAGCGGCTGCATGGTGCTTAGTTGCTGGCTGGGGTTAAACCACAACACTACTAAAACGAAGTATGAAGTCAGAAAAGCAATACCAACTTACTGTTTGTTTGTATCAATTACAAAGTTTATTTTATCTCCTGTTTCCAGCTGTACATTTCCTTCAACATCCTCTGGGGTGTAAGTCAGGTAAAATACTTCCTGTAAATTAAAATTGACTAATATTACTCTATTTTCAGCATAGTTGTTTCAAAGAAAGATTAACACAGTTTTGTTTAATAACAGTATCTGCTATTAAAGAAAATAATTTAGTGAGAAAATCACAAATGATCAAACGTGGCATGCAAAAACACTCTTTTTTTCCATTGTGCTGTTTTGATGAGTCTGTAACAAGCAACTTAAGTTGAAAGGCTTGTACGTGGCCATTGTTAAATGTCCATTTCTAAACTTTAAAAGTTCCAAGATAAGGATACATGAACATTACATAACCCAGCTTCATTAAGCTGTAAAAGAGAAAAACAACTATTTGTCTCTATATAAAGTTCTCCATAGATAGAAGCAAGCAAGTAACATTTCTGTTTGTAGTAATTACCAAAGCATGCTTTTGGCCAAGAACTACAGTTCTCAGCAGTGTCAATTGCCTACGTTAAATTGCGTCAATTCTTTTGCTCATAGACCACAGTGATGGATCAGTGAAGAATTCAAGTAAAATACGTAAGCTTTACCCCATTACGTTCGTAGCATACACTCCCTGTTGGACTCTGACCCGGGGCAGCTGGAGATTTACTCTCTAAATTGTGAGGAACAGCACACACAACCTACCAGTCAAAACAAAAAAAAAATCCATTGCTAGTCATTTCAGGAGCAGCACTGTTGAATAACAAAATGAATCTCAGTATCCTCTACTATACACTCAGGGATGTACCCCTAGTGTAACTCAACAGGGAATGCCACGTTGCAAAGTTTCAATCTTACAGAACACCTGTTGACTCTAAGAACTGTTTGGAGCCAAATAAGAGGTCAAACTAAACCTCTGAATTTTTATCAGAACAACAAAAATACATTTCAGTGTAACTGTATACTGTATGTAGTTAACATGCATGCTAAATGAATTTAGCCTTCTGTACTGGAGTAAAGGATGGAAATTATGCATGTATAGAAACAGGCACTAACTTGTCCATTTATTCGTTCTTCAGGTAGTATTTCTGGTTTTATCTTCACCAATTTAATAGCAATGGGTTTTCCAGTTCGGCGATCAGAAGACACTTCAAACTCAACATCGTCTACAAGACAATCAAACATGATAATGGCATCAGAGTTTTGTCTGGGTTTGTTTTGTTTTGTTGGGGGTTTGGGGTGGGGTGGTGTGTTTGTTTTGGTTTTTTTAGATCACTAAATGGTTACATTTGACAATTTGCCACAACGAAGTAAAACTCAGGTGCTTTTGTTACCAAGGAAGGACACTATGTGCAAATATTTCTCTAGTTATTCTGCTTATTCACTTTTGTTGCTAATGAACTATTCTGTCATAATGGCTTGCCCCTCAATAATTCCCTGCCACGCTCACTATACAGCGGACTTCACACTGAAGTTCAAACATAACATACATATGCCATTCAACAGTTTAGAAACTTCACTGCCACATTAATTAGTAGCATGAAATAGCAGCCTCCCCAGTCTGAAAAACAATAGGCCATCTTCAAACTAATTCTAAAAAAACCCAAATACTGAGTACATGAGGTATATTCTTCCACAGTCTTCCACAGATGGAAGCACTTGCCTTCATCTCACTTATAGAAGTTTGACCTAATGCCACACCTTTTCCAGAATGGCCACAACTGTATTCATATAAGCTGCACAAAGCTTAAGTGCTGTAAAGGTCTCTCATTAGAAGTGATAAATTATTAATTCAGTTGTCTCCTTAGCCCACCAGACGCAACAGCACACATCTGTTCATGCCACAAGATAAAAGGATTTTCTACGGCAAGTGAAAGAGACTGGTCTTCACTCAGTCAAGAAGCTCTGAAAGTTGCCTAATTACCTCCTACTTTGAGCTCCTGCAAGTTGCCATTATACTGTGAACAGTGGAAGAACAGTCTAGCTTGCCGTTCTGAACACTGAATGAATCCATAAGAGGTCAGCAGTTTTTCTATAACCCCAGTCTCACGCAGCGCTGCCGAAGTACCATTGGGGTACCCGTTGTGTCCATTGTTGTGGAGCAGGTTTGGGTCAAAGCTCATCTGTTTAAAAGAAAGCACAGGGGGAAAAAAAACCACAAAAAACACTCTACTTAAAATAACTTTCCTTTCTCCATGCCCACATAACAGAATAACAAACACAAGGAGCTTGTGGAAGTTACTGTAACAAGCAAATTCTAACCATTTTTAAAATAGAGTAAGAACACCAAAATATTCAAGCTTTTGTAAAACAATAATCCTTAAAATTTAGACAGGCAACATATTTACAAAATAGGCTAGAAATACAACACCAAAATAAAGCTTGCTTAGACCAAAACAAACTTCTGACTTTCGTAAGTATTATACCTCAAAGTACTCCCACATTCACTATTTCAAGAGCCTGAAAATATCTAAATTATCTGCTCTTCCAAATTAAACAGGCAGTTAGGAAAATGCAACTGTTATGAACCAAGAGAATTAGGTTCACATCCCTGCAAAGTTTGTCCCTAGTTTGCCTGTTAAGTCTTTCATACTAAAAAAATCATTTTAAGTATTTAAACATTTTTGCACAGTTATGGAATTAATGCCCAGAATTAAACTAACATTTCTGTGGCATAGGAACTCAAGTGCTAGAGAGACTGAAAAAATTTGAAAACAGCATTAAACTTAAAAAGTTAAAGCCATAATGAACTGTTAAATTAACTCACATCCCTGAAAACTTTTTCTTTTTTTTTTTTGGGGGGGGGGGGGGGGGGGGGGGGCGGGAACAGGGTATCTTTTCAAGGCACAGACTCAACCTTGAAATATTCACAAGTCCCTTTACTAACTCATTGGCTTTTTGATGTGCAAGTCTCATTTTTAAAGGAAGCCACTTCCCTGTACAGGTTAGCAATTAAACGAGCTGAAGTGTATTACACCCCATTAAACACTGTAATTCAAGAAAGACTACCGAAGCAACCCTCTTCCCTCCCCAGTCTTAAAACACAGTATTGGAGGCTTTTATTTGCTGCAGTTTCCAGAGTATTTATTTTGGAAACGCAACAAGATTGTATCTATTCTCTGTTTTCCTGTTGCATCAAGCAGAAGAGATTCAAAATTAGTCAGCAATATGTTTAGTGGAGATAAAAGACAACTGAGCAACTTGTAAAACGGTCCTGCTTCTTACTCCAATACAGACATTGAGTTATTCAATGTATTAAAAGGTATAGTTACAGCATGTCTGATTAGGATGTTTGGAAATCAGTTTAAAAGTGATCAGAGCACTGAAAAACACCTGCTGTGGAGTTCTTGGGCAGAAATCTTTATATTTTGTTAAGCGAGACTAAAAAAATACATTAGGAACAACCACAAGAAATAAGGATTGACAGACTTCTGACCTCCAAGATAAAAAGGAAAACATCAGTCCTCACACCATTGTACGCAGCAACTTCTCAACAGTAGTTAGCCTTCAACCATTCATCTCAAATGATTCTAAAAAAGATGCTGGTACTGGTTAATGGTGAAACTGTTAAGCATAACCCACACTGGTTTATTTTTCCTGGAACATTTCCACCTTCGTGCTATGGCTTACATGTTATTTAATTAGACTTTCATGCAAAGTGGATGTCATACCAGAACCTAAGGGGTATTGCCATGCATTTCATTTTGCAGGAGGAAGTGATGTTTTGATGTGAGAATTTCTAAAAAAGTTTCAAGAAAAAAACCCAAAACTGATACTTCATAATTGCTTGGTAAAAGACCAAATGCTTCATATTTGTTGAAAAATTGTTGATACTAAGAACATTAAGAAGTGAAAGTATATTCACAAGGTAACCAACCCTGTGACTTTCTGTGCTACTAAAACATGTTGACATTGCTGCCCTGACCTACAGGCCTCAGATACAGGGGAGTCCCCTGCTGTTTAAGACTCACATGTGGTAGATGTAGATGAACTAAAATACAAAGAAGAGAAATTAGGGGAGCTACAGGAGTGGGTAAAAGTATCTCATGACACTGAATAATGGTTCTCCATCTCAAACAGCTGTGATAGCATAGTACAGTGTCAGGGGACTACAGAACTGGTCAGTAGTTATGAAGTACAGTGTTAACCACCCCCAAGCTCTTTAAAAATTCAGTGAACTAGTAAATCTGGTCTGATATAATTTCTGTAACATGCACTACTTATTTTCTTGTTTTACACCTCATTTTTGTTTCCATTTTCATAATGAGTAATAGTAGTATGGCCAACTGTTGCACAAAAGCTGCAAGTCTCAATGGGAAAATGCTCCGGAGGCAAAGGTGCACACATACACCCCCTGATGCAGAAATGGCTGCTAAGGCTGTATGTTCTCTTAAGCTATATTAAAGACAACAACTAAAAGACTAATTTTGAGTCTCTCTCAGTACTGTGCTTCTTCCCACATGCTATAAACTCCTGCAAGGAAAGCATTACCTTACTACCCAGCTTCCCCTCTCACACTTTAAAGGGAGGGTTGAAAAAGTTGAATGAAGGAGTTAATATATAAGCTAATGAACTAGAAACTAATAATTTCACATAACTGACAGAGGTCTTGGTATGGTTATCAGAGCACAAGTATTTAATTAGTATATTGATTCAGATTTAACCTTAGCTCCATCGTATTAGTATTTGTCCAAACTTTTGAGTCCCAAGTCTGGTAATATACGATGCTATATAGCAGTTCCTGTATGTAAGCTGATTAAGTTGAAGAAAGTTACACATGGGAAAACTTAACTCTCTAAGAACATTTGAGAGTTTCCTCTCTCATTGCATTCACTAGTAATTTTCCATGCCTTGTGAGTTTTCCTTTGTCAAGAACAACAAAGTAAAGCTGAGACCAAACTCAGAGGTGTACAAACACCTGAAGGTCCCCATTACAATAAATAAAAGTTACAGATGATGACCATCTCCCTGCGCTGCACCCTTGAGGCAACTCCCAGAGGACCTGCAACCTAGAACCAACTTAATTTATAATTGTTTTAATCCTTTTCTACTTTGACTAACGTCATGTACAATAATTTTGCTACCAGCTTTAGAAATACGTCTGTTCAGGCACATCTGACACTGTCAAAACTTTGGGAGAATGAAAATACTCTATTTCAACACAGAACCATAGCACCAGCGGAAGAAAACCTTACAATAAGGTAGTTTACAAATATCAAGCAAAGTATGTAACTACTACGTAAACAGCTGGTTCACAGCCAGGTTAAATATAAATTTTATTGCCACCATATTCAGATGGATAGCCTCCATACTGTCCCAAAATTAACAAACTGCATTACATAAGGTCTTCTAGAAAAAGACAAATAAACAGAAAGATGCAGTATTGTCTGTTAGAGTGGCATGACAAGCCACAGTACAAGGGACAAGCAGTTACTCAGTCTCTTAATTTTAATCAATACTTCCCTCATTCTACAATTACAAAAACTCAAGTATCAGGATACCCTACAACTGGCATAAATCAATACTCCTACATGTTCAAGTAAGCCCTAAAATACGAACATATCAAAAAATAGCGACTCAGAGAACATGACCTCCAGCAGAGACCCCTGGAGAACTCTAGTCTATCCTCCTCCTCCTCAAAGGCCTCTTGCCAACAACAAAGGCAGACATGCCTTTGTCTAGCTGAGTCCTGAAAACCTCCAATGGCAGAGGTTCCACCACCTTTCTGGGTTAACTGTTGCAGTGCTGTGCTACTCTCCTAGTAAAGATGTCTTTCCCTCATGTCCAGACTGAGCTGCTCAAGGGACAAAAGCCACAGGAGGTGCATCTTTTTTACGCAGTGGATTATGTTTAAAGGACACATTTTCTCAAATTATCTAACAAAAAAAGCACTATACAAAACTGCTAAGAGTTACAGACTAGTTCCTGTCAACATCACCCCCAATATATAAACACTCATCTTTTGAGGAAGACAACCCCTAGGACGTTCCATACACAAGAAGATGCCCTTGTGGAAAGGCATCAGCTGAAGTGTTTGATTTTAAGCCACACTAGAGTTTGAAATACTTTTCAAAAACAAATTGAACCTGCAAGTAAGGTGGCTGGGGGAAGGGAAAATGATATATTATTACACTTTTTCCCAGGAGAATAATAGGCAAGACCATTAACCCATGCTGAAAGCTCAAATGAGTGACACAAATGTTTTTTGTGAGCCATTAACAAAATGGCCACTTCACATCTGTGATACAAGGTAAGTACACAAACACACGCACACCCCTGCCACAGACATTAAATAGTAGACTAAAGGCAATACTACTGAAGGTACATAAGATACTGAAAATGACAAAAATCTACCTAAAAATCAAGTTCAGAACTGCCTATCTTAGGGTTAGAAAACCACAGTTATACTCTCTTGCTCAAAGACTACCATTGCATGATACCATTTGAACAGTTTGAGTTTAAAGGAGTATTAGCAGTACAGCACAAAGAACTCAATCATCTAAAGCCTGGCAACTGAAGTTCAAACAAAGACACACTCCTCAGGGTGGCACTAAAATTTGCTGTAGAGAGAAAGATACGTTATAATATTGGCAGTCTTTCCAGATGCTTGTCATATTCCTACACCTGTTCAAACACAACGTTGTAACAGAGCATAACAAAAATCAAACACAATGCCCATTTATACATATCACCAGGAGTATCGACATAAAACTGTTCTTTAAGAAACTTCTAGTAATAGGCCACAACCTATCAATGCACAAACAATACTCGCTCGGACCTACAATATAATGGTTATATACTGGACCACGATGACTACCTGGCTGTGCTGTCCACTGCCAACAATTCACTCCCAACATTGACTTTTAACACAGCTGATCTGCCAGTTTACAAGAATAAGAACTATGAACCCCACAAATACAAGTACTCAGAAGAAGGAAAAAAAACCCCAAAAACCCACAACCCTGTGCAGTAAGACTTAAAGAAGCCTAAACAGAGGTTATTTGACAAGAGAGAAGAAAAAAAAAAAAATTGAAACCACAACACTACTTTTACTGGAAGAGAGAAACATTAATAACCAGCTCCCTAGGGTTGTAAGTATTGTTAAATAGAACCATACTGCATGTCGTATTAACTCATTACACTACTACTATACCAAAGTAACAGCAAAGAATTGAGAAAAAAACCTAACAAAACCCACGCCCTTCTGTTGACAACTTGTTTCCTATTAAGTTTAGGAATATATGTAACTCTTTATATAACACATGCACTAACCTCGCAGTGATATTCAAATATTGCACTTTCAGTAGTATTAGCCGATTCTTCTGTTCAGCACAAGTTTCTAAGGATGAAGACTGCTATTGTTAAAAAAAAGACAGAGAGAAAGAGAGAGAGAGAGAAAGAAAAAAAATAGCACGAGAATGTGATCTATCAAGCTAATAGAGAATACAAGTGCTGCTGCCCTGGGCAGTTTCAATGCAGCACTGGAGAAAACAAAGACTACTAGCAGCGTTGGGACGTGCTCTTTTGAAGCTGTTGAGTAGGCACAAACTTCTTGATTCAGATCAAGCCTTGTATCTTCAGTGTAAGTTTCCTCTTCTTTGGTCTTGAGTTGTTGTTACGATGTGGTATATTCTTTTCCTGATCTGAACTTGAAGCAGCAGTTTCAGGTGGTAAATTCTGTTCTGTTCCACTTCATACTGGAGAAAGGAAAAAAAGACACACAGTAAGTATCACTTTAAAAGAAATGATACATCAGTCCTAGGTGTTCTGACAAACAGGTGCATTTCCTCTACCTTAATACTGCAGGTTTGATCCATGCTAGGAAAGACTGTTTTACAGATATATTTGGTATTCCCATTTTCAGTTTTGTTTCCAATAAACGCTACCTCCCAGCCAGTGATATGGTATTTCCAATTTTAAACTCTTCAGATACAGTTAGGCATTTCAGGAAAGGTCCCAGTTTGCACAATTAAAACAGCAACTTCATTTTGATGAATAGCAACATCATTTAATGCAAGTCTTAGTCCTCCTATCAATAACTTTATATGGGTGCTGTCTCATAATTTAATTTATAAGTGCTTGCACAGACCTTCAGAGTAGCAATAGAGTGTATGTGTGTGTATGAATTAGAATTTCCTGGTAATTTTTGTTCCAAAAGGTAAGTCAAGGACTAGCAATATCTGAAGCACCTTTAGCTTTGTATAAAAATAAACAAACTTCTCAATCATATGTACAGATGCTGCATGCCTGTTCTACACAGACCATATGCACCCTGGCATAACATGTAAAATAAGCGCAGAGCCATTCTCTGGATTTCTTCAAAATGTTTGCAAAATGTTGATTACATATAAATAATACTTGTGTTGATAACATAACAGAGAAGCCTCTCTGCAACAGTAACTTGATAGTAATTCTCTCCTAAAGTTTTGCAGTACCATTTGGTGTTTTCATGAGAAAGCAGTTTGTCTAAACTGCCACCTATCACGTAAAACTGAAACCTTATAGAAACAGAATTTTTGAAGAGCAATAAAATAAAGTTTTGATGTGAGTTTGTGGCTTACTCAGTAGATAAAGGAAAAAAAAAAACAGGGAGGAGATTTTTGTGCACAAAAGCTGCTAAGAAGCAACACAGCTATGAATCTATGGATAAACGAGCATGTTATGCAGTAATTTAAAGGCATGAAGCATCAGAGCACAGCTCTTCCCCAAGTCGTTCCACAAGTCCCACACCAAATGAGCAAAAATATGGACAAAGCCTATTTCTCCACTGTAGCGGGAAAGTGAATTTCATAATTTACATTGAGCTTTGAATTCCCTTTAGTGAATTTGAATGAGTCAACTTAAGTGACTGAAACATGAATGCAAAGACATTTAACTCTCAACACAGTGAAAATGCTGACTGCAGTCAGCTATTACAAATAAGAATTCTAAACCCCAAAAGCACACAATGGCTGTAGGCAAACTCATCAACCAGTTTTCACAGAAGTTTGTATTTGAATGGCCTCTCCTCCAGATGAAGCATCTTCCTTTAGTCACCACTCTGAAAAACTTTCAGCTGAAGTAAGTTTTCTTGTCAGACCATTACACATACATGAATGAGACTAAATATAAAACTGGATGAGGGCAGTACAAACCAGTATCTACTATGAAAGGTTTGCAGTGAAAGATTCAATTATAAAAAAAATATAAATCAGAAGACACAAAGCTATTGCAAGAACAACAGGATCGCTAGACTTTTCACCTAGCTCCACATTAGAGTCAGGCAACCGTTACCAAAATCTCTTTCAGGATATTAATATTTTTTGGACAGCATTTCAGATCTCAAATGAACATCCCCCCAACCAAGTTCAGAAGAAATGAAGCAAGCATACACTGTATCACAGGAACTACACAGAGACACTTTCATCTAATTAAGACTAATATTATTAGAGCTCTACTAAAGCTGTAACTTGTATCATATTACATTTCTCATTTTTCTGGGCATAGACTATATTACATTTTCATAGAATAATCAAAACACCCTTCTGCCCAAAGACAACTAACGCTAATTTTGTCAGGTAATGGAATAAGGCATAAGCTTTTCCCTTAAAAGACAGTTTGATGTGGTAACGAGATTGGTTGACTACACTTAAGTTATTAAAAAAACAAAAAGGGGCTGTCAAGCAAGCATAACTCAAGTAAAAAAAAAAAAATCTGTGTGTGTCTGCCTCAAATTCTTTACTTTTTAATTCAGCTACTATAAATACTCCTCCAAATGGTAAACACCCTAAGCAGCTGCCCAGCCCCAAGTCACGCTGGGTTCTCCATTTGTATATTTACAGCTGAAAGGACTAATGCAAAGACAGGGAAGACCTGCACAAGTCCTGTTCTTGAAGTCTTTCGGGTGCAGGCTCTGCTAAATGACAGTAAGTCACATAAAGCTGTTCACAGCTAGAAACCCATCTATTCAGCCTAACAGCAGAACTTGCTGGATTACAAACACTGTTTTGTTTCCCATTTTCTTCACAAAAAGAGCTAACTGCAAGAATATGCATTTTTACAGGATTACAACATGTGCTTCTAGAAATAGCCACCTCTTACATAACTATGATCAAATTTAATGAAAAAAATAAAGCTTTATATTTTCAGTATGTACGCACAAAACAGCTACTCCATATCTTTTCCCATGAATATCAGAAAGCAGTACCAAACACTAGCTCTTGAGCCAATCCATGACAGCTACGAGATCAGCTACCAACACTCACTACGTTAGTGAAGTCAGTTTTACATCAAAAAATACATCTACGGGGGAAAAAAAAAAGTTAAGGAACTTTCAAGGACATCTGTAAATGCATATATACCTGCAGAATACTTAAAAAAAAACCAAACCACAACCGTAACACCAAAAATCCGCTTTCTTTTAACGGGTCCGGAGTCTGGGAAAGAGCCCTGCGCTCGTTACTCATCCAGAGGACAGAAAACCGGACCCGGACCGACAGAGACTCGCCGCAGCCGTCAGGAGGGGGCCTGCGGCGCGGCGAGCTCCGAGCGCGGCCCTCTTCGCTGCGCTGCAGCAAGATGGTGGCCGCCGAGCGGAGTCGAGGGCCCCGCCGAGGGGCGGTGCCAGAAGCCCCAGACAGCCGCGCGCCGAGCGGGGGCCGCCGTCTGCGGGAGGCGGCCGGCCGCGGCCTACGCTATGACAGCGCAAAGGCCGGCAAGGGGCCGCGCCGGGCGCCGCCGCCTCCCGGCGCGGGGGAAGGGCCGGCTCGGCGGAGGGAGTGGCCGCCCCGCCGCCCTCCCCGCACACAAAGCGGGGGGGGGGGGGGGGGGGGGGGGGAATGGCGGCCGCTCCCCCGCACACAAAGGGACGGGGGCCTAGCCCCTGCGCCGGGTGGGGCTGCGCGCGCGCGCTGCACGCCGGGAGCCGCCGTCCGCCGCCACCCCTCCCCGGCGGCCGCGCCAGCCCGTCCCCAGGAGCCCCCAGCGCCGCGGCCCCGCCCGGGGCCTGCCGGGACCCGTAGTCCGTCCCCCCGTCCCCGTCCCCGTCGTTCCCCCCTCCTTCGGCGCCGCCACCCCCGGCCAGCCCGGCGGCCCGCAGGCCCCAGCGAGCCCCGCGGCCCACCGGCCCGCGCGGCCCGCCGGGAAAGCGAGTCCCGGCGTCGCGGCGGCCCCGCCTCCGCTACCGGGCGGCACTCCAGCCCCCAAGAGACCCGGCGGCAGGGCGTCTGCCCGCGGGACGCCGGGAAGCGTAGTGCGCACGCCGCCACGGCCCAGCGGCGTCCCGTCCCCAGGAGCGGCGGCCTACCGGGCGGGCGGCGGCCTACCGGGCGGGCGGGCGTCCGCCCTCCTTCCCCCCCCCCCCCCCGGCCCGCAGGCCGCGCGGCCGGGGCGGGGGGGGCGCCCCGGCCCCTTCGCCTCGCCGAGACGAGAGGCGGGCCTGGCGGTGCCCGCTGCCTCCTTCGCCGGCTACCCGGGGGCCCCGGCACCCCCTCGCTCGCGCGGGGGCCGCCCGGGCCGCGGCGGGAGCCGCCGAAGCCCGCCGCCCGGCGTACTCACCCCAACAGCTCAGCGCCCCCGCTCCAGCGCCGCCATGAGCAGCACGGCACAGCACGTAGGAATAAATCCCGGCCTCTCGCGAGAGCGCCGGGGCGGAGCCGCGCCTGCGCCCAGAGGACCCCAGTGTCTGCGCGGCGCGCGCCCGCGCGCCTCTCCCCGCCGGCGCGGCGCGGCGCCTGCCGCCGCGCGGCCCCTCCTGCGCGCGCCCCGCCCCGCGAGCGCGCGGGAAGCGGAGGCCGGGTGGCCTGACCGGCGCGGCCGCGGCCCTCGGGCAAACGCTGCGGCGGCCCCACGGGCGGGCGAGCGACGGCTGCTGCCACCGCCCGGCTGCCGAGGCGCGGGGTGACGGCGGCTCCGCCGGTGCCACGCGCGGGCAGGCTCCGTGCGGCCGGCCGCCTCCCTCCCCCCCCAACCCCGCTGCCCGGTGGAGGGAAGGCAGGCAGAGCAGCACTGCTTGCCGGTACCCCGCTGGAGCAAGAGGGAAGCGGGGAACCGGCTCTGTGCCTGGAGTTCAAGGCCGGGCAGAGTCGGAGGAACGCTGGGTTCCACGTGAGCAGAGCAAGTTCTTCAGCAATCGCCCAGCAGAACCGTAGACAGTCACGGACCCAGAACAGGACAGCAGCCAAGGGAACATACATCAGCTTTCCCTGCTAATTACGGCCCACCGCTGATTAGTAATAAACTCGTCAGTCGAAGCGACTGCTATTTAGTGCCCCTTTTTTCAGGCTGCACAGCAACCAGCCCATTAGAGGAATGTTAACCTGCACTAGGATAACGAAGGTAAAAACGCGTCGTCACAGGCATTGCAGATGATGTTAATTTAAAAGAGATAAAATGCAACATTTTTGGTCACTGTAGTATTATTTCATTCAGGCAAGGCAAAAATGGGAGGGAGTGCAAGAGGCTTGGGGACATGCAGAACAGATGGAATTATCCCCAGGATCCACAAAACAGAATACACCTGAGAAAATACTGCCCCACTGGGTTTTTTTTATTCCCTCTTAAATGGCTTCTCATAGAAAAGGATTGTATACAAGAATACTCCTGTACAGAAATCCCTTATATCTACCAAACAATCTTGCTGAATATTCCAAATGTTTCCAAGAAAATGTCTCTTAATAAACACAGGAACGTAAATCACTTTCTGCATCTATCAAAATTCTCACTTGGGAAAAAGTGGCATAATATTTAAACTAATATTGGAAATGAGATGTTTACTGTTCTTGGAGGATTATTCCTTGATCACAGGTAAGAAATCTTTATATAAAAAGATCAATAAAAATATTGCCATATTGATAAATTCCTACAACACTGCAACTCGTCATTTCACTCCATATAGGGTGCTGCAGTAACTATGTGACATCTGTTACTAGACTTACCTGTGATGTAACATTAAAAACCTGTCTACATGGTTGGTTTTGGTTTAGTTTTGAGGCAGACCTCGGGCTCACTCTTCCTGAAGTCCAAAGTGGTGGGTGGCCAAAGAGCTTTGATCTGAAAGCGCTGTGTCCTGTGCAGGGTTTGAGTGCGCTGCCTTTAGATCAGAGCTAGCCAGTGTCCACATACCTTGGAGCTTTGGTAAAGCCAGAACAGGTCTACCCATAAGAAACTAGTCGGATACGCAACATCCTTCAAAAACGCACAGGTGTCAGAAAGGGTCATCCACTCTGATTTTCACCCCTAAATCAAGGTAAAGTGTACTCCTTAATACGAGTTACTACTTCAAGCTCTCTACTGGCTATATGCTGGTTTTTGGATCTACTTCTAAGCAGCTGTCCAAGTAACAATGTTAACCCAGCCCCATACTGAGAGTTAGCTCTTCAAAGCAAAACAAAAGCTCTGCCTGCCTGCTTTGTGCAGGCAGAGCAAAATGTGTTACCTACCATTTACAATGTAGTTTTCGAATAACCTCTTACTCCTATCAAATAAAATAATCACAGCCTGTACTATGTTCTCTAGCTACTGACAAGGTGGATTTAAGTGCCATCTGCACAGCTGGAAGTATTAACTAAAGCTCATAAAAAACAATAAACGGGAGAAAAAATAAACTATCACAAGGGAGTACACATCAAATACTTCATTGTTAAGCATCTGTATGCTGCAATTACCAAGACGGAGCAGCGATGCAAGCCTTTGCCATCAACAGTATGTAATTTCAGAAAAATGCAGAGAAAACAGCCCACGCATTTTGAAAGATGAACATACAAGGAAACACCTGAAAAGAACAGATCAAAACCCGTCCTTGTAGGGTAGTTTCATAATAGTCTCTGAAGTCAAGATTTGGAGATACGATTATTTTGTGACCTAAGCTTCACAGTCAGGCAGATCTTCTCTCCCCACCTCAAAAGATTCTTTGCTGATTGACAATAGTTCACGCAGCTCTTTGTTTTCAAGCTGCAAAATCAATATTTTTGCTGAAACAGAAATGAGCTAATTCACAATTAAAGGACTATAATAGAAATGAGCTAATTCACAATTAAAGGACCATAATCTTTAAACAGTCCTGCTCCTTCACAGCTCAATAAAACACTGGTTTTCTAACATAAGCATTAATACAGTGCTAGCAATATTTAAAGCTTATCTTTTGCTTCTGGCTTCATATATATAATACAAACATCAAGAACCTGAAAATAAAACAGATCATGTTCTGCATTTCCTGAGCCCACCCCCAAATTTTTGACTGTTACAAATCCTGGACACAAACATAGAAACTCCAAAGTAAGTCTAGAGAGGCCCAAAGCTCGATCTAACCTTATCAATCGTATCTGTTCTTACCTCCAACTGAGCTAGTTTCTCCTGAACTTTAAAGAACTGATCATCATCGACTTGCATAGCTTTTCTCATCACCTCTCCCATCTCACATATTCTGTCTATTTGACTTTCAATCTCCTGAAAGACATAAAAATGATATATTCAATATGTTCAGGCAAAAGCAGCAGTAATGATTCTTCCAAAAAAATTACTTTCATTTTCTTGATTTTGGATTATTTCCCCATTTTGAATTTGAATCCTTTCCTCCCAAGTGCTTGCAATCCTCTCTAATTTGTATAATATTTAAAGATGAAAACACGTACCTTATCATCCATTATCAGGAGTCATCAATGAAAACAGTGAATAGAATAAGGTACCCTTACTTACTTACTAAAATGGAAGTAATTTCAAGTGTGACAAGGACTGAGACAACAGACTCAGGTTCATGTGAATATGGTTAGTATGCAGCAAATTTTATATTGCTTCATTAGGAAAGCCTGACTCTGAATTGGTAAGAATGCCAAATACAAAAGCAAATGAGGTTTCAAGACTAATTAACAGTGTGAAGTAAAGAGCCTCATCTCTGAAGGAAGCCAAGCAAGGAAAACTAAAATAAGTTAAGACCAGAGCCTCCTGAGGCAGTTTTTACAGAATCTGTCTAGATACAGCCCTAATTCTTTGGTGGAAGATGCATTTTGTTGAAGCTCAGAAATGCACATATAATGAACACTGAAAAATTCCAACATGTAATGTAGCAACAAATCCTGTTTGAAGAGCGTTCCATTTCAAAATACAGTATTCAGAGAGCAACTCAAATGTGCAAACACAAAAATGTCAGTAATTGGCAACAAGTAGCAAGATAAGAATTTAGAAGCTTTTGAAGCATTTTAACGCAACATAAACATATGAGGTTATCACAAAGCACTTTGGGGAATATGAGATAATGTTGTAGGGTGAAGTTTCTTTTCTCTAAGTGTCAGTAGGTATTCCACTGCCTCTGGAAGATAAATGTATCACCAGAGCAGGGAATTCAGTTTTGAATTTCATTATTCAGAAAATATGTAAACAAATTAGAGGATCTAGGAGAGAGCGGGAAGAACAAGAAAGACTTAATCTGAGAAGAAAGAATGACTTTTTTTCTAAACAGAAAGATGGTTATAATAAGAATATAGCTCTTTAAAAGATATTTAAAGGCCATTACTGTTCTCCAAGTGGTGGGTAGGAGAAAAAACTCACGGACTTAACCTGAAGTACAGAAGATTTTGCCTAGATACCGAGATAGTCTAGGTACATTCCATCAGAGGTTTCTCCAGAGCCTTTTCAGCTCTGCATTTCCATGCCATTAAAATGGAGCAAAAGCAGTGCCAGAGGAAAATATTAGAAGTTTTGTTCAAACATCAAGTCTTGATAAACAGAGCGATTAATGTACCTAAGCAAGCACTGGAAGCAAGACATTGCTACACTACCTAACTTCAGAGAACTGAAGCAACACAAGACAGAGGACTAATGAGTTGCCACATATCAGCGCAAAGATACATGTGCAAAGAATTAGGCTGGCTCCAATTCCAATTAAAAAACCACAAGACAGGAGATGTCATTAGGTTGAACCAGTTTGCTGTTCTCTAATCACATAAAAATGCATCTTAACAAAAGCCTAACTTAATTTATGAGACTTAAACAGAGATTTAATGTTGTTATTATTATATTGTTATCAGACACCTAGACATAAAACAGGTGGCAATTATCAGTAGCCACACCTTAGAGTTCCAAAGTCACTGCAACAAGCATGGACAAAGGGACCCTTTTAGGCCACTGCACAGAGTATCCAGATTTAAAAACATCTGGGAGTGATGATTTCTTAAGAATTAAGCATACTGCAGCTCACAGAGATTTACGAGGTTCTTCTCCCTTTGTTACAATTACTGAACAGGAACAGTAACAACTCTGATGTCTTTGACTTCACTGTAGAGAACCATGGACATTGGGCTTAACCCACGGAATTCACCACCTAGTGAATAAAGAACAAGCTTTCACCTGGGCTGTGCAAGGGTTATGCTTTTCAGCGTCCTCTGTGATCACTGTTACAACCTGAGTGCTATAAAAGGAATAGAGAAAAAAAATACCAGCAAAGAGAGACAAGAGTTTCAGAAACTGTATTTTGGAGCAGAGACGTTCCATGAATGGAAACCAAGGTTGTATGAAAGCAAGCGAGAGACAGGGAACAGGGGTCTTAAGCCCCCCTTCCGCCTCCATCCCACCTTACCAAAGCATTAGCCTGATGAACTTTCAACACTGGTTCAGCATCTTCGCCCTTTCTCCCTTGCAAAAGCTGTAACATCTGCTTTCTGTATTTGCTCATGATAAGCTCTAACGCGTCTTGGTGCTCCTCCAGTGAGATCCATAGCTCTGCAAAATACAGTACATCATTACCACAAACTACATGCAATTTTTCACGGCAATGACAGCAGGTGCCCAGAGGTACTCGGTCCCAGCTGCTCGCTTGATTCGTGCTGCCCCACCACTCGCTCCCCTTGACAATGCAGCCCTGGGACTCCGGCCCTGGGCGGCTGGCTGTCCGGACCCCTCGGCTAGCCCAGAAACCATCTCGATGCCGGCAGCCGCTTCCACACCGAGGCAGCCTGCGACTCTGACAGAAGCAAAACAGATGCGTTCCCCCGAGCCCCCCCCCCCCCCCCGAGCCCCCCCTCCCGCCATGAAGCGCGCAGCCTCCCCCAGCACGCCCCCCCGGGGGCCCCTCTGCACATCCCCCCCCCCCCCAGCACTCCCCCCACCAATTCCTCCCCCCCCCCGATTTCCCCCAGTGCACCGCCCAGCACGGCCCCGGGGCCTCCCAACACCCTCCGCCAACACCCCCTCCGGCCCCCCCACCACTCCGCCAACACCGACACCCCCCGCCCCCGCCGCGCCCCGGGGTCCCGCCGGCACGCCGCCCGCCCCCCAGCTCGGCCGCCGCGGCGGGCAGGCTCACCCCTGTTCTCCCGCTGCAGGTCGCGGATCTGCGTGTTCTCCTGGGACAGGAGCACGTGCGGCCGCAGCCGGGACGGGTCGGCCCGCTCCGCCGCGGCGCCCTGGCCCTGCTGAGACACGGCTGTCGGTCCGGCCGCCTCGCCGCCCGCCCGCCGGCCCGCCCGCCGGCCGCCCTCACCTTCTCGGCCCACGCCGCGCCCGCCTCTCTCATGGCGGCCACGCGCTGGTGCAGGACGGCGGACTGGTCGATGAGCGACTCGGCGGCGGTGTCGTGCTCCTTCAGCCGCTCCAGCAGCGTCTTCGCGTCCGTCAGGATCTTCTCGATGGTGCAGGTCATGGCGGGCGCCGAGGCGAGCAGCGCTCCTCACCTCCGCGGCGGCGGAGGCCCCATACCCGGCCGCACAGCTCCGCGCCGGCGGCGCCCGGCCCTCGCCGCCGCCGGGCGCGGGCAGACGCGAGCCCGCGGGACGGGGACGCCGCGAGCCCGCGCGCGCCTACGCACGCCCCTCGCCGCTTCCGGCCGCGGCCCTCGCGCCGCCCGTGCGCAGGCGCGGCCAGCGCTCCAGCGCCGCGCGAGGCGCCGCCTGGCGGAGCGCGGGCGCCAGCGCCGCCCCGGCCCCGCGGCCAGCGGGAGGGGCGGGGCGCGGCGGGGCGGGGCAGGCGGCCCGCCGCTTCCCGGAGGCGGCAGGACCCTGGCTAACCGCGCCGTGTCCAGGGGAGCACCGGGAGCCCTCGTGCTCTTCCGTGGCGTTGGGTGGCTTTGCGGGGAGGGGAGGCCATCCCCTCCCCTCCCCCCCCCCCCCCGGGAAACCGCGGTGGTGCGCGCCGGGGTGACGTCCTCGGCCCTTGGGCGCGCGGTCACCGGCGGCAGCCCGGCGCTGCGCGTTCTCTCCGAGCCAGAGCTCGAACGCGCAGAAAGGTTCGTGCTCCGTGACGGGGCTCTCTCGGGGGAAGCCCAGGTGGGAAGCCTCCGGTTGAAACGACCGCTGCTCTGTGCGGCGCGGCCTGTTTGCAGGAGGGCATGGATCCTTGACCCAAGGGGCTTCTGGTTATCTTTTAAAATACTCCCTGAAACAGCCTGCGATAAATTCTGGGCTGAGATCTGTTGAGCTGTCATCTTATCTAATATTCTTGTTTGTCCCCTTCAACAGTAAACATCCTCTACTCAAGTTAAAATAACAAGCTTTGTAATGCTGACTTGCTGCTTTGATATTTATTTGCTAACTAAAGCTACTGTTAGTGATCTGCGATGTCCTTGATGCTTTGCTTAACTTCATGCCACAAAGCTTTTTTATTTACTATTACCAACTTTATTAATAATGTTTTCAACAATAATGTTTTAACAGGACTCCCTTTGACTTGGGTCACCTTTCAAGTTTAAATCCCCGTTCAGACAGACACATAGGAAAAATCTGGGATGCTTTACAAGATAAAAGTTTCTTCGTGATCCCAGAGATAATCAACCCTAGTGCAGAAGTGCTGCATAATTCTATATAAGCAACAATTTCAAAACATTCATACAGTCCAGAAGAGAATAGAGTAAGCAGCTGCATTTGGAGCATTTCATCAAAATTGGATTAGTGAGTAAAGTGTGAGATACATTTTGCAAATTTGGGAAATGTAATGCTGCTTTATAGTAACGTCTGTGGAACTAAAGGTCTAGAACGTGATTTAGAGCACATTTTACCTTCTGGTCCTTCCTTATTTTTCTTCTTATTGGGGAATACTAAAAAGTTAAGACAACTCATTAACAGAATTCCTTTTTCATAATGGGTGATTCATGAACATTTGGAAAACTGACAAATATTACTGTCTTTACCATCCTGGTTATGGAACAAGTTGGCAAAAGATTGCCCTGGCCTAAGAAAGACATGACATCACTAAGTTGTAGCCAATGCCTTGTCCCCCTGTTCTGCTGTCTGTCCCCACTATTATATCCTCAAATGACCCTACCTGTGCGGTTCAGCACCTACTGTTGCTTCTCTCTGCTCAATACTCCAAACTGCATGCCTGCCTTTAAAGCCTCTGCCAGTACATCAGTTTTTGCAGAGCCTTTGAGCAGCCACACAGGAGTAGGCCTGATACAACTCCATGGAATGGCGTATGTATACCAGTTCAGTATCTTCCTGTTTTTCACCTTATTCAACCTAAGGAAGTTCTGCGAAATCAAACATGCAATCTCTGAGGTTCCACTTAATTCAGCTTTACAGCACAGAGGCACTCAATGAATCATTTAGAAATGCAGCACTGGAAATTGCAATTCAGATCTACTAGGAAGCCAGCTAAAGGAACTTCCCGTTTGTGCAGTGTGAAGGATCATTATACCTCAGCAGAAGCTGCACTGGTACGTCTGAATCTCTGGCCTGTTCTGTTCCTTGTGTTTATACTTATGATTTAATACTCACTTTTCTCTGGCTTCAGAAATGACATCCTGGCCTTTTCATGCCAAGTAGAGACAAGTAAGGGAGATGAGGGCCAGCACTGCTGTATCAGACTTTCATTTCAGGATCAGTGCAGTCCCTCTATGGGATTCTGGCTGCTTGAAGTAAAATTGCAGAATGAGAAGAAGATAGGAGTCTATGATACTACCGGCACACAGCGCTTAGTCTTGTGTTCTCACTCAAGGATGTGGCTCACCCCCTCTCCAGCAGATCTTTTGACACAGAATCATTTGTTCAACTTCCAAAGGACAGTAGAATAAGCTAGTGTGGCGCCAGGACACAGATCGGATCCCAGTAGGACAAAACTCCTTGATTTAAATGCTGGGAATGCTTGTCACCAAAACTTCTAGTATGTAGCAAGAGAGCTTAAACAAATCAGTGGATGAGCATTTTCTGAGTAGTGGTGTCTTGTAATTCCTTTGGCTTATCACATCAATTCTGTATAAACTAAAGAGAATGTATAAATTTGGCCTCTCAAACTTTTTAGTGTTTAACTTCAATTCGATTAAACACTTATGTATGTGTACAAAGTGAAAAATGAGGTTACAAGAGGTTAATGCTTTAATGCTTTTAATAACTCTTAACCACATGGCTGTATTTTGTCAAACAGAACATGGATTTGTTCTAGCAGGAAAAGTATACCCTAGATAGAAGCATATTGAGGCTCTCCAAAACAGCAAAGCTGCTACAGAACCAAAACCATTTCTAGGCCATCTTTGAAAAATCATAAATAGTATTTCTGTGATGGAATAAATACATAGCATTTCTGAATATAGCTGAGGAGGTTATTGCTCATAGTGGGAAAATAAAAAAGAAAAGAAATCTAGACAGACCAAAAGCACAGAAAAAGTGGGAGAGATTGGTAACAGATACAGCACAGAATCCTGAGCATAACATAGTATCTGTTTCAGGCATCAGTACTGAGGATGTTAAAACAATGTGCACCAGGTAATGCCCGTAACTCGGCCAGAAACTGGCAGTGGAGTAAATGATGGATAATAATGCACAGAGGAACTGACCGGTAGAAAATGGTAACATCTGTGACAGATCGAGTGGCATCTAAATGCTGGAAGTAGATAAAAGAATAAAGGACAAATTTCTAGAATAATTCTTGGGTTTTGGGCAAAATCATGTTAATTGTAAGCGTGGTCAGCACAGCCTGAAAAATTTTGGCTAAGTCTCTCAAAGCACAAGGCTCACATAGTAATGCAGCAGACACTAGCTTTTCAAAAGTTAAATGTTACATTTCTCATTTCCACTACGAGTCCTTCCTGGAAAAACTTGGTGTCTAACAGCCACGTATTTCAGCAGCTACAGCTTCTTTAAAAAGCAAAACAGACCTCTCTTGCACCACACACCCCAAAGCGTTTTGACTGCTTGCTTTTAAAATTAAGTGATGGTGTTAACACAATCATCAGCTACTGTCACAGTTTCACTGGTACTGCCCTCAACAAAATCTGTAGCACAGAGACTCGCAAACCAGGAGGCCAAGTGAATCCTCTTCTTGCACTTCATAGCCTATACTTCAAGGTGGATTACTGTTGCATGAAACAGAGTCATTCTGTGACAAAAGTTATTAGCAAGAAACGTGGTCGTATTGTTCATCTTAATTATCCTGCTTTGATAAATCTTGGAGAGTCACCCATTGCACCGCAGCACTCACATTTATGAGTCTAATACTCTTTTTACTATTAAAACAAATGTCCTTAAGATGGAATCCAGGCTGGAAAAAAGAGAAAACATTATCATTGATAAATGGATATAACCAGCTATTTCAGTCTCTCACCAGCAAGACTCCACCGCTGATAAAATGCTGACCAAGGGATTCCACAACAATTATTTTGTAATGCTTAATACAGAGTGTCAAGATATTCTGCTTTATGGAAATCAGGTCCAGGACTTGGCTTCTCTTTGCTGTACCTACAAAGAAGTACAGTCATTTAAGAATCTCAATGCTTAAGGTTACTTTTACCAGTGTTCTCTATGAACTATCAATTCTGAGATCATTGCAGAAGATTGTCATGAAGCTTTAGTTGTTATCTTTACTTTCTTCCACATTGTGCCTTGCTGAATATTGATGCACTGGAGCATTTTATTGACAAGTCTTGGTCTTCCTGCCAAGGGGAAACACATAGATCTAGCACAGGGTATTGAGCCTGTGGAGATGTAAGGACACCCATACATTTTGTTGGTGTTGATTCGATGGGCTTATTAGTACTGTTCTGCCTTAAGGTAGTGGGACTGCCCTGCATACCAAGCTTAAGAGAATGCACAGAAGAAACAAGAACATTTTGTAGGGTGTTTTGAGATTTTCAAGTAAGTTTAAGGCAGTTTGGCTCTTGCATTAAAATTTAACATAAGTCAAGTGTTTAGCTCTTCAAGATTTGTGAAAAGCCTGTAAGCAAATGCATAGTGAAACTAACAACTTCATGATTAAGAAAAAAAATCAGTCTTAAAAAGATAAAAATTGGTTTTCCTCTCTGATCTGATATGGTCTCCCATTATTTCATCCCATGAAAACATTTAAGAACTTAATGAGAACTTTCATCTTCTCCTGAATTATTTCTCTTCTAATTTGACTATGATGATTTGTCTGATATATTTGATGCAAAACAGAAGAGTATTTATATTACCTAACACTAAACATCCTGAATGAACTCATGCTCTACAATGCTAAATGGGAGCTGTTCACTGTATAGATCCCCCTGTCACCTCTTTGGGGGGAATAGTCGAATAATTTCCTATTTGAACACTATATAAATTCAGGTTGAAAGGTGCTGCCCGATGAAATTTCCCTGGCTAGTCTCACTCTCATTCCTCTGCTGAAACATACAGTTTTTCTCTGTAAAGACTATTTCTCTATTTTTTTGCAAATAACTACTGCTTTAAAAAGCAACATGTAGGGAAGAGAAAAGTTTTGCAAACCAGTGCTCAAAGGAAATGACACACAAACCTTGTTGCTTGAAGCGACAAAAATGAGTACATGTTTAAAACCTACAGAAGGGGGGAAGCACTGGGTGAACTTGTAGTACAAACAGCATCTTTTTTTTATGTTTTGTTTCATCAGTAGAAGTATTACATTGGATCTTAAGCACTTCAGGCTGGCTGGGGCCCCATCCAACAGAAGCCATGCATGTATGCAGAAAAAGATAGTCCCTGACCTACTACACTCACGTTCTTAACATTTCAAGTGAACCAACCATGGTTCTCTCTCTGCTGCAGGCAAACTAGGCAAATAATGACAAGCGAACAAGCACATTTCTCAAGATTCTAGGTTAATTACATTTCAGGCAAATAACAACATAAACCAAACGAAGCCATCTTTGACAGACAATCCCATGCCTCTTCTGTTCTTTGCAACCCTCCTTGTCACTGATGCCTGTATACAGTTTAGTACCGTTCCCACACAAGCTTCATTTGCCTGTCCTCAAGTTTTGCATCCAAATTGTTGGTGAATGTGCTGAATACAACAAGGGACAATTTCCTACTACTGTAGCTTCTAGACCTGATACTATCTTGGAACGTGTGATCCAACAATCAAAACCACCACATACAACAGATACGCATCCTATTCAAATTAAACCTTTCTCTCTGTTGAGAGTCAGGAGTGCAAGATATGCCAACATGCAAAAGTGCTAGTCACAAGGCTTTGCGCTGTTTCTTACCCAGGGCTTAGGTTCATCCACGCCATGCAGAAAATCCTAACAGTGCCAGAAGGTTAAGAAATAATCCAGAAGAGAGGGCGAACAGAAAGCTTGCATTTTTTTCGTGAGTTCCTTAACAAACTAAATGCAAGTAGCTCTCAGAACACAAATTTTTCGGCATGTATTTGTCTGACAGTGTATTCTATCCCTCTAAAACATTTTATTTCTCTAAAAAAAAATACGTGAAGATTAAGTTACATCATTTTAATACGTAAGCTGTATTGTTAATACTCGACTTTCTTTAATATTCTTCAGAACAGTTTACTAACAGGAGAGACTTAATTCTATAATGAAATAATCTATATTTCAATATAACCTTTAACTCACATATAACGACAATTACTGTAATTAGCAATTAGTTTTCCAAAGGCTCCCAGTTGTTTAGTATTTGACTCTTGCTTTCATCATTTAATGATTTACGGTAATGAGCTGGAACATCAGTATTTTGTACTGAAATGGCCAAAATAGTTGGCCAGGCATCATTGCCCTCATGTGACAAATCTCAGATGTTTTTGTGAAAAGTTAGCCAAAAGCAATAGACCATGCCATCACTTCTGTTTCATTTTTACTGAAAAACAACAAAAGTGACCGTAATGACTTGCAGTCAGAGTCTCAGTAGCTTTTGAAGGACTGTTACTTTGCTGAGATTCTGCCCTTTAAGTTTTGTTTGACAAATGCTTTATAAATGAGCAGAAGAGGTGGTTTATGTTTCATTAATGAGGCTGATAGTGGTTAATTACTGAAGTTACGTAAACAATCCAATACCAGATCAAGCCAAATGGGTCAGTTATGTAGAGAAGATCCAGCTGGAGTAGATATGATTTCCTTTAACTATTCGGATACCAAACAAGTTACAGAGATCTAGAATCTCTAGTTCAGATGAACAAAGGATTCTGCGTAGCTTGAAAATTAATCCTCTCAACAGATAGCGATCTAGGGAAGCTCTTTCTTGATCTGCAGCTTCAGCACTCATCAAATTCTTAGACCTAACTGCATAAAGGCAGACATTCTATGTAGATAAGATTGCACAGAAGCTCAGTTTACACTAATGGTGGAAATGAGGCTGCAAAAGCTGTGCAACGCAAGGTGTTCAGGTCAGACTGATGTCATCAGATCTAATTATTTTCTATGGAAAACATGTGTGTCTCATTCTCCACTTCAGTGGCACTTCTAGATTTTGGCTCGTGACATGAACTTGTTCAGCTAATATTTTCAGGCAGTATCTATGAGTAACATTTTGTTTAACCACCTCTAGTAAAGCATGCTTGAAGTTATTTCCTTTGCCCATTAAAACAGTCCTTTGCACATGAAAATGGCACTAGGTGTGTTACTTGATCAGAGACTACCAGTGTTCTACAAAACTGACGTATGTAAGGAAAAACAACAGAAAATATAGAGTTGGAAGAGATCTCAAGAGTCCTTTCTTCTCCTTTACAGATCAAAATAACTCAGAACAATAAATATCTGGTTGCCCAAACTGATCTTTAAAACATCCAGTGATGAAGATTGTACAGGCAATTTATTCCAGTGCCATTTTTACCACTGTAATTGCTTTCTCTAGTATCTAATTTAAATCTTCATTACTCCTAAATAAGCTTATTTCTTGATTCTTTACAAGCATGGAAAACAATTTATTTTCCTCTTCTTTGCAGCAGTTCTTTATGTGACTCAAGTGGGCTCTCAGGTCTCTGATTTTTACTGTCACCCTAGGCTTTGAATAGGAGAAGTGATCTGTTAAAAGAAATTAAATATATGTATCTAACATGGACCAGTCACCTGGTCTGAATCATTGCATGACTATGCAAAAGAGTTTTATTACCACAGCTATGAAGATAGCATGTGGGTTGCAGTAAATGACCATGGGCTAATACTTAATGTGGCACTGCAGTTAATTTCTACTACGACTAAGTTTTAGGTTCTTACATACTTATTTTAGAAATCGAATTTACTCTGAATCCACTAGGTTTACACTGAACAGAATGAGTATTAGATACCTTCTAAAAACCTGGGCTTCAGACTTAAATTTCCCTAAGTCAATAGGCTTTAAATATTCATGTCCCATAGGTACATTTGAACAGCTTACAAGTAAGGTCTCTTCTATCAGAAAAAGTACTAAAAAAAGTCAGTAGTATTTAAAAGCTAAAGGCAGTATTTCACAAACCTCTGCTTGTTTTTCCAGCTTTCATGAGAAAGGCTGAACAGCTGGATGAAAAAGCCAATAGTATATGTGGAAGAGATACTGCTATGAAAAAAATCTTAGTTCTAACAACTGTAAATTCTTCATTTTTATCACTGAAGTTTTGAGAAGTTTTTTTTTTACAACTTAATAAACTTGCAAGATCATTATCTTTGTCTCTACTGCATCATCTATGCATTCCAGCCCTCTGTCACCACACATTATCAATGCAGAGCATTTGAAAGCTCAAAAAAACCCCATAAGATGCTCAAATAACATCTGTGAGTCAGTCTTTTTTGTTCTTCAAAGCCAGACTCAACCATTCCACCTCCAAAGACTTAACAGATTCCTAAATGGTGCCAGGCTACCTGGAAGTAAGTAGCATGCTCCTCTCTGGAGCCTATGAAATACAAATATAACTCTCCTTTGCAGGGTAATGTCTGTTTGCTGTGTATTGTGCCACAGATCCATGAAAAGCTATTGTCCCTAAGACTATTTTAAGTGATTTTGCAGTAAGATAACCAACAGGAAATGATTTTTTTCCTTTGCCATCTAATTCCATGACATATACAACAGAAACAGTTTCTCCTGAAGTAAACTGAGAATTTCTCTTATGCAGAAGAAAAGTGACCTCCTCCTGGAGTTAGTATGTTTGCAACCTGCTGTGCATCATGTTAGGGAGCAACTGTAATGACAAGATACCTAACAAGAAAATGCCCTATCCAAAAGATCACATCTTATATCTAGGAAATGATGAAAACCTCCAATTGTAATGATTAATGTATTAGAAATTATTAATAATGAAAGTAACTTGGGTTTTTTTAAGAATGAAATTTTGCAAAATTAGTGGCTGTTATGGGGGCATGCATGAGCCCTGTGTGTGCTGCATCAACACAGGTATGTCAGAATTAGAATAGGAAGAACAAGGTAAGTGTTTTGTGTTTGGAGATACTGGCCTAATCAGGTGTTTCCAAATTCAATTATTATGTCGTGTAGGTATCTCCAAATAATACTATTGCAGCATTTTGTCTGCCCAGGAAATTAACATTATCCATTAACACTCAGACACGTCAATGTTAAGCAATGAAAATGTGAGAATTTTAAATTCTACCAAGAAAGCAGAATATTCAGTAATCAGACAGGGAGAACTCTGGGAAACAGTGACGTGAGGGTCGCCATGGCCTCTGTCCCTGATGACCCAGTTATTATTTGATTTATGTGGACTTGCAGCTGCCCTTGCTTCGACCCCAGAAAAGGCTGTGTGGGAAGTTTGTGTCTCAGAGCCGTAGCATTGCTCTGCAGAGTGTCTGGAGCCTAGTGTATGCACAGAAACTGATAAATAGGGAAAAGGCCCAGTTTGCTCCAGCTGGACTCAGAGCTAGGATCAGTGCTACAGCCCAGCGGACTCAACTCTGGAAGCAAGAAACTCTCTGGAACTACTGTAAGTATTTCATTTACTTCTCTGAATGCTCTGGGATTATAAATTGTTGCTCTAGCCATAAATCAATTTGCCATATGAAAATATTTCAGGCATCGGGCTTTTTTCTTCCCCGCTTTTTTTTTTCCTTTCTTTTTAAATGGCTGACTAAATGAAAATAGAAAACATGCACTTTTACTTAAATTTGGTATCCTACTGCCAGGAATTTGTTCCAACAGTACTTCATTTGACATACAGAGTGAAGTAAAATGACTTTTAAATTCAATTATTTCCCTCCCTTCCCCAAAGTACCTATAAAACTGTAAGTTTCAAACCACCTCTAACCTCTGATTTTACAATGTGTAAAAATTATACTTTTGAAGTAATTATTCATGGGGTAACAATTCCAAAAGAAGATTTCAAGATAATTGCAACACAGTCCATTAGTGAAATAAGCCAATTCCTGTTATGGTTATTATATGAAAAGGAAGGAACACATTTAATGAGAAGTGGGGTTTCTTTGAACAGCAGCTTTGGGGAGCTTCCTGGCACATTACAACTGGGAGAAACAGATAAAACCTTAATAATGCATATAAGCTGCATACAGGATTAATCAAGTGATCCTACAACTTCCCTTGCAAAATCATTCCAGAATTGCATGAGTGAAACCGACTATATCACCTGCCATCACACACAGTTGCCACTGATTGTGCTCAGTTAAGTTTTTTTTTGTTTTTGGTTTAAATTTCACAAATTAAAAAATTAAGCTATGCTTTCCAGAAGCAAAAACAGTACAGCAATTAACACTGAGATTGAAATGTGGTATCTAGTTCCACTACATGATCATTAACATGCCACAAGGTGTGTTAAATAAATGTTAAAGACCTTCAGCTTGAGTTCCTAAAATTCCCCATAAACAAGAAATTTCCCTATGACTCAACTGTCAAAATATTTATGATAGCAGTTAAAGTACTGCCAATACATACCTCCTAAAGAGTTCCCTGGAGCCTCTTCTACAAGAAGTATGTTTTGCATCTTAATAAAATTGATAATATGAGGATATGTTACTTTATGATATGGTATTTTATAGCAATAGAAATTATAAACCCAACATATTTTACCATAAATAACAATAAATAGACGTACAGTATGTATTCTAGTCTGAATGTGCACATTCTATTAAGCGACTGGTTTGTGATTCTACTTTACTTTTCTCAATGCTTCTTTTTTTCTTTAATGGCTTCCATCTTTGATAAATTGAAGTCTTTCAGTTAGGACTAAAAACTGAATGTTGCTGAATTTCTTTATTAGATGGATAACCAACCCCTTGAATCAACACACATTTCGGTTTATATTGAACATTATTAGTTCAGAAGACCGATTACTGTCAAAACCAAGCCTGTAAAAGCGCAACATTTTCAAGCATGCTTAAACAACCTAGAGTCTAGGTCATATCATCTTCTGGGGGAAAAAAAATTATTAAAATCTCCTGCTTGTAGAGGCTTTTAAAATTAAAACCAAACAAACACCACCCCCACCCCCAGTGATGAGGATTTCACACATGAAAATACCCAGCAGAAATAGCACCTCAGAAGTAACCGAGAAGAAGGAAAAGCAGGGAACAGCATCTGCCTTTATGCAGATGACATTTTCTTTCAGGTCAGTATGCCTGACCAAGGACTGAAGACTTTCATCCTAACTGTGTTACTCCTTGTGATTCTATGAAACAAGTTATTAAAAAATTCACCCTCTTTTGTTTTCAGTTATTTCCACTTTTTAGGCTAAAGACCTTTATGCATCATCTCTGGGAACATATTTCTTTCTTTTTTTGCTTTCTTTTTAAAGCACACATACACAAAACATATGGCTATATTTTGAGTACACAGAAAAGAGAAAAATGGGCACAAAATATTTTGTTTTGGGAATGGCATGACTATAAGTGCCCCAAACACCCAAAGCTCTTTCTCCAATCTTATTTAAACTTTGTCCAAGTTATGTTTTGAAAATTACAAATGGGCATGTATGCTACATTCCATCAAGGATTCCACAGCTTCACAGTGTGTAGCTAAGCTTTACGTGTGTGCAGAATTGACTTGCCTGCATAGTAAAGGGTTAATGAATATATGTGTGGGCTGAAGAAGTGTTCTTTAGGTCATGGTTCACTCCCATGAGGTGTGGGAGATGCGTTTGGGCTACTGAACTTTTGAGAGACCAGCATATAATGCATCACAAACTTTCAGCATCTCCAGAAGTTTGGAAGAGGCTTCCCTACTGCTGACCGACTCATATATATAGGGCGAGAGAAAGGTTGTCACACATGATTACGACAGTCAATCTTATAAATAATCAAAACTTTCCTGCCCTAGAAAATTAAGTTCCTTCCTTACATTTCTTATTCTGTTCTTGACATTATTTGTTTCAAAAAGCCCAATGCTATTTTATGTCAGAAGAACAAGCTTGTTAATGCTAAATTCTTGAGTGTCAGAAAATGAAACAGTTAACATTCATGCACAGGCATGACCATTAAGTCTCATTTCAAGACAGTATAGCATTCCTCAAATAACGACAGGATTTACTATTAATACTGTTATAACATTCTCTTAATTTAAGAGTTTCAATTTACAAAGTCTCATTCTAGGCTGGGAATTCTGTGGTTGCAACTGGTAAGTTTTATTAGCCATAAAAATCAGTAAGAAGGGCTAAATCCTCAAATACATTCTCATACAATACCTAAGTTGAGGAAACTTTGCCTAATGAAAGTCTGCTTCCAAGATTTAGAATGTTTAATCAACTGACGACCTTGCATTTGGTAATATGTACTTCATACTCCCAAAATAGTATTTTTATCAGACTGGGTCAGTGTAATTTTATTTTAGCTTCTATTCTTCTATTATTTTTCTTTGAAGAAACTACTGGAATCCAGAAACACATTTCTTCAGCAAATACACATTTTTTTGGGAAAAATGTGGACTTTGCCCAGGCCATATTGATCTAACTGATAAAGACCTCATGATTCAGTGAGTCATTTCGCTCTCAAACAAATATTTACTAGCAGAGATAACAAAAAAAAAAAAAAAAAATCAGCATTCCAGCCTCACTGCATCTTTTCACCTTCTGCTGACAACATGAAGAGAAAGTGTTCAGTTCCAAAGATATGTCCAGTTTGGGGGGAAGGGATGTGTGTCTTTCACAACATGACTTCAGTTCAGGTTCCCTGAAATGATAGATCCATTTTCTCAGCTGTAGCTAGGTATAGGTATTGCACAAAACCCAATGTGTGAGTCTTTAAGGAAGATCTTTAAATCCAATTTGCTGTAAATTCTGCAAGAGGCATATACAGAGAATCCCATTGCACACATTGGAGTTTGATTTGCTATACTTTCCAAATACTTGCCTTTTTCATCTTTTCTGTCCTTCCCATCTGCTCAGGGAAAGCCTATTAATAGTTCACTGGCAAACTGTCTTGTAAAATCCTTACTCAATGGGCATCAGATACAACATACTTTTAACCAGTGACACTCTCATACATTCCACACATGCAGATGGACAAGGTGGCAAGGAAAAGATTTCCTACTTATTTCTCTAACAACTACTCCGTTACCACATGATTGCTAAGCAATACCAGAGATTGTCTATGCACACACATAAACTCAAACCCAGCTCATGCTAGTGTCCATATATTCTTTTTTTCCCCTAAAACTCTTGCAAGTATTTTTAGAACACACTTTTTCACAGCCTCTCTGTAAAGTCAAATTACTGAAAAATAAGATAAGTTTTGAACTCAAAGCACAATAGCTATTCTGCACCGTGTCACTGTGAGCTCTAAGTACACTCTGTTACGGTGAATATCAAAGCATCCTACCAGAAGCCCAGGCTCCTTCAGTAATCAAGGGACAGCGAAAAGCTCTCTAGAGGGCAATAAATCGTATATGAGATACTGATTTTTTTGGTCTTCACAGGATGCTTTGTACTCTTAAAGGAATACAGGGTCTTAAATCTGGAACCTAATGTGAGTTAGGCAGCGCTTAAGTGAGGCAAAGCTGACTTTATTGCATAAAAGAGTATTTACATGGGGAAGAAGAGATATTCTATGCTGGCCTTTCCTGGCTATTTTCCTATATTTACTTGCTTGAAATCTGCATAAAAAGGGAATGAAGCAAATTCATGAAGCCCATCTTTGTGCTGAAACGTAACATCCACCACATCCACATGAGTGCAAATGCCCTCTTTCTGAAAGGAGGTTTTTTCTATCCAGTGAAGCTTTTAATCTCTTCCTTAACTAGACAATTTACCAATGATTAGTCTGATTCCCCCACATGGTTTTGTGTAAAATTCGGAGCAAAACAGTTCTAAATATAACTTGGACACTTAGGAATGGACTCTATCCTGAATCCGTACTATTAGGACAATCAAACGTTTTGCAACCTCATTGAAAGTATTATGTAACTTCGCACATACCTCTGATTTTCTTATGATCTGCAAACTGTTCCATGCTCTGGAGTTTTCTGGCTTTAGCTCTGTAGCTAAACCTGCCCAGCAATTCTTTCTCACATGATGTTTCTCTTACTTTTCTACTTCTCTAGGTTGCCTTCTTAACAGTCTATCACAGAGCAAATTGAATGAAACAGTGCAGTTGGGAACAGAATATGGCAAATACATTTGTCACTGTACCTGACGGGTATTGTCTTCCTGAGCCCATACAGTATTATGGTGAGTAAAGCAAAATCTTTACATTATGAAAAAGCAGCATAATAAAATGAGTATCTGTGAGAATTCCCATTATTTTCTTCATTTTAGTTTACCTTTACAAGCTCTTAGAAGCTACGCATTTGAATATCAAGCCCATACTAAAAGTGCATTGAAATATACTAGCATGTTCTCATCCAGATTTTTGTACGCAATGGGATTATGCTCACCGATCATTTCACATAAACATGACTGATGCTGTCTCCCTTTGACTTGCATGAAGAAGATACAGGTTTTATTACAGTATTCCAGATACATTATAAATAGAAAGTCGTTATTCTATATCTTATATAACTATAATTGCAACAACTAATTTGATTCTGGATGAGTAAAAGCAGGACCCAAAGCCCATTAAGAAAAAGACCTCCAAACTGCTTAAAAAAAAAAACCTTTCCAATTTGTTTTTACAGAGATTTGAACAATCCCAAAGGAAGAATGAAACAAGATGCATGTTTTGATGTTGCACAAGCTTTCTTCAGTACAGCTGTGTACATTTTAGGGGGGTTGGATTAAATTAAAATTCTACAGACAGGAAGGCGGAAAGAAGGTCTCTTCGTAATTCTGTACCTACATTTTGATAAAATAAAACTTCATAACTATAAAGGATTATATGTGGAAAAATACTAAATAAAACAAGCCTCTGCTTTTCACTCTACTGAATTTCAACTTTAAGACTCCTATCACAGTAATTTTTACCACCCTATAATTTCTGGACCATCTGTCAGACTCTTGTGCAAAATTTTCAAAATTATGCCTGAAATATGTATCAATAACAAACACTTCACTCATGAACAAATTCACTTACTTATGGGAAAATATTCTTCTGTATTATTAGTGGACAACTAATAAAAACAACCTTTAAGTGTAAAATCTAAGGGTAGCTATATCATCAGTTGGCAAGTGATGTTCAATTATGTACTAATAAGGATCCAGCAGCACCCACATGACATTGCCCAAACTGTTACCACGCCATTTTTACTACATCTAAGATTTTACTTAAGAACACTACAGGTAGTACATTTAAAAAGGATGTGTCAGACTGCCCTTCTGAAAATGTGTTCCTCTAATATCTATGATTAAATATTTAATCTATAAAACATTTTAAAACTTTCAAGTAGCTGATGTCGAGATATTCCTCAGGTTTTTACTTCATTTTCAATTTCTTCTGTATCTAGATGTTTTACCGGAGCACATCAACTACCAGCTGCAAGAAACCGATTTTCAGACTGCGCCTTACTGCCAGTACTCAACCGTTCAAATTCCTCCTCCAGTATTACAGTCACAGCCTTCCCAGTCCCAATACAGCACATACGGCCTGGACTCTCAGTACAGCGACGGGCAGTGTATCATCAGCAGCTGTGAATTAAGCAAACCCCCTTTCACAGCTCCCCACATGGATGATGGTGGATACCAAGTATTAAAACGGCCAAGATTAAGTCACTCCTCTTTGAGGCTGAAGGGACAGGAGGAGCTGTGTGTTGTGTGCGGTGACAAGGCCTCAGGCTACCACTACAATGCACTTACCTGCGAAGGCTGTAAAGGTGAGAGAACTGGCTGATCTGTGTCTTACCCAGGCCCGTGGCCCCACAGTGCTCAAAATAATGTTCCACAACTGTGATTTACGCAAACAGATTTCATTATTTTTTAAGTTGATGTTTCTACAGAGGATTTTAATTTATTCAAGGAACGCTTTATCTAACACGCTTGCTGCAGATTCACATTTTTATAACATATTTTGAAGAAATGCTTTCATAGTGGGTATTTAATAAAAGCATTTCATGCTTCTCATTTTTGCATTGATTATTCACTAGAATAGTGTCTGTTTAAATAGGTGCTGATTGTCTCATGACCACTTATTATAGATTTACTTCAGTGTTATTAATTTTACTTATTATTAAAATAAAACCAAGTAATAATTGCTTGCTACTTATATTTTAACTTGCTGTACGGGAGCTGTCTTGATCAGGTAAGGAAAACAGCAATAATATTAGTCAGAAACAACAAGACATAACTATGTTGTTAAAAAGCAAACTTAAAATCAAGGTAATGTTTCCACTGTAAAACAAACAAACAAACAAACAAAAAACAAGAGACTTTAATTCTTTAAATCATTATGAGAAAAAGCTCCTTAGATTCCTTCAGTCATAACCTGATCCTTGTCTGTAGGCTTCTTTCGACGTAGCATAACCAAAAATGCAGTGTATCGATGCAAGAATGGTGGTCATTGTGAAATGGACATGTACATGCGAAGGAAGTGTCAGGAATGTCGCTTGAAGAAGTGTAAAGCTGTGGGAATGCTAGCAGAATGTAAGTCCTCCTTCCATGCAGGCTACTTTACTAATCAACCCAGATAAAACCTTTTCCAAAGTCAATCCCTTCTCCTCATTAGAGCTAAATGGTATTGGTCTAAACTTCATTTAGCTGTAGGAAAATGTAACTTCGGAGTCTGTAGCACCTCTAGTATCTTCATCTGCAGAAACCACCAATGCTTGGGAAGTAACTCCTGAAGTTAAGAGGACTGCTGTTCAAAGACATTATGAGGAAAAAAAAGAAAGTACAAATGAGAGACAGCTAAATACCCTGAACCTTGACAGGACAGCAGTAAGCATATCAGATGTGCTTTTGTGTTTGGGGGAAAAAAAAAAAAGCACAAGAGTTTTTCATGAAAAATTCTCACGCTTGTATGTCACAGAGCCACAAGCAAGGTAACATAAAAAGACTGCAAACGCTTAGGCCATTGGTGAATACTGACCACTAACTTGCCTAATGAATAACACATTGCCATATTCTCTAGGAAGCATAGTTTCTTATAGGTGATGGCTCCTGTGATGCAAGACTCGTGTTATCTGTAACAATAATATAAGTGATTATTTTAAATTGTAATTATTTGAAAATATACATATTGATATATGCTTCCATGCCTCGCAGGTTTGCTGACTGAAGTACAGTGCAAGTCAAAGCGACTCAGGAAGAATTTCAAACAGACGAGCAGTTTTCTTTGCAATGTAAAACTGGAAGATGAGGGACTGAATAGTAAGCATGTATCATCTACAACAAGATCTGGAAAAGTGGGATATTTTTCTGTTTAAAATATCTCTTTTTGTCATTTATTTTTGCCCCAAGTCATTGTCACTTTATTGTGTTTTTTTTTTTTTTTAACAGATCCTAGAGAAGATGGAACTCACTCCAGGGGAACATCAGCTTCTTGACCACATTGTAGCAGCACACCAGAAATACACAATTCCCCTTGAGGAAGCAAAGAAGTTTGTACGTATACAGAACAATCAGCCTGCATTGCTAAGTTATTATTATCCTAAGCATTGTATCTTGGTTATATCAGATGTCTAAATGCTCTTTCATGCAGCTGCAAGAAACGGCAAGTCCTGAGGAAAGTTTTCTCCGTCTCTCTGAGACAGCAGTTGTCCATGTACAAGTGTTGGTGGATTTCACAAAAAGACTTCCAGGTAAGTTTCTTCCTTTGGGAAATATTACAGAATAGTGTGATGCTTTTTTTTTTTTTTAAGAAGCAGAAAACATACTGATGGCATGAATCTGAGAAAAATACAGGCTTTAAGAAAACTCTCATTCAGCTGACTATTTTTAACTCCAACTCCAACATGAGGACAAGTTAGAAGCATTCACTTCAAAAGTTTGCTATGATTAGATTTCTTTTCCATTTCTGACATGGAGTAGAGACATTTTCTGAAAGTACATGGACTTCAAAATACCATCCAGAGTGAATTACTATTTCAACATATTCTCTGAAATCCAGTTCTGTTTGCAATTTATCATAATCATCAAAGAAAAAAGCAGACGTTCCTTCAAAGGAAAAGGCAGCACAGAAGGGACTTAGCCAGGTGCTCCTATTCGTATTCTCCTTTAATCAAGAACAAGGGAACATGCAATTAAGTTCACTGCATTTCAGTGGAAAGTTGACAAAGTAACATTTGATAGGAAGGGTGATAATTTTTTCAGTACTCTTTAAGTTGTAAGACTTATTGACAGAAGTCAATCAACATGTCTAAAGCAGATATTTGATGTAATTTAGCACTACTGTGGAACAGATCTGAAAGAATGGATAAGCTGTTTATTTTCTTAGTGTTACATATCCTTCTTTGATCAGAATTAAGAAAAGAATAAGAAAGTTCCTTTGCTTTTGAATTATAAGTGCAGATAATGAGTTTGTGAAAAGATGAACACAATTGCAAAAAAGATCAGGTATCAGTGAATAAGGAGAATATCCACAGTCACTAAGCAATGTAGCTAATTTATAAGGTATTAGGTCATGTGATATAAATCAGATATTAGGAAGAAATTTTCAATAAACTCTTGCTTAGTCCCAAAATTCTTACTTGTATCTTCCTGTGAATCATTCTAACACTGGATACTGACAACTGTACTTTGTTTGGTTTTTGTCTCAACTGCAAACTAGCAAGAAAGATCCCAATAGTCTTTGGTACGTACATCTTTTAACTATGGTTCCTCCTTTCCAGTACAGGCATTTATTTAAAAAATCATTTTACCAACTCACGTTAGGGGCTTAAAGGCAGCCACAGCCTTCCTCAATTCTTAACATGTATCTTTCTCTGCAGGATTTGAAAGTTTAGCTAGTGAAGATCAGATCGCGCTGCTAAAAGGGTCAACAGTTGAGGCAATGTTTTTGCGTTCAGCCCAAATATATAACCAAAGGATTACTGAATGCCAGCCATCAACAAGTGAAAGTAAGTTTGACTAACAAGCTTTATATTAACACCAGTAGGAGGTTCTGCCATTTTGAAACAACTTCCATTCGTTTTAATTAGCTTAATCTCAAACAATTTCCTATTCAAGCATAGCGGTACTTAGAATAGTACTGGTAATGCCTGCATACCTTCCATAGGCCTTTTTTTCAAACAGCATACAAAGAAATTTTAAAAAAAGAAAAAGAAATTAATTGGATCTCTGATTTCCTCCCATTAGTTCCAAACAAAGAGCAACATTTTGGAGTGTTTGCACAAATTGTGGGGTGGATGGATAATATTAGCTATATTAATGACATATTTTATATTGTGTCAAGTTTAACACAAGAGACTCTGACTAACAATAATGCAACCAATGAACTTGGTGCCGGATGACATAAAGAACAATTTTTTCTACCTGCATGTATCTGGGAAAAAGTCACACATTTTCAGGTATATATCTGCAAAGCAGACGCAGACAAATATTTGAAGTCACATTAAGCTTGGCTGGGAACTGTCATCTGTCTTGTTCCAGGTCATGTAAGGCTTTCTGATCATGGGACATGTTGTCACATTCAAAACCTTGATAAAAACGACATTTATTCCATGGAAATGTCTCACAATGAGGAGAGTCCAACTTCCACTACTACCACAGGTAACAGAGGTCTCCAAATCGAAATACTTGGGAGTCTTTTGCTTTGCTGGCACCCTGTTCTTAATCACACTGCACAACACCGTTGGTGAGGCTGCTGCTCATTCTCTTTTCCTCTTCCTCTGCCCCCCCGGAGCTGCTTTGTTACCTGCACAAACATTACATCCTCACGGAGGGAAGAGGTGGTGTTCATGTTTGCTTATATCCTAGGATAAAGCCTTGAGCTACATATATCGAAAGCTCCACTGTACAACTGCAATACAACTGTTGTTGCCAACTCAGAAATTAACATTGTTTTCACGACGTTTGCTAATTTCATGCAATAGAGCAGCCTGGAGCCTTTTAAGATTTGGACAAAGATGATCTGTAATAGCAGTGCTTGTTTCCGCACTTAAGTAACATTCTGATGATTTCATTTCATTTTTAAGGGATAACCGAGGAGTTCATTACCGCACTGTTTTACTTCTACAGAAGCATGGGGGAACTGAAAGTGACCGAGACCGAGTATGCCCTGCTTGTGGCAACAACTGTGTTTTTCTCAGGTAAACTGGGAGGCGACTAGCTGTTAGGCGCGTTCGCCCGCCGAGCCCTCGGGTGCGGCAGCGCCACGCGCCCGCCGGCCGCGCCCGCTCCCGCCCGCCCAACCGCCCCGCGTGTTCCCCGCAGCGCCCCCGCCCGCTAACCGCGCTCTCCCACAGACCGCCCGCTCCTGAGGAACAAGCGGCACGTGGAAGAGCTGCAGGAGCCGCTCCTGGGCATCCTCTACAAGTACTCGAAGATCCACCACCCGGAGGACCCCCAGCATTTCGCCCGCCTTATCGGGCGCCTCACGGAACTGCGCACCCTCAACCACACCCACGCGGAGGTGCTGGTGACATGGAGAACAAAAGACCCCAGGCTGACCTCCCTCCTCTGCGAGATCTGGGATCTGCACTAGGCGACGCCGACCCTCGCGGCGATACGGCGGCGTAGCGCAGCCGCGCTCTCCTGAGGCATGCTGCGCCGCCCCTGCGCGCGCCGCGCCCGCCGCCGCCCCTCCCGCCGCCGCCGCGCGCTTTTGCTTCCCGCCTTTTTGTCTTCCCTCAGCAGCCGGCGGGCTCGGGGCGTTAGCGTGCCCGTCGTGAGGTGTTGGCTCTGAGTCCTGCCCTTTTCTCCGAGGCCATGGAAAAAGAAAAACCGTTTAAACTGTTCGTGCCGCCGCGCCTGAGCGGTGGTCAGGTGTCTGCAGTCAAACCCCAGACGAGCGCTCGGACAACGGGGCTGTGTCAGGTAAACGGTGTTGCCGCCTGCCTTGCCTTGTGTTGCTCTGGAGGCGACGGCTGACGAGCGGGCGGTGGAAGAGGGCAGGGGCCCTTCCACGGGGACACAGGGGGGGGAGCGGTCCTCCCGGGTGGTCCCCGGGCAAAGTCCTGAATCTCCGTCCTGGAAAGCGCGGGCATACGTGCGCGTTCAAGTGTGTGTGCTGACCTCGTTTTTCTGCAAACTGTTAAGATCGGGGGTGGGGGTGGGGGGAATCTTGATTTTTAATTTCAAAGACTTGCTTTTTTCTATCAAACCCGAAGAGAATCATCTTCTCGAGCACCTGCTGTGTATTTTAACTGTACACCACCGATGATAAATATGTGTTTGATGTGGGCAATTCGAGCAGTAAGTGGAAAGTACACCACTTAATACCTTTACTGGCTTTGATTTATTGGTCCCACCAGACGAAGTGTGCAGTGCAAACCTTCTGTTGCTACGCTCTGAGTTATGTGAATTCAATAACATATTTTTTCATGTTGAAGCTCCTTGTGAAATATGTTTAGATTCAAATGTGATATTCTGACAGGAGATGAGTTATGCTATTTACGAGGCAAATTTCTGTGACTTGTAACACCTTGTAAAATGAGATTTTCATGCTAAAACAGATGTGTTTTAGAAGTACTCTTGGGAATAAAGCAAAAAATAAATATCAAGTACTGGACTTGAAAAAAAAATCCTTTTGCTTAATGAGTCCTTTACCATGCAACTGTGTATAAGCACGGAATAGCTAATAAGTTCCTGTCATCAAAAGCTTCTGCTTTAGCCACAGTGTAGTCTACAAAGCAAGCTACAAAAGACCAACAGTTCCACAAGCCGCTGTGAGGTAAGAAGCAAGCAAGAGAGTTCCAAAGCCATTACCAATACCTTAGGCTTTGAAAATTGTACATAGCTGATTTATTAATGGAAAATTCTATTTTCCCATTAGCTGTACTTTTTTTTCTGGGTTTTATAATCCTTCATTAAAAATCTACCTATAAGAAACTAATTTTTAAATTTGTGCAGGGTTTTAACAAATGCCCAGATGATGATTTGAATTTGCCATTTGTAATGATGAGTACACCGAACCGTGGTGAAATCACTGATTCAGGTAAGAGTAAAATAAGCATTTACCTCGCACATTCTTTAAAATTTTTTTAATACTGTCAACATTTTTCATGAGTAGTTTAACAATTTCATAGCTGTAACACTGTTAAATACAGTTCCACTGTTATTTTTTTAGAAATACATTGATCAAAATCTCTTCATATTTCAGATGCCATTTCACAGCAAGTAAAACTTTGCTCCGAGGTAGATGAAGAGGTCAGCTAAGTATAAACTCTGCATATCTAATTTCCTAGGGCCTCTTAATTTGTTCCCAAAACAGTGCCCAAAGCACCATTCAGTAGATACTTCAGGGCTAAAGGAAGTAGTCAAAGGGAAGTAGTAATTTTCTGTCTCCTGTTGAAAGCTGAATCACTTAGAGGAGGTATTTGTGATTTAGTGAACATGCCTGGAGATAAACCTTTAATTTTAAGGTGATTTCCAAGGTGTTTGGTTTTTGTTGTTTTTTTTTTTAAAGTGCCTGGGGAGTCTGGGAGTTCTAATCAGAGTAAGATTTAGGCACTTAAATATCTTTGTGAAACTGCTTCTGAATGGTCTGTTGAAAGGCAGAAGGATTGAAGTCAGAGTATTCTTTGGAAAATTGAAGCAGATTATCCCAATTGCCTTGTCTGGCTTTATTTTATCTATAAAACAATTAATTTAGTGGAGTGGTTTCCTCAAGCATTTTATTCCACTCATAGCATCTTTACCAACGCTTTTCTCCTTTAGTATAACTCAGTAAAGCTGATTTTTTTTTTTTTTTTTTTTTTTTTTTTGCGGTAGCTTCCTGTACTTCCCAGATACAAAAAGCTGTTTGCTGCCACAAAATGGAACATGTTTCTTGCAGCCCTCCTAATGTTTTTCATATCCCTGAGGACTAAACTTCTTTTAGCCCTAGCAGGTATTAAAGTACAGTCAGGAGTGGAGTAGTACCATGATGCTGCCAAAACAAGGATAGTGTTAGGTGATGTCATACCTAAAACAAACTGCAGAACTGCCATGTGGCCTACTGTACTATTCTTACCTGCCTAAACCACTGATCACGTGCTGCTTGTACAGTGCTTTAAAGACATTTTAAGAGCACAAGGTTGTTTTTTCTTCCTGCTTTGTGTATGAGTTAACTGCAAAAACATACTGCAGGTAGTCTTGGAGAAGATATCTGAAGCTGCTTTTACTTAGCAGTATCTGTCAGAGTAAGAGGAGGGAAATGGTGTGAAGAACCTTGGAAGGAATCTTGGCTCTACTGATAATTCTAGCAAAACTTTTATTGACTTTTGGTGGAGTGCAGTTATCCATATCATTAAGACTATTTAGCAATGTCACTATATCTGAAGGCAGTGGGGTATTTTTCACTTGGGTTTGTGTAATGTCTGTTGATACACACACAGTGGATGCACAAAGATTTAAACTTGGTTCCTATTTGTATATAAGCTTGTGTCGCCACCTGTGAAAAAAATTTACTCATGAGATATTCCAAAGAGATAAATAGGAATCTAAACCATTATTAATTAAATAGCATTTGAGATTAAATTGTGGAACCTGTTTTAATAGAATATAGAAGCAATGAATGAACTGTATTCAAAACTCTACAAAGAGGCTGAGAAGATCAAGCGATGGAAACTAACTGTAGAATCAGAACTAAAGCAGAAAGAAAGAAAACTGCAAGAAAATAGAAAGATTATTGAAGCACAGCGTAAAGCCATTCAAGAATTGCAGGCCAGTATTGTACAATATACACTGAATATGTAAAGTAAAGAGAAAGTTCCTCCTGATTTAGTATGAAAATATTATTCATACAATTAAATACTAAAGAATGTTGCAGAGGTTGAAGGCATTTTGAACTGTTAGTGTGATGACTTCAAAGAAGCCATTTGTCTACATACCGATGACCTATGGCTCTACTGTTACTAAAGGCAAAAGTAACATTTTGGGTTTTAAAAATGGTTTTCCTCCTTTTAACAATGCGCATTACATCTTTGTATTATTTACAAGTACACGGTACTGTGGGTATGCAGAAACCTGTTCAAGACTGAGTAAGTTTTCATCCTCCCAGTGTGCATAAAGTATGCTTATGCATATTTCTCTATTCAACACATACAGGAAGTAGTGCACTCTGCTTTATACCAGTTTCTTATCTAGCTGGTAGTGATGGACAGCTTTGTGACTGAAATTTTAAACAATTTATTAGTCCTTTTTTTTTTTTTTTTTTTTTTTTTTTCTGTTGCTTGTTTGTTTGCGCTGGCTTTGGTAACCTGACTCATCTTGGAGTGACTTTTGCCTTGAGAAAATGTTTATTCTGAGAAAGGGTGTGCACTTGCAGTGGGTGAATGTATGTATGAATAACATACCTGCAAGTGTTTCAGTTGCTGGTAAATTATTATGTCTTTCATGCAAACTGTAACAAAAGATGGCTTAGCATGTAATATCAGATAAATGGATTTCTGTCTTCTGATGCAGAAAATTACTTTTTCATGTGAGATTTGAGAAGTGAAACTGTATTGCTAGTCTATATTTCAATAACAAGGTGGTTTTGTATTTGTTCCCTATGAAATTAGTTTGAAAATGAAAAACTAAGTTTAAAACTGGAAGATGAGATATGTGAAAATAAAGATCTCTTAAAAGAGTAAGTAATACAGTCAGATATATTTTTGTGACAATAATTAGGTTTTGTGCTGAGAACTGTATTAGTATGGGATATTGCATATATCTGTTAAATTGTAAAGGTCATTGGGGCATTTACATTGTTACTACTGAGGTATGCAGAGTACCATGCATTCCTATGACAACCTATTATGCTATTTTTTCCCCTCTTTTAGAAACAGTGCTTCAAGGCATCTGTGTAATCTGCTCAAGGAAACCTGTACTCACTTCACAGAGAAGTCCACCAAATGTAAATAGTATTTAAACTTTGATTCACGAAAGTAAATGTACTTCTAGCTTTCTCTAAATTCACAAAGGAAAACTATCATTCTGTTCCAAATACATTCTCCTGTTGAGATAAACTGTATGTGGTTCTGCATCAGAGCAAAATCAGAAGTGAAGTCATAGGTCTAATACACATATCTTTTGTAACGCTGAGTCCAGACGTTTTCTGAAGTCAGTATGATTGTTTGCTAAGAGGTTACAAGCCTGAGAGCTGTTTAGGTGTCTAAACACTGATACAAGTTTAAGGCAGTGTAAGCAAACCTGGTTAGCCACTGGCAGCCACTGCAGAGTAGTGCAGGTCTCCTGAAGTCTTGTCAGTCCATTGACGTTTTTCAATCCCATCCAGATACCTTGAGTGGATTAAGACATATGTGGTAGCACTTCATGCCTGTGTTTAGCCAGTAGAATCTACTCTAGTTACCTTTCCCAGCTCTCTTTAACAAATTTCCAGAGATGGCATTATCCTGTTCGGAGCAGTTACAGGTTCGTGGGGAAAAAAGGTCCAAAGCCCAAGACACTACGAATAACTAGCATTCTTCTCACTAAATTGACCAAGCCAGGACAGCTGGATAACTTAATGAAGTTTAAATTCTTGAGGTTTTAAAGCATGTTCTTGACTTGGATTTTATGCTATATGAAAGTCAGAATTGTTACTATAATCTTTAAAATTTTACTAAGTTGATCCCAGATACTTGAGAAGTGTCTGTTTCTTTTTAGCTTTGCTTCTACAAACACCTGTGTATAGATTTACTGTACTTTGATAGCTGTGTTTCTCACTGTTCTCTTCTATAATTATTTTCTTAGGGAAAAATAATATAAATTACAAAAATGAAAGAAAAAAGAAAAAGAGATGGAGTATTGTTGTAATTCTATAATGACAGTTCTGTGGTCATGGGTGTCTCTGCTGATGGGAAGAAATTTAGTGCTAAAGCTTATATTACAGTTTTTCAAATACTAACATTTTTGATGAATTAATATTCAACAACGCTAATACTGTCAAAATTAAGAGTTATATAAATTGATCTGGAATTACACTATTCACAGAAAAAGTGAGATTGGGAAGGAAATTTTAAAAGCTGAGCTTCCTTGATGTTTCAATGGAATATACATTTTCTCCAGATTATATAACTTCTGGCACCCTGTTTCATAATGATTTTTTAAAATAAGAAAAGAGCCTATAATTTCTTTTTTTAATTCATTGTGCTGTTTAAGTGTAATGACTTGGACAGCTGGCATTCTTTTTCAAAAGGAAAACTATGGTACATTCTTACTTTGATAGATGAACATGAAAGAGAAGAAACAAGACAACTATACGTGGAACTTAATAACAATGTTGAAGTAAGTGACGTAGCTTGTTAAGAGGCTCAAATGTGATCCGAGTTAAATGGATATGTTGAATTATCAGAGTTAGGTGTACATGTTGAGATGCTATTTGTACAAAGAACGTTCTCTGATAAAGTGATTAGAACCATCATGTGTGATGCAGGAAGTTGGGTTTTCAGTCCCTTTTCAAGAATTATTTTTGTATTGTATAGAGCACATTAATTAGACAAAATGCAGCAGTGTTTGGGATGTAGATTCATATGATCTGCTTAGTGTTAGGTGACTGCCATAACTTCTGTTGCCTTTTTGTACTCTGTTTCACCTATCTGGTGATTTAACAGAATGGCTGAGGTTGGAAGCATCCTCTGGAGAACTTCTGTGAACTTCCCCTGCTTTTGCAGGGTCAATTAGAGCAGGTTGCATAGGGCTTCAGTCAGGTTTTGGGGTCAGGTATAGTAGGGTTATTCATTAGAAAATTTTATTTAAAGTGCAATATAAAATAAAGATGAACAAAAATAATTTATTTCAGTTTTGAGTGTGACACAGAATGAGAAAATTCATTATGGAAGCTGGTGATTTTGTGTGGAACAAGAAGTATAAGCTGTGGATATTCCTTGACTTAAAGTAGGGTTTTGCCTTTTTAGTTTGTAAAAGAAGTGCAGTCTTGCCAAATAAATTAATTAATCATATTTTTGTTATTAATTATTCCAGTGTGGAAGATGAGACCCTAGTATATTTATATATATAAAAGAGAAATGCGAGGCATCATTTGGGAGTGATGAACTTGATATTGAGCAGAGTCAGGGGACGACATGGTATAACGGTTAAATGTTAATTATAGGTTGTTGTAGCAACTAAGAAAAGCACAACTCCTCCTCTGTTGTGTTAGGGATCTACAAACATGGACCAGTGAAAATATTTTGTCCTAGAAATTGTTTAAATCTTGAGTACAGAAATTCTTAAACCTTGAACTTTGAATAATTATAATATTCTGTTAACTCAAAATATGTTTGTGCTCTGAATTTTATTTTCAACAAAATTTATCCTACCAATATGAATGAGTTTGTAATACTGTTTGTTTACAAATCATAAACATAATTCTTCACTACTGAAAGTACTTAGTTTTATATGAACATATATACGGAATTTTATTTTAAGAGAATGATAATGGCATTTGAAGAGCTTCGTGTGCAAGCAGAGAACGCCAGATTGGAAATGTGTTTCAAATGTGAGAATTCTCTTTATTCTGTTTATACTGCAGGCTTAACAATTTTGTACTTCATAGACTTATTGCATGCAGTTTCAGGCCAGAAAAATAAGAAGTGCTAGAATGGTGAACAGTTAACACTGTGATAGTCTGGACACTCTTTTATTCATGCTACCTGCTGTTAAATGCCTGGGCCCTTTTATTGTTTTTCCACTGGATCAGATTTGGAACTTTATTTTTCAAATAGTCACTCAAAGTTTTAAGTTTTGTCTATGAAGTACCGTCTAGAGATCACTACTTGTTTTATGTAGTTGGGTTTATTTAAATGATAATGCACTAGTGTGGAGCTACAGAAATTTTAATTAAGTATTTGCTTTATTTACATTACTGTGTGCCTGTTTCATTTTTACATGTGCATTTCTGTTAGTTTCTTACAACAAACTGTTAAGTAATATATGGAATAATGGACTAATTCTGTGGAAAGCTGGCACAAAAATTATTTTGCCTGTTTAGAAAATAATTTCAAACATGACCTCAATAATTACTCTTTAGAAAACAAGTTGTACAGCTGTACAATTGTAAGCACTCTTAAACTGGAAATTGTATTTAACTTGGAGTATATTTTAGCTAGTATATTAACTGTGGATATTACTGTATCTCAAAAGTAAAAGAAGAAGCAGAAAAAGTGGACAAGGCTGAAAAAGAGTGGAAACTGGAAGTCAGTATGAAGGAAAAACAGGTGTGTTCAGTTTTACAATCTAGTAAGTACAGCTTTATTTTTGAAATAAGTCTTGCAGTTTCGTTAATATTTGAACTATTTTGCTTTCATGGCTTACTGATGTATCAGATGCAAGTAATTATTTTAAAAGTGCTTGGTGGTTTGTAAAATATTTGTATTTTGGAAGGATGGAAATTAATATTGCAAATTAACTTTTGATGGTGGGTTCCTTCTGTATTATTTATTTGGAATGAAATGTGAATAAGGCTGCTCTGTCGTAACAAGGGACATCTTAATGACAGGATTTAAAAGCCCTATCTAAACACTGAATACTCTTTCTGTTCTCTATGCATACGCTTGCCTTTATAAAGTGGCTTGTACAGAAGCATAAAATTAGCAAAGCAGTCATCACTCCTCATAGTGAAGAAAGGTATAGTTCATATCTGGTAAGAAGGAAGGTGGGAAGAAGTATTATAATGTGTATCAGACCACAGGCTGTTAAGAGAGTTCAGGAATCTGAGATTAGAGAGGTTTTTTGTAGTGGTGATGAGGTAGCCATGACAGAAGGCTGATTAAGTTGAAGAAATTAATTGTGATAAGAGTTTTTAGTTTGTAAGCAGGACTCTGAGAAGCTGAGCATCTGTCTGTATCTGGGAAGGTCAAGAGTTGTTGGTTTTCCTGAGGATGGATGTGACATTGCAAAGGGGCAAGGAGTGTTTCTGGGCATCAGTAAAAAGGACAAAAATAACAGCTGGAGCTGCATTTAGGTCAGATTCTGCAAACTTTAGTGATGTTCCAGTATCTTTAGTCTGTTGGAATTCATGTTTTGATTTTGAGCTGAAAAGCTTTTTCATCCAGAGTAATATGACTTGATCAATACTTGGCTAAGACTGACCTCCTCATTTAACTTGAATGACAGCAGTTCGTATGCTAATTATACATGGTGCACAAATGAAAACGGGAATCTGTCCTTTTTTCTAGACTTCATTATGATATTTTAATTTTGTTAGATTTCAGTTCTTACTGTACAGAGTGATGAAAAAGATGATATAATAAGAGACATCAAGACTCAGCTGCAGGAATCGAGAAATAAGATTGCTGACTTAGTAGAAGCAAAAAGTAAGAGTTCTCTCTGCTATGTTAAAATATAACTGGTTATAGAAATATAGGAAAACACGATGATGATAATTTTAGCCTGTTATTAGTCAGCAGCAGACTGGGATCTTGCAGGCCATATTTTGGTTTGGAATAGAAGGTGCTGATGTGGGATCAGGACTGGTAGTGTAATCTGCATATGTATAAAGCCTAGGCCTTTATTTCATAACAAAGGTTTTCTCTTTAGGCTTAGGCTACACCCTGGTTTTGTATCAACATGACAGCTTCATCGCAAGGGATTTTTCTTTTACTCTTCAATAGACTTTAGTGTGAACATGCTCTACTGCTGTAAGGGTGTCGTATACCCTGACATTCCTTTTAACAGAAGTAAGTTTTACCAGGAGACTGTATAACCCTGCCTCCGTTCTGAAGATTCTTCTGTTTCAGTTAGACTTCTATAGTAAACATGGCATGATAATAGATAAAAGTGCTTTTCCTGGCTACTGGATTGATCTGTTTCAAATCAAGTTAGTGAAGGATCTTCAAAGCATAATATTTGTTCAGTAGTCCATAAATAGTAGCTTTGTTCTGTGTTCAACAAAACATATTTTCACATCTTTGCCACCCCCCCCCCCCCCCCCCCCCAATGTTACAGATTTTAAATGGAATCTTATTTCCAAATAGACAAATGATTGACTGGGATTGGAAGTATAACTGGTTTTGAAGGGTTCTTTTTCAAGGGTGAGTCAAGCAGTGAGTGCTTTTGAAGATTGCAAGGGGAAAATACATTGCTTGAATTTTGCAAACTTACAGTCAAGTGCCACTGAGGAAACTTACTTTTCAGAAACTTGATTTTCAGTATTTTTAAGCCATTTATATTACACAATATTTAAAGTATATGGTACAAATACCTTTGTTCTTTAGAACTAAGGTAGCTTTCAGCCTCCACTTCCCTGGGAAGTGTGGATGAAAGGTTTAGTATTGTTTTTATGCCAGATAGATATAAGTGGCTGCATTTTGTTAAATTCGATAGGTATATGTAATTTTACATTTTGGTTACTGTTACTTAATAGGTTGAATAATCATCTTGGAGGCTTTTTCCTTAACATCGACATGAATACATTATGTAACTTGGTTAAGTTGTAGGAATGTATTTATCTGTAAAATAGAAATGCAAACATTTTTTAGTAAATATCCTGTTTTTCTTAAATGTAAGCATATATCTTTTTGCTTAGGACATGAAGGAGAAATGTTAAAGGAATCCCAGATCAATCAAGAACATTTGAGGGCAGAACTGGAAGAGGCCAAAGTTTCATTGCAAAAAACAGAGGTACAGCTTGCTTATAATTTTCCAGTATAAATAGTTTAGATGAGTAATTGCATAAATAATTACTGGTACTTCAGATATGAAACAGTTGTAGCTCTTTGTTGCAAAACATGTTTAGAAATTATATATTTTTTTTAAAGGTTACTCAAAAGAGCTTAGAAACCGAATTGCAGAATGCAGTGAAAGCATTAATTCAGGTCACTGAAGAAAAAGAAGCACAGGTGGAAGAATGTGAAAAAACTAAGGCTTTGCACGCATCCCTGATGGAGGAGTTTGAGACTTCTACTTCCAATTTGAAGAGGTTGCTGCAAAGAGAGCAAAATAGGTAAATTAAACAGTTTAAAGACAAAGAATGATCTTATAAGTAAAAAAACGGATTACTGAGCTGCTGGGAATAAAACCTAAACTTCATATGTGATCTGGTGTAATCACTTTTTTTTTTTTTTGTAATCACTAATAACCTTTTTTTTTTTTTTTTAAAGTCCTTCACCTGTCTGGTTATTTGAATTATTAGCACTTGTAGATGTTTATGCTGTTTGGTTTTCTGTGGATGCAGCTCTTAACTAACAGAGCAGTAATCTCATTTAGTACTTGATGGTTCTTTATAAATAGAACACTTAGTGAGCAAGATATTCCGTGTGTGATAATAGTACTGTTTAATACTGATGCCTATTATTAATGTGTTTCAGGTTTTCTATAGTTTTAAAAATTATGTATTTGTCAAAGAACTTGACAGCAACTACAATCAACCTTCCTAAAAATAAGACAGAGCAGTAAAGACATGTTGTAATACATTATCACAACTGAGTTTTTCAAGAAACAGTGATTTTGGGGTACATGGCATTAAGGTGTCTTCTAAGTAGTTGCAGTTTATGACAAATCCAAGAACAAAGGGATATGAAGCTGAAATTTGGGTTTTTGGACATAGTGGTCTAAGTGCAGAGAATTTAATACAATTTTTTTCAGTTGTGCTGGTTGATACTGTCTATAAGAAAGTAAATTTTTGTCCCCTCGCCCTGACTTTCATAATTCTATTTTTAAGAAATACGGATTTATGTATGTATATATTTGCTTACTTTTACGTCTGCTGTTCCGAAGTCGTAAAAGTGAAATTTGATACATGTTGCAGGCAGATACGTCATCTGCCTGTTGAAAGGCAAATGTTCTTAAAATGCTTGTGGTAAGACTTTGTCTTATTGTCTTTCAAGTTTCAAATGCAGAGCTTTGTACTAATACAATTTTTTTTTTTAATTACCATTTTCTTAGATTGGAGAAATATGAAGATGAGTTCAAGCTACTTACCTTGGAGCTGAGAAATAAGTCTGCTGAATTAGGTAGGGTTTGTAGAAAGAAAGAAAATGAGCTAGGTAGTAATAAAAATGTCTTCTGCTGTTTTCTGAAAATGGACTGTCCCTATTGCTTGGAAAAATGGTTTTACAGTACCCTGAACCTGTCAGGAATGCCTAGATTTATTTTTAATCATCTTTACCCTTTTCTTTGGTAGTCATTGTAGCTGCAACAGTCAAACAGCAGTGCTGTGCAGACCTCCAATAGTAAGACCATACGTGCATGGCTTCTCCTTGAAGTCATTTTGGTTTCTCTGCACTCTTCCAATTAAGACTGATAGCACTGCAGACCTGTTTGAGAGGTAGTGTTAGACTCCTGAACACTAGGTTCCAGGAGTGACTTCTGTAGCTTGTAGCAGAGATAACACACTTGAATTAAGCTTTCCTGCAGACCACTCTCCCCATGTCAGGTGTAGAGTCACACTGACAGTGGTTAGCTTTAAATATTGCTTTGATATTGTGTGATTTCTAGATATGGACTGCTTAGCCCCCAGAGTAAGAGATGTATCTTTAGCACTGTTTTCCCAGTGTGCAGCGTATGTCTCTAGTCCTGACAGGATAGATGAGAAATAGAATCTGATGTGCTTGTATGTATTGAGGGCATCTGAAGATAAGTGTTCAGAAGTTAACTGCTGATGCTTGTCTAGAACAAGGTGAGAAGTGACCTGTGAGAATTCCAGAGCAAAAATGAGTTTAGTGTCCAGTACTTGCAAAAAATACCAGTAATGTGAATGTGCACGTAGAAAATACTTTGAAGTTACTAATAAGTGGTTTCCTTTTTCAGCATATCTGTGTGAATATCTTCAACAGTCCAGATTTTTTTCTGGAAAAATGCAGATGTATCAATACTTGGAAATTACTCCATTCTTACAGTCCATGGTTTATTTGAAGCTGTGATTGTGGAAAACATAATAGGCTCTGAATTTTATTTAAGACAAATTATTAGTTTCTCTTCAGATACATATTTGCTAATGTCTTTCTGAATCCTTTTTTCAACTTTACATTTAGATTAAGTCATAATTTAACTTTACAATTTCTGAGCTTAATCCAATAAGTTTGAAGGTTGGGTACTGCAAAGGGATAAATGCTTTATACTGCCTGCTAAGTATGTAAAATTATTTCTGTTCAATTAATTTTACATTACATGTGCTGTAGAAGAGATGACTAAACTAAACTGTGACAAAGAAATGCAACTTGAAGAGCTGTCAGAAACACTGGTAAACATTCATTTTATTAGTCTCATGGCATTTACTTTTCATATGAAGTCTCTCTTGCTTTGTAAGTATCTTAAATGCCATATATAAACAGTCTAATCTGCCGTAATATTGCTACTAAACTTTCTTACCTGTCTTTTAGATGATTTTGGTGTTTTCTTTGAAGGTCTTGATTCTTTCCACTGTTTTTCTTGTTTTGCTTTACTTTGTTTTTGTTTTCCTTGTCAAGATTTCTGGTCATTTCCTTCTTCATTCATACCTATTCAAATGCCACTTCCTCTGGACATAAGGATTTGTAGTTATGCCTGGTAATCACTCTTTCCTCATTCTGAACCTTTCTGAAAAATATAGTTGGGTGGGTTTTTTTTGTGATGAACATTAGCTCAAACCTTGTGAGCACGACACATGTGACGTTTAAGGCTGAGGGATCAACTAATTTTTGACAGTAAAGATAATTCCTTGAGTGTCTAGGTTTCTTCATAATAATCTTCTAAAAATTAAGCCTTGTCAAGACTGACCTCATTTTGGTGTTTAAAGGATAAGCAAGCTTCTGACACCATCCAGAAAAGGCAGTGGAATCTGTGAAAAGGTTACGTGTGACAAAATGAGGAAACTAATAAGCAATTTCATAGGTTTATTACTTCACAAATCTGTTGTGGTTATTTTGCTGTTTTGGTGGTGTTAGTTACGGTGAGGTGTCCTCCATACTGCAGTGTTTAGTACCTAGAAAGCATTGCGTACTGTGTCGATACATGTCCCTTTTCAGGGAAAAGATTTAAGAGCCTGCAGGCAGTGTTCTTTTCTTACAGGGAAGTTTCCTGTGGTAATTAGCTCTGGTCTCTGTGAACCCTACTGAACTGTGGCAAAGGCCCATTTTCTGTTACAGAAGTCTAAGTTACATGAAGTATGCTTTTAATACAGGATTATTGTAGTTATGATCTTGTATTTACAAGTCTAACAAGGAACTGCATCAGCTAAAGTAAGATAGTGTGAAACCAGGTGTGCATTTTACCACATATGTTTGTTCCTTGGATACAGTGCATTGAATTTTCTGAACTGAGTTTCATTAATGTTCTTAAACAGGGAAAAGTTGAAGGACTTCTAGTGGAGAAGAAAGATCTTGAGGCTACTGTAGAAAATTTGCAAGAGAGAGAAAAAGAAGTAAAAAATGTTCTCCAAATCAGAGAGGTCTGAATAAAGGGTGATAGTAACATGGTTTTATAAATAGTTAAGTTACACATTATCACATGTATATAAGAACATAAGAAATATCACATAGTCAGACCAGTGCTTCACCCAATACACTGCTCTGCTCCTGATGATGACAGCAGAAGATATTATGTAGTAGAGGAGCCTGATCATTATCAATGGTCCATTCCTCTTACATTCCTACAGTAGCTGTATTAAGGATGTTTGAGGACACATCCCTGTCAGTTGCCTTTGCTATCGATATATGGACTTCTTCATGTTCACTTGTCTCATCTGTTTTTTGAAACTCCTTGTTTTATTTTCCTCCATTGCCTTCTGTGATAAGAAATTCCAGAAGTTCATTATGTGCTGTGCTTAAAATCTAATCCCTCTCCCTTCCTCTCACCTTCCCTGCTGCCCCCCCTGCCCATCAACTGCCTGCCAGTGCCTGTGGTATCAGTGTATTGCCAGTTATTTGGAGTATTCAAAGCATTTCTATATTATAAACTACATTACATTACAAGGCTTGCCTAATCTTGTAATCACAGCAAATTTCTGAGGGAAGAGTTTTGCTTTGTGGTTTGGGATGCGTTCAAAATATGTGCTTATTCTATCACGTAGTACTGGAATTCGCATATTACTGGAATTCTGTGATTTTGTTTGTTTATTTGTTTTTTGTATATATAGGTGAATGCAAAAGCTTATGATGTCTGAAACAAATGTCTTTATTTAAAATCATGTCCAAGGAAAGCTAATTTTGTCAGTAAATTTGCAGACTAGTTAGTTAGACTTACCACAGAGGACACATTTAGCACTTATATCAGAGTTCAATATCTCACACTACTTCCACATCACACCAGAGAGATGTAAAGATACAGTCTGGGTAATTTATGGCATGTGTGTTGTTTTGTTTCATCTTAAAGCTTTGTGTTGTCAGTTCATTTCTGATAGCCTTCATGACTTGTAGTTTACATAGGTATACTCAGAACACTTTCTTTTTCTTCTGCAGAAAGAAATCCATGATTTGAAAGTACAACTGACTAGTACAGCTGAAAAGGAACAAAATAATTTAAAACAGCTTATGACACTGAATACAGATCTTGAGCGAGAGGCGTATGATCATTTTTGAAAATACAGTATTAGTTTAATTTGTCTTACATAGAAATTACTTAAATATACAATGAAATTATCTGTGATTGTTTTCTAATGAAAATTTTGAACCTATGCACACAGTATGACATCTGCTACATACTTACATTTATAAATTATATTTACTGTATTTGTACATATGTAATTGTTCCATATCTCTGACTTAGTTGTGTTAACCTGAAGAGAAAGTTTCTGAATTCATTATTAACCCTGCTTTGAGCTGGATATTGAACTACATTGTCTTCAACAACCATTATATTTATATAAAAGTTGACTCTCATTTTCTTTCCTTCTTCTGTAGCCTTTTTGCATCACTGTAACTTTGCCACAAAGCTTAAATTTGTAGATACAGGCCTGGACTTTTTTCAGCATGAAATAACATTTTGTAGCAGATAAATTTAACTTAAGAGGAAATTTCAAAATCCATGTTCTGATTTCTCTTGACCATTTGTTTTAAATTAGGCTAAAGAATGAACAACTAACAGTATATATCAATAAGCTTTTATTAGAAAAGGAACAAATAGCACAAGAGAAAAGTGGTATGGCTACAGAACTCAAGAAACTGCAAGAAAGTCACGAGGCAAGTTGTAAATTTCCAGCTGTTTTTAAAGGACAACATTCAATTTAAAATACAAATCATATGGTAAACTGCAGTATGACATGGTTCTGTAGAGTATCTGAACTATTTTTTTGTGCGAATAAGCAGGTCAAGATATTGCTTAAGATGTCTTCAAATTTTTTACGATGTCACTTTGAATTTTATTCATTTCACTTACGTGGGTCTTTATTTAGGATAGTAGAAAAAAAGAAGAAAATGCTAAGCAGCTAGTTGAAAACCTGGAAGAAGCAAATGGCCAGCTAAGGCAAGTAAAAATAAATACTAATATACAATTTTATTAAAGGAAGTAGACTCCATTCCTTCACAGTTAGTCTGAATGTTGTGTTCATATGCTGCTTTCTGTGATTTTTAGTTTAATGGGGTTTTTTAGGTTATATAGCTAAACAGAAACTTTTTAGTATTGATGTTGGCCATGTAGAAGTTTCTACAAATTAGTGATACCAATTGCTACAGGAACAATTTTTGCCCTAGTTTCATATTACATACAGAGAGCGATCTTGTTCTGCATTAACATCTTAGATGTGAAGGAGATGAAAATAGAAGTTAAAGGTTATGGATTAAATGTGAAAAGGTGAAACTGGTTAAACGTTGCTCTCTGAAGTAGTCTATGTACCAACAACCCAATAGACAGGCAGCCTTCCATGTTTCATAGACGCATTATGATATTACAGATTAGAATATACTTTACTCAGGTAAGGGGAACATCTTTCCATACTTAGAAAAAAGTATATACAGGTCAGACATTAACTTACCAGTCACTTTGCATCATTTTAAGAACATTTCCATTGAACAGTGTATGAAGTTCTCATCAATATTAGTAGCTCTTTTTAGAAAATAAAGTATGGGTTTATTTAGCAGTACTGAAAAGAAGGTAAAGTTATTAAGTAAATATTTACTAATGCTTGTTAACTTGGCATTTAGAAATGAACTGGAGTCTTTGAAGGAGAAGATGGTAAAGAACAGTGAAGAGATTAAAAGTAAACTGGATGAAAGAGAAGAAAATGTATGCCATATCATGTGCTTTATCATGAAAATATATAATATAACATGTAGGACAAAATCTAAATGTAAAACTTTTTTTTTTCTTTTTCTGCAAAGCTCTACCTAGGGATGTAATCTCTTACAGGGGCTTTCTTCTTTCAGTGCTGCCACCAATTGAGTCAACACATGTACACATGGCTGAGCCCTTTTAAAATATAAGACAAGGACCTTCACTGGGATGTTTACATGGAGGCTTAAAAGTCCAGATTTGTTAGATTTCAGGCAGAGAACCCTCTTCTTTTTATTTCTGTATACCCACTTAGTGATGGATGGAGTATGGATTAGCTTTTAATATGTAATATGAGTTTTAGTTTAAATATGTTCAAATATTTTTACTTTCTTACTGTACTTTCAGAGCATACCTGTTTGGTTTTTTTAAAATATCATAATGGATTTCAAAATTTTATTGTAGAAGTGAATTATTTACAATTATAATTCCAGGCTAAGAATATTGAAAATGAAATTTCAAGAAAGGAAAAGCAGTTGAAGATTTTAGAAAATAAGGTATGAAAATTCATTTTTTGTCATGGACTGGGGAGAACTTCATACAAGGTTGTTTTTTTTTTTTTAAATTGCAAAGTTACTTTTTTTTTTTCTTTTTTTTCTTTTTTCCTTCTTTCTAAACTCTACAACCACTGAGGAATTGGTTCATTGCTATTAATGTTGGTGACATTGGGCTAGCAAAATTCGTGTAGTACTTTACGGTTAAAACTCCGATCATTGTAACAAGTTAGCATGTGTTTCAGTCCGATTAGAATTAATCAGACTCGTGCATATGCATGTTTAAGAACATTGACAGTAATCTCTAACAGTGCGTAATTTTTTAGGAGTTTATTAATTAATGTTTGAAATATCTCTTTTAGTTGAACAATATAAAGAAACAGGTGGAAAATAAAACCAAGTGTATTGAAGAGTTGCAACAGGAGGTATGTACAGTTTTTAAAATTCACAAATACATAAAACGTGGTATTTTGTGGTAACTTTTACTTTTCAACAGTTTTTTTTCTGGTGTGATATCTTTAGATATACCTATGTAACTTATAACATTTCCTTTCTTATCCTAACTCTGAGCAAGTTAAGGAGTCACCTTTGGAATCACAATTTATAAAATGATCCTTTACTTTTGAAAAACAATTACAGAAATCACGTCCTTAATAAACATTTACTGTTTTCATTTAGTACATGGTATCATTGATATACTTGAAACAATGACCCATCTCAGTTTCCAACAGTAGAAAAGAATTGTGCATTAGGACAAATTGTTAATAACAGTACTGTAAAACTAAGTAACTTGTATTTTTTTTTCATGACATCTGTACATTTTCTGTCAGCAGCATCTTAGTTTTTCTTCCCATTCTGCACCCTCTTTTGTTTTTCTCTTAACTTACTAAAGTATAGTGTTTGTTCTACTTTATTTTAACAGAATAAGTTGCTGAAAAAGAAAATTACTGCAGAAAGCAAGAAAACAAGTATTTATGAAGGGAAGGTAGGCTTAAATAACTTCATGTGCAAGATGAGGGTAAAGTACAAAAACTCAATGTTTTAAGTCCCAGTGTAACTAATCATAATACATGTTAAGCACATTTTTAACTGTTTTATGAATCTGGGAAACAGATTTTACAGGAACGAGCCCATAATTTTTGAAAAATGCTTCCATTTTTAATCATTGAGCACTGACTGGGCTATCAGACATTTATAAGAGATACACATCACATCTCAAGGAATTATGTTCCTAATCAGTCCCTTTCCATTTTGATTGATAGTGTATGGGACATTATTCAGTAACACCACCCCATTGAAATAGAAAAGCATTTAAAATAAATGCATATATTATTCACTTTAGCAGTTCCTTTACTGTGTTCTGCAATGGTAAGCCCCTGATTAGAATATTGTGTCCAGTTCTGGGTACCACACTTCAAGAAAGATGTAGACTGTTTTGAGGGTATTCTTATGAGAAACTTAAAAAGAATTATAACCAAAATGCACACTTGGGAGGAAAACATACCATAAAACAGTTAAAATCTTAAATAGATTTACAATGTTGGGAATAAAATTTCCATCTGTATCTTTTTTCGAAGAATTCACAGCACTTAGGGGACTGCTTAGGAATAGACTCTTCCTATTTGTTTCATACCAAATTCTCATGAATATTAACAGCTAAAATGAATTAATCTTTTTTAGAACTAAATAAAAATCTGAAAATTAACTGTTTCTTCACTTCTTAATTGAAAAAAAAATTAATTGTAAAATTAGTACAGTCATACTGGTAAGTCCTAGGAGACTATCAGTTACTCTTCATTTTCTTACCTTGCATTCCACACCAACAGTACTAAAGAGCCTTTTGTACAAAAGGCGGAATAGTGTCAGCTCACTAATGGATTGGTTCCCTTATATTGGGATGATTTTTGTGATTGACTAGCCTTTAGCTTTAGGACCATTTTATTGACTGGGGTGCACAAAACTGGTATGGGCTGTCTTTCCCATTGTAGTGTTGCCATTGTTTCTATGAGTATTTTCTAACTCACTTCAGGCCAAAGTTCAACTCTTTATGAAAAAAAGCTGAATATTAAATAGGGAACAGTTCAGTCATATACCTGAAAACTAACGGAGTGATTCTGCTTGAAAATAAGAGGTAAAAAAAAATAAAAATCATTGGCATATTTATTCCTGAACAACTAACAGCAATAATTGTGCATTCTCAAAAGGTGAATAAATTACAGTTGGATATGGAAAATATGAACAAGCAACATACGGAAACAGTTGACATCTATCAAAAAGACATTGAAACAAAAAAAGTAAATGAAAATAAACTTCGTGAAGAGGTGAGAGTTGTTAATTTTTACTGCAATGTTTAATTTTTTTTTTTCTAAGATGGTTTTATGAAGCTATATTGGCCAGAGCCCTTGCTCTTATGTAGCAGTCTCATCAACATAAATGGAACTTCTTGTGTATGCATGTGAGAAAAGCTTTAGTACATTAGATCCATAAGTTCAAGTATTTGTATATATCTTTAAAAATAAGAACTGAGTTAAAAATTCTTTTTGTCAAGATATTGTTCACAGAAATTCTATTCTTGGTATAAATACAGCATAAGAAAATTAGATTATAACTTTTCCCGTATTAATAGTTTCCTGCCCACCCTTTTTTTGATGGTAGTATCAAAAAATATTAGGGTAGAGCGTTTGAAATGGTCTTGTGGTTCAAAATGACACTTGTCTGCCATGGAAGAATAGATGTACTTTTAATCTAGGTTTATTTGCCCATTTTAACAGTATGTATAAAATATGTAGGATTTGAAAAGCATCTTAAAAGCAAATGAGGACTACACTAAATGAGACTATATACACACTATATATGCACCCACAGGGGTGAGAAGAAATGAAACTAAGTTTTTTTCTTAAATATATTGTTGTTAATTGTTCATGAATTAAATGAAACTTGTTACTAACAGTTAGAAAAGATGAAGTTGCTTGCTGATGAAGCAGCAATAACACAGAGAGAAACTGATATCCGATGTCAACACAAGATAACTGAAATGGTGGCACTTATGGAAAAACACAAGGTAAGAGATTTTACTGATTTCTGTGATTTGCAATGTGTGATACTATGTTAAGTAAAAACCTTTCAAAACCAGAATGTTATTAATTAGAAAGTGAAACTACATAATAAAGACCCGAGTCTAGGAAAATTAAGTTGAACACATGCTTGACTTCTTATCATCTAAAAATAAATCCATCTTCAGATTCTGAAAACATGCCTACTGGCAGATAAATTCCATTTTTTCTAAATTTCTAGGATTTTATATTCAGGCTTCCTTTGATACCATCCTAAAGCACTGTTCTTCAGTATCAGTTTGGGCCTCTTTGTATGAGGAGATTACTTAGTGACCTTCAGCAGTTTAACTTAACATATTTTAATTTACATTCCTTATTACTCTGTTTTGCAGTATATTTAGCAGATACCGTTAATAAAAATATGGCAAGCTTTTATGTGCTGGAACACATACCGCTGCCTAGAGATAAAGCATTCTCTGTCAGCCCACAAAATAATACTGCTTGTGCATTTTCTGGTTTACAGTTTCTGCTAAAGCATGACTGTTTCTTCATAGTGCTTTCTGAATCTTCAGAAGAACCTTATTTGAAAAAAAAGAATAATAATTTTTTAAGACTAGGTAGATATATAATTATAATATTTAGTCAAATGTTTTGAATTTTTTGTTTTTGTTTTTTTTTTTTTACACAGCGTGAATATGATAAAATGGTTGAAGAAAAAGATACAGAGTTAAAACTTTATAAAATAAAAGAGCAAGAGCAGTTATCATCAAAAAGATCATTGGTAAGTCATACTCTTCAGCACTAAATAATTAAATGGAGGGGCTGCTGTCCTTAAAGTGTAATATAATTACAAATATATTAGACTTCTTCCTATTTAACACTTGGGGGGGTTAAGTGTCTGCTGTAGTGGGACTGAACAGTAAAGATCAACAAACTAGTTTCTGTTTACTGTTACTTTCTTACAGATTTTATTATGTGCATTAAAAAAACCCCAGATGTTTCTAAAAATAAATTGGAGTCGCTGTCCTTTTCTGTCTACTCTTTCTAATGGTGCATCATGTTCTAACCTCACTGTCTGAATAAGAAACTTTTGTATTAAATAGTTGGATTCCACCCCCCACTGCCCTGTTCTCACAAGAGTTTTAAGTTCTTACCTTGAACAGTTCTGGTCAAGTACCTGTTTCTTAGTAGTACTTCAGCTCTTTTTAAAACAAGCTAAAACAAAACTTAAGTTTAGAGTTGCATTGCCTTTTTTTTTCTTCTCCCCCGCCCCAGCCCCCAGCACCTTTCTGGGAAGCTTAGCTTTGAGAAACGTTTTGAGAGCCAAAATCCCCTTGAGACTTTCACAAAAGCGTAGTTCTACAGCATCTCCTTAAAATGCAGTATTTTTCTGATATTTCCCTTCACAGAATATTTCTTCACGGAGCTTTTTTTCAATTAGATTTTTTTAATAGAAGGAGGAGTGACTCAAGTCTACATGTTTTGGTTTTGTTTTTTTTAATTTGGTAACTGCTTCTTTGATCATCTGTATTCTAGTGATTGAATCATTCTGAAAATGAATTGTAGATACCGCTCAGCATGCTAACTTTATGGATAAGTTAGCTCAACTGAACAAATGGAATTTTATTTTGTTTATAATGAATAACCTTATTAATTAGTGTCTCATTTTGGACTGTTTTGTTTTTTCCAGGTTAAGCAAAGTTAACGCTATCCTTTATCTAATTATTTTTAGGAAAGTGAGCTGTCATGTTTGAAAAGCGAACTATCATCCCTTAGGGAACAACTTAAAGCAGAAATTGAAGAGAAGGTATTTTTTTTTTTTTATTAAATGTAGCAGTACGGGTGACATGCTTGGCTTGGCCTTATGCACTATAATAATGACAGCTGTGAAGTGCACTTTTGATTCTAGGTCTTGCTCTCACTTGCTATCTGATTTCAAGAGCTTGATGCTCTCTGAAGTCATTATGTCTCATTTCTGGTGATAGTGAATGTTTTGCATTACTCCTTAATTGGTAAGTACAAGGGAAGCAGGGAGAAATTGAAACACTGTGAAGAACTGTCCAAGCTTGCAGGGATGATGTCAGGAAAGCCAAAGCCAATCTGGAGGTAAAACTGACAAGAGACGTGAAGGGCAACAAGAAAGGCTTCTGCAGGACCTGCTGCTGAATGTGGCAGGAGTTCTGATGACAAAGGACAAGGAAAAGGCTGTTTTTCAATGGAAAGTCTGGAGAAAGGAAGACTTACCCTTGGTGGAGGAGGATCAGGTTAGGGATCTTTAAACAACCTGGACATACGTAGTCCATGGGATCTGATGGGATACACACACAAGGGCTGAGGGAGGTGGCCAGTATCACTGCAAGGCCACTCTTGATTATCTTCGAAAGGTCTTGGTGACTGGCAGAGGTTCCTGAGGACTTGAAGAAAGCAAATGTCACACGTAACTTCAAGAAGGGCAAGAAGGAAGTGATGAAACGTAGGCTAGTCAGCCTCATCTCAGTCCCTGGAAAGGTGATGGAACAAATAATCCCGGAAACAATTTCCAAACATATGAAGGACAAGAAGGTGATTTCACGTAGTCAGCATAGACTTACATGAAGGGGCAACTGTGCTTAAGCAACCTGATTGGCTTGTATGACTGACTTGGCAGATGACGGGAGAATGCTGGAGGTTGTTATCTCAGCCTTATTAAGGCTTCAACACTGTCTCTTGTAACAGCCTTCTAGGCAAACTGGTAAAATATGGGCTAGGTGAGTGGACAGTAAAGTAAATTGAAAACTAGCTGGGCCAGTTTGAACTGCTGGGCTTATGGTTTGCAATCAGTGTGGCACGAAGTCCCACCAGAGGCCAGTACTAGTGATGTACGCCTGGCATTGATTCTGGGTCCTGTTTTAACATCTTCATTAATGACATAGATGATGGGACAGAGTGCAGCCTCAGCAGATGATACAGAATTGGGAGAAATGGTTGATACAGCAGGTGGTTATGCTGTCTTTCAGAGGAATCTGAACAGGCTGGAGACATGGGTCAACAGGAATCCCATCAGGTTTAACAGAGCAAAATGTGAAGTCCTGCACTGGGGAAGCAATAACTCTTAGAACCAGTACAGGTTATTTGCTGACAGGATTGAAAGCAGCTTTGCAGGAAAAGCCCTGGAGTTCTGGTGAACAGCCAGTTGAACATGAGCCGGAAGTGCACTCAGTGTCTTAGGCTGCATTAGGAAGAGTGTTGCCGGCAGGTTGAGGGAGCTGATCCTTTTCCTATACTCAGCACTGGTGAAGACCACATTTTGAGTATTATTGAAATAATGCTGGGCTGCCCAGTAGAAGACAGTCAAGGGCATACTGGAGGAAATGCAGCAGAAGGCCAAAATCATTAAGGGATTGTAGCATCTGACAGAAAAGAGAGACTGAGAGAGCTGGGGTAGTTTAGCCTCAAGAAGGGAAAGCTCAGGGGTGTATTATCACTGTATATAACTACCTGATGGCAGGGAGTAAAAATATGGAGCAAGACTTTCTCACAGTATCCCGTGAAAGGACAAGGCAATGGGAACAAAACAAAGTACAAGAAATAGCATTTAAACACAAGAAAAAACTCTTATTATTCTAAGGGAGATAAAACACTGGAACAGGTTGCCCAAAGAGGTTGTGGAGTCTCCATGCTTGGAGACATTCAAAACCCTGTTGGACACAGGTCTGATCAGTATACTGTAGTTCACTCTGCTGTGAACAGGGGTATTAGACTAGATGATCTCCAGAGGTCCATTCTAACCTTACCCATTCTGTGATTTTGTGGTCACTATATAGTATTTTTCAGTTGACAACAGAAATGCAAAACAGAATTAAAAAGACAGCAAAGGAACATTTACTTCAATAAACAAGAATGCTTCTGGTTTCTTGCATGAAATAACAACTAGAAAATAGAGTTCTTTCTCTTTTAAATACAGCTGTGATAAAAATCGTATTCTGTTTTCTCATTAAAAAGGGATAGCATGTAGGTTCCTTAGCACAGATGGGGGAAGTTGTATAAGAAATGAAACTGCAAATATAAAAGTAATGTCTTTTGAATGTTGCAGTTTGACTAAATCTGAGTTATATATTTGTGTGAACTTTGTAACAGAGTATGATTGTGGACTGTGTTCTGTAATTACACCAAGAAGATTTTCAACTGAATTCAAATAAAATATTTACTTCCTGTCACATAACTCTTTTTAGGAGAATCTTGCAAAAGAACCCCCCCAAAATATGGCTCCTGAAAATGAAAAGAAGCACAAGGTAGATTTAACTTTATCATTAATTATTTTTAGAATTTGTTAATATTTATACATATGCAATCTAATTGAAGTTCCATGATAAAGTATGTAAAATTGAAAAAAGACATTGAAATGCTTTTAATTTAAACCTTTTTTTAATTCTAGAAAATACAAACTCATTTTTCTGAGAATCCTAAGCCTCATTTAGATCTAGACTGTGAATCTATTCATGTAAAAAATAAAAAGTCTCCAAATGATATTCCTATAAAAGTCAACATGATGGAAATGAAAAAAATGTCTCCTTTGGTATCTGTAAAAAGTCCCTTGGGTAGTCCGTCATTAAAGGTTTGTAACTCATAATAGTGAATTGTTCTTGGTTTATTTTTATGACTGTATTTCTTACTTCTCTGTAGATGCTTATTTATTTTTGTTGCAATAAGCAGGAATTTAAAAGGTAGATAGCCACAAAAAAAAAAAGTATTCCACAGCAATATAGATAGCCACAAAAAAAAAAAAAGTATTCCACAGCAATATTAGAAAGCAGCCTGTGTAAGAGCTCCCACTATGTCATTTTTCTTGCTCAGTTACTTAATTTGGCTGTTACTGATCAGTAACTATTCCTGTCCTAGAGGGACTGAATTTTCTGATGTTTCTAGAATTCTTTTACTTAGTCTTAAAAGTGTTGTCTGTTTGTAAAGGCACATTTTTCTGTGGAATAGAAAATATCTTGTGTAGCTGTAAAAATTGTCAAAGTATTCCTGGCTGCTTCATTATAACTGTAAAACCTTATGCTTCTAGCCTGTCAGAAGCTCACATGTGATGTTTATATCTTAACAATAGAAACAACTACCATTTTTATGTTATCCTTTCTAAAAAAGGATTGCATTGTTCCACTGCAATGTTTCTGAAAAGTTTAACTTCTCGTGAAAGAACTATCTAAGTAAAAACAATCTTGTTCTTGATATCACTGTCTTTCTGAAAGCTTTTTCCTGCAGTTTGTTGCATTTTATTAAATGTTGGTTATAGTCTGCATGTAGTGACTACAGTTCAGAATAACCTGAATTTCTGCAGATAATCATGAAGAAGTTAGATACAGTGTGCCATAAAACTCAGTTCTTCCACAGCTTCCTGTTCATTCTCCTTGTTTGGCAACAAAAAAAAAGTTTGGGTTTTTTTTTTTCCTTTGTTTGGGTCTTATCTTTCCATCCAGAATGTGAAGCAAATTGTTTCACAGCATCTCTGTAGTGTCTTCCTGGATACTCTGTAAAGTGGGTTATGAATTTGGTTTTAGATTCTGTAATTACCACTGAAAATATAATTTTAAATGCTATCTTTTTCATTCCCAGACATATATTATAAAGACTCCTCCAATACATAAACTGCAAAGTGAAAGCACAAATCTGCATTCAGAACAGCGCATGAGGAAAAAGCAAAAAGTGCTTCTACAGCTAGATGCTCAGTCAGATAGCTCTGAACACAGTGACCTCCTGGTAAAAATCAGAGGACAAATTGTGTACTTAACAGTTCTTTATGCACACTGCTATATCTAAGAATGTATATAAACCATGTGGGGTTCTGTATCCAAGACAATATTTATGTATATATTTTTATCTCATTGGTTCTTTCTGGAATACTCTTTATATGTACATAATTAGTAACCATATGACAAACAGAGGACTGCTATACTATATTTTTATAATGATTTTTCACATTGTTTTTATTGAACTGTTGAGGCTTCATAGTAACATCTTAACTTTTTTTTTTTCCATACTCTAATATTCCTAGGGAGAAAGAAACTATATTTTTTTAATATGGTCTGATTAAGTAACTTTTTTATTTTTAATTTAAGAGCATAGTCTCAGAGGAAGAAATGTTTAAAAAATTGTACAAAGATTATCCTCAAGCTTCACAATTATATGCCATGACACCCAAAAAGGTACCTTAGCTTTTCTTAAGATCAGAACAAACAGTTAATCAAATTGGTTATAGAAATTGATGGATGGCTTTATTTTTCTTTTTAGAAACCAGCTTCATCAAACCTGAAAACTCCAGGCTCTGTACTAAAACTAACAACCATGAGAAAAATGCGTGAGGCTGGATGGACTGCAGTTTCTAAAATGGACAGGAAAAGAAAAATTAAAGAAGTTGAAAAGCTTTTCACTTAAAATGAAAAAATTACTAGTTCCCTAGCATTATTTGGTTAGTACAACCACACTAGTAGTATTCTTTCAGAGTTAGTACATTGTTGCATTTTTGTCATACTCAGTATGTTTAATACTACATTCATTTTCTTTATATACATAACCTTTATAGATACATAAATACATCTACCTGTATAGCATTTGCTACATTTCATCCCCTATGCTATAAGAAGTCAGGAGACAAATTAGCCCATTTTAAAATTTTTAAATAAGTGTAACTACATAGAAAGCAGTTTCAAAAACAAACAAAAAAAAGTCTGGCATTAAAACCCACTATTTCTAAAGAAATTCAGTTTTGTTCTTTTAAATTTACTCTCTTTTTTCTTAATACATTATTCACAAAAGGATAGTATTTATTGAAAGAAATACCAAAGCTGTTGAAATGCATGGACTTTTACCTGAAGTCATCTTGCTTTTTCGTTCATTTTAAGTGTTATTAGAACTGTCTTTTTAGACTGTTGTTTTTTTCAGTAGCTACTATTTGATATGTTAAAACAGTTTTGAAATTTTTAAAATTGAATTTTCAATAGAATTACATCAGTTTAAAAAGATTTCAGCTTGGTAAGGAATAACATATGCACACGTATTAAGATTGTAAAAACAATGTTAAGATGTCATTAAATTGTTTATCTGAAACAGGAAGTGTGGGACCAAATGCTGTTGCTTTGTGTGTTAGAACACAGATTTATATCACCAGGCAGCCTTCCTAAGGACTAACAGCTTCCACCACATAAGTGTAAGAGTAGTTTAGAACAACATATATTTCTTTGTTAATCCTTGATTAATCTTGGTTTCCCAAAAACAGCGTGCTTCGGAGCCTAGAGATAACAAGAAAACTACAGGTACATCTTAAAATACTATAAGAAATCAAAATCCTGAATTCATCTGAAGTGGGCAGCAAAACATATGTATTTTATCTTTTTGTGTAGTAATTTTATGTATAGGCTAGTAGTTTAGGCTCCTTATGCCTTATTGGTTGAGCAGTGATAATAATGATTTTGTTATTGTATGTAACTGACAAATATTCTCCAAAGAACTGAAAGAATATATGTTTTTTTTCATCCATATCTGGAAATGGAATTTGTTATGCAAGCAAATTTTCTGAGAAGTTAGAATGACTTTTCTTGCTGGAAAGCTATTTCATATGTTTGCAGAATATTGAGGTTTTGTAATGTATCTGCTTAAATAGTGTAAATTAGACCAAATGCAGAACAGAGAAGCTTCTTATAACACACAAATTCCAGATGTCTGTTCTTCCAAGACAGATTATTTTACTGTAAGTAGTGTGAAATAATCATGCTAAGTCAGTTATTCTTCATTTCAGTTCGGGATGTTGCTTACTAATACCTCCTCGGCTACTTTGCAGGGAGAAGAAAATGCAGTCACCAGAAGTGTAACATGTATCTGCAGTTTGTCATTTATTTTAATAGGGGGTGGTGTTTTATACAAGATCTAAATACTTGCCAAGGTTTATTGCTTCAGTTTAAGTTGCCATATTTCTAATTTTGACTGTTGCTGCTGTTGATATCTTCAGCAGATATGTAGACTTGATTCCCAAGCCAGTTACTGAGCAATCAAAAATGAAAATTCCAGTTGTTTCTGAGCATGAGACTTCTACTATCTAGTCTTCTCAGCTATGGCTTACATACAGATCCATGAACTATAATTTTGCAGTCTTGAAGTTAAGATTCAAAATCCACATCAAGCCTAGCCTACCCATGTTCATAGCTTTGCTAATTCCAGAATATGTGATATTTGAATGCCTTACTATGAAAAATAGGATTTAAATGATTGTTCATTGAGACTTTACATGAAAAATAAATGTTTTTTCTTGATATCTACCAAACATGATTTCCAGTATAGTGATATAGGTGCAGTATCTGACATTGTAGAAGAAATGACAAGAAACTTAAGCAGTAAGAATTAGAAATGCCAATTAACTATCGTAAGAGTTTCTGCATGTCACAGTGAGTCTTGTAGTAATTAAAATGTCTTGAAGGTGGAGAAGAGTCTTTCCACTTGAACAGGTAAAAATTCAAGTCTGTACTGCCCACACCTAGAATTAAATGGTAAGTAATCAGTTGGGACCTCATTATCTTCAATTACTGTTGTGGCAGGGTTGTGAATCCATGGTACATCATAGACTCTTGGTATCCTGAGTGTGCCATGTGGGGTATTGTATAAATCATCTGCAAAATTACAAAAATACTGTTAGTACCACTATAGAAAGCTTACAGGAAAGGTAATCAACTAGGAAGGATGTAAAATCATATTTGCCTCATACTGTGCCTGTTTCTGTGAATGGACTATATATAAAACTAAAAACATAAACAACTTTATGTTAGGCATTAATCCAGTTTGCATCAGAAGAGCAAATGAAAATTAATAAATGCATGTGCTTTGGCTTGTGAATCCTTCAGGTAGCACACAATTCAAAAAAGTAAAAATTGAAAGCTACCAGTTAGCAGCTATTCATAGTAGTGAATATTGACGTTTTTATCTGTGGAATTTTATTGAAGTTTTAAAGGCTATATTCTGACATTAGCCATTGTATTTGTTACTGGCTAGTCCCATTTACTACAAGTAAAGTTACATATACACACACACACACATATATATTTATATAAACATGCTTTATTTAAAAGTATCAGCAAGGTAAGCTTACTTCTAAATGCCTTTTTCACAAGGTTTTAAAATCTATATTAATCTGTGCCAATAAATGTAGCTAACAAGTTATCAGAATATTTCCTTTTGTCATTGTTATTTCCAGTGAAATACATATACATGATACATTTGTCACATTTCTTTTCACTCTGGATCTTTACTAATCAATTCTAAGGAAGATGTGGCCTTCAGTGTCGGAGGTATAATATCTCTTCCAAGCAAGAATATAATTGATAATGGCTGTGCAGACAGATACCGATTTATTACTTCTTTCAATGGTGCAGCTGAGGACCTGCAGCTTCCAACAGGAAGTCTGTCAATATCAGGTTACCTTAACTTAAAGCAAGCATTTGGAAATGTTGGTATATATTACTACTTTGCTTCATAATATTGCTAACAGTTCTCCAGTTCCTTTTCTGTCAAATACTTCTTCAAGGAGGGTAAGCAATATCTGGCCTACCACATCTGCTTTCTTTTTTCCTGTCATCCTTATTTACCATGTGTGCACTTGTATTTTTCTCTAGTACTTCAAATATTTTTCCTTTTTTTCTATGGCAGATCCTGTCACTTTCCTGCTCCCACCTCTTCACCCACCCCATTCACAGAACGGTATGTCCTAGTCCTTTGAACATTTATATCATCATCAATTTCTTGATACAGCTCTTCATCTGTACTGTGGCTTCAACTAAGACAAACAGGTCTGGCCCCAGCAATTCAAGGAAATGCTGCTGTCGTGTAGTGACGCCCTGCCTGAAGCCTGGGTTGTATGATTTGGAGTCAGAGCTTCAAGGATGTTTACTGATATGGTTCTGAAAACTTGACTGCTTGGTTTCAACGTTTCTGATGTTGTCTCACAACTCTTTTAAATGATAAAAATTGAGGTGGCAGAGTGACAACTTGAGCCTTGTGATATCTGAAGACTTCTTAGTGTAGTGAATGGTGTTACATGCAGCGTGCCAGATGTGACATGCTTCTATCCATTATGATCGTTTTGTATTCCAGCTGGTAGCTGCATTTTGCACCTTGGTTTGATTGACTTCAGCTGAAATACGGGATGCTATAAAACTTGTTGCTATTGTTTTTCCAGATCCACTCTGTGTCTTTGTTTGTATGGTCTCTTTTACAAGAAATACATAATCTTTGGCCTGAGCAAAGTACTTTCCCATAAGGTAACAAGAGAAGAGGATTAGAAAATGCATAGGTTGAATTCCATTCATTATATTGTCTCACTTTTCTTGTTCAGCAGCGGGTTTATTTGTTTAATCTGCTTTTTCCTCTTTTTCTGAATTGCCTTGGGAACAAATAATAGGATATTGAATGATGAGGTTTCTTTTCACTGTTTCCAGTGGTTGTCAAATCAGACCTTACTCATCTTGAGCTTTTAGCCTCTTCCCTGACAACCTCAAGATCTGCAAGTCTGGTGGGGTTAGCAACTGAAACTAGAATATAGAATTAAAACATTTTTGTCTTTGTGTTTTCTTTTAAAGTAAACATTCTATTTAATTTCTCTATACATCCTGGGTTTTGATGAGAAGGCTTAAATACCTAAAGTAGACTTCTGACTAAAGAGTTATTTAAATAGAAACCCTATCTATTTGGATATATTTTAGAAAATATTAGAATTTACTTACTGGATAACTGAGTCTATAGCCCTGGGTCTATAGATTGTAAAATGTATGTATTAAAAAATAATAATAAAAAAAAAAGGCGCTGATTCCATTTAAATACTTATCTTGGCCATATGTTTAATGCCTGATCTCAAATTTCTGCTCCAGCTACTTGCTTTTAATTGAGAATTATTTTTTGTGTATGATAAGTAATAACTTTTTGCTGCACCTGTTTGTTACAACAGCCTAAAACAAAGGCATAAGAGGGGAAAGTCTACATACCTGAATTGAAAATTCAGTTCTGAGAAGACAAATAATGAGCATTTACCTATTCTAATGCCTATCTTTGATCTCTCATAAAATATTCAAATGTCAAGTCATTATCATTTGTCCATCATGGCTTTATTAAGCACAGAAAATTTCAAAACTCTTAGCTTGTTATTTCATTAGTAGGGAGTGTTGGGACTTTACTCAAAAGCTGAATTTTTTAAATGAATGTTCCAGCCCCTCTTACTACACAGTACTTACATTTAACTTCTATACTGGATAATACTGAGAGATTCAGCAAGAGGGTCACACCTTGTGGTAGCACTATATAAAGAAAGGCCTTCCCCCAGCAAGTGGTCCAAAAAAATATATCTCTTTGGTCTGTTTTCTTTGTTGTTAAATGCACAGCATATTAGCAACAGTGGTTTTTATGTCATGAAAAGGAATACTCTAGAATTGTGAGAAAACTTGATACAATATTACAGGTATTACAAGTCAGACCACAAGGTTATTTTGAGAACTTGAGAGAACCCACATTTTGTATCTCACGTGAAAAAGAAGAATGTAACCACTGTCAGAATTTAAAACTACAGTAGGGGGTTAGTATGCAAGCACTTCCAGGTACATTGTAATTGTTACTTGACACTACTGATAGTTACTTCCACATGGTTTGTAAAAATCTGTTTTGGTAAAAGCTGCAAGAGCAGAGCGCGCAAAATAGAATGTAGAAAATAAGAACAAATCTCAAGAAAATCACACTTTCAGGACTCACCCAAGCTGAAAAATGCAGGAGCATATAGAATCACAGGTGGTACTGAGTAACAGATCCGATGTCTGAGGATGTGCGTGTTTGTTCAGTCTCTCCAGTACCTCCCGGCAGGGCTGGGCAAAACATGGGAATGTCTCTATGGAAACCAGTGAAGATTCACTGGGGTTAGAGGTTAGTCAGTATACCCACACTAGTGCTGACCTCACCCCACTGAAACTAACTGGGTAATACAAGAAGGGGAATGCTACATGTCGGCAGTTGCTGATCTTTCTTCACAGTGGCTTTAAAAAGTAGCTTTTCCAGAATTGGACACTGTACTGGGAGGATTGCTTTAAACAAGTATTCCCCAAGCATATGTAAGGAAGATATTAAAATCTTGATTTAAAAGATACATTAAAAAAATCCTCAGGTATGCGTGATTGATGGTTATTATAAAGCACAACTATTTCTAGAACAATAATATTCATTTAAATTTCTAAACTAAAAGGATTTAACAAAAAATACTGCTACAGGAGTTAAATGTCTCTAACAAGAAAAAAACCACTATGAATAACTTATTCCTTCCACCTTTCCTGTCCCAAGATATCAAGTATTTAGTTTGCCTTGCTTCTACCAGGAGTATCTTGATGGAGGAAGGGTTCATGAGGAAAAATAGTGTTCCCTTTTCCTTCCTTACAGCCACTTTAATTTTAAGTTGGAATCGGAGAGTGGCTTCTTCACTGGGAGGCATTCACTTTGGCAGACTTCACAGTCTGCCATAGCTGTGGTAGACTCTTCTTTTTCAGGTGGGGATATGGGGTTGCCTAAGAGAGGAATGCATGTTGGGTAAGAGCAGCATCTGACAGGACTGCATGCTCAAAGCCTAAAAGGAGAAACAGAAACATACCCCAGTGTTCTTACTGAGCATATATAATTTAGCTTAAATTCTCAACTGAAAAAAGTCAATTGTACACACATAGTGTCAGGTCTCCACACCAGATCTTCATCAGTGAAGATCTTATTACCTACTGACTACTTATCAGATTGCCAGTCAAATCAGGAGAACACTACAACCCTTAGAAACTGAAAAGTTATCTGTGACTTTTACCCCTTAGCATTGTTATGATATTGGGTGGGTATAGTCATTCATTCTTGATAATATTGCAGAAGGGTTCTGGCTTGTTTGTTTGTTTGTTTTTTAGATTTTGTCCTCAGTGTAGCAATTTTATATCTTAGAATAACAGAAATATCTAGCACTTTCCAAAGAAATGAAACCAAATACAAAGTGGTCTATCATATGAGCCAAACAGCAAATAGGATTATGAAGTATTTTCAGACCATAAATGGAGATCATTAGCATACGATATGCAACAAAGAGAATTGCTGTTTTAATCTGTGGTTGATAGGAAATGCTGCAGCTAATCCTAGGAAAGGAAGAGAAGAGCAGGCGTCTGTGAATCTATAAATTTAAGAGATGAGAGCTATGCTTCAAGCTATTACAGAGAGACTTGCAATAGACAGATAAGCTTTGAAAATTCAGCAGCCACAGTCTGTTTAAATGCAAAACCTGGCAAAACACTTGTTTCTATGGCAGCATATTAGGATCTTAATTCCCCTTATCAGTGGAGGTCTGCAACAGGATGGGGTTAGAAGTAATTCCTCTACCAGAATACTGATCTTAGAAATCTGATTGGCTTTGTCTGTTTTTCTTCACCACAGCTTCTAATTCTCTGTTGTTTGCAAGCATGGACATGTTTTTATTTTAATATCCACAGTGCTATGTGCAGTGGAAACAGGAGTTACTCTGCTCTGTAAATTGACCTGCTCGTAAGATCACAGTTTTCATTGTGTTGTACTACTAACAGGGGAAGAGTGAGTAGGAATAACATGTGATAACTTCTCATTGTTCCTACTTTTATTTTAGGTGTTGGTCAGTGACAGAGAATCCTATTAAATCACTTCTATACATAAGCTTATGGTATGCATTGAATTTCTCCAGCCCATTACAGAGATTCCTGGGTTATGAACCCAATAATTTTATCATTACTAAATTCTGTTTACAGAGATAACTTAAAACACTTCTTGTACAACATCAGCATACTGTCTTTCACTTAATGAAAGTGTAAAACAACGGATGTCAGTGAATGGATTGGTTTAGTCAACAGAAAGGTTAAAGATAAATAATTAACAGTGTAACTGGCTGTTCCAGAACATGGCTACAAAGCTGATGGCTGTAAAAGAACATTAAAAATTTCTGTCACTGAATAGTCTGCAGGTCAGCAAGGGGGCAACCAAAGAAATTGATCATAAGCATCAGACTTTTAACTATGCATTTTAAGAAACTGTATGAAAGAAACCTTTGGCGCTCATAGATTGCCACACTGGACTTACTTTGTTGTCCTACCACAGCCTTTTGTCTTGCTGCTCCCAGGAGGTAGTGGGATCTTGCTCCCATCAAGTGTTCAGAGAAGTCAATAGTGAATGAACTCCGTGATCATATACAGAAGGACAATCAAGGAAAAGTTTTTCTACCAGCTTAATAGTTTGTGTAAGTTACTGAAGAGATGTGAATGTGTATATCACTCTGGTGATGTTTAGTGCATCTCTGACAGATGGGCAGGCTAACATGATGCCAGCAAAGAAGAGGTAGTAGCCAAGAGGTTCTGTGTCCATATCAGTGTGGAGCTAACCTGAGTATAAGCACCTTAGTCTCAAGGGCTGCTCAGACTAATTAACTGTGCTTCCAGGTAAATGAATTTTCTTTCTTCATACTTGGTCAGATATTTCTGTAATGCAGAGGCTGGGTAAAAAAGTTGCAGTGAATAAATGCACTGCTGAAATTATACTACTTGCTCCAGTGATTAGTAATTACTGACATTCAGCATACACCACATTGGACTCTGCTTAATAGCTCTAAATCTTCACAACAGTAGGGCTCTGGACAGATGGAATTAAGGATGTTGCATCTACGTAGTTGCCTTAACAACGAAATTTGTAATCACCTCAAAGAATGAAATCAGGTTTGTGTGGCATGACCTATTTTATATAACACCATCTTGACAGGCATTAATTATGTTCTCATCCGTTAATTCTTTATTGCTCAAATCCTGTATCAACTTTCTGTTATTTTACCTGATTTATCAGCAATAGATGTCAGGCTAGCTGGTTGAGAGTTACCTGGGTCAACATTCTCTCTTTAAATATTGGCATAGTATTAGCCCTTTTAATGTTTTGAAATTTCCTCAGTATTCCAAGACTTGTTGAAATTAGCATTAGCTAGCTAATGATGTTGATTTAAAAATATTTATTCCTTATACAATTTATTTAATAATTTTTGTTGCAAAATGTTTATGTTGGTTGTTCAGCCACTACATTTTCAGATGCACATGTACTTAGTGAAGACGTTGCACTTACTCAACAGCTTGTCTTCATCTAGTAATGTCCCTTGACATTACTGCTGGCCTCTGTCCTGACAGAAGTTTGTTTCCTAGTCTCCAGCTTCCCATGCGAGTTTTCTACATTTTCTTATTTCTAACAGTGATTGTTGTTTGTTTTCCTTTTTTTCATTGCTATAGTTTTTATTGTTGCGTTCTCTTTCTCATCCTCACTACGACGGACTTTCAAGCATTGTTACAATTCTTTTTTCTTCGCTATTGATGTTTGCAGACATTTCCCTAAATCTTGTTAAAGCAAATTCTTAATCCTTTTTTACCCTAATCTGAATTCCTCCCTGCCCCTCTTCCTGCCCTGTTACGCCCATTTTTCTCAAATCAGAGAAATTAGCACTTTGAAGCAGCAAAGGATATATGCCTTAATACTCTGATCTGTCCTCTGCCTATGTTCTTACAGTGTATGTTGAGACCACTTTAAACCTGGATGTGGGGGTCTTCCTGTCAGGACCAGTGTATACACATATAGCTCCAACTGCCTAAAGCTGTGCTTGTAAATCACTGTGAAATCTTTAGAGAAAAGAATCAGCTGTACCTACTTCAGCTGTGCATGCAAGGGTCATGTGACATTCTTGCTTTAGGAATGATATTTTTTATTATTTTGAGCACTTTTTGTCCTCTTCATGATTAGTTGTATGAGTTGTTTCCTTTTCCTTTCAGATCACTGTCTCCTTTGAAATGCTCTAAAGATTTTCCAAGAATGAACATTCTTTTCTGTGATTAAAGTTTTAAACCACCAAATCCATCCATTTATATGTAATGTGTATGCATATATATATAATGTGTGTGTATATATATACACACAGTGTCTACATATAGGTGTGTGTATGTGTATACTCATATAGCCTGTATGTTTAACTGCATTTAAAATATAGAGTTAAATAACATACTGGAGTAGTAGCAAAATAAGTGTTATACTTCTGTTGCTAAGTGTAGGTGGACAGATGTTACTGAGAGAACAATTAATACTCTGCTCATGTCCCTAAGCCAGCAAGAGCTATATTTAATTCCTGAGAAGTTATATGGTAGAAATTAACCCAGAATTAAAAACTCCATGAAAACAGAAAGCATTTGGCTAGTCCTAATAGAACAAGAACTCTATCATGTTATCCAAAAAAACCCTTGGAGAATTAGTCCAGGACATAAAGCTGTGTGCAACATTCCAAAACCACAGGAAAAGGAGACAATATTACTCAGGAACTGGCTAAACACCAATCGGGACTGACTGGATCTCTCCTCCAACAGCCCAAAGTGACCATGTTTACCAGCTCAAACTCAACTTTATTATATTTCTTATGGCTATGTAAATCAAGAATGTGGTTGACCTGCACAACACATACATCAGATTAAAGTCCAAATGGCATTTAGGTGATTAACTGAAAGGGTAGGTGTTAAAAGAGCAGCGGTGAATAAGCATAGTGAGAAGGCTGGCCGGACACTGATGAAGCAGTAGAGGACAGTGGCTTTGTTGACCCTTTCTTACTTTTGTTCCTCCCAGGTGTTCCACAAAGCCCTAAATGCAAGTGTTTTTCCCCCCATCTGTGGACATCTCGGTTTCACTGGTGGTGGTGCAATATTTTGCTTCTCATTGTGCTACAAGGAGTAATTTCTTAAAAGTTTTTCAATTAGACTTTCAGAGTGCGTTGCTTGTTACTTCAATATTTGCTCAGTAGGTTCAAGGCCAGATAATTTCTCAGTGTGTTTTGTTTGAGTAGATAAGTCAGGCTGTACCTAACCATACTGTAGAGCAATTGCTTTGATTTGAGATATGTCACTTTATGTGTATATAGCACTGCATCTCTCAGTTGTGCATGCCTGGTAATAAGCAAACAGGGTGAACCAGACTTCATTAAACTTTTGCAAAACATAGGTGTGGAATTCATCATATGTGATTCAGGATGACTCCATTTCCATGTGTATTGGGTCTGGCTGAGATGGAGTTAGTTCTCCCCACAGCAGCCCTCCTAGTGCTGTGCTCTGTATTGGTAGCTAGAAAGGTGTTGATAACACACCAGTGTTTTGGCTGCTGCTGCACAGTGCTCACACAGCATCAAGGCTGTCTCTCCAACATTTCCCCCTCCCTCACCGGCAGGGGTGGGGTTAAACCACGACACCATGCTAGCCTTCCTATCATGATGTTGCTGTCCTATGTAGTGATTAAATTCATCAATAATAACTTTTTTAACGCAGTGGTTAGTTTAAAAGCCTGAAGACAGAATGACTGTTAAAATAATTAGATTTCCAGCTCCAGTTTCCAGGTTAGGATATTATGGACACATTTGTTCCTATCACATTTGCTTTGTGGTTCAGTATGAATTTTCAATAGATGACTTTGCGATAAGAAAGCAGCAATTCAGATGCAATTATATAAGCAGTAAGATTAGGCTGGAGAGTATAAAGCACGCACAGAGCTTGTGCTGGGTCACTGCTTCTCCCAGCTCAAGGCAGAATCAGGTTCCTGTAATAGGGAAGAATTCAGCTGACAAGAGGTTGGTCTTTCCAGACTTGCATTGTTGCAGCTACAGGGTAAACCAGACTGTAATGAATGACTTTTGCTATGGGAAACTGACAGCTGGAAGAGACTAGAGGGTGATGTCCATATGTTTGTAGACACTGTCATTTGAAGTTTGTAGTTTAGAGGCTACAGAGTAGACCCTGGAATTGTCTCGAAACTAATCAAAGCTTTGTTCTTGGGATCCCCTAGCAGGTCTGAGAAATGAGGTCAGCACAACAGACAGATAAAGTGGGAATTCATTGATTTGAACTCTTTGCTGATGTTCTTTATTGTAATTTGCTTGCATCTACTATTTAATTCTTGGCAGTATTCTCATTTCGTCATGCCTCTAAGCCAACTGGAAAGTAAAAAATACAGTGTTATGCCTGATACGCACAGCTGTTTCTCTCTTAAACATTTTATAAGATGCTTTCTTGAGAAAATTATTTTTAAACCAGTGAGATTATTCTAGCATCTCTGGTTAATTCTAGAGCTCATGTTCTCTCACATATGTCACATTTTCAAATCCTTTAACTCCTGTTACTTTTCTGTGTTGGCATTTCATCACTCATTAGTGAAAAGTTCCATGTAATATGCTTTAGTGGGGAAAAAATGAATATGTTTTATGTTGTTAATGGCCTGTTTACCCTTCTTTTCTGTTTAGTGGTTAGTACTATTTCAATTAAAAGTCTAAGATTGGAAAGAAGTTGTCAGGCTGTAGCTAAAAACGTTAAGATAACGTCTAGTCTGTGACTATCATAACTGTTCTTGTCAAATTCTAAGAAAAGGGCTGGAAGGTATATCTAATTTTACTTAAGGTTTGCTTTCTTTGTTTTTCCCCCATCTAGCATGAGTCCCTTCTTTGTGATGTCTCTCCTCTTTGGCCTGGCTTTTGGTCAAACAGCATCACTTTGTGCTCCTTCTGAGTATACAATCCATGTGGAGAAAAGGGAATGTGCCTACTGCTTGGCCATCAACACCACCATCTGCGCTGGATTTTGCATGACTCGGGTACAAGGCATTACTCTCTTTTAGGCAGTTGTTTCTATAATGGCCATCACTGCAAAACAAGTGCCTGTTCTCACTGGAAAATTGTGTGTAAATGATCCAATTGTAATAGTGTTTGTCACATACAGAAAAATCACACTATCATCATGTTTTCAAGTTAGCTTTTTGTAAAGGTATGGATGAGAAATGCCAAGCCTTCGGAACTACAGAGTTTATAACATCAGTGGCATAGCACAGAATTGGCTGCTGCTGTCACTGCAGAGCCTCTGTAGTCAGTTTGTGGGGTCAGGATGGAACAGGTGAGAAGCAGATTATATTTAGTCACTCTTATTTAATGTAAACAACTTGGGTAACATCTACTCCCACTACTGTTAAGACAGCTAGCTGTGGAGAATATCTCACAAGTAGGCATGCCAAACATTACGCTTGAGCTTCGCTGTTGAACACAGCATTGCAAGTTCCACCTTGGTCAGCAGGTAGCCAATATGCATTACAAAGCACTGTTAGGGCTGTGAGCCAAGCAGATCAGTTAAAACCATATAAGCAAGGTGAACATCTCTATGGCTGTAGAGAGCCCCAGTCACATGTAGATTCAAAATTACAGATCTGAACAGAAGTACGCTGAAAATATCAGAGCTAGTCTAGGTGTAAAGAGTTTTGCTTTCTGCACATTTGAGAAAACATCGAAGGAGATCTTCTGACACTCATGTATGCTTCAGTGAAACAATGCATTTCTTTTTTCTTTGTAGGACAGCAATGGCAAGAAGCTGCTACTCAAAAGTGCTCTGTCCCAGAATGTGTGCACATACAAAGAGATGTTGTATCAAACAGCACTGATTCCGGGCTGTCCTCATCACACCATCCCTTACTATTCCTACCCTGTGGCTGTGAGCTGCAAGTGTGGTAAATGTAACACTGATTATAGTGACTGTGTTCACGAGAAGGTTAGGACAAATTATTGCACTAAACCACAGAAGCTTTGTAACATGTAAGCTTCCAACAGAATGTGGTCGAAATGTACCTCTCTGCTCACAACTAAACATAAATAAAAGTGCATTTCATAACAGGTTTGCAAGTTGGTGTGCATAAAGTTTTATTCTAAAGATGTATCACTAGTTACTTCAATTAACTGGATATTCTGTGACATGCACAAAGCAGAATCATAGGACTGCAGCTTGGTATTTAGAACCCAACTGTAATTTACTTTGGGGAAGGAGAAATGACTATGTGTATGTATAAGCCTTTCCTCATAAATCTGAGGTATTTTGTGAAAAGATACTCAGAGACAAAACATTTGATATATTTCAGAGTTAAAGGCAATGCATACTCTTAGTATTGAACATTTTAATTAGATTTAAATTTTGACATATACTTACAGCCTTCATATTAGTAATAGTATTTTTCCATATATGTAATGTTACGTTTTTTGAGGGCTCTAGCTTCAGTGTAGCTAACTGGGACTAAGCACATACAGTTTGCTTATCTACATGATAGATCTATGTCATCACCACTGTTGTCCAGACGTGTGTTCATTAGGCATACTTTTCATGTCTCTGCACTAGTGGAGTAAGTCTCTCTTTTCTATTGAAGCACATTGTCTGAAAAACTTCTATCTCCGTGAGCACTGAAGAATCAATGGAGCTTCAAATCTTGCTACTCCGTTCTGCAGAAGGGGAGTGTAATACCATCAAACTTAAAGTGAAACTCAGAAAAAACTCTTTTTCCCCACACAGGTCAACTGGTCCCTTATGAGTGGGAAAGAGAGCTGAGCCCCCACCCTATGTGCTGAACATGCACAGGTGAGAAGTGCAGACCCAGGAACAAAGATAAATGTAAACTAACAGATTTTTTTTTTTCCACTGAGATTCCCATCCTCTCTGGTGACGACCGCCCCCCCCCCCCCCGGTGCTATTGTTTCATTAGGCCTGATGACTCTGTGGCAAGCTATGATTGTACAAAACGAATCACTGAGAAAGGAGACCTAGTTTCCACCTGGTTTAAGTGATTCGAAAACAAAGTAGAAAAGTTTATAGAATCCAGTGACAGAGTTGCAGCTTTGCCCCTCACCTACAACAGGAGTAATCAAATCACAGTTTGATTAAATTGTCCCTGCTCAAGTAAATGTGACCTCTGCTGATGCAGGAGTACTGTAGACAGGACAGCAAGACTACACTGAAGGCATGAACAGAGCTGACAAAATTCTCCATGCTTCCTTAACTGAGGAACAGCACTACCATTCTGCATGTCTTGGCAAATGCAGCCGGGGGGCGGGATCGAAATCTAAGTATATAAATAAATTAAATGATAGTAAAAGGATTTTTAACAATATGTAACTATACAAAAAACAAAACTATTTCAGAGCTAAGAATTTGCAGCTCTGTGCAGATGCACTAAAGGTTCAAAACCCCATTAAATATAATTTTCAGGTAATACATGCCACTAACGTGTTAAATCGCTACCAAAAGCTTTGTCTTTTTTCACCCCTTCCCAGCCTTGTAAACTGGGTTACTTCACTATAGCTCTCTTTTAGTTGTTCAGTGATTGCAAATGTGTCTTTATGAAAAACAATTTTCACTTTTAAAGTGGAGTATTAAGTGGAACAGATTTATCCAGGGGTTCATATCAGGAGAGCAGCATTCATGCTTTTTCCATTATCCAGGCAGAGATTTGTTTTATTTTCGCAAGTAACAGACCCAAACAACCCCTAGAGCCACGAAGATGAAGACTGACTTGCTATGCCCAGTTTGAACTGTCAACTATACTCACAGATTGCCATTGTGCCCACAGAGAATTAACCTGCTGATAACCCTCAGAGCCACTGTATACCCAGCTGTTGGTGTAGTTCTTTAATTTGTCTGTCTTTATGCTTATTTTTGCTTTCAGCAAAATCAGAAGATAGCAAAAACCAATGACACACCTACTAATACACTCCTGCTTTTATTGATATTAACATAAAGTTTCAGTTTTGATTGTGCAGGAGGGAAGTTGCATACACCTGCTACTCATTCTTTGACTTTCTAAAATGCTCGTGTGTTACCTTAAACATCAGTATTTCTTCTTGAGAAAAGCCTCATGGTGCTGATACGTGCCGATAGGTGCCAGTTAGACCTTAAAACTGTTTATCTACCTTCCCAAGAGTTTAACTTCATTACTTTTTATGGAGCAGCACGAGGTGCCATTCCATAGTTAAGCCCAGAGTCAAGCAGGGAACTATTGTGAAAAGTTCATTTTAGGGGTTGACTGTTAACAGCATCCAGAGACAACTACATAACCAGTTAGGAAAAATCCATAGGGCAGGGCTTTTTTTTAATAATTTTTTATAGTCTCCTATACTGTTCAGTGTGCAAACAAGGGAAAGTAGATGACAAAAAAAGGAACAGTCCTAAGAGAAGCATATGTTAAGTTTACATAGCACTCCATAGTTAACAGATTAAAAGTATTAAAAAGAAAATAAGAAGTGTCCTATCTTGGCAAGATGGCCCTAAGACTCTTGTAATGTCCTTTAATGGCCTCTGTGTGTATGAACCCAGTGTGCCGTTCTTCTGAGCACAGCAGGTTTGATGTTACGCACTTAAGTTAGCAGCGGGGTGATACTTACAAACTGTCAACCAGGTACTGAACAGCAGACTTTACTCACAAGGTACCATGATGCTGAAATGAAGCAGAAAGTAACTTATTTCCTTACGTTTTCTCCTGAAAATCCAGTTCTTGCTCTTCCTCATTAAAGATGAAGCTCAAATATTTGATGTTCTTGCCACCATCCATAGCAGCATCTCCATTCACTCATGCAATCTCTTATGAAAAGTAGCAGTTACTAACCTGTACCTCACAGAGGTTAGGCACGAGCGCTCAAGACATCTATGGCCCACTCTCCACCCTTTCTCATCTCAAGAATTTTCTCTGCCTTCCCCCCTCCCCCCCCCCGCAAGACCCATGTGCTCTGTACAAAAAATGACCTACATTGATTATGGCCCTCAAGCAATCAAAGGTACAACCTGAAACAATGCCAAATGCCAGAACAGTTAGAGCCTTAAAGTTTTGCATAAAAGGGTAGAAATTAATTTTTAGCAGAAATACCAAATAATTAATATTTAGAAACAGATACTTGAACCAAACATGTACTCTCTGAGGATGATAAATAAACGTTCAATTGCCACTCTTCTAGTAATTGTCAACATCTCTGTGGGAAAGGTGATAATGACCTGGCATGTTTTGGCACCAATGTCCTACCACCATCTCTTTACATAGAATAAGCCCTTTCTAACATAGAGGGAGAAAAGACTATGAAATGGTAATATTATTCTTCTTTTGCAGCAGGAATCATAAAGACAACATAATTTAGTTTGCCATGCTTGTCACATGTAACCTTATTCCCATGTACAGGAGCAAAGTCTAAATGGTAATTTCAGCCTACTGATACATTCACTGTGCAGCTCTAATCCTACACTACTGCATCAGTTACAACCATGGCAGCACCTGTTTGTGCTACTATCATCTATTAAACAGTTTAATTAATCCCAACTCCATTCAAAGCATGCGAGAGAAATAAGTCAGTCTGGAAACATCTTTTCTGACCGACAAGATGAGTTTTTAACCTGATTACCAAAGTTTACTCAGATTGAAATGCAAAGCATATAATGACAGACAAGAAATTGTCAATATGTGGCAAACTATCAGATTCCTAGTTAATACTACGTACTCTGTTGTAAATTCATTACTGCTCATTTTTATAAAATTCTACTAACTTCCATTTTTAAATTAAATATTACATTCAGAAAGGCCATTAAGCTGAATCAAAGTACTTAATTTAATCAAGCTAAAAATCAAAACTCTGACATACACAAAACATGAATGATCTAGAATATTAGAAAATAAATGTTCCCATCTCTGGCAAAGAAGTGTCTGGCAAAGCTCCTGTCAGCTTGACTGCATTCTCATGAGTTACCAGGGTCAAATTAACTGAGACCTGAAAATACGACTGAGATGCAAGATACATTTTTTTTTTCTGTTTATGCAAATTCATTTTTAGAAATATGATTGTAGCTCCCAAGAAATTAATTTTCCATTCACACTTTTCTTGAACCAGAATTCACAGGATACAAGTAAGAAATCTAATTTTTTTAGAAAAATCTTGCTTTCAATTTTGCAGTTTTCATGAATGTTCCTGGAATCTGATACTCTGTATTCCAAACACCTTAATTTTATTTCAACTGCAGTAAAGCCTCCGTGGAAGATGACGGGAATCTGCTAGGTGGCCCTGCTTGAGCAGGGGGGCTGGACCAGATGACCTTCAGAGGTTCCTTCCAACCTCAACCAATCTGCGATAATAGCAAAAGCTTTGTCCAAGTCAACTGCAATAATAAGCTGACAGCATTTGCATGCTTGTCATGGACTCTACACAAGGCATGAACTGTAATTGTCATATGTATAATTTGGTGATAAAAAAATGCCTTTGCAGGCAAGGTTTGAAAATTTAAATTCTCTGAAAACACTGTTTACAATTAATACAAAATCCAGAGGATTTTGCAGAAACAGTAGGAGCCCTCCTTCTGTAAGATATGCCCCTTACACCTATGATTTAAACGATCCAGTTACAGCTAGACATATACAAGACTACTTTTACAACTGTTGGACCAAGAGAGGTTAGTTTCAACTAAGATAACAAAAGACTTTCTGGTGGTGAGAAAGTCTGGGATTCCCCAGCCCCCAACAGAACTGCAAAAACTGTGTAGTGACAGGATGCAAAAGAGCTGGGGACTCCCAAGTTCTCAGCAAATAGCTGCAACATGAATTGCTACTCTCTGGTTTGTGAAGAGCATAGAGAATGACAGGAAAAAAAATGGGAAGTAGGTATTTACCCAACAAAGCAGCAATTATGTTATCTAGTAAATGGCAAAGAAACAAAACCTTCAGCTTTAAGGTCAGACAGTGCCTTCTCAAGGTGTCTGAGCCTTTGAAAAGGGTATTTAGCACAGGAAAATTTAAGTCGGCTTACTATTGAACACCACTTGCACTGAGCAAAAAAGGGAACTAGGCCTACTTAACAGTAATCAGCAGCACTGCAAAATTATTACAATGCTCCCTTATGGCTGGGACCTATAGATTTTCTTCAGTATGAACATAGGCATGCAGAAACCAACAGCCTACTTCTATGGTTAATGCCTACGCAAAATCACTGAGAAGAAAATAACTAACGTGACTTCTTTTACACTTAAGAAAAATCCAAATTAAGACAGCTGGGTTGTGTTAACGCATCTATTTAAATACACATTTATGCACTCACGGAGCACTTTGTCCCTTCGGCCTTTCAGCAGTGTTTGTGTTCAACTCTAAGACCCTCGGGTCCAGTGATAGCAGCCTGTTGAGGTGAGGATTCCTTAGGGCCAGGTGTTTGTTTACATTTAATTTATCTCAAGACGCCTTTTCACGCAACTAAGCAATGGATCTGCTGACAATCCTAACATCCTTACCTCTTCTCAACATCTTAATCCTGGTGAGGAAGTCACAGAAAGCCCGGGAGCACAGAACACGAAGGAGGCTAGCAGGGGGTGGGTCGATCGACTCCGCACCGAGGCAAATTTGTCCTCTAAACGCCATCGGCCTCCTCTTCGGTACCGACGCTACTGTCGCATTAAACGTTAGGCCTCTCCCACCCGGGAGAGGCTTGAAAACTGGGTCATCCTCTCCCTCCAGATTCTTTGCTGCTAGCCGGCTTACAGCCAAGGGCCTGGCCCCCGTCCGACTACCCCCACCCGTAAGGAGAATCACGGAAGCCTCGGGGCCACGGGGGCCGGGGCGGCCGCTCCCCGCCGCGGCGGCCTGCTCCTCGCGGCCCAGCGCACACGGCCTCTACCGCAGGGGCCCAGCGGTGGCCACGCTGGGGTCGATTTTGAGAAGCACGGTCCCGAACGAGTGAGCGACTCTCACACCGGGGAACGAGAATGCGCCCGCACGGCCCGCGGCCTCCCTCCGGTTCGCCCGCAGAGACAAAACTCGCCCCCGGCCCCGCCCGGGGCGCCGCGGCCGGCCCCGGCGCCACGAGCCCGCGGGCAGCACCGCCCAGACGCCAGGGGGCGCCGCCGCGCGGCCCGTGCGCGGGGCCCCGCCCGCCTGCCCCGCCCCCTGCGGTGTGGCGCGACCGGCAGGGCGGGCCCGCGAGCGCTCAGGAGGAGCGGCCTGAGGGGGGGCGCGGCGCGGCGGGGCGGGGCGGGGCGGAACCCGGGCTCGCCCCGCGCACGCAGCCGCCTCCTACCCGGCACCCGCTACGTCTTAGGGCCCGCCGGCTGCCTGCGCGCCGTCCGGCTGCCTCCGTCGCCACTCTCCCGCCTTTCCCCACCCGCCGCCAGGACGAGGCGCCGCCCGCGCGCTCGCGCACACGGGCCGCAGCGCCAGTAGCCAATGCGGAGCGCGTACTGCCCGCCGTCCCGCCCCGGTGGGCGGGGCCGCTCCGCCGCGCGGGTCCCTGAGGTGAGCCGTGGCGGTGCGGCGGCAGCCGCCGGCTCGAGTCCTGTGCCGGTTGCCGGCGCGGGGCCTCGCCGGCCGAGGCCTGCTCCTTTACCGGAGCCCGCCCGCCCGCGGCCCCGCGCCGGCCGGGGCGATCGCACCGCCGAGGGTGACGGGCGAGCTCCGGCCAGACCCGCGCCGCCGCCACCGAGTGACCGCCTGCCGCGGCGCACCGGGTGTCCCGAGCGCCAGGATGCCGAAGGTGAGGCGAAGGCAGCCCTGCCGCGGTGGGAGGGTCTCTGCTGGACGCCGCGCTGAGAGCTCAGCGCCCGGCCGGCCGGCCGGCGTGCCGCGCTCGCGGTGGCGGGGGGGGGTCGGGTCGGGTCGGGTCGGGTCGTCGCGGAAGGTCCCCAGCGTGAAATCCGAGATTTGTGGGGGGCTGGTTCTGACAGCGCACGCTGGAGGGCACGGAGACAAGCTCTGTCCGGTAGTCGTTTATTTCAGGTTATTTTTATTAGAAAGTTGTTTCAAATTCAAGACAGAAAAGGTGATAAAACGCCACTTCAGAACACATTAGAGTAAAGGGAAGTGAAAGCTGATTTCAGCAACAGAGTACGGTGTTTTTTTTCTCTCAAAGACAGCTGCCATAGAGGTAATTCTGCTACAGACTCTGCAGCATAAACCGATACGCCAGTTCTGTCCAAGATCAGAATTTGTGCTATAGAAGCAAATACATTGTATTGGAAGTGGTTTGTATTTTGGAGAACCTAGTGGCTGGAGCACCAATAGAGAGGAAGAAGTAAGATTGAAAAGCTTTATATATGTACATTTTCTACGAACAGCATCTGATGCTGTTCATCAGTGGCCTCCAAAGGCTGTAAAATATAGCATCTGAAGGCTTAAGATAACTCAATTTCTTTTTCAATACATATGAAATATATTTTGCTAAAAAAATATCACTTTCAGTATGATGAAGAAAAGTGAAATACAAATCTTCATTGTAGGGATATTACAGGGCTGTGCTTCATCAGCTCCTGTGCAATCTCTGCGAGAGATCAAAACTGGCTGAGGTTTTTCTGTAACAAATGAAGCTCCCACTGAAGTCAGTTACTTAGAAAAATTAGAGAAGGGAAATGTGAATAATGATGTTTAGAGTTATAATAAGGGCATCAACAATTTACATCTTTCATGCTTTAGAACAAACTGTTTGACAGGAGAATAAGAACACGTGTGTGATGTGCTTTCAGAATTATCACCTGGAGGGATTTGGTCTTTTGTCACTTTCCTCTGAAACGCGTACAAGGGACAGGACTAAATGGGTACTTCTGCTGACTTATACGGCAGTTACTATGTATCTGGCGCACACAAGCATCGGAGTTTGGTAATTAACTCCTGGCATGCAACTTTGGAGCATGAACCGTATTTGAGGAAGTTTAGATACTGGTTTGGATTTAGTTACCTTTGAAAAGCTTTCTTATTGAAGACATATGGTGTAGCTGCTTGGAAATGATTTTGTACTGCCGACAAAGATCAAGGATTTTGTGCTTTCAAGAGCTGAAACGATAGAGCAGCAGCACAATAAACTGTGGGCACTATATATCTAGTTTGGATAGCCATAACCCCGCCTGTGACATCTAAGCATTTAAAAAGGGCTGCTCAAGCTAGTAAATGAAAATTGGAGTTGTTAACTAGCTATGATCTAAAAGCAACAGGAAAGAATTCTTACAGCTTCGACAGGGAAAGAACAGGTGTATTTTCTGTCCCTTAATGAGTTAAAAAAGACTAAGACAGAGAAAACTGCAAATATATTATGCACCTCACAACAGCAGAAAACAGCAGGAAACAACAAAAGAGGCTGTATCTCTGGATTCTGTTAAATGCACTAGTAGATGCGTAACATTGATTTCCAGCTTAAATTATACCAATAACTTAGGTATTATTCTGTTCCTGATATGCAGTGCAAGTATCCCGTAAACTTAAGTAGCAGTAAATCGTAGAGTATAAGCAGTAATTATGCTCAGAAAAAAAAATGCACTGTTCAGAAGAAGAAAAAAAACCAAAAAAACTAACACAAATCTAAAACACTTCAGCAGAAAGTTAGGTTGTTCAAGTCTGAATTTATGGAAGGTTTCTTTGTGCCATTCTTCCCTGTTTTCATAAGGCACTTAGATATTTTTGCACTTCTGGGGGAGTGGGGAGCTGGGGAAGCAACAGAAGTTTCTGCAAGCTGCCTTTTTATTCAGTGCATCTGAAAAGCAGGAGTGGGCATCTTCCAACTTATTCAGGAAACAGTAAACAAAGAAAGAAGTAAACTCTGGTCCTATCATTACATTCTGGTGCTACAGATTTGAGGAATTAAAACCAATTGTATGAAGATGTGTTTAAAAAAAAATACAATACTGTCATTACAAGGGGGAGTGTAACAGAAGGAAGTAGCTTTATTTGCAATAAATCTCTATCCCTCTAGGGCAATAATCTTGGAACCTGAACTACTGGCTTCCCTACTGTGCTATTTTTACTGGTTTTCCTGGAAAGCTGTCTCGCTCTGAATGGCAAAAATGACACTATACACAGGTTTCTTCTTGCTGTCAGTATTACCTTGGGAGAAAACACCCCAGTCATCTACTATCCCATTATCTATTTAGAGCAGAACCAGTTGTAGGGACAGTCTCAAGTATATCTGGGATCCAGGAAATTGCTTTGGCTATGTCAGTTGTCTGCTGTGAGAAACTTACTTTCTTAGTTTCAGCTTGAGACCCCCGTGGATTTGCTGCTGGTGTCATTCTCCCAGCTGAGCCTTCCTTGGGAGCAGACAGCAGACTGGGGCCTTATTTCCTGGTCTGATGCTTGCAGAATAAGGTCCCATTTCCTACTTTTACACAGCATCCATAGCTAATCGGCTGTGAACAGAGTGATACAAGCCTAACTCTTCTTTGGTGTAGGATATAATGTCTCCCTGTCAGCTGAGTCACCTGAAGCTAGGCCTGGAAACTGCTCAGTTGGTAGTGCCTGCTGCATACCCAGCATTTAGTGCACAGTTGTCTCAGTGTCACAGGTTGTGGTTGAACAATTTGTAAAGACAGCAAGATGTGTCAGTTAAATCAGTTACATGGAACAGCAACACTCTTTCCAATCCTGAAGTAACAGAAAAGTGATGGGAGTTTGAGTTTGTTTGGGAAATGAGAGATAAATATAACGAGAGATGTATATTCCACACAAACGTGCACTCGAATCCACACGTTTTCTGAAATCCCATTTCTTTCCATTGTGTTTCAGTGGAATAAAGACCCCATGACTTGTAAATGCCAAGTCCTGTTAGACATTGTGGACCGTTTCAATGAGATAGATACATAGTTTAGCTGAACTTTTCCCCATCATGTATGGAACAACTGCATCAGAAATCTGAACCTAGTGATCATCAGAGAGACACAGCTGCTATGTGGATATTGTTAGCAAAAAGCTGTTCTCTGAAATGGTGAATAATCTTGAGTAAGCCAAAAATTAAGAGATTCTGAGCCTTTGATGTAATTTATTTTCCCCTTCTGGGGACAACCTTTCTCCCTTCTAGGTTGTTTTAAAAGGAACATTCTCTTATGAATAAATATGACAAATAGAAAAATAAAAATATAGAAACAAACTATGTAAACCAAGCCCTGAGGTATTTCAAGCACACAGTGTAATTTTTCTACCTGACATGCAATCTAAAGGTGCCAGTAAGAAAATTTACTTTATGGCTCTGTAAAAATGTCCCATCTTTCTTTCCTGCCTTACACCCGCAAGAAAAGGTGAGAGGTTGAGGTAAGAGCCCCCATGGAAGCTGTGATAGTCACAGAAGCAGAAACAGAGGATATTAAAGTGCTGTGTGTCTTTCCCTGACCATTTTCACTCTTCGGTTGGCTTCCACAGGCCAGTTAGATTCTACAGAGTATCTGACAAAGCTGCTGCTTTTCTGGATATAGGCTCCACTCCTGCACCAGCATATATATCATATAGAGTCTTGCAGGATAAAGGGACTTCTGAATAAAGATTTTTAGTGGCCCCTTTAACTCATAGATTTATTTATTGTGTGCATGTGTCTCAGGCTAGCTTGGGAAGCTTAAGCACACTTTGCACTGCAATCGCTCCCATATGACTGCATTATCTTGCCAGCTTCCCACCTCTTTCCCCCTCTTCCTTTAGCCTGGATCTCCTTGGACATGTTTCCTCCCCCAGAGCTTTCTGCATTTGCATGAAGGGTCCAGTCCTAAAAAAAAAAATATCCAGTCTCTGCATGACAGTGAAGTCAATGGGTCTACTCACATGAATTAAAGTTTGCTGGAGCAGGCCCTTAGGCATTTTTTTTTTCTTTTCTTAATAAAGTCCAATTTTATTAATTCTACTCTGTTTGGGCTTTGGAAAGAACAGCTACAAAATGGATCATAGGTCTTACTTTTTAAAATGGCATTTGTTCCTCTACTAATTCTTGCAAAAGGGACTCAATATGAGAGGGTTTCAAGCACTGTATACCTATGGGTGTGTGTACACTCTTGCATAGTGAGACTCTGGAATAATACGCATGCAAACATGTACACACAACATATTCCACTTGCACATACTTACCTAAACAAGGTACTGCATACACAGGTACCTGCTCATGTGCATATATATGTGTAAGGAGAGATATGCATGTGCTTACACAATGTCTATAGATGTGTAAACTCTTAATTCCACATATACAAACATTAAAAATCAAATTAGTCTTAGATGCACCTTTGCTTCTTTTCATTAAAAAGGACATTTTAAAACCCTTTTTTGTTCACTTCGGTTTTACTGTAACTAATACAATTCACCTGCTCACCTAATGGGATATTTTCCTCTCAGTATGTTAAAACACTAATTAAAAGGCATTACAATTATTAAATTGGGTAGAAGAGCACTTCTTGTAAAGCTTAGTCTGGAACTCCTGGGACATAGTTGTGCAGTGAAAGTTTTAGATCATATCTCTTGTGTTACGGATCGCACAGCACAGAACCATGCTGAATATCATGCCAAAGATCTAGAAGAGAAGGGATGCAATTTAGGGTTCCACTTACAAAACAGTTACAAAATAGTCTGCATGCCAGGACAATCTGAAGGTTCTTATGGCAGAGTAGCAAGTGACTGCTTCCATCTACAAACCCCAAGACATCAGGCAATTAACATAAAAGAGATTTTCACTGATACTCAAAGCCAAGATTTTATCTGCTCACACTAGTTTCACTGTTCTTTTTTCTAAATGTTAAGGCCAGCATAACTGCCTCAAACGTTAATAATATTAACATAAACTTCACTGATATCAGTAACTGTGACTATTGGTATTATGCCTAGTATTGCACCAAAAAGTTCTGGGTTTCAGAATGCTTCTACATTGAATATTGTATACACACTTGAGTAAGAGCAGAGAATGATTCCAGAGGAACCAGGTCTCTGGAACTGGTGCTGAACATTGTGGTTTTACAGAGAAAGCTAAGCTCTTAACAGTTACTACTCAAGACCAAGACTATACATTAAATATAAAATTCTCTTCATGTTAGGGAGCTAGTTAACTAGAGAGAATGTTAAAAACAGAGAACAGTGGGTGATACCAGAGACTCCAGAAATTTCTTTCTTGCCACAAGTTGATTCTCCAAAGCAGTTAGCAGCTATCTCCTCAGGCCTTATTGCTAATGACGGGAGATGAGCAGTACTATGAGGCAGTTAAACCACTGAGTTCACATCCCCTCCCCACACACCTCCCTAAGCAAGGAGACAGCTGACCAGTCATACCCCATGAAGTGTCAGAAACAAGCACAGAAAGATGTACAGACATGCTGCTAAAGAGGTTATCATTTCATAACTTGTGCTCTATCTGAGGTGGGAAGCCATAGAAGAGATGTTCCTATTTCTAGTGTATCCTTGTTGAGCAATGAGGTTATTGGAACTCTGTCCCACCCATGTTGCTTTGCTGTATTTTTGAGTATACCTTCGCATTCTATACAAATCATGGGATTGTTTAATCCCCTTTACCCACGCTACGGTTTCTATTACATCCATAAACCCTTCATATGCTTTTAAGTGTCCACCCAAGTCCATGAGCCTCCTGCTCTTCAGAGCAGCTTAAAGGCGTATTTCTTTACTAATATTCTGGCTCCTCATGCTGCTTCTGACTGCTGCTGGTTTCAGAGCCTGAAGGAAGTCATGGCACGTGCGTGCTGGAAAATGCTTTCTGTTAAAGCCTGTGCCTGACGCTGACTGCCCATTCCTGCCACATCCTTGCAGCAGGGTGACATCTACTGGTCACAGCTCTGTCAGGAAGGAGCAGACCAAGGGAATACAACAGTCCACACTTGTGGGAGGAGGTGGACTGTAAGGACAGTTATCAATGCTTTGATGACACAATCCGATGAAACGGCTACCTGTAACTAGGTGCTATGTGTTTAGGAAAGAAATGCTGTTCTGAAAACTATGCAGTTTAAATCCCGTTCCTTTAACAAAATACATACTGATCACTGGATCTGTGACCTAGAAAATCTGTTTATAAACTATCCTTCAGATTGAACCAATGCTACAGCCAGCATATTCCTGGAAAGCCATTTCTATGCAAAGGGCAGGTACTCTCTACTCCTTGCGAAATCTAAGGAATGGATCCTCAAAGGGCCTAAAGCATCAGTCTGCAGTTGTTTTGGAATAGACGAAGTGCTGCTACAACCTTTTGCTTTTCAGTTTGGTTCATGTGCACTTTGCTTTCCTATTATTTCACCAAAATAAAGTTACCATTACTTTGGACCCTCTCTGAGGACACAAAATGAACTGGTAAAATGAAGTTATGCAAGTCTGCTTGCGCTGACATGGGCAATTCCCAGAGAGAGGACACACTGAAAGTGGTAAGAATAACTGCACCTTTGAGGAATCTCACCAGTTGCTGCAAAACACCTTCCACAAAGCTTTGAGTAAGGGACAGGGTACTGGGCTCAAATATAGATTTGAGAGTGAAAACATGGATCTACTCACTGTGATGCCAGCAATTGCAATTCCAACAATTCCAACTAAATGCAGATTAGCATCAATTACATTCTGGATTTCAACCAGGCAGTTCTATTAAAAACAAAATTGAAAGACTTTTACTCCTAGAAAAATATACTCCAACCAATTCTGTCAGCTGTTCTCTCTAAACAACAGATAAACATGAAAAAATATTGCAGTCACTGTCCTAATTCTTGCATCTATGCCTTGTGTTTTGTTGGACAATTTTCACAGCATATTCCCTTTTCTCGTGAGACATCTGTACCTCTTGCTTGTACAGGCTGACACATACAAGTTATTTTCTTACAATCAGTTTTCCCGAAATTTAAAACCCTTTATATGATAGGCCATGCTAAATCAGGCAGTTTGGCCCTTCAGCTTGACATTGTACTCACAACCAGATTCACAAAAGACAGAAATAACAGTATCCTTCTTAACACCAACAAAGTTTCTAGTCGGGAGTCTCCATGCGTGATTAAGGCAGGCACTTGCCAAAATTCAGCCTTCACAGGGCTTTTCATTTAGGATTCCTTTTCTGCTACATCCTTCCCACTTTTCAGATGATGTAATATTGTCTCAGCTACCATGGGATGCTACAAGCAGGCTTCAGAAATGAGGGTTGGGCATGTTCAATATGACCTCCAAATTATTTCTGCTTCTACTCTGCTCCATTTCATATGGAATTTCATGCTGGAATTTGCAAGGTAAAGAGGAAGTTCTTTCTTTTACTTATAGAATGTATCCAATTTTACTAAACAATTGACATGAAAAAGTGATTAGAACAACCAGAACAGAGGACACTTGCCTTTGGCATCTGGATATTCTCTGGACAGGGTAATCCCATTTGTTCCATATTATCTTTACCACAGCATTGGAGCTAAATGAGAGAGAAAGAGAGAGATGAAGAATTGAAGAAGTGGAAACCATAGACTTGTTTCATACTGAAATTAGTTATTACTTTCATATTGAAAGTGAGACAATAAATAACTAAAAAAAAAAAAAGAAACAATACAGATCAAGTTATAAATTTATTCCCTATATTAACTGCTACCTCTGTTAGAGTTCCAACTGTGTGGGCCAAAATTCTCAAAAATCAGTTTCAATTGTCTGAAGCCATAGCAAACAGGCAAATTTGTATTAACAACAACTTCCAGAAGGGATTTTTATCACACTATCTCATAACAAAGAAAGCAAGTGGATTTTGGAAAAGCAGATCCCTGGCTTACAAGGAAACAGGAGTTGTTAAAGAGAGAAAGCAGAAAGTTCAAATAGCGCATACAGAATTATGGGCAACGCACAAAAGCTACAACAGAGAATGCTAGAATCTTTATTTCTGACAAAACATAGTGCTGGGTTTGGAGACAGTAATAAATCAGAGTGTTTCAGAGGGTTTGTTTTTCCTGTTTGCCTATCTCCCACAAAATGCTTGGAATTCCTCTGAGTCAGAAATAACAGCTATGGGAGAAGGACAAAAGGGTCTGAGGTTGTGAAATGTTTGTTCTAAAGAACGTGGGAATGCTGTAAGGAGCAACAAAGGTTGGGCTTGATCTCTGTGGGAGGCAGCGTAGATACAGGATGGACACAAATAGGATTCAGGAAGTCACAGGTTCTAATTCTGATTTAGACACTAATTTTTTGGGTGGCCTGAACTGAGTCACACATGTACTTTTGGTTCTTTACCTACTTGGTTCAGTCAGTGACAGGATCTGCCACACTGTTGGTCCTGGCACACGGGTAACAGTTTTTTCCCTGATAAATGCAAAGAGATTCAGACCTTTCTACCTCTCTCTGCATTTGTGAGTATTTATTCTTGGATTTTAATATCCAAAAAGGCCATAATAGTCATATCTTCTGCACAACAAAGACAAGAAGCATCAGCTGAAATTTAAAAGCCTGGCCATTTTCACTTTCAAAGTTAGGGATTGCTTGGAATCTGAAAACCAGAATTCTGACAGAGCGATCAGGAAACCAGATTTTGAGCCTCTGGCTCCATTTTAAGTAACACTCAGTTCTATTCTTTCATACCTCAGTGGGAGGCATTTGGAATTTTAAAGGGTAATGTGACAGTAGAGTAGCAGTGCAAGGTATTAAAGTTCAGGAGGACTACTCACAGCCAAGTGGTAGTGATAGATAGTCCTGTTGACCTTCCCCCCTGGGTTTTTCATATAGTCATCATAAATGTCTTCATAGATTTTCTGTGCTTCCTGTATTGCCTGCAGAAATCAGACTTTCCAAGTGAGTGGCAAATAAGTCTTACCCCCAATCCAGTGCGGACTTCCAGCTTGTGTCATCAACCTCCAGAGCAGAAAATTACACCTGTTAAACTGAGGTACCATGATTGGAAAGATAGGAGGTTTTGTGGCCTGCTGGCATTCAGAGGGACTCTGCATGGGTCAGTATGTACATATGCTGTATTCTGTGTTTCGGTTAAATACTGTTAGTTGAAGTTCAGTGCTTGAATTTGTTTGCCTTTTTCCCTAGCAATACCCTCTTACATAGTTCTACTTGATGTTCCTTGTGGATATAAGATTGAACAACACCTACAGATTTTCTTTAATAGAGGGGGGCAAAAACTGCATCCCATTCTGGACTTGTGACAACACAAGCTCTGACTGACTCCAGATAAGAATGTCAGAGAGTCTTCCTGGGAAAAGTCTCCTGGAAAGGTTTCCTATGCAAGAGCCAGACTGTAGGTCAGTTGGCACTGGAATCCATAACTGCCCCATTCTTACATTAGAAGTTGCTTGCTACTTACCACTTTCTTTCCTATGAAGGCAAATACTCCAGCAGTGACCTCAGCCGCAAATATCACCAACAAGCAAGCAAAGAACTGCAGAGGAAGAAGAGAATCTTATATTAATGTACCTTGCACAATTCTGCTTTATATGGACTGCCAGTCAGTCCCTCATCCTTGCCCAGGCCTTAACAGCCCACACAGTCACTGAAAGAAAGCTGGTAAGCAGGGTCTGTGACAAGGGTGTCAAGTCAGATTTCTTGTAATATGGAAACAAAGGTGGAAATGGCAAAGATGTGGCTTATATGGTAGCTTCAGAAGAAACAGAAGGTAATTCCAGGAAGTGTATCACATGAGACAATCAATGGAACTTCTTAATGTATGGAAGCTCTGCAACAGGACGGTGGCTAGAGATGCTAGATTAGCCATTAAAAGGACATAAGACATTTCAGGTCTTGCACAGTAAAGATCTTTCCACTAATGACACAAAACATATGCTTTTGAATGATTATCCTACGCAGCCCAGGCCCTTGTAACCTTTTACTTACTGCTCCAAGTAAGCACTGAGACTCCCGCGCTGCTCCACAGCACCCAAAAAATCCAACTGTGGTCATGAGAGCCCCTGCTCCCACCAATACATAGAGTCCTATGAAAAACCAGAATCAGAGAAGAATTTAAGGTTTGTCTTCCCAAAGTCTGCTACCTATTTTGTCAAAACCATGCATTTGTAAGTAACAATGGTCTCTGGCTCTCACAAAGAACACCTGTTACACAGAAAAGTTTCTCTTGCCCCAAAAGGAGACCAATGATTTCTTCAGAAGTCTTGGAGAATTTCATGAAGACAAATGAGAAGACTTCTACCTTCCAAGTTTCCTGTCCCAAGGGCAGCTCGGTCCAGGAAAAATATACACCATACTATCCAAAACCACCTTACAACTCTTCAGTGAGGAATGTAAGGCAAAAAAAATTCAACGTTGCTAGAGGGCTTATTTCTGTGAAACCTGGGACTGGAAATGTGCTGCACTGCTATGTAGGGGTGGAACTTAAAAAGGTACTTGGCAGCTATGCTCTGTCAGTTGCCTGGCAGTACATAAAAAGGCACATTTGAAGATCCTCAGGAAAGGTACAGGCACTACAGTGTGATGTTCTTCTGAAATCAGTGCTTTGGCTGGGGAAAAAGCTAATTGCTATTGTAAAGAAGAGGATGATTGGGGGAACCAGTTGAAAGCTGTTAGAGGAAGTGAATGAAACAATGAATGGGCACCCTCTGGCAAAATAGTGAGTGGGAAGAACAGCCTAGGGGAGGTCATAAGCTCAACAATAGTCCTGAGCTTTGTCACTGCAGAGAATGGAAGCTTGTGAATGGAATCACTTCAGTGATTTGGAGTGTGGCATCTTCCTTTTACAATAAGTAGCTACTTCACTGCCTGCTGGGCAGGCATATTCCAGTGTCATTACTTTACTTTTTTTTTTCCTCCAACATAGTGATGCAAGTGTCAGAATATGTGATATCAGCAGCTTTTAAAGGCTAGTATCAGTGCACTGTGTTCAGAAGCCTTGGAAAAGAGTTGCCTGGAACTGGATAGAATCACAGAAAAATCACATCAGATATTAAAAAAAGGTGATTTGTATGAAATGAGTAGAGTGTCTAAAACTTAGAGGCCAAGAACCTTGCATGCATGGCCAACAAACACCATCTCATGGTGCATGCTGCCCTCATCTGAACTGCAGGATATCCTCCCAGCACCTTATTTCAACAGGCAGAATCAAGTGGCCCTGCAGCAGTCAGTGGCAACACTACATTGTCCTCCTGTTCTGGATATTTGCAGTTAAGTGTTATGCAGTTACTGAATTGTTCAGGGGATTGCTCAGACACCTTAGCCAACCTCCTGGGACTGCATTGCTGAATGGACTTGAGGCTACTGGCACAAGGAGTTACCTGTGTGTAGACAAATGTAATGACCTAAAGAAAGAACAGCAAATAGTGGATTATCAGACTAAACACATTAAGAGGATAATGAAGCAATCTGGGGATGAAACTGCCAGCAAAGACCAGGCCTGAGACAACTGCAGAACATGGGAGATGTCAGTGCAGACCGGTACATATTTAAAGATCTCTAGGATCTCTAGCTATGTCCAGAACTTGACAGGACAAAAACTGTAGAGGTCAGGGGAATTGCATTCATCTCTGACACCTGTAAAGCTGCTAGAAACACTCACATTCAACAGGGTTGGTTTTTTTTTTTTTTTGTATGGGCTTTATCTAGGACAAAAGGAAACCAGAGCACAGAATTTTTCATTCCTCACTTGTAAACTTAGATGCTTGATCTGTGCTTAGGCAATACATCCGTTCATGGGCAGTGTCAGTTCCCATCAGACCACAACAACTGTGTTTGTGCCTTGTCTCTGGGTACCATGTCAGCCAAAGTACAACAGGCTCAGTGCAGTGCCTTGTAATTCTAGTCTTTGTCTTGTGTGGGCAACGTGGGAGACACACAGAAATCTGCCATGCCAATCCACTGCGAGAAAAAACAGCTTCCTTTCCCTCATGCCGTTATGAGGAAACAGCGAAGCTACAGACTGTGCACACTAGAGGGCACAGTGAGCCTTGCTCCCAGCTTTGACTACGCAAACTTTTAATGAGAACGTTTAGTATTCTCAATTACCAATTTAAACATTATTTTTAAAACTGACCCAAATCCTTAGGGTTAACAGAGCTGCTGGCATTTCCTGTTAGCAGACCTTGCATAACCTAGACTAGAAAGCCCTACACATGACACTTTGCAATGATTGCTAGGAAAATGAAAAAATAAACTATCAATATATGAGTGCAGAGCGTCAGCTACTCTGCCACAGAGATGCAGCCTGATTGGAGAAGGCATACTGCTGCCTGCTGCCCATTCATTGGCACATCACTGTCCAGTCACTGTATATCAGCCAGGTATCTATCCCAGCTCTTATGATCCTTCTCCCCTCTACTTTTCTTGCCCTGGTACCTTTCTTGTGTCAAGGATTGCTGCTGAGGAACACATTCTGCTAAACAGCAACAAACCAGTTATAATTAATATGGCTTTGTCAGGTCTGTGATGCTAGATATGTGGGATTTAGGGCAACCAAGTTGGTGAGGGGCCTGGAGCACAAGTCTTATGAGGAGCGGCTGAGGGAGCTGGGGCTGTTTAGTCTGGAGAATAGGAGGCTGAGGGAAAACCTTATCGCTCTCTACAACTACCTGAAGGGGGGTTGTAGTGAGGTGGGTGCTGGTCTCTTCTGTCAGGTGGCTGGAGATAGGACAAGAGGAAATGGCCTCAAGTTGAGGCAAGGGAGATTTAGGTTAGATATTAGGAAATTTTTTTTTACTGAGAGGGTTGTCAGACGTTGGAATAGGCTGCCCAGGGAAGTGGTTGAGTCACCATCCCTGGAGATATTCAAAAAGTGAGTACTTCAGGGTATGGTTTAGTGGGGATGGTTGATGGTTGGACTCAATGATCTTGAAGGTCTTTTCCAAACTAAATGATTCTGATTCTATGATTTGCTGCTGACTGTGCTGGCAGTTCATATTCTGTATTTTCTAGATTTTTAATATTCAGCATCTTGTGACTTAGTAGGACTGAGCATTCTTAAAGCTAATACTTGTACACATATTCACACCATAGTGGTTTTTACTGAGGGAGGGACATACAAAGATACACCTGGCTCAGGAGAGAAAGGTCAGCCCTTTGTGAAAGATGAATTGGAAAAAACTAAAAACTCTCAGGTGCCAAACCTGCTGTTCAACTGCCAAACACCAAAACTGCCGTTTCCTGAGATCTCCATGGTAACAAACAACATGTAATTACAAAGATGTTTCCTGGACCCTTTTCTGTGTGTGACTCCTTTACTGCAATCCCTGTAATTACTTATAAGGCAACTTAGCAGAGAGACTTTTTGATTAAGAAGACTGGAAAGAAGTCTTCCCATTTCTTTTTGTTGCTTCCAGCTAGCAAAGGCAAAGCTCTCTGAGGCTCAGGGGTGAGACCACTTTCAGGAATTTGGATTTGCTTTTGTCTGAGAAACAGACTTAACATTTCACTTGCATGAGTCACAGCTAAACCACTACCTCAGTCAGAACTTCCCTTTTAAGGCATGTTACAGGAAGAACTCGCACCACTCTAAACAAAGCTGAGCTTGCTGTGTGTCTGGCCCCACAACTGAGCCAGCCAAGAGTTTAAAACCACCTTCTTGCATCTTCTGTTCAGGAGAGTTCATTCCAGACTTTGTCCTTTCTCAGCCTGGGACTAGTAGATGCTGATACTGAGAGCACTATTTCTAGATGGAAAATAATGACAACACTTAAAAAAAAATTCCACAAAACTAAAGATGTTTTTACTTGTCTACTCTATATACACGCACATCTAATCTTTCATACAGGGATGAGGCATTTGAAGAGTAGCTTGAAAAAAATTCAAAGGGACCAGGTTAGTTCTCAGCTTGCACTGTGAAGTTTCCTAGCACCCAGATTCAGGTATGCTCAACTGGAAGATGATTACCAGGCAGGGTATCAAAGCAATGGATTCAGAAACATCCTAGATGGTGTAAGTTTGTAAGACAGGGAGCTAGTATTTCTTTTCCTAGTAGGCTATACACAGCGGTGTAGGCATGATCACTTCAAATTCTTAATAGGAATAGACCTAAACTGAAAAGTGAGACTCTCTAGAAAAAAAAAAGAAAAGGGTGACAATGTATGGCACTCCTTGGAATCATAGCCTTACCTAGAGACATCATGCACTGATAGTCATCAAGTTAGCCCAGTTAGGATCAGCAAAGCAGAAAAAATCCAGAATTTTGGTGGTGTTAAATGTCATACATTGCTATGCAATAGGATCATATGTCACAGAAGTAACTAAGCTTCACTAGAGCCTGTTTGTTTCAAAAAAAGCAGGATGGAAAGTAAAAGCCTTAATCAGCTTCTATTCATAAGTGCTTCCACTGTAAAATACAAAGCCTTGGCATGGCCTCCTATTTGGCATCTACAGCACAGCAAAGAAACAAAAAAAGACGCTTGGTTTATAGTCACAAAATGGAACATATTTGATAGCTAGAAACTGACACAAAAAAGTTCACTACAATTCTCAGCATGGCAAAAAGAAGTGTACAAGTCAGGTCAAAGTAGAGAGCTTGTTTTGGTGAAAGGAAAATTTTGAGAAGACTGTCTAGCTGCAGCTTTTTGTGTAGCAGAAGTAAAACAGTACAGGGTAGAAAGGAAGCAAATGTTTGTGGCCTGTATTAAATTTTTCCTCTTACCTCTTCTTGCCTCTGTTCATTTCCTGATTCCTAATTATGTCACTTTGATCTGCGTGTGCTAATGAAGAGGAGAGAGAGTTTGACAATACTATTGTCTGAGTTTGTTGCAGCCCACAGCCCACACAGGAGCAGATAAGAGATCAAGAGAGAATACTGAGAACAGGCACACTGCCATGGCATTAAGGAGGGCAAATGCTGGACCTAATGGCAGAAACCTGCCATCTATGTGACTGCCCACAACATTCAGGACCCACAAAGCAAGTCACACTCAGCCCTTGAATGCAAAGGGATGAAAAGGCACATTCCAAACAATTAGAAGCCATGTGCAAAATGCAACAGAAAATTGGTTGATCTGAGCACATGCAGCCAGGACACTGATGACTCTGAGGGGTACTAGAGGAAATACGGGCTTCTTTGTAAACACAAGAGGATGAAAAATGAAGTGTCATAGGACTGGGGTTTTTTTGTACAGAGCCTATTCTTTCAAACCTTTTTGTGGGGAAACATGCAGATTTTAGGGTGGTGGGTTTTTTTTTTGTCGTTTGAGCTGTGCTAAAACACCCACCCACGCAAACACAGATTTTTATAAGCTGTGAAGAGAAACCAACACTTCTACTTTTAGCAGTAAGTCAAGTAAGAGAACACCTAGTAACAAATTGATTTCCCTTCTGGCTAAAAAATAAGAGTCTAAGAAGGGGGGAAGTCCATACTTCAGCCATTGTTTCACTTTGCAAAGAACAAATTTGGAAAGCAGTAAAGCAGCAGCTTTTCTATATACTTGATTTTTCGATTCATCCCATGGGGAAATCATTATTTCCTGAAAGGAAAATGGCAAATGGGGGCATTCCCTGTGCTAATTCCAACAGGAGGGTTTCCCGTTTTCTGGCAGACTCTGCTTTGCAATTACAAGGAGAATTTAAAAGTTACCTGCAATCTCAGAGCAACCAATGGCTCCCAGTAGTGAAGAATGGCAAATCCACAACTCGGCAGATATCTCTAAATTGGTCTCTATGTTCATGGCACAGAGTTCTTCCATAAGATAGTTTCCTCGAGGTGCAAGCAAGTATACCCTACCGGGGCTGTATTCGGAGACAGCAGATCTGCAAGTGTGAAGAAGCACCTCAAGAAGGATAAAGGGTATTCTGTGTGTCATTTCTGGATAAACACCTTTGTGATTAGCAGTGAGTACAGAATTTCATCATTTTAAGTTAGGTAGAAGAGAAGGATGGAATTTTATAGCTGCTGACTGCAGGGTGTCTTTATGTGTATCAAGAGTGAGGGAGGGATCAGCCCCATTTTTAGAAAAACAATGAGTGAAATATGCAAGACATCCGTTCTTTCTTCCCTAGAGCAATTAAAGACCACTCTCAAGGTAAGATGCAAATCTATGCATAACTAATCTGAAAGGAAATGTCACCAGTTCTTTAGTCTGTCTGTGTCATATACCACTTGGACAGAGTAACAACTGTGACCTTAGAACCAGATTCCCTTTATGCTCCCATTGCAAAGAATCATGTGATAGGCAGAACTGTGTACTACCAATGTTTTAGGAACAGAAAGGAAACATTACAACAAAAACCAGGCAGGTAGGAACCTAATAAACATTAAAACCATTCTTACTTCAGACAACACATGAACCATCACAACCACCACCAGATATACTCTGCTGGCTGCTTAGCCTGGGAGAGATCTAAATTCAGAGTCTGGGACAACCCACTCCCAGAGTTCTTTTTTGTTTGGTCTGCCCCACCCCACACGCTCCCACCCCAAGTCTTATTGACGGCTTTGAGATACAAATCCCTGTCTAGAGCCTACTGCAAAGAGCAGGAGCAGACAAACATACACTGTCTCTCTGTCTGGCTTTATTTCACATGGGTTTCTTGTTTACCTGGTTGCTATGGTCACTTTCCATTTGAAATAATTCTACTTTTTCTTTTTTGGGCTGAGTAACTTAACACTGAACAAACCACCAACTGTTCATACTCCACTGAGAAAACAAGCAGCTCTATTCCTGGTATAAGAGATCCAGAGGCAGTGATGACAGGAGTCCTAGCATCCAGACATTACTTGAAGAGATTTTCCTGACGTTGTATGTGCATTACAGTCTGGGAGGCAGATGTGCTTCTCCACAGGACTGAAACTCTCAAGCCCTCGGTAGAGCACCAAGGAACCCGTAGTGCAAATGCACTATTGGAAAAGATGAGAAACACATGTTGGGAGTTGGAAATAACAGGCCAGACAGGGACAGTTGTATATGTTGCACATGGTAGCAAAGTCAGTTTCTGAAACAGGCTTATTACTAGAGATTACCATTTTTCTGTTAATAGATTTTTAGTATATTTATCTATGAAATACATCCACAAAACTGAAGAAGAGAGGCAGAGTCCTCTGAAGGAAGATTAATTTCTGGAGAATTGAAATATATCCTTAATTTGAGCATAATTCACAGACATAATTACATGTCCTATGTGAATTCAACAGGTATTTCATGGTGTTTAATCTTTCTGGAACCACAAAAGCATTACAGATACCAGGCAGTTTGTAGGCTTCTGCTGATGCACAAATCCTGAATTTCAATTTAAAAGCAACCTCACTGTAGTGTAACATCCTGGTCCACTGCCTCCCCCTTCCCATAGAATACCAGCGCTTGTTACGTATCTTGCTCACGTGCATCTCACAACCCTAAATAATTATGTCCCAAATTCACATAAGCCAAAGTATGTCAGCTATTACCTTCTCAGTAGTCTCCAATGGCTCTGTCAAGATCTACTTCACCCTATACCAAACTTCACTGAAGTCAGATGTAATCAACATACCTGTATTAGGCGGATCTGTACTATCGCAGCTGAACTTCACAGAATCCTGTGGCAATGGATTCTACAATTTAATGATGTGAATAGTGTGAAAAACTTCCTAATATGGAAGTTGTTCATAGTGCATAGTAAGATAATAAACTTGCCAAACTTCTTAGTACTTTTTCTAGTTTTATTGCATCTTTTCTGACCAGAACCACATACGGCATTCAAGACACTGAGTGCACTGGAAATTTACACAATGAGTTTAAAATTTTTCATTTGGATTCTCATTTCCTTTCTTAATAATTCCTGATATTTATATGCCTTTTTAACTGCAGCTGAGCAAGGCACTTTTGTCAAGAGCAAATGAGTGAGTCTAAGATCACATTCCTGTGTCGGTATAGCTAATTTAAAGTCTATCAGTGTTTATACTGCTTAGATTTTCTGTTACCACTTGTATCACTTTGCTTTATTGATACTGTGTTTCATCTGCCTTTCTAACACTCAGTCATTCCGTATTCTGAAATCCTCTCACAATGCTCTACAATCCTTTCTAGATTAGGACACCCTGAATAATCCTGTGTGTCTGCTGACATTTCGATGCAGGTGTCAACAACAATTATACACTTCTAATGCTTAAATGCACAGGCTGCAAGCCACTCAAAACAGAAAACAGAGTATGGGCATAATGAATTCACAGAAATCTGCAACCCCCACAGTAGCAAAAGTTAGGACTCTGCAGATAGCTGTCTTTACCCACCCAAGTGCAGATAAAGTAAATGCTGGAACAAAACAAGCCAACTCAGTCAAAACCCTCTCTGTAGATGCTTTTGAAAGTGGCACATCCCCAAAAGGAGCTAAGGGCTTTTTTGTTCCTGTTTTATTTTTTTCCAGCAGACAAAATGCTTTCCTCTTAATGGCTTCATAGTGGACAGTCCCATTTTATTTCCAGTTCTGTCAGAATGAAACACAAGACAGGACATTTCCCTTGAGACACGATGGATTATATTGGTTTGGTTCTTTTTCTAGCAGTGATTTTAGAGACTGGCATCTAGAGCAGAGTTATTAAAGCGAGCATGTATGAAGACCAAAGCATGTAACAGAAAAAGTTCCTTGTGCCCAAGGAACCAGCACAGACTTTCCTCTTCATCCGCCAAAAGCAAAGAGGGGAGAATAGGTGTCTTGAACTGACCCTTAAAAACTCCATTCCTGGAGTTTTGTGTGCTGCTACAGCAAGAGGAAACATCTTGATGTCTTTTTACTTCATGCAGGACCAGTGATAGGTTTATCCCCAGTCACCTAGGTCACTTGCTACAGGTGGCTGTTTCTGGAAAAGTTGCACTGTTGGGCCTGTGGTGCTGGGCTCTGGCCTTTGTGCATGGGCAGTCTGACCAGAATCAGGTACAACTGCTTGATCGCTCACTGAGGTAGGCTGAGGGAGACCCCACATACTCAGTGAGCAGTGTTCTCAGAGTTCAGCATTCACAGCAATGCGACCAGCGTGCAGGCAACAGGGTGACTTGCAGCTGCCTAGAGGAAGGAGAAGAGGGTGTGTCAAAGAAGGAAATGTCGTAACTCAGTTCAACTGTTGCTGCTGTGTGGAACTGGCTAGCTTTTAGGTAGCTACATGCAAAGAGAGTAGGGTGGGAGAAAGGTTTATCCAGGAGGACAGAGTAACAGGCAAAAAGCATAAAGTGCATTCTCACTCTTAAGTGATTAATTTAAAAAAAAAAAAAAAAAAAGCCTCCTGAATCTCAGCATATTGCAAATATAAACCAATCAACCTGAGGTAGATGGACAGATTATTCCATTAGGCTTGATTAGCTTGTTTTGTCAGAATACTAACTTTGTGATGGCCTTGCCCTTACTCTGCCAGGTGGGATACTGACTCTTAGGAACTGATTGCTACATTTTATGATCCAGCACAGAGACTGAGGACTTTTGAACAACTTTAATTTTGACTAAGGTTTTTTTGGGGGTAGTAGTGGTGGTGTCATGTTTTTTAAGCAGATTTCTGGTGCAGCAGCTTTCCTTTTCCACTCAGGGCACTATCAGCCTTTTCTAAACCACTCTTCCTCAACTGCAGAAGACCTGCATACAACATGACAAGAAGAAAGACAAGTTCATTGCTCAAGTCTTAAGTACACTAAAAGCCTCTCCAATACACATGATGGCAGGACCACGTGATGCTCCTCTTATGGTATTGCATCTCTACACAGAGGCTACTTTGCCAATAGCTCTCATTTTACAGGCTGATAAGAGTTTGAGAAGCTATGGATTTGGACAGAAAATACTGTTGACTAAGGGTATAGTGCTTGACTCTGAAATACATGAATAGAACTATAACAAAATGAGGCACAGGAGCAGAGAATTGCAGTTTACATGGATTTAACTGCTGGCCAACTCCTGTTTGTATGGGCACCCACTGCTATGGAGAAAAACGACTAACATCCTTCAACTCCAGACATGACTTCATATCCTAAGGCATGCACCATCTAACTGTACCTTTCAAAGCCAGAACGATCACTTGTGCTCTCACAGACCCCAAGAAAAAGCCACAGCCACCCTGAAACTTCTATCCACAACTGGTTTGGCCCTGGTGAATGCCTGGACCACAGATTGTATCGTGGAACTGCAGCAAAGAAATGTAACATAGCAGGAAGTTTGTGACCTCTGGCTGTGCAAAAGAAGCGATGCTTCAGTGCTGCCAGTTATGAGAAAGAGTAATCCAGACTGATTCATTCATATTCATCAGTTTTTGTCACCATTCCTGATGGGGCTTGTTGAGTGCATACACTTCATTTTTGTTGCTACTGACAGTGATGTAACCCTCTGCACTTCATTTATCAGGGATACAGAGAGTTTGGCCTCCATGTTGCCCAAGGAACCAGCAGAGACTTTCCTCTTCATCCACCAAAAGCAAAGAGGGGAGAATAGGTGTCTTGAACTGACCCTTAAAAAGTCCCCGTGTTAGTTTTTACTTCACAAATGCTCAACTTGCACTCAGCAGGCACTTTGCCTTCACTTCTGTGCCTTAGGCATTTTTAAATTTAAGAACAGCACTACTACAAAGAATTAATTAAGGACGAATTAAATGTGAGACAGCAATGCTGACATCTTGGGTTCACACAAGCATGTCTTTTCCTTCTGATTGTTGTTGACTTTCCCTCCCAGTAAAAAACTCACTAGACTCTTGGTACAGGAGTCTCAAGAAGGACGAGCAATCTAAGGGAATTCCCTTTATTCTACAGATCTTTTCTCCATTTGGTCAGTATAGTGTCACAGACCACTCAGATAAAAGAGGTGACTGCCCAGCTATTGACCTTTGCTGAAATTAACTTTTTTTTTTCTTTTTTTTTTCTTCTCTCAAATAAAGCTATGAGAGGACTATATGAATTCTACCAGAGCTGAACTGCAATAGAACAGGAAAGCTACAGTTTTGCCTCACCACTTGAAGCACAGGCACAAAAAACATACTATGACATAGAGTAACATAAAAATATTGTCATGCCTGCCACTGCAGTGGGAACTCCAAAAGTTGGGGAGCTGCAGAGAGAGGATGTCCAATTTTAGGAGGCCATTACAGTCTAAGATACATCTGGTAAAGTGGACGGAGACTGCATGGGTCAATGAGTTCCAATTCCAACCTTTTATGTTGTAGGTTAAAAAACTGCAAGCTGCAGTGGGGAATATGGATCACTAAACACAAAACCACAAGCAAGAGAAAACTAAGAACACATATGTGCTTGACCTCAGCACTGCTGCCTGTAAGTTGTTCTCAAACCAACAAAAACATTTCAGTGGCTGGAAAAGATGAACAGGCCTGGTTGCCAAGTCATGGCCTGAACTATTCCAGGGGGCAGAAAAGACAGCTGGACTGCTGGTAAAGAACAGGGCTATTTAAGGAGACTCATTCTGGCCTAATGGAAAATGCAAGGATATAATTATCAATTATTTTAAACTAAAACAACGTTTCAGATCCAGGAAAAAACATCACAAGGAAGCACAAGAGACAAGCTGGTTAGATTCAGCTGGCAGCTCAATACAGGTACAAAAAGAGCAGAACGTGCTCCTCTTTAGAAGGAAGAAAATGAGATGTTTTCCACAAGATGGTGATTCTGGACAGTGCTTCAACCTACAAAGCAAACTCTGAATGCAGATGCACTGTTGTTCCAAGCACTGACACAAAGCTGATCTGATCACAGGGGCTTGGGTTATCACGAGGCAGCCACAAAAGCAGTCAGTGGAACACAGCTAAAGAAATTATAAATATATATAGCCATGCATTTATATCTCCAAGTCATACTGATGATCTGCTTTCTCTTTCAGCCCTCTGGGCAGCTGCACCTTGGGTGCTGCACAGTGTTCCATATTAAGAATTCCTATGCAAAATTCTGGCTGTCACCCATAATGCCTGTTACAGAGCAAACACAAAAAGTCAAATAAACAACACTCCTGGAGTCTGTGTGAGAAGGGCCCAATATGCAACTGTCAGGGGGGACTCGGAGCTGAAATCTCCTAGAGAGGTAAAGCTCTTGAGCGTGACCGTCAAGTGCAGCCTCGTCTGCTGGAAAAACCCGCTGTTACTGAACTTATCAACATCCTTTAACCAGTGCCTTAGTCACAGGTTGTTAACAGCCTCAGACTTCTGAATGGCTGCCCTATCAGATGCTTAGAAGTCACAACAGCATTTAACATGATTGGTAATGAGGGAGGGCAGCAGAATTTTTTTTGTTTTCCTTTAACAGGAATGCTCCCTTCAAAGCACAATGCCTATTAGAAAAAAGGGCCAAAACTTTGATTTTGAATTCAGTCAAAAGTGCAAGTTTTAAAGAATTCTCAACATATTTGTGGCCTGTTCCTTAGCACTTCCTCTGCTAGCAGTTACATATTATAGCATACAGCTCTATAAATACATGTGACAGCCCAATAACTGAATGCCACAGTATATGACAAAAACTTACAAGAACATTCCCCAGGACTTCCCAAAATTAACAACTCTGAACAGCTTTTGTAATTCCCATTCAGGACTGAAGCAGAATAAATCTTTTAGAGATTTAAATATACATGCATCAAAGGATTATCTTGTTTACACAGTGTTACAGTCTGCACTGCAAAGCTGTGAAACAACTGTGGTGCTTATTCACATCACAGGTTGTACTACTTTCTAACCAACAGTACTTGATTTTGAAGGCCAGAACATGCTTCTGTCTTGTTGAATCTCCTGGGTCAAATATTAAGTGGATGAGGCAGGGAAGAATTCCAACACAGAGCATAGGAAATTCTTCAGGTATAAACTGGATCTGGAAATTAAGTTGGTGATCTAATATGCTGCTGACATAGCAGCTCAGATGTAAGAGAAAAAGTAAATCATGCTTCCTGGCTCTCTGCATCAGTGGAGGTGCTACAGGATATTTTCCAGTAACCCTCAGGTCCCAATCAAATTTTCATCTGAATGATTTTATTCAGCCTCATCAACTCTCACAGAAACTTTGCTGGACATAACATCCTACCCATCTATTCCCACAGTACTATACAGTCAGCTCTGTGCCTCTAGCCTGGTTGCATATATTAAAGAAGCTTGGGGTTAAGACTGCGGTGTATCAGAGTCAAGGTCTCCAATAAGAGAATTAGGCTATTTAAAGTAACTGCACAGCCCAGGCAATATTCCTGTGATAGGTAACTGACTGCTACAAGACATCTTGGGTCAACTTCCATTCCTGGCCACCCTGTCAGAGCGGCTCAATGGACAAGGCAGGACTGGGTATTCATTCACACTTCGCATTTGTATATGGCAAAAATGTTTGCGCCAACTGGATTTTATTGAGTGAGTCCATCTCCGGGGGTGATATATTAAAATAGAAAAAAAGTCTGACTCTTCTGGTGTAAAGGCATGTTACAATTGCCAATGGATAGAGAAATGCAGTCGCTGACAGTTCTAGACAACTGCTATTTAAGGATGTCTATAGGTATGTAACACATGTGGCATTTCCAGAAAACCCAACTGGAAATCCTAGAGAGAAAAAAAACTTATCTTAAATGTCTAAAATTAGACATGACCAATACCAATTCTGTGGGCTTGGGGAACTAGTTGTTTCCTGCCTAGGTTGGACAAACTGTTCTTGAGATGACTGAACACTGTGTAGTTCTACTTTCCAGCTGTAGAAGGATTTGCTCTGGTACTTAAAGTCACACTGAGGGGCTCTATGCAGACACAGGGAGAACTGGTGAGCAAAAGTTTTACTGCTGCACTGGTATTGGAAACATTCAGAAGTGACACTCGTTTTGTTGGCTAGCAGCTGCACAGAAAACTCTGGAAGGATGTGTTGGTGAGCCCCATGTTCCAGGAGTCTCTGACCCATCTCAACTTCTATTCTAACACTATTTGCACAATTCACTTAAGATATGTGAGGATCAGATCAAATCTGGGAGAAGAGTTCAGTTAGGCCTAAGGAAGTTGACGCCAAGCAGAGAAAAGACGAAAGCCATCATGCACATGACACACAGCACCAGAATGTCCAGTTTTGTGTAGTTTAGCCCAGGAATTGTTGGCCTTCATATAGTTCAGTGCATAAGGTGTGTCACATGCCCCAGGATTAAACCAAGGCTAAAGGTTACTGTCATCACAGGCACTTTAACTTACCCATGAAGAAATACTCTGGAGACTTTTTGTCTGAAGCAAAATCTGCCATAACCCCACCAAACCGCAGCCACAGACCAAAGGCAATGACAGCCAGTCCTGCCAGCTGGAAGATAAACAGACCAGTCAATACTTTAGTAACAATTGGCTGGAGAGTATCAAAGAGGTGTCAGAGGTACTTTCTGCTTTCTTGAAATCCCACAGCTCAGGATTGCACTGTCAGAAAATTCAGGAAGCACTTGCCAGTGTTTGATAAGAATGAATTCCTATTATAGTGCAATGTACTTCTTTCTTTCTTTCAGCTCTTCAGTGTAGTGGTGCTTCTGAACTTACTAGTGACTTTCAAACCTTGTAAGCTCATTCAGTCATCAAAACTTGGCCTGAATTGCAATAGGGAGTGGAGTGGGTGGGGGTGCGGAGGGAAAGTGAGTGCCCATGAGAAGAACACACAGGCTGCAAAACCAATGAGGAACACTCTGACCTCCTTCCTAACCCTCAGAACTGGACTGTAGTCAGGCAGTATGCAGGAGGCCACTCAGGGCCTGGGTCTGGAGTCAAGATGCTGTTACTGTAGGAAGAGCACCTTATGGGGAAGTGCCACGCAACCAGGAGTTGAGCCCTGCTGGCTTGACACAAACCAAACTTTTAGAACAGAAGTAACTTGACTTCTTTTTCAATGCTCCTAGCTGTTTTAGGGGTAAATAACAGCCTTTTGGGCTGAGAGGTGCCCCTTTCCCCTGTATGTATCACACAGGTCCAGCTCCGGTGTCACGAGATATGTGACGCTGTAGAGAGAACAGCTGGACCTCTAAATCATCATACCAAACTGCAGGAGACCATGTGCCATTTCAGAATTGCTGCTGCTGCTCAGTTGTAAGAAGTGTTGTGTTTGGAGGCTTACCAGAAGGAGATGCTTGTATTGTTCTTAGGGATGTGCTGAAGTTAAGTGTGTTTGGACCAATTACGACAGGGCATTTTTCTTTAAATCACCATGGGACCCCCTATCAGAACTAGGAGGTAAAAGGATGTACAATATCAGTGTACAATATCTTGGATCACAGAAATGACTAAGAAACAAATGACAGATGCTGTCAAATGCAAGCAAAAATTCCCTTTAATGTGAACAAGACTAGATCAAAAAAAGTGTCAAGGCATGTTGTGTGAGGGGAAAGATCTATAGACAGTGGTCTCGGACCCACGGCATGCCAGACATATTTATAAGCCTGCCAGGCCATGGTGGGTCTCCTGGCAGACAGCTTCAGCATCCTGCAGGACCAGGCACGATGCTCTGCTACTGTTCTGATGGAGGCCCAGACCCTAGGCCTGTAGCAACTGCGCAACCTGAACGAGGTTCACAAAACACCTGCTGCTTACAATATCCTTGGCAGCCTGGCGTGGTGCTTTTTTAATCTGTCCTGCGTTGCCTGGCGCTTGATTGTTCTGGCATAGCTACAGCAAGCAAAGAAAGCAGGCAAGCGGATGCCTGAAGAGCTAGGGATCACAGCTTTCCAAACAAAAGTGTCAGAGCACAGAGTGTGAGGGTGCCCTGCCACCCTGGTCACAGCATTTGAACCTCCCTGCCTGCAGGCATGGGCTCAGCCTTCGGACTGCCAGAACATGCTAGGAGCCCCCTCCTGTCAGCCCAGGCTTCCAAGTGCCTCTGGTAGTTTGAATGTGTTTGAAATGAATGCCCCCAGTCCAGCTGAGCAGATGGTTTCTTCCATCTCAGTGAAAAGGCAGATAACAAAACACAGCAATTGTCACTTTTGTGAAACAACATAACACAAAGCTTTGTCCTTCTACTGACTTGCAGCTGCAGCTGGGCAACATCACTCTGCCCCTACAGCTTGAGCACAGCAGCACTGTGTACCCGGAGCTTGCAGTGCTGTCACCAAGAGGGAAAAGCATTTGGTTTAACTGTGTTTCAAGCATAAAGGAGACAAAAGCCGAAAACTGCTTGCTCCAGAGAGGCTGAACAGGATTATTTTGTGACTTTTTAAAAAACAGTGAATCAGAAAGAAAGAAAAAGACATTTAAGAAGATAACATCGCTAATTGTTTTCCAGCGTGAAGAACGGCAAAACTACTGGAAGGGGGAACACAGCATGAGGGAAAATGAAAGAAAAAAGCAAGCTTGAACTCAGTTGTGCTATGGAACTGTGAGACTATTGAAAAGGTGCAATGAGGGGAGAATGGGCAAAGCATTCTCTAAATCTCTTGAGGGTTCTGTAGTGGGCACTGTTCCTTGCCACATTAGGGTAGCTTTCAGCAAAGTAAGTGCAATAAGTGCAATAGGATACAACGACTTTCTCTTAGGATGAACTTGTAAAGTAGCAGCTGTTGGCTCACTATTTGAAATGACATTATTAGAAAGCATCGTGATGCCGTGAAAAAAGTGTTCCGCTGCAATTCGCTGCATGGGATGCTGGGAGAACCTCTCGCAGCCTCCTGTCGTTTGAAATTTTATGCCTGCTGGGGAAATGGTCACTACTTTAAATTACCAGTTAAGACAGACGTTGTCTTCTCTCGGCAATATCATCAAGTACGTATTTCCCCAGGAAGAGCTGTATCTTTATACAAAGTCGAGTAAAAGTCGAGCGCACTCCTGCAACCCGAGCTCAGGTAGCGCAGCCTGCAGCCCTCCTCCGAGGGACCCGCACACCTCCTCAAAGCTCGCCCCCGGCGCGGGGCAGCCCCGGCGCCGTCCCGGCGGAGGCAGCGCCCGGCGCCCCGGCACCCCCGCCGGCTGCTGCCCGCTGCCCGCGCGCTGCGCCGGGGCCCGCGGCCGCGCGCGCCGTGGCCCAGCGGCGCCACGGGGGCCGGGCCCGGCCGGCCGCCTCCGCGCGGGACCGGCCGCGACCGCGACCCGGGAGCGCCCGCGGCAGGTGCCGCAGGCGGCGCGGCGCGGCGCGGCCCCGGCCCGGCCCCGCTCCGCTCCGCCCGGCCCGGCGCTCACCCAGAAGGTCAGGTTGAAGATGAACAGCAGGATCTTGATGCAGCGCATCCCCCCGCGCACCGTGCCCATGGCGGGCGCCGGCTCCGGCAGCAGCTCCCCAGGCGGCTCGGCCCGACTCGCCGGCGGCTCCGCGCGGGGCGGGGAGCGGGGCGGCGCTGGGAGGCAGGTGCAGGGCTGGGCGCGGCGAGGGGCGGGCCGGGGCCGGGGCCGGGGCCAGGGCGGCGCTGCCCGAGCGGCCCCGCCGACCTGGACCCGCCTCGGGAGGCGGCGCGGCGGCGGGCGCGGGGCAGCTCTGCGGCGGGGTCGGCGCCCAGGGAGCGGCGCGGGGCGGGCTTTGTGCCCAGAGCGATGCCCGGGGCCGCGAGGCCGCCCCCCCACCCGGCGCCGCCCTGCCCTGAGGGGCCGGGACCGCTGCCCGCTGCCCGCACGGCGGCGTTTCCCGGCGGCGGCGCGGCGCGGCGCGGGGCGGTCGGGCGCCCGGCAGCCGCCCTCCGGCGGGGTCTGGCCGTCCTAGGCGGGCGGGGCCGGAGCCGGGGCCGGGGCCGCTGCGGGAGCAGAGGGGGCGCGGCCCGCGGCTCCGCCGTGCGGACTGCGGACGGCAGCGGCGGCTCTGCTCGCCCGCCCGGCTGCCGCCGGCGGCCCGCGGCGGGCCCTGTCACCCTCTTCTCCGCCTGGGCTCGGTAAAATCCTTCTCGGCCTTCTGGGCGCGGGACGTGACTCAGGCCAAGACTTGACATTAGGCACCGGAATTTTGCAGATACTAGAATGCGTGCCCACAAAATTACAAGCACGATCGAGAATTGGATGTGTGAAGTCTGAGGACAGCAGGACAAGGGCCATTCTCCTTAGAACTGTTTTCCCTCACACTCATAAACTAGGGGCCCCTAAAGTTCATTTTCCAATCACTAATACTTCCACTTTTGTTCTCAGGAGTTGACCAAAAACGCTGATTCTGTCATCAAAATCTTATATCCTTCTCCTCTCACAATTTTTTTCAGCTGCTGTTTTCTTTCAGTCTTCAGAAGGTCTGAGTCAGAAGCCGCCTGTGGGGCTTTGACAAGGGAGCACAAGGTAAGGTAGAGTCTCTTAAGAAGTTGTTTTTCTGTGTTAAACATTTCCTTTCAATGTTTAACAAATAAAGGAGTTATTTCCTGTTTGGTGCTGTATTAAAGTAACTGTACACTTTTACTATCCAGATTGTTTTCACGTTTAGAATCAGTTTTTCCCAAGTTGTGGATGGAAACCGTGCAAAAAGGCATAGGAAAAGATCCTTGGGTCTTGTTATTTCGAATGCTTTTATACTCATCCAATGATCCAGTAATACTGAAGGATGTTGGAGATGGTTTCTGTTTTCACTCACTTTGATGTTTACTTTCAGCTACTTTAAAGCCTAGCAGCATTTTGGGAAAATCATCTCAAATAGTTTATTTGAATTGCAACCCCAGAATTTTACTAAGAATCTATTGCTCCATTTTCACTTTATTATTTATTTTTTTTAAAACATTCAGCCTACCTTATGACACAAAGCAAACCCCTGCAATTTCCCTTTTTTGCTTCAGAGTGATGCTGTGCTAAATGGTATTGACCTACCAGGTTCAATGTATTCCTTCTAAAACAATGAAAACATGAATCCATTTGAATAGACAAAATAACTTAATGACAATGAGATGTATCAAACAGTAGGAAAAGATTTCATTATCCCCTGATACATTTGAAGCAATAAAAAAAATCTAAAAGCGGGAGCAGTTCTGCATTGGCTTATGGCAGCAAAATAGATAGTTTTTGAAAAAAAGTCTTTTATCAGGCTTCTCTACTTCCCTAGTAATTTTCATGCTAATTTTCTCTAAAAGTTTAGGAATGGAGCATTCAGCCTTCATAAGTAGCTGGTCTCCTTGCTACATAATTCTTGCAGTGAATGAAATCCAGTTGAACTGATGCTAAATTTATCAGGAAGATTTTGCTCTTTCCAGCTAGCAGTTTCAGATGAATGGTGTGAATTCAGGTGTGAATACTGGCATGAGTTTGATATTCTACTCTACATGGCTGGGCTCCTCTGGTCATTTGTTGTTGCTGATACATTTATGTTAATACTCCATTGCTTCCGGAAGGAAGTCATTCATGGTGACAAGAGCATATTCTCTTGTTGTCTAGCTCTTTTGACTGTGTTCAGGAAGTGTGAGATCACTTGATGTGGACTTAATTCAATCTTTTTGTGATGATTTTTTCTCAAAAGCATTTCAGAAGTGGTGATTTAGCTGCTTCTGCATTGTTCTTTCTCTAAAATATTTTCCCAGGGCTATGCCAAGGGGGCCAGCAAACAGCCCATGCACGAAATGTTAGCCTGTGAACTGCAGTTTTGGTCCCACTCCCCTTACTAAGCCTCTTAAGCCCACGTTCTTGTAGAGGTTCGGTAGCACAGAATGTCTCTTCTTCCTTAAAGCAGATCAAAAGGTCATCTTTTAAAACCTGTCCTTTAGAGGTCCACAATTTCTCACAGAGCTCTGGGCAAGATTTTTAGGCTCCTCAATATCTGGATCTAGCAAAGTCTGTTCCTAGGAGTTACAGGCAGTTTTCAATAATGGGGAGGCATGAAGAAAATTCCCTGGGTTTGGGTGGGTTTTTTTGTTTGTTTGTTTTTTTCCAATTTAAAAACAAATATCTGGATTTGGAAAAAACAAGAGTTGCAAATGTCTATCGTTGCAAATTGCAATCCAGGTTCCAAGGGCAACAAATAAAATTTAAGTTTGGGTTTTAATTTAGCCATTGGCAAAACCTTTTAATCTAGGATACAGATGAGTAAGCAACAGTGGAAGGCAGAAGGCATCTCTGCCTAAATTAGTATCCACAGCTTTACTGGGTGGACAATGAACTGGATCGTGGGAGGGTCACATTATCTAACCTGAGGTCTGCCATATATCTCCCTGCATGATCCAGGGCAGCTGACTTAACCTGTGAGCGCTGGTTTGTCCCACCTACTCAGCGTGTGTGCTCGTCATGGCAGGGATATGTGCATGCAGGGATATGTTACTATATGTGCATGCAGGCAAGAGGAAGGAAGACCTTGGTTCCTCGGTGCCTTTGTTTTGGGTAGAGCTAACCAGGATTAAAATTAAATGTGTTCTTTCAGATTAGCACTTTTTTTTTTTTTTTTTAACTGTGGCTCATTGTGAGCTCATGAGAGTAAAACAGATTCGGGAGGGCAAAGGGAGAATCTGAGTGAATATATGAGGAGGAGCTGTGGGGACAGGACCCCTTTAGAGGGGAAAGCTGTTTCCTGACTAGATTCAATGGGTGCTACCTTAATCACCACAGAAAACTGATGTAGGCAGGAGAGCAGATTAATCAAGTGATTGCACAATCCCTCTACAGAAGGTGCAAATGAAGACGAGACAAATTATTCAGAGAGTTAGTGGCAGGGAGTGTGGGGGGGTCTGCATCTTGCCCTTTTTCCCCAGCCTTCCATGCTGATCCTGTCAGCTGGGTACAAGGTCAGTACCCACCTGAATTCCAACATGCCACTTTTCACCACATAGTTCTTAGCTTCTCTAGGAAGCACTTCATAGCTTCCTCCTGCAGCGCCCCTATGAATAGTCATGCATGGTAAGGTCAAATAACCAAGAGCTTTGCTGACGGCCAGCGATGTTACAGGACCCCAAAAGATCTCTGAGAGAACTATGAAAGTCCAGGTTACAGGACTAGAGCTCTTCTGCTCCCTGTGCTGCTGCCAGCTCAGTCTCAGACCCCTCAGTCCTCCGGGGAGCTGAGCCTCGGTTGCAGCACAGTGTCTGCTCCCCAGTCAGAAGATGGGCAGGGCGAAATGTAGGGCAGAAACCAGCAGTCTTTCTGCAGCTTTCTCTTCAGAGCTGATGCCAACAACAAAGCAGAAATCCCTGTCCAGGACCCAGCGGGGCCCCGTGACTCCCTTCGGCCCATCTTCAGCCCGCCACCGGTTTCGCTGGCCGGGCCCGCTCGCGCAGATTTCCCTCCTCGGCCTGTGCGCGGGATTTTGCGTGCAGCAGCGCCCCCTGCCGGCGCCCGCCGACCCGCTCGAGCGGTGCTGTGTGACAGGATCCGCGGCGGGCGGGAAGCGGGGGAGGCAAAGGGAGGCAGCACGTCAGGCGGCCTGGCGAAAGAGAGGAAGAGGGTGCCTGGCCTGAAGCACTTTTCCCTCCTGGTGTTCTTGTGGTAAATGTTAATACTGTAACAATGGACTTGGGCAGCTGCCTCACTCTGGACAGGTAGATTTCTACCTCAAATCCAGTGTATTTATTGCTCTGAAAGTACCAACCTCTCTTATTCCACTTTGTGTTCTCTGCTTGTCCCTGGTAATCAATCAGTGGCTACGCAACCCTGACATTTATTACAATAATGTTTGTGATTTCCAGGTTTTTCTATCCATTAAGAGCTTTTGAGGAAAACTACAAAGGCGATTAATATTTTCATTTCAAAGGCCATTATGGAACATATCAATATACTTAATGAAACAAGGGACTCATAGTATTTTTGTCAATTGGGTTATCAAATCGTGAAGTAAACATTCAGTTGGTAAGCAATTCTTAACATTATTTCATGAGCTGCACTGGTTAGTCATACTTGCTGTGAAGGCTGGTATTTTATTTCCATCTTGAACACACCCAGCTTCAAAATGCATGGCTTCTATTGCTTTATATATTAAAGAGCCTTCTATTAGCAATGTGTCCTTTCCTCCATGGGTTCTTACATAGTATATCTTAGATGAAATAAGCATATGGATATTTTTAACGGCTTTCTAACCTGGAAATATCTTTGCGGTTAGATTTACAATTTTGCAGATCCTGGAGCAAAGACCATGTGGTTTTGGTTATTTTCTCATTGCAGAGCATGCCGGGAAGCTTTTGAAAGAAGTGCTATCCAACTGTAGCACTATTTAGATACTGCTAAACATGGTATTACTATTATTTGTAATGACGGATAAGAAACTATCCTTTCTTGAGCAAGTGCTGTTTAATTTCAATTACTAGAAGAAAGCTTGAGTTTTTAATCCCATAAAGATCATCCCTAAACTGACTTCAGAATTAAAACAGATAAAATGTATCCCTACAGGCCTGAATTTTACTATTCTCCTTCCAGCTCTGACCTACTCTTCCTCTGTTTTTCTTTGTCTACCAAATTGTTCTCTGCTAACCCATTGACCTTTGAGAGATTAGGAGGGCACAATATTGTTATTACTTTCTGGTGTTCAACTGTTTCCTAAGTGTTTTACAAGCATGCACCCACAATTATTCCAGTTTTATGCTTTATGAACAGCAAAACTTTCATATGTTTATGTTTTATGAACAGCAAACCTTTCATATGCGTACTTCTTAGCTCTGCAGAGGATTGTTCAGGTTTCATAGAATCATAGCATAGAATCAGAGAATGGTTTGGGTTGGAAAGGACCTTAAAGATCATCTCATTCCAACCTCCCTGCCATGGGCAGGGACACCTTCCACTAGACCAGGTTGCTCAAAGCCCCATCCAACCTGGTCTTGAACACTTCCAGGGATGGGCAACCTGTTCCAGTGCCTCACCATTGTCACAGTGAAGAATTTCTTCCTTATAGCTAATCTAAATCTACCCTCTTTCAGTTTAAAGCCATTACCCCTTGTCCTGTTTCCTGTTTCTCAGCTCTTTCTACGCATGCTAAGATCAAATTTCCTGTTCAAGGTCCAAGAGTCTTTCAGAGAAGCATAGGCCAGGGAATGAGGAGGAGGCCCCTTAAAGAAATTTATCTTATTTCCTGGCTTAAACATGTAATTTACATGGAACTACAACTGACTTTAAATTCCAAGCAAACAGCCCAGAAACCATAATGGACTCCCATTCTGACAGGGACAATGAAACTTGCATCATACCGTTGGCATCTGCATTGCTGTTTCCACTTGCACTGAGTAACTGCCGGAATGCTAGGCCTGGCAACACTGCCTCCATCTCAGAACGCAGCTCAGGAATTGCTCCCTGGACTACAGAGGAGGTTAGAAGGGACTGTGCTTCTCTACCTGTCTGAGCAAATAGTCTGCTCCTTTGTTTCCTTCCATACTTTTTAATTTTTTAAAATATATTTACTTGCTTTGCATCAAGAACTTGCATGACAGATCAGTCTGCAAAGCTTAGACGAGGCTGTTGAGAACTATGGTTGGATCCCCTGACAACTGTACTGGCCTGGTTTTCTCTTTAGCAGGAGTGTCCAGAATTTGCTGTGCTTCAAATCCTGGCCTATCTCTGAAAGCTGCTTTTCAGAAAAAAGCATTGCAAGTCTGTAAAATCACAGATTCCTGTAAACTACTTAATTTCTACAGCAACCATGATCCAGATATTATATCTAGCATCTCCTCTTAATGGCCAGAATGGGAATGGGGATAGAAGAATATCTCAGTTTCTTTTCTATTCTCTCCCAGTAAGCAGCTCTCAGTCCCAGTTTGGCTTTTTGAGTCCCCTCCCAGCTCTCCGCTAAACAAATGAGAGCTATTTGTCCAATTACCGGTTAATGTGCTCTCTGCAGATGCCTTCTGCTCTTTGAGCCTGATTTGTCTCTACTCAGGTAGATTTCCAACTATGTGAGTTGCACACTTCCACTTTGATTCAGCAACTCTTCCTACTAAGGTAAGTTCCTCTGCAAGGTGCGGGTGAGTTGTCTTTAGTATTTATACAAATGACCATCCTGTATGTGAGTTCAGTGAACAGGGCATGTCTGCAGAAAGACTGATGATGACGTAGTTTGCAGGCTCATGTAAACAGTCACAGCATACACAGCCTCCTAGGCTTGATTACATGTGTTCCAAAGGAACATTCCCACTAAATTTTCCCTAGCCAAAGGAAGAACAGAATAAGGTTCCATATCATAGCTGAACTGTCTGCTTTCATTAACTTAAAAGAATGTGTTCCCATCCAGAAAATCAAAGGAGACAAACATATATTATAGAAGCTGGAGCTGGCTTGCATGTTTGTGAAGGGCCCCTTTCACACATTTTTGCCATAGCAACATCCAATTCTCAGAAATGGAGTCTTTCCTTGATTTGGGATGAAACAAAGCACTGCCCAGAAAGGAAGCTTTGTCCCTGGTTAATGTTGCCCCTGGACAAGAAGTGACTGTTACAAAAAGCAAGTTTAGTTGTTTCTGCTGCCCATTAAGCAGTAGCACATTCTGTGCAGTTGACATTGATAGGTCCATGAACTATCTATGATAACACGTAGTGAAGGCCCATGAAATGTTTTAATTTGGCTTCATTTCCCTGGAAGGATTAGAGGAGTAAGGAGATGCTTTGTTTCCCAGGAAACCTGGACTAGAGGGTAGTAACATGATCTGTTAAACTGTGAAAAATACTAAAGAAAAACAGGTTATCAAAACTGTTTCTCAAAGCTTAATTAGAAGGAATGCTTCTGCTATGTATGATGGCTAAGATCGTTTTCAGCTAATTATCTAGTTGGGTCAGCATGGAAAATGAGGTATGGAACTAGTTCTATGATGAGTTATAGGGGTTCTGGAACACCTGTACAGTGGTGAACTTATTTGGCCTAGGCCTAAGAGTCTCCACTGTGGATTACAGTGTGACCAACAACTGAATATGAGTGCTTAGACCACAGAAGTGAATGGCATTTGCTTGTGCAAATATACGTTTCTTTTCTACCACGTTTTAAAACACAAACCCCTTATATAGCTTAAAAACCATGCCAGCAATAATGGAGTGTGAGATACTGTTTCTTCACATGGCTTTTCTGTCCTTATAAACTGACAATTTCCAGGACATATGTCATATTACAACACAAGCTTTAAACACAAAGTAAAAAAGTGTTTTGAAAAGGGCATCTATAGTATGCTTCTTTAATGGGCCTTGATTTAAAGAGGTGAGATGCTCTCCTTGAAGTACAACATATTCTGGCACTGCCTACCTGCTCTTTTACTCCCTCTTTCATATGTGATCCTTAGACTTCCTCTCCACATTCTCTTTTGAGACTCACTGTGTGCTCTTTCACATCAGAACTGAAACCGTTCTGGAGCTGAGGCAGATTTCTTCATGATAATTATTCTAAGAGGAGCCATCTTCATCCTCACCATGCTGCTTTGCAATGGAGAACATGCTGATCTGAAGTAGTGAACACCTTTCCTTCACTAAAGGAAAAGGAGATGATCCAAATGCATGTTTTGTTTTGTTCTGTAGTATGTTCACTTATATATGGCATGTTAAAAAATAATTGTGCCTTAGCATTCCCTCCACCACTAATAAGAATGCCCTGTTCAACTTGAACCCTAGTCCTCCAAAATGAAACAGTGTGCTGCTTTTCACTTTGAAACTAAAAATGTCACAAGGTAGAAACTAGTAACCTTGCTGTACACACTGCTGGGAAAAGCACAAAGATAAATCCTTACCTGTACATCTCATTATAAAGTGAGATCTTAATAGTCCAAAACTGTAATATCCTAAAACGCATTCTCGCAGTGTCAAAGTCAGGTAATATTCAGGCAATGCAAAGAATATGGCCCAAGCATCAAGCCTTAAAAATTCATTTTATTCTTCAAATATGTTATACTGGCCATGGTGGAGAATACGACGTAAGTACCAATAAAAGAGTATAGTAGGGAAGGATAGCACGGGATTCAACACTGTCTTTTACAGACTGTGAATTTTTCTTGGTCAAGAAATGGATGTATACTTGCACGTGTACTTTTCTCCTGTATTTACAGACTTCTCAGTGTGAAGGACTGACATTATAACCCTCATTCTTACAGACTGAATGCCTTGAGGTACTGCCAGTGCTCCCTGGTCTTAATGCCCAGTGACACATGAAAAGGCTGTTTTTCCAGAGCTTCTGGTTTTTGTATGTTCATTTATTCTGGGCTCAGGATACTTTCACAGGTCTATGAGGCACGTATCACAGCCAGTGTGAAGCGCAGCATGAAAGTGGAGATTTTCTGCAGACTGGGCTACTGGAGTGATCCCAAAACTTCTTGAGTACTTGTCCTAGCTCAGCCTTGTGGTCTACTCCCATGTAAATCTGTTCTTCTCTTTAGGGCATTAAAATCTAATACATAAAAAAGGGTGTGAGAGTGACATTTCATAGTGGTCTGGGACTGTTTATTAGAGAAAGCCTATGAAAAGCTCTGCTAATCTCTGTGCTGTATTGCCATGGTCTAGGGAAGGGTGTGCAGTTCTGCTCTTTGCCCGGAAAGTAACAGGGTTCCTGTACTGTGTCTCAACAGCAGACATTCAGGGTACTGTATGGTACTGCAAGCAATGCCAGCCATTCCAGGAATACCCCTGGGGCAATTGCCTGGGGGCACATGTAATTTCATCCAGTCAGCACAGAGGTCCCAAAGGCCCTGACTCACAATCTGCATCACAGGATGGAACGTGCTGTTGCTGCTGTCTTGATTAGAAAATTGTTTTGAGCCAAGTAGGAAAAGGAAACTGTTCCAAAGGGCAATGGAAAAAAGAAAGTTACTGAAATTCAAAGCGTATGCCTCAGGATCAAGGACGTTTACTAGACAGGTTTTAAACTACACATTTCTGTGGTCCTTCAGAAATGCGTCAAGACTGGAATGTGAAATAAGAGAACTGAGTGGTGAAACGTGCCACATATTTTCTGCATTTCACTTTACTGGCATAAAAGACAGTGGTGATTTGTAACATTGTCCTGGTTTCAGCTGGGATAGAGTTAATTGTCTTCATAGTAGCTGGTACGGTGCTGTGTTTTGAGTTCAGTATGCGAAGAATGTTGATAATGCTGATGTTTTCAGCTGTTGCTAAGTAGCAGTTAGTCTAAAGTCAAGGATTTTTCAGCTTCTCAAGCCCAGCCAGTGAGAAAGCTGTAGGGGTACAAGAAGTAGGCACAGGACACAGCCAGGGCAGCTGACCCAAACTGGCCAACAGGGTATTCCATATCATGTGAAGTCACATCTAGTATATAAAGTGGGGGGAGTGGGGGTGGGGGATAGCCGCTCGGGGACTAACTGGGTGTCGATCGGCGGGTGGTGAGCAATTGCACTGTGCATCATTTGTACATTCCAATCCTTTTATTATTACTATTGTCATTTTATTAGTGTTATCATTATCCTTATTAGTTTATTCTTTTCTGTTCTATTAAACTGTTCTTATCTCAACCCATGAGTTTTACTTCTTTTCCTGATTTTCTCCCCCATCCCACTGCGTGGCGGGGGGGAGTGAGTGAGCAGCTGCGCGGTGCTTAGTTTCTGGCTGGGGTTAAACCACGACAAACATGATAAGCAATAACAGTTCCACCAGTGAGTCCTGTAAGCTGGGTCAGCTCCTGGGGAATGAATGAGCAATGTATCGCCTGGTATGCTCCCACCAACAGATTCTGGCCTCAGTTTGGATCTCCCTCTAGCTGGCATAATCATTCCAGCAACAGAAGGTGAAGACCATAGGCAGCAGGGATTGAGTAGCACATGCAGGGCTTGCATCTCATTGTGATGGTGGATGGGGTAGCCCAGCAGACATCAGAAGTCCTTAAAGGGAAGTGTCTCCTTTCACAGAACTACTTTAAGCTAGGAACTGATGGAGATTCAGACATTTTTTTGAGTTCACTACATGACAGCAGCAGAAGATAATGCATGAACTGTAACAGGTGCTCAGGATCACAGACAAATGCTCACTAAAAACCAAGACAGGTAGATATCTAAACATGTATTGTTTATTGTCCTAAAGAATGTAAATTTGTTCTTTTTGTTGGTTAAATAGAAGAAAACAAGGGAACTGAAAAAGTCTAGTAAGTCCATTTTTTTTTCTATTTCACTGAGTGCTTGATGGCTTTCAATCAAGAAAGATAGCTTTTAAAACAAACAGAGAAACAATATTTCGGAGTTAAAAAGCTACACCACTAGTAGTATTTGGTTAGTGTTATATCTGGGGGACCACCAAGCTGCTTGCTATACACTTACTACGAAATGTGATTTTTCTCTTGGCACAGAAAAACTCTGCCTGTATTGTATCAGAAGAATATTTGGACACAGAGTTCAGTTATCTAAAAGAAGTTTCGGGTTCTCTTGCAAGGAATCTTCAATTCAACAAATTTATGGTAAATGATTTTATTGATGTTTTGGAAGATTTCTCTGCTATTTAGTCTGTTCTACAGATTATGGTAAATGGCTCCACTTCCAATAGTGTGACTCAAGTTAGCCATGTGAAAGACTGGCAACAGGAGTGCCTTTCTCCTCTTCCTCACTCATAGAGTAAATTTCTCTCCTGGGCTGCACGTTGACTTCAGTAGTTTTTTACACATATAAGGCGTCTTCAGAGCGTGCCTACTTGGTAGGTCTTCTGGGGGTGTAAGCAGAGATAAGATGCTACTCCTCTGACTGGGCAACTTCTTTACATGCACTATGAATGTTGTGGGACCTTTTTGATCGAGTTTAAGCACCAATTAAATGTAAGTATCCCTGCAGGATGAGCTGATGCTGAGGAACAGAATCTGTCACTCCCTGAGGAATCTAAATAGGTTTTCTGAATTTCACCCTGAGTTACTCCTTTGCAAGGGCAAAATAGAAGGGAAAGGCCCAATATGAGCTTCATTCTGTCGTGTAGATGCTTACTTCTCAAATAAAATGAAATGGTGCTGAGTTTTGCATGCATCTTCCACGGAAATTTACTAGGAAGCAGGTGAACTGAGATGAGGAGGAACTCTTAAAAATTATGTATCCAAAGCTGTTCTTGTCCTATTTATACAAAGTTGTTGCATCTGTAACAATGTACAAAATGTACAAAATGTCCTTCCAGAGCAAACATACTCATACAAATTCAGATATATTTGGCAACTCATAAAGGTGTTCAACTGTTCATGTATCTGGGTAGAAAAGTCAAGTACTTTTGATTTTAAGACTGAAGTCATGTGCTAATAGTGACTGATGTTTTTCTTGAGAACTTGCCACTAAGACTAAAATGTCCTTTTTCATCCTAAATCAAATTTGCCTGTGTCTATAATCACTATTTATTGTATGCTTAAGTATACAAAACTTCACTGAGTTTTATAACCCTCCTCCCCTTCCCCAATTCCTACTAACCCCTGCAAGAAGTACTCATTAGGGACTGTTAATTTAAAGTATTTGCAGCGTGAAAAAGGAAAATCACAGCGGTACTAGGACATACTTTACTAGGTTGGTCCTATTTCAAATGGATCCTTACTCCAATCATGACAGAATCCAATTTGCTCTTCCATTCACATGCCTCCCTGAGCACTGCTTTTCTGCTTCTGGCTTGAAAATTTCACATTCACACCAAGTTCAGGCATGTCGGAAGAATGAAGAGAAAACCATTATACATAACAGTCATATAAACAAATTGATGCAAGGACTTACCACTGAAGATGAGGAAAAAAAAAAAAAGAGTTGAATAGTTAAAAAAATGACAAGAACAAGGCATGTTGTGGGAACTTCTATTCACAGTCATGAAGCTAGAAAACAAAAGGGGAACTATAGTCTCACACCTGACTTGCTCAGAATTTTTAAAAAAGGGAAATTTTGATGAAGCAAATGTTTTAAGAAGGCCCAAACAGTCAAGGGAAAAAATCCAGCCTGTTTAATTGAAGTTGAAAACTTATTCAACAGTAATGTTGGTATCCCACCAACAGCTGTGGGATAGCTGGGCTGTTCCTCAAAAGACTCCCACTTATCAGAACACACATTTTACAAAGAGGATTCATATTGAAATTATTTTATTCAGGATTAGTTACTAGCTGACTTTTAAACATGGTTAAAATTCCAATGGTGTGGGGATTCACTTATTTCTGAACTCATAGAGACTACAGGGTGGGCAAAAATGTGTGCATAAAGGCATAAAGAGATACACAATGATGTGAGGGGAAAATATTACTGCAAAGGTCATACTGGCACACAGACACATATACAATATGAAAACGGAGCATATGCAGAAGTTCAGGGGAAAGAAGGTATGTAAGGCTAAGGATAAAAAGACATGAAACAGAGAATTTGAAGGAAATGTATTGATGCAATCATACTCTGATACTGTATGTGTACAATGAGAAAATGTCTGTCAGGAAGAGCTGCTGATCCTAGCCACAGCTGCTACTGCTGATTGGAAAGTTGCCAGTGTTTTAAATAGACTTCTACATTTTCCCAGGTCATAGAAGTAATAGAAAAGGCCAGTAAGAATAGAATAGGATGAAATGGTTAGGAAAAATGGGGGAAAAGGTATTGGAGTTTCATTACCATCTGTGAACTGTAGAGGAGAATTTGAGAGACCCAGTTCTAGTTAAATTTCTTTGTGTAAAGATGAGCCAAATGACAGGGCTGTTCCTTTGAAATCATTCCACAGCTGGATAGTTTTGGCTGTCCTTTATTTCCATTATTCTCACTCTGTATTTTGTTTTCCTGTTCTTCTTAAAACAAACATCACTGAATTCCAGAAGACTAATACTAGTAAGAACTCCCTCTGTTCTTATACTTGCATTCTCAGGCTGTCTCCTTAAGCATTTACTGGCAGCTACCAATAAAAGTAGATGGACCATTGGTATGACTGGAACATGTATTTGTATATCTGGCATTTCTTTCAAGTCAGTTCTGAGAATTTCACTACTCTGCAAGATCTCTGAAACAATGCTACTAGTCCACAGCCTACACTCTTCCCATTTCTACCTTCAGTTTGGAAAAAGCAAACCCGTCTGGTGCCTGAGTCTATTAGCTTTCATGGTGTGCACACTACTGAAGCTAAATAAGTGTATTAGCTTAAACAGGAAGCTTATTTCAAAGACTGTGAACCACAGCCAGGAAAGCTTCCAGAAACTTATGCTCTGAGATGATCTAAGCATGTTCATTATTCAGACTGTGACTAGCTTTAAAAGGCCTAAATTTCTTAGGGCTGAATCAGATAGGAAAGTAATTCAAATAGAAAAGTAAGAATCAATTGAGCAATTCAGAAAATTTTTTATTGTGGCCAAAAAGCTACTAAAAATGTAGTAGAAAGAAAAATAGAATTTACTTTGATAAATATATATTAAAAGTTTAGAAATACAAGAAAGTGAAAAAGTGGAAGGACCGTAATTTTTTTCTTCCAGAATGGTGACACTCTAAACCCATCTATACCAAGAAAAAGACCCCAACAACAGCATCACTTCATAAGCAGACATAATGGTCATTAAAAGTTCACATGCTTAGTAAATTTTGCTATTTTGCGTTTTGGGGATAAAACAGGTAATATGCCTGTGAAACTAACCGTAACTATCATTCAGCAATTTTACAAAAAAAAATCACAATCACCATCAATTTTTAAGTCAAATTATTTTTCACAGTGGCTTATGTCATAAAATTCTATGGACCTATAAAAGCATTTCAAACCAAAACAAACCCTCTCATTTAGTCCCACAAAAGTGGGAAAAGCATGGACTAGATATTCTGAAACCACACTAGAGGGCACTTGAGCTGTTTCTTCCAGAGTAGGTAAAGGTCAGAATAGTAGGATGCTTACTCAGGAGCAGCAGTGGACAGAATTGAGAATTAGTAGGATTTATCAGCATCAGGTTGGTAGAACAATTATTGATTTCCCCAACAGTCTACTGTGGGGGAGTAGGTGTGAATTTCCAGGTGTAAATTTTGCTTATGGGTAATGTAAGCAATTAGGAAGAAATGATCTAAAGATTGCTGATTGATTGAAAGTGTTTTGTCTTTGTACATGGATCAACCACAGAAATGTGGGATATTTTGGGGAGTTTAAAAGAAAACCTAGTCTCAAATAGAGCTAATGTCCAAGGAGTTGAGCTGCTCTTTGGAGTCTGCTCCCACTGTATTGCTCTTGCTCCAGTTCTGTCCCCTCCCCAAGTATAGGGTGACGCTCTAAAAAGATTGCTTTTGTGGAAATGGAACAAACAGCATTTGACAGCCTTTCTATAAAGTATCTGTAATAAAACTTGAAGACTAGAAAGGTAGTATAGGCCTGCCAGTAGACCCCAATACTTAGTAAGACACTTCAGAATTTCAGAGGTTTGGTTAAAAAAATAAAAAAATATTTATCTGGTTCCCAATGTGGAAAACACGCATAGAAGTCTGAGTAAGGATTTGAGCTTTTTTTTGTATGGTGGCCCAAGTATTCATTGTTCTTCAGAAACATGCAACAAAGACAAGGTCTTTGAGCTTAATTACTGTCCATCTAATTGAGAGACAACCATCCTAGGGCGAAGTGTTCCAAACTAATGAGTCAGATCATGATTTATACATGTGGCCCTGTTAAATTTTTTTAAAAAATATTTAGTGTTTATCCAGATAAAATTTTCTATGTTTTCTCTGTAACCTGGTGTTTGCCTTGTTCACCAAAACAAAAAAGATGCTATCATAAAAGTCCATGAACTGGGCTTTAATAAAAAGCATACACTGTGATCCCCTATGTATGGATACACTATACCATTAAATGGTACTCTGGGCGATGGCTTCTAACTTGCAAGGAGCACGTATAGATGCTGATAAAGCATCAGGACCTATCAGTTCCCCCTATTTTGCACCCCCCCCCCCAAGTTAACCTGTTCACTGCAGTTTTATTTACTTAGCAGCTATAGAAAGTGAATTTAAATCTCTCTGACATCACAGCCCTCCCTAGTGTTAGCATCTGGGCCCCACCATTTTGAGGCTGTAGTCCTGGAGCTTGGCTCCAGAGCAGGGGAGCTCCCTGGGCATTTTCTCTCTGCTTGTTCATAGAATCCATTGTTAGCAGGTGGCTGACTCCAGATCTTGCTGCACAGCACAACCGAAAATTCATTTCTAGCAGATGATTGTAACGTAGGTGTAAAACAAACTTTGCTTGAGAAGTGGCAGCTGTCTCCAAAGCAGGCCGTATTTGGCTGAGTTTCAAACAATTCTCCTTATGCCCTGACAACAGACACAACTAAACTCCAATTCACAGCATCTTCACTCGCAGTTATCAGTGAAAGGAAGCCACAAGCTACAGTTGAGTTTCTGGCCTCCTGGTGAATGAGATCGCCTATGAAGGGCATAGGCTCCTTTTATCTATTAAGGAATCTTTTTGCTAATCACACTCACCCAGTCATAGGGGAACTACTGGCCAATAGAGTGATCTTTCCATCTTTGCCTGCTGTCTCTAGAGCAATCTCTTGTCTTCTTCCTTCCCCGCCCCATCCTCCTGTCGTCCTTCACATCTTAATACCCGTCTCGTTCTGCTTCTGCCACCACCCCTCTGGCATCCTCTGCAGCAGTCTTTGCGTCTCCTCAAATCCCACAGCCCCTTTGTTCCTTACGTTTCTCCCTAGGTAATTTTGTTTGTTCTTCAGGGCTGGAACTACTTCATCCTCCTCCTCAGCCAGACCACAGTCCCCTCCTATCACCAGCCCCACACGCGGCTCCTCAGCTCCCTTCAGATTTTGGAGGGGCTCCCACCAGAAGGTTCTTCAGGCCCGCCAGTATGGTGGAGGACGCCCAGAACAGAAGAACTGCAGCAGTCGTACGACACCCTCACAAGCCAAGCCGAGCCGGGCCTCGGGCGGTTTGTCGCTTTAGGCGGCCGTCCCGCTCGGCGCGATGCAGGAGGCAGCGGCAGCCGTTGCCTGTCTCGGGCAGGCTGCCGCCGCCCCCGCGCGGCCGCCCGCCACGGGCAGGCCCCCGCGGCCCGCCGGCAGCTCGGCGCGGCCGCTGGCGGTGGCGCCGCGGGGCGCGCGCTCTGCACACCGGGAGGGCCCGCCTCCGGCTGGCTTCCCGCCACGGAGGGGACGCTCGAGGGCACTGCGGCTGCCGCTGACCCTCGCTTGAGGCGACCGCACGCTCACGCGGTTGGGCTCGGCCTGTGGCTGGCAGGCGGGGGCGCGCGTCCGGTCCGGTCCGGTCCGGTCCGGTCCGCCTCGCCTCGGCTACGGCTCGGCGCCGGCAGCGCAGGCGGCTGCTCGCTTGGGAGGCAGGGGTGCGGCGGCATGCCCGGGAGGGCGGGAGCCGCGGCCGCTGAGGCAGCAGGTAAGCGGTGGTGGGGCTTGGGGGTGGGGGGCGGCCTGAGGCGCTGGCAGCCTCTGGGCGAGGGGCCTGGGGCCTTCCCGGGAAGGCTCTGCTGTGGCGGGGGGAGCAGGGGCCGTTGGTGCCTGCTGAGCTCGTGCGGCTGGCCTGTCCTGGAAAGTTCTGGGCTCACTGCCGGCTTGGTGTGACTTTGCTGCTGCTGTCCGTTATCGCTAGGCCTGCGGCCCTTCCTGTAGGGTTGGCTCCTGGTTCTAGCTCCCTTTAATCTTTCTTATCTGCTCCTTCCCGTTGTGCCCCTACAAGTCATTCTTGTGTGGCATATTTTAACTCCTGATTCTTCTCGCCCTTAGTCTCTCTTTTTTTCCTCTCGTTTAAACCCCTGCTTCTGGTCCTGATTTGTGTCTCCAGCTGTGTTTGCCCTGGTTGCTTTCTTGCATCCGGTTCCTTAAACTCTTCTGTATCCACTCACACGTGTTCAGCTTAGTTGGCTAAAGGATGCCCTTCTTAGGGAGAGGAACTTAGAGCCAACCAAATGGGAATTTAGCTTTTTCAGTTCCCAGCAGCATGGGCTTCCAGATAAGACCAGCCTCAAACAAACATATGAAAATGCAGCTTTCTGATCAGAGAGGGGTGCAAGAGCCATACTGGGAGCCAAATAAATTGTCTTGGCTGGCTGCATTTAGTTAATTGGCTGCCATTTTGCCCTTATTAAGTTAAATAATTTGAAGTTGGGAAAAGCTTCTTTTAAAAAAAAAAAAGTTGTATTGCTGACCTATCACTTTCAGCTTTCTGTACTTGTTTCCTCATGAATATCAAGTCACAGTGAGAGTTTTTCCTGTTCACAGTAGCTTGAGGTAGGACACGTTATTTGACAGTCTGACACGCATGCATGATGCTTCTTGTAGCAAGGAAAAACTGTGTGCGGAGGATAAAGCTTTGCTAATAGCTGGCTGAAGGCTGTTGGACAAGCCCTCACAGGATCTGTGAACCAGCTCAGGTCTCTTTGCATTCCATTCAAATGCAAGGTGTGCTCTTTTGATCTGACTCCAGTAGCAAGCTAGGCACAGGGTGAAGTAAGAGTACCTCCACCCATTTTCCCATGGATGAGGAAAGAGGGACAATGTCTTGTGGCAGATGCTGGTTTTGCTCTTTAGAGTACTGTTGGGTTATGCTTGGAAACTTAATGAGATTAGTGCAAAAACCTGAGTGGAATAGAGTGGATGGAGCCACATATCTACTTTCTGCTACAGGCATGTTGATTCTAATCCATTGCTTTCCATGTATGTCCTGTATGCCCATGTGTTAAGAGCACACCAGTAGAAACCCTGAGCACCTGAATCCTCAAATTTTTATTAGCTTTTGTAAAGCTCTTCTTTGAAGTATCTTGCAGGGGTTTTTTTTGCAGTTTAGTTGTAATCAGAATTTAGAGCACATGGGTAACGAGGTGTCAAATTGTAGTAACCTTGTGAATGGTTATGGTGCTGTGTACAGGAGAACCTCTCTGTCTACATGCTTAACTTTTTGGGTGGTAGGAGTTACTGCAAAGCCACCGGTAGGCTCACACTGCTGTAGTTTGGTTGGTCTCTGGCATAAGAATCCCTGTACTTTATTAAAAGCAGTGCTAAAAAAAAAGTTGTTGTGAATGGGACTTGTAAATGGGGATGATCCTAAGGCTTAATAACCTTTTAGAGACAGAGAATTGGGTAAGCAAATAGGAAAGACTGTCTTTTTGCCATCTTGTCTCTTTCTAAAACCAACAACCTGTTTTTACCAACCTGAGAAATTTAATGTAATCCCCCAGATGCCATCAGACAGAACAATAATTATTGTAACTTCACAAGAAACTTCACTATATATTTTTCCTTAACTGTTCTGCTCTGTAATTGTATAAAACTTTAGCTACAAAATTTCTTGTTCCAGAAGGCTGTGTTCAACTCTCAGCACACTTATATTGCATTTAACTGATTAATTTCTAAATTTTAGAACTGAACATGATTATGAGGGTCAGCCAGGAAACAGTTGTCAGAGCTGTGTAGGCTGTATCTTTGGAGAACTTGATTACAGAATATGCAGCCACAGGCGTCAAGTGTAGAATCATAGAATGGTTTGGGTTGGAAGGGACCTTAAGGATTATCTAGTTCCAACCCCCCTGCCATGGGCAAGGATAAAAGTATGTTCCCTAACTCATCCCCGTGTGTAAAGTACTGGTTAATGCTCACCATGTTCTAGCATTATGGTGTTGTTTTATTGCATTATTTTATTACTGCACAACTTGTTCCATCTGCTTAGAAAAGGGAGCTTATCTTTTAAGACTGACTAGTGTTTACCTCTCTAGGAGGAGCTATCTATGTCTGGAATAAGAAGGAATTCCCTTCCTTCTACTGAGTGGAGGTTTTGCAAATATATATTTATTTTTTATTATTTTTTTTTTAAGGAAAGAACATGACTTGGAGTTTGTGGTGAACTTCCTTCCTTCGTATTTTTGGGTGGAATGAAAGTTTAGTGAAATTCTGGGGTGCTGCGCTAATGATTTTGGGTTTTAGCTTAAATTAGATTGTTTCCAAGACAATCCTTTAGTTCATTGTACTTAAGCCACTTAATACCACAGTTTCTCTTGGGTCTTCCTGTGTTGCTGCATGTGTGGCCTGCTGCTCTCTGCAGTCAGGAACATGAGCTTTCTTAGAAAAACAGCTGAAATTGGCATCAGAGAAGGCATAGAATATGGAAAGAAAAAGAGAAGTGAGAAAGAATAGCAGAGCAATGGATAATAACTATTACCTTGAACAAAATAGCTGGGCTGCAAATGCAGCTGGCAGATGATTTAGACAGAGAGGAAGGAACTAGAGCAAAAACTTCTTTTGGAAGAAGAGAGACATAAACGGTACTTTCCTGAGCTCTTAATAAAAACATAGGAGTCCCTCCAATTGCTGAGGTCAAACGTGAAGGAGATTGACTATGTAGAGCAGGAGCCTTAGGATGTCTGGAACTGTCAACTTTCTAATTAAATTACAGAATAGTGCTCTGTTGTTTGAACATGGAAAAACATGCAGAAAGCAAGCCTACTGACAACATCATGTGACAACATATGACTTGATTTGGACAAGAGGTAATTAAAATTGTGCATGGGCAGAGTTGGTAGCAGATCTGGTTTCCAAATTTTAACTTGTTACTGAAAAAAAAAGCATTTCAGATTTTATGTATGGTATTGTTTCTCTAAGCTGCATAGCTGAAGAAAATAAGACAAATGTGATCAAAGATCTGTGGCAAGTTACTGGAAAGTCAGTCTTTTTCCTTGAATGTTTTCAGTGAAATAACCTGCATCAGTTACTTATGCTTCTTAGCGCACACAAGCATGTATCAAGTGAAGTTATTGGGGTAAATGGCAATGAGTCTTGTGTTGGCCAATATTTTCTTTAACATAACCTGGGTAGTGTAATGGAAACTCCATAAGCAATTTAGGGATGGCAATGAGCTGCAAAAAGTTGCTAGAATGGAGGAGAATAGAACTAGAATTGTAAATGACTGACAGATTAGAGAAAACCTCTAAAAGAGTAGCTATAACTTATATGATAACATAAAAGATCACGCATTTGTGTAGGAACAAGCATCATCACACGTGCAGCATTGGAAGTAAATGGCCAGGTGGGGTCTGTAGTGAATAATTTGGGAAATGCTGCAAACTGCAAGCTGAGCAGAAAAAGCTGTAGGGAAGGAGGCAAACATACCGCTTATTATGGACAGACCACAGTTTGTGAGATGAACATGACAATCAGCACTCACACAGCCTATCCTGGGTTCTGCTCCCCAAGAAAGGTGGGGACCACTAGGGGACAATCCAGACCAACTTTCAGATCTCTTAACCCTCTTTGAGTTGTAAACATGAGAGTGTTCCAGGATATCTCCTGCATATGTCCTACATATGTCTCAAATCTTTACACTGTGAACTCTGCAAACAAATACTGCAAAGAATATTAAAGTGCAGCCCAAATGAGTTGGTATCAGGCTCAGAATGTAGACAAAAAAATACAAAAGTGACAAAAGCAGAATGAATACGGAAGCTTGCTTCTTCATAGCATTGTGATCAGAATACTGCTTTCTGTCTTTATTTAGCTGTCTTGTTTTGATTGCTCAGAAATGTGGGAAGTCTAAATCAATTTCCTTGATTCTTACAGTTAGCAGTTTAATGCCTTTTTTACAGGTCTCTTCTGCATTTCTAGGCTAGGTAGGTAACTTTTCATGGATGCTTGTGGAAGGTGGTGGTGATTCAGAATGACTTTGAAAATTATTGTCTGTGGTGCTGCTCAAAAGATGTTTGAAATCACAAGATTTTTCTTGCTTCTGATATTGGCTTATATCCAATTTTCTTTCATGGCTTTCACAGGTCCTTGAGAATTAAGCACTTCTGGCTATTCTGCTGGAATTGAGGTGTTATGGGAGAGTCACTGTTCCCAAATTACCAATTTGTCTTTACACCCACATTTATGTTGAGTGTTTATGTGCCTGCCTGTTTTATCTTTACAGTCATGCCCTGTTGCAAACAGTTGAGTAGATACAGATCAGGCTTTGTTCTGACTCAGTATGTTGTTTTAATGCTTTTAAGGTAAAGATGATTTTTTTAGTGGTGAAAACGAGGCCATCCACCAGCCTTTCCTGACCTGGCTACACAACTGATGACCGCCAGCTTCTCTTGATCCTGCATGGAGAAGGACATGGATATCCCATCAAAACAATGCTTACTACTGAATGTTTTGAATTCTTTTTTTCTGAGCAGTAACTTGGGCACTGGTTTTTGGTGACTCTCTAGTGAATTCTGCACTGACTTCAGATATCTGAGCTACTCTTGGTCCTATATTACTGGTGAAACTGTTGGCTAACATTTAAAAGTATATTGTATCCTGTCTGATAAACTGGACAATTTGCAGCTTCTCTGTAATGACACTTTGTATAGCAAATGTTTTTAAAGCAGCATCATATGTTTTGTAGGTTTTGTTTCTTTCAGGATGACAAAACCCTCCTATGCTTGCAGAGGTTAGAGCTTTTTGCTCTTCGCAAGAGTTGCAAACTATTTACCAAGGATATAGCCTCCAGTGTGGGCAGAGGTGCAGTAAAAAGAACCATACAGCTAAATTAAGATCCTCCAAGGAGGAAAATGGCTGGAAGCAGCTCAGGTCTCTGCGTTGAGCTGTTAAAGTTGAACTTCCAAGTTTCTAATCAAAAGCTGAAACCAGATGGAAGTAAAATGTGAGGAGTAATATGAAAAATATGTTGCAGAGAAGATCAAATGCAAGAAAGAAAATGAAAATGTTCTCAATTGACTGCAGAGTTCCTTCAGAAGCAGCTTTATAGGAGAGTAACCCTGTTCATAGTTCACCTTTATTTTCTCTCTAGGAGCACACAGGTGAAACAAAGTAGAGCCTTGTGGAGCTGGGGGTATGCATTGCAACATTGCTCATGCCAGCATTTCTCAGCTTTTCTGTGTTACTAAATTAAATTTAGGAAACTGACAGACTTTCTGTGATCTCTGAGGGGTCGCTTTGCAGTATCCAGATGAAAAGACAAAAATGGAAATCAAGTGTCTCCTCTGCTGGCAAAATTTTGTTCTCTTTTCTTTTACTTTGAGACAGTAGGATGACTTCTGTGCCCTCATGTGGAAGAGCAAGAGTTAGAAGGATTTGAAGCCTCATGATCCAAAGATCCAACAATTCAAGAAGGAGAAAGGAAAATAAATAATTAAATCACTCTAATAAGCAAGATGTGTCCTTATTCAGAGAACAGGAATACCATTCTTTCCTTCTTTGGGGAATACAAGAGCAGAAAAATGAACCGGGAGACAATAACATAAGAGTGTTGTCAAAGTATTCCAAAAAATAACTGAGACTTGTGCAGATGCCAAGTCTAACTTTGGCTGATTCTCTTTTAGGAATTTTGTAGAGCAATTTTCTGAATTCTATTAATATAACAAGCAAATATACTTTGGGTGCTTTAGGTCCATACTGTGGAAAGTAAAGGTGATTTCTTGGTGATTTTTCAGAGGCCAAGAGCATGTATGCTTTTGAAATAAAAACTTAAATATTATATATACATGAAAAGATGGTGAAATACTAAGGGAAGGGAAAGAGGAATGAAAAAAATAGCAAAAGTGGAACCAAATTTCAAATGTAAGAGTAATATAATGATAATATTTGGTATTTTTTTGGACTAAATGCCACAGTAGTGGGCAGTAGCAAGTTTCTTTGCTGTCTCCATACCTAGCATTCTGAGTTTTGTATAAGCTAGTGTTCTGACACTATTTGTGTTATAACAGCACACAGCAACATGGTCTGTGCTGCCAGCAATGTGAATGGGGCCCGCTGTTGTTTAAAACAGGAAGAGGTTGCCCTGTCATTTGAACAAACACCCTAATTTTTTGATAACATAATATACACTGGCATTGTTAACCTATCAAGTGATACAGCTCAAGGAGGTCCGTAACAGAGGTATTAAAGATATGACAGAATGTAAGGCCTGTGATATATGCAGTCCATGGTAAGGGTTGACTATAATGATATATTCTACATATGCCGACCGTGGCAAGAAAGATGGTGAGGGGTGGTATGTGCTTGTCTCTGTAGTTGATTACTTTCTGTAGCATTTTTCCTCCTGCTACAGTAGGCTTGTGTCCTGCAACTGAATGTACATTGCTGTGTCCTTCTGTGTAATTCAGAAGGGACTGAACTCTTTCCACTGTTGAAGTGCGTTTGTCTTTCCCAGACAATGTGCTTCCCAGACTCCTGGTAGCATTAGTGTATCCTCAAGTCCCAGCTCAATTATGAAACCATAGCATTTTTGGTCATAGTGCAATGAATAATACTGTATATTGATTGCTTTCACTCTAAGCCTGTTCAAGACGACAAATATTTGCCTGAACATCCATGATCTGTGAGTTCAGGAGGCTAATAAAATTTGTTACCCTGGGTTTCAGCCTATAACTTAATGAATACAAATTTGCAGTTGTCTCTCAGTGAAGCTGTCTTAATGAGGATAATTTAATAATGCAACTGCTAGCTAGAGTCTTTTTGTCCTGCTGTATTCCACATCTTTTTCATAGATTCTGAGATTTGATGATAAAATTTTCTGCTATTTTCCCTCTTCCTGTAAAAACATAAGAAATACTTCTTTATCAAGTGGCAAGATACATGCTATTATTAGGTTCTTCAGATCTCATAGATCTCAGAACCATAGGGATTTTAGTATGTTCTTTTGTTTGGGGCTTAAATTCTATCCAGATCTTTACCATCTATTAAGCAAGTATGCATGCTGGCCTTTCTTCTCCTGTAAGCATCCAGTTTTGGCCATTGTTGGAAATGGGCTGCTGAAATAGCAAACTTTTGGTGTGACTTGAATACATCAGATTTTTTTAATGGTCTAAATATATTCTTAAAATGTGCATTGGAGCTACAGGCAACATGGAATTTTCAGGGAGGACTCTTTCAGTTAAAACAGATTTTCCTCTATTCATTTTCTTTCTGCTATGCATATGATTTAACTTAAAGCAATTGTATTTATCTCAGAAAAAGATCTTGTAATTGAGTTGAAGAGGTGTTGCCTTTGTGTGTCATGGTGCTCTGTTTACATAAAACGAGGCCTCAGTTGTGCAGCCCTGGAATATGTTTTCATGGATGAGTAAGGTCAACTCTTGGTAGTATCTTGATTAGGTCTTAGTTACCAAAGGTGTAAGAAACAGTCTTTTAGAGTGATGAGTAATTCTTTGATGCTCTGGAAATAGACTTCTATTCATGTTCCTTTCATCTAATGTAGAAGAAATGAGATGCATTGGATGAGCCACAGTGGAATGAACTGCCCCACTAAATTATCTTAAGTAGCCACTGAGCTTTAACTGTTTTTACATGTTACTTTTTATCTAGGGGTATAAAAATAGCCCATAGCAATACTGCTGAGTCATACTAACCAGCCTCAAGACCTCTTTGCAAGAATCCTCTCACTTTCACTTCTTACGTCTTTGCGCATAAGAACATTGTTTGCTTCACAGAGTCGCTGTCTGTGTTCCAGAACTGGCATGGTATACTAACAGTGTTTCTCCACTCCCCCCCCATCCCCGGGTATAGCTCATTGCAGGGCTGGCAGTTTGGATGGTGTGGTCCAATATAGGAGGCTGAAACGTTTATTTGATTCCTTGTTCATTCCCAGCTCCCTCAGTGTCTTACATTTATGCAAAAGGAAGAGGCTAAATAGAGGCTTAGATACTTTCACAGTAATGCCAAAATCCTGTTTAGGTCCTAAAAGCTGTAGAAACTGTTTTTGACAAGCTTAAGAAGGTTTTTGGTTCTGCTGCTGTTGGCTCAGAGGTCCTCCATTTCTTGTCTCTATTTTTTTGTAATTTATTTTCCCGCCCTGATAAAATGAACCATTCTGCCCATGGACCTTGAAGTTTAGCCCCTCCTTCCTGGACCAGACTGTCCACAAAGGCACCACAATTATCAGCTTCCCAGGCTGAGAAAAGTGGTCTCAGCTTTATGCTGTTACTGCTTCAAAATACACCTCAGATAATGTCTAAGCCATTGTTTGTAATGTAAGTTAACACAATTTGTCATAAAGTAACACCATGACATTCTGCTTATTCCATCACACTGAGAAAATAAATACATGAAATTTCACTTTGACCTCTGGCTTAGAAATGAAGTGAATTTAAACACTGAGAATAAACATAAAATGAAGGACATACAGTTTTAAGAACTAGTAAGTCATTCCTATGTATTCTGGCTGTTTATCTTTTGCTGTTGATTAGTTTCTGGTTTACAAAGGATCTTTTGTGCATTCACAGCAAAGATGTGAATGAAAGTAACTAGTACTATTTCTAACAGTAATTTAACAACAATAATAGTGAATTAGTTTTTGTAATGTTATCTGTGATCAGTGGCTGACAAGAAGCTGTCTCCAGATGATGTCCTTTTCTCACATATTCTAGATTCTAAACAGCTTTAGGTAACAACCTAGCAAACAAAAGAGTATAAGAAAAGCTGAATAATGGTGTCACCTGAGTCAGAAAATACATTCATAATCATACTATCACAAGATGACTGCAAGAATGTAGTTTTAATGAACTTCTAACAACATGTGTGTCAAACTTAGAGACATAATTCAACATTTCTGTGTTGTATGAATGCGAACATACAGTTAACTGCTATTCAGAGCAATCTGCTTTACAATAAGAGGAACAAAAATTGATAAAATTTACTTGAAAGGACTGAAAATGCAAGGCTATGCAGCTTGCATAGTAGTCTTCAGGCAAATTGAAGGCAAAGGCAAAAATGCCTTTGAGAGTAGAAATGTTTTGAGTGAGAAGTGTTGTAGAAATAACTTCATTGCCTTGAGCAGAATCTGCACTAGTAGAACGAGTTCAAATGACTCTAATGCAAGAAGAAGGAGGAAACCAATAGGAAGGAGAAAATAACCAAAACCCAAGCAACTGTTTGGAAATGATGTTCCAGACTAGTCGGTGAGAAGAAATGAATAGAGGCATAGGCTAGGTTTAAGTGTTGGGAATCGAGAAGGCAAAGGCTGTTAAGGAGCTGAACTGTAGTTAAGGAAGTGGAGCTTCTGCATTTGCTCTCTCATTGGTTCTTCTTGCCAGATATATTTTGGTAGAAGTGTTTTATCATTTTTACTTTCAGTCTGTTCACAGTGGAACAACTTGTAGCCTAAGTTGGTATCAGAGCTAAGTCTCTAAAATACTTGAGACACTAAAGGAGCCATTAGTATTACTACAGAATTATAAATTGTGAAGGACATAAACTCTCTGCCCTCAACCATTATACACTGTGTCGCTTCTGACTGTGGAAAAGGAGCTGTGGTTAGACTTTAGCTGTTCCAGCACAGCTCTGCAGTGAAAAGGAAGCAAATCTATCGCAAAATCTCTATGTAAAATGTGAGTGCAGATAGAAATGTTTGAGGAGGCAAAACTACTGAGGTGGCAGACTGGCTATGCCTGGCATCCAAAGCCAGCTACTCACTGAGTTCCATTTTTACCTAGTAACAGTGACTGTGTACTGTTGGTACTTTCCTGTGATGGTTTTGATCACAATGGTCTTGCTTGTCTTCTTTTTTCCTTTGCTGTGAAAGCTATTGTTATTGTATATAGGGGAACAGTTGCTTCTCTCAACCTGCTGGTTATGCTCTGGCTAGTGCAGCATAGCAGAGGTGCTAAGACCATTTTCGTGCTTCCAGTTTCATGCTGCATTTGCACTTTCCAACTCCTAGTCCCCACATGCTTACCTCTCATTTTTGATCACTGAATGAGTACGGTCTTTTTAGCTAAATACTTACTAAGGACTCTTGAAACCTAAAATCTAGCAGGTCATGAGGGAGAGTGTTTGGAGGAGAGGGTTAAGTGATAGCTTCCTTTGCTAGTCTCCCCATGTGCCTCCTTTCTTTTTCTGGTTTCCATTTCTGGACTGTCATGATATTTGAGTTATACAGAGCTGAACCAAATGGTTGGTGTTAGAGATCATGAGCATGACTGCACATTTGCTGGATGCTCAGTTGTTTTGGCCTGAAATCTCTTTGGAGTATTACTCCTTGTGAATTGGTCATTCACTCTGAAACATACTGTCATAGCATGACATTTTTTAATGTCTTTCTGTAACCTTACTTTCTGTTAGAGGCAAACCACAGGCACATCTCTCAGGAGTGCTGTTTGGTGCAGTACTTTGTCTAAACATTTTCCCACTGGATCTAATCCAGTCTGGGATCGCAACTGTCGTGAGAATGCAACAAATCATTCTGGGAAGTATCTAAATTTGCCTGTATTGGTCAAAGCAATGTTTATGCACGGCCAGAACCACATGACAGAGAAGAGGGTACTCGTGAACCCTGTTAGTAATGTGTGCTAAAAAAATACTAGAGCTCCCAATTTTTTGTGTGAGTAAACCGCAAAACTACTGTTTGCTAGTTTGAACAACCCTGATTTGAACATCGCTGGAAAAAGGCCAGGAAAGCAACTGGAGTCAGCCCAGAAACATTTTTTATCCTGGTAGCCACTTTATTTATTCAAACAAACAAAAACCTAAAAACCAACCAAACAAAAGCCCACAAAAAAGCCTTTTCAAAAATGTACATTTTCTTTGAAAGAGTATTTTAGGGCTTTACAATGATTGCTTGAGATCTGGTACCTACATGAAGACTGCCAGTAGGAAATTGTCAAACATAAAATAAATGCCAAAAGCCTACACATTTTTGCTCATTTTCAGTCCTGCCTCAGATCAGCATAAATCATTGTTCGTTTCCTATATAGTAACTTCGTTACATCTGCAAGGTATCTGAAAATGATCAGCCTCGCAAAGAGGTATATTTAGCAGTTTTCCAGTGAATTGCAGAGCTCTCATACAAACAGGGCAAATGACCAAGAAAGTCTACTATTTCCATGGGTTGCTCTGAAAACTCTAGAGTGGTAGTTTTGTCTCTGACTGTAACTGATGCTCAAGTTGCAAAATACAGCATTTAATACATATCTGAGGGAGAGATCTAAGGTACTTGGATGACAGAAGCTCTGTCAGGCAAAGAGTGAAGCATGTTGGCAGGAGCACTGGTGGTGTTGCAGCCTGTTCTGCATGAGCTTTGGAGGGTAAAATGTGTGTTCATTCCTCCATCTACTACTTTATCATGAGCAGCTAGAACTGTGGCATAGTTGCACCTGCCTCCAACTGCCATTTCAGCTTAGGGTATTGACAGGGAAGATCCTTTAGGTAAGGAATGGTACCTATTTTGAAGGTCCAGATTGATCAACAGGGCCCTGCTATGTGTGGTCACCTGCCTGGTGAGTGAGTTACAGCACCTTCTGTGCCTTATTAATCAGGGTGACAGTTTGAGAAACAAACAGGCAGAAAAATAGAAAATGAAGATTTATGGGATTAGGTGCAAAGTAGGTAGGTATTGTGAAAAATGGGCAAGAATAGAATGAGAGCTGCTGCTGTTGAGGAACATTTCAAAAATAATATTAATAAGCTAGATCCTGAGCACAGAAAAATTTAGTGCATGAAAATAAAAGAGAAATAAGAATGGGATGGAGAAAATTTGGTAAAACAAAATGGAAACATGCAAACTGCAAGACAGCCTGTTTGATTTTAAGTTGTTAGCTTCAGCTGGGTAGTAGTACAGTCGTTTCCTAAATATGTCAGCATTATTAAAAAAGGCAGCAGTTTGTAAGTAAACATAGGGCGATGCTGAGAAAATGACAGTATTAAATATTTGTTGAATCACCTTCTATGCTCAAATATAAGATCCTGTTAGAATTAGCTAACAGAAAACCAGAATTTGTTGACTTGTCTTGCAGTGTAAGATCAATGGCAAGACTGCTGCAAGTGTATACTTTATCTGTAGAAAAACTGGTTGTTGTGAATGTAAGGAAGAAACTCCTACAACAAACATCATTTTTCAGCCTAGTGCTGAAGAAGCTAGGAGCAGTTCCAGTTTGCAAAATCTTATTTATTAATTTGATTACACCTATTTGCCCTTGCATAGCTTTGATGTTCAGAAATCAGTATTTAAGCCTTCCTGCAGATGACAGCTGCACTGGAAGTTATTAATCACTGAATGAGTCATCTGTTCACCTGCATTAGACAATGTCTAAGCAGTATGATAAAGTTGAAGCTGACCTGAGTTTAGGGAAGATGGGATGAATATTATTTATTTCAATTTGTCCCAAATCAGTTGTAGATAAGACAGTCTGCATGTTAGATTCTCCAAAGAAATGTCTGGTTATTTTTAAACAAATCAGAAAATTAGGACCTGTAACGTCTTTAAAACATTGGTGAAATAGAGGGTAATTCAGTATTTCAAGTGCAAATTTGAAGGAAATTTCAAGGTTGATGATAACTTAAGTTGCTGGGGACACCATCTTCTTCCAATTTCAGAAAGATATATCTCTTGATGTAACTTAATTAGATGGAAAGTGGTGCATTTATCAGTAGTGCTGAGCTTATACAGAAGTCTGCTACTCGTGGATTGTATGGCCTTAATTTTCATAGTGCCACTCTCCTCCTCATGCTGGCTGTAGAAATTGTAATCAGAATAACTGATTCAGCTTGGGACATGGCAGAAAGCCTTTAGCTTTTTTCATAAACTTAGCGCCACAGTTCTCCTGGCTCTGGGGACTCTTACAGAGGCAACGAGAAGGAAGCATGAAAACTTCAACAGAAGGTTGTCAAGTGCAAATAAATGAAATTTTTTTTCTTTCTCTTTCATGTGTCAGCAGTTGGTCATTAATTATAACAGGACCTTCAATACATAGTAAGCTGCATTACGTGTAGGTCAATACTTATGTGGCAAGGAGTAAAGCAAGAAGATTCTGTTATAGATGGCTTTTCTGCATCAGCTAGTATCTAGCAGTCTTGTGGCAAAAAGTAGTTGCATGGTGTCTGGTTTTGGCTGTTTTTTACAGTTCAGTGATACAGTTGTGTGTAGTAATTCTAGTACTGTAGTTGTCAAATAACTCTGCAAGAGATACATGTTAGATGGCTGTTGAAAAATGGTGTTAGTGCCTAACTGTTCTGAATTTAGCTTCTCTAATAACTTGCTTCGGTCAGACATCTGAAAAGTTGTTTGCTTCAAACTAACAATAGCCCTTGCAAAGTTTGTTGTGTTTGGCTTCAATGATCTGCTTTGGGAGTGCGCTTTGAAAGAGAACTTCAAGAGCTCTTGCCTTCCTAGAATGAGAGAACTGGACTTCCATCATTAGTCATTAAACAGTCCAAGTTTAGAACAGCACTTTCCCATTAGATACTGCCTTCTCTATGTTACTAATCACCTAAACTTATTTCCATGATACTAAACTCTTATTCTTGCTCTCCTTGTCTATTCTGATTTTATAGTCTTAGGAAACTAATAGAGGACAAGGGATGTTTCATACACTTCTTGCATTCTGGTCAGCTTCAGTTCTTCATCTTAGCTAGTTACATACAGCTGTTCTGATTCAGAATATTTTTAATCTAAGCCTCTGGTTTACTGCTTGCTAAACAATATTTATGGCTAAAATTTCTTGTTGTCAGTTGATGTAAAAGCTATTGAAAAATTTGTACAAAATCTATCTGCTCATATCTTTACTGCCTTATTAGGAAATTGTTCTTCATGACTTCTGAAAAGTATTCTTAACTTTGTGTGGGAAAACAGAAGAAAAACTTGGATCTTACAATTACAGGTTTGCTATATAGGGGACATTTTCTAGCGAATTGTACATACTCTTTCATTATTTACCTATTCAGCAGCTCTTTCCTATGTTCAGCACGCTCCATGCTGCCTAAAATGTCATCGCATGGTGCTAGAGACTCACAGTGCATGTGTTTTTAGAAATTTGAGTTCCAGTCTATATGAAGAACCTAGAACCAAAGCAATCATTTGCAGTTGGTGGCATGAACACTTTTTTCCCCTTCCTTTTTTTACTGTGCATTCAGTCAATGCAAATTCAAACTGAATTAGAGCTTGACTGTTACTGCAACATACAAAACTGAATTTTGGAATTAGTACGCAGTTGAACTCCTAAATCAGAAAAGTTCTGTTTTAATTAGAACCTGTAATAAAAGTCTTGTTATTTATTGGTTAGTAGATTTCTCACAAGGGAATTTGGATTGTGCACGTTTGTTCCTTCCTTCCTGCCACAGCTTAACTTGTTCTCAGAGTTGGATTCTGTGCAGTAGAACTGGAATCTAACCAAATCAAATGATTCAAGAGGAAAAAGGAAAACAGAACAAAATCCCCAGAGGATGCCTATGATCAGTAGCAACAGCAGATGTGCTTTTCACAGAGATGCCGAGAGCATCTGCGCTGTGTTCATCAGAGGCTAAAGGTATTGCTTAGGTTGAATGTTGCTGCATAGCTTTATAACTGTATGATTCATTTCTCAAATGATCACACTTTGGATGACAAACTTAAGGGCAAGATCTTGCTAAATGCCTGAAGAGGGGCCACTACGTATGCTGGATTATGTAAATAGAAGTGATACAAAAGAGACAATCCATGAATCAGTGCATTCAGTACAGGCTTGCCTTTTCCAGGCAGAAAGATGCATCACACAGTAACTGAATTTGAGTATTAAGTGAAGCACCAGTTTGCAGAGTATGGTGGATTTTGTGCTTTAGTGCTGGCTGGCAATATTCTATTTAAAAGCCATGTATACCAAAAGCAATGCTTCAAAAGAAAAAGCCAGATGCATTTAAAGCAGTAATCCATTTAACTGATTTAGACATGGGCATTTTTCAGGGTTTTTTGTTTTCTTTTGGTGTAAAGCAAGAAAAATTTGACCTCCAGAACAGTTTGGCAGAAGCACAGTGGGAGAACCTCCTACTCCACCCTGGTGACTTTAATTATAGTCAGATTGTAGTGTCCCCATCACTTGGACAACAGGTAGCAAAATGATGGCTTTCCTGAACAAAGATGCACAGTAAAACTTTGCAGCTTCATAGTTCCTCTTAATTTCTTGAAGAGTTTAAAGAAACCCTCCAAAAGCTATGAATTCCCAATTCCATTGGGAAATATTTGGTGCTGTTTGAAGTCTGGAATGACTCTGAGGAAAACTCAAAGAATACTGAGGAAGTGTTTACTAGACTGATAAATTAAAAATAATCATTGCAGAAATGGTTATCAGTGGAAGAATAAGGACAAAATATTTTATCTGATAATTTGAGGCCAATGCCTGGGATCTGCTGTAAAATTGTGCGCACAGGAAAGGGATGAATCTCTGGTCAGAGAACTCTGTCCTGGAGAAATTAAGAATTCTCAAGCAAGGCTCCCTACCTTCTTGTTTGCTGTTGTCATGCTTGGGATGTTGTATTCTGTTCTGTACTGCATGTAACCTTAGCTTTTCTTATTTGAATCAAAGAAGTACTGAAAGCTGTCAGCTGAATGGGCTGAGGAAAGCACATCTCTGAATGTTAGCACTAAGGTTGTGCAGCTAATGTCACAATTTCTTTAAACCATTATGGAGCTGTTTTGCTCTTTAACTCCAACCAAACCAAAGGAACATCCATTTTTCTGATGAGATGTTGGTCCTGTCATGATTCCCTTATGCTGTCTAAAACCAATGGATGCTGTCTTGTGGCCGGATTGGAAGTTGGATAATTCTGTCATGTATTTTTTTGGTTTCAACCCTGGCCCCTGTGCCCAGGTGTTCTGCTGGATTGTTTTCTTTAAATATTAAACTGCTGTATAGTTGTTACTCCATATTTTGTTCTACTCTGGGCTGCGACATTCAGTGTTCCTTAGTTTTTGCTAGTTTCTTTTCACTTCATAAAGCAGCTAGGTTGAAGGGTGCTACTGAAGTGTCAATGTACAATCTTCAATGGTTATACAGACTGAGTGCTGGAATTCAAGATTGCATATCAAGTCCAATGACTTATATAATGGTAGAGATAGCATATCAGAATAGCTTATTTGTAAGCATCTAGAAGCTGACTTTTCTAGAGCAAAGAATTCCTCTAGAAGACAGCCAGAGAAAAGTGAAAATACAAAACACAGTGATTCCAAGCCCTACAAGTAGGTTCTCTGACAGTGGTTGTAATTGCTCTAATGAAAGATGTTGCTTACTAAAGAGAAGCTGGCAAGGGTGTGGCTTCTACAGCGTTTCTCTTTAATTGCATGTTTAAATAAGGGATTAGATAATGAAGCAGCAGTGTCATGTAGGGGATGAAAGGAAGCATATAGAGAAAGCACGACTGTTATGTAACCTGGCTCTCTCTCTGTCAAAATTTCCTGTCTGTATTGAAGTTGAAGTGAAAATAATCAAGGCAAAGCCCAGTGAAGTGTAGCCTGATTGCAGGTCTAGGCATTAGAATGGCCTTTCTGGCATTCCAGGCTTTTGGCATCAACTCAGCAGTAGGAATGATTGCGTAACCAGTAGGATTTTCAGACGTGTTGTCGTTGCCGTCCCCCGCATCCCCCCCCCCCCCCCCCCAAAACTACCACCAAACCAAAACTGTAATAACAGCAGTGATGAGAGGATGAGTCCCATGTTAGGTGATGGAAACTGATTATGGTCCACACCTTCATCTTTCTAGAGGACGATCTGTTTTCCTCCAGGCAAAATTTAACCTGCACTCCTTACTCAGACCAAATGAGCAGTAGTGAAGTTGTTGGTGTAATGCATGTGGCATTTGGCTAAAGGTGAAACCAAGTCTGGTCTGATTTGCTTTTTAAATACAAAGATCTTGTTTTTCTTTCATCAGAATCTGAAGAGATGAATTTCAGATTCTTGTAATAGTGACTATGCAATTCTTCCAATAAATCTCTTTCATAGCAGTCCCTCCTGCTGATCTTATCTTATATGAAGTCGCTTTCCTTTTTCTTAACCAGAATTGTTTTCAATCCTTATAAATATAAGTAAGGCTTTAACAAGAAATGAAGACACTTCATCTTTAGGGAAGAAGTTGGTTGTCAAGTTCATATAAATAATTAGAACTTGGTAGACTTCTTAAACAGTCAGAAGAGAATCCAGCAAACAGTGTGTAGCATTTGTTTCAAAAGAAGTGGAGGAGCTGTGGGTACCAGAGGCGCTCTTGAGAAGTGGAGGTGTGCTGCAAGCTTGCAGTTATGTTGAACAAAGTTGTTTTGTAGAGATCCTTTCTCACAGGTTTTTCAGTTATTGTTGCCTTATATAAATGAGTGAGTGGAGTTATCAAGTCCATTCTGTTGCAGAACTCTCCATGCTGAACTGCAGTCATGAATTAGCATATATGTTCAAACTGCAGCTATTACAAATGAAAGTAACTTATCCAAGTATGGATATGCTTGTCATTCCTTGGATACAGTGGAAATAAAAGCAAAATAAGCTGTTTTGGGTGCCTTTAACAGTGTTTCAGCAGTGTAAGTTGAGCTATGATGTCACCTGGCTCTTCAGTCTCTCATCCCTTCTCTTGCAGTTGTGGCATAGGTTTGATCACATGAGCTCTCGTTCAGAATCCAGGAAGTTCCTGCAGAGCAGTAATCCTGTAATTGTTTTCCTCTTTCCTTAAAATCACGTAAAAAAGCAGATTTCCACTTTTACTCTATTGTGTAACCTCTTAGTGTGATTTGCTGTAACTGCCATCAGTCAGTCTGATTTCTCCAGCAAATGGGTTTGTAACATACTGCCATTTCATCCGTAGCTCTCAGCTGCTGAGAGAGGGCACTGTTGAAGGCAGTTTCCCAATCAGTAAACATAACACTGATATTACACAGGAATGTGTATAAAAAAAAAAGAAGAAAACACAAAGGCATTTAAGCAAGGCACTCAAGTCTTTTTGTACCTGACTTTGCAGCAATACAGGATTATGTACACTAATCATAATCTGAGTTGCAGACAATAAAATGGCAGACTACCACATGCTTGATTGGAATTAAAAAAAAAAGAAAGAAAAAAACTAACCATGATAAAGGACAGTTCCTGAAAAGATTTACAAGCTGCAGACTTAACACAACTATGTTGACAGTTGATAATGGCTGTCATAGTTTCCCAAACAGCAGCACTGAATCAATTCACATGAAGTATTTGTAAAATGACTTACTTCAACACTGAAAATAGGTATTTCAAATTAGAATACACAAATTTGCATTGCTGTTTGTATTTAATCTGCATAATCTATCCCTAAAAGTTCTATCACTCTTACATGTTGGTCTGATATTCCTCATGGGTGTACTTTCTAGAAAAGCAAACTGAAGACAAGTGTTTTTGTTCCCCTTTCTGTACTCTGGCTAGAAAGCATTGTGTACAACAATCTACTATAACCTAATAATTAAAAGATCAAGTTACTGCAACTGAGACGATATCTCAGGCATCTCTAGCTGGATTTTATCTCTGGGGAAAAAAAACCCAACACAACAGCTTGGCACTGAGTTAGTTTTCTAATTAAATCTTGATGTACCCCTTTGCTTTTAAAGGAAGCAGAGAGCAGTCAGGATAATCAGTGACGAATGCATACACTGACTCATCTCCCGGAGGCATTACATTCTGAGACCAAGTTGCTGCTATGATATGGGGAACACTAGCTTCTAATAGACTGTCACAATGTGTTTTGTGTAGAGGAGTTTTTCATGCAGGTCACCTGCCTGATGTAGTATGCTGAGAGAAGCTTTTTATTGAGATAATTGGAAGGTCTTTATGAAAGATGTCTTGTCATTGGCTTCACTATGGTTTGGAAGACTAAGCTTCCAGTGTGTCAACAACAGTATCAAAAATGGTCTCCCAGGTTTTGTTCCGTTTCTGATTTTATTAACCCAGCCTGCTGTGCTGTAGACCAGTAGCATTTGTGAGTTTCTACACAGCAATTAATGCATGAATTTTGTGCTCCTTCATCCATGTATTGAAATCCCAGAAGTATGGGGCCATGTTTAACAGGGTCCATATACGTAACTGAAAATGTTCAAAAGTTCTTTCTCAGCATTTCTGTAGATGGGTGACAACTGTGAGCGTGACTTCAACAAAAAGAGTTATAATTTAACTCTTGCCTGGAAGCATGCAAATAGTAGCAAACGTCACTGAAAACCATATAGTCCTTGCCTTTCACTCAAGGCAGAAGCATTTCTGGCAGATACTTGTCTCATCTGTTTTCTGGCATGTCCAGAGATGACAATTCCTTACACCTCCAGGCAGTCAGTCCTGTACTTAATTTTTGGCTGTTCAGGGTATCCTTATCATATGATACTAACCTCTTTAGATTGCATGAAACTCTGTGCTTGGGCTTTATCAAGAATATTTCTGTGTTGCTGGAGGTAACAGGGAAGTGTGATGCCAGTTACTGCAAGAATGGCTAGGACTACTTGTTTAAAATCCTAGTCTTCAAACGTGGCACAAACATCTGTAAGTGAAATGAAGTTTGAGTGCTGCAGGGGGAACCTCACACATTGGGTTTGTGTAGCTATGGTCGGTGATGAAGCCTTATCTTGCCATCTAAGTGCACAGTTAATACAAAAATTTGAAATATGGCAGTAATTCTCTTCCTAAGAATGTACTTTTCCAGGTTTTTCTTATTTTAAAATCATAAACCCACATGTTCTCATTAAATTAATTTCTTGAAATACTTCACCACTTCCCAGTAGATCATTGGTCACATCAGTGTGTCGCACAGGCATAATAATAACATGTGCAGGGAGAGAAATGATGTATACCCTTAAAATTTAAGTTACAGGCTTGGGTTGGTAGCTCTAAGTCTGGATTTCCAGATTCTGCAGTTAACAGTGGGATCAAGGTCAAGTGTGAATGCATTTAACTGTCCTTTTCACTCTTCCACCTGCCCTTTTAGGACCTTTTTTATGAACAGGCAGGAAATGTCAGTAATACAATACGTCACTGTCATGAAGGATGAAACAGTAATCTAGTTTCAGTCTTGGGAGCTCGCAATAGAAATCAGCTGAAGGGATAAATGTGGAATAGATCACATCAATATCTGCAAGACTAAATAAACTCTCCCCCCATAACGAATAGCTAAATGTTTATTAATAGAAATTTAAGTCAAGGTCCAGATTTATAACAGTAGTTCATAGAGCTTTTAATGACAGCTTTTTGTCCCTCAGATTGGGTGTTATAGGTAGTAGTACCTTGTTTTTGGCAAGAATGTGCTTTAACGTGTAGTCAGAGGAACTCCTAAGTGGGCTGGATGTGGAAGGAATGTCAGCTCCCAAGATTGCTTTAAGGAGAAAGTCATTAGTTTCAGGGCTCTTTGAAGGAATGCCAAGTCTTACACATGTTTGGAATTACCAAATGTATTCATGAGACACTTTCAATTGCAGTTTTGTTATGTCAGTGGTACAACAATGGCAGTCTCCATAAACCTGGAAGTCCTGGATGAATAGCACCTTCATTTTTCCCTAGTTGCATTGTGTGATGTATGGTAAAGAGCACTTCTAAAGCAGATTTGTTACTTTGTCCATTGCTTCAAGGCCACCAGAAAGCACAGGCGAGACTGCTCCAATTCTGTGTTTTTCTTTGCCTCAGAATACTGTGTGTTTCACTGATCTCCCTCCATCTCTCCTGTGATGACTAGCAGGTGGCTGCCATGGCTGTTGTGTTCTGCTGCTGTGTCAGAGCATCTGATGCCTACATGATTGCACTGTAAGTATTTCTTAGTCTTCATTGCCTCCCCCTGCTCCAGAACAAGTCATCATTATTTGGAGCACACAGGACAGTCAGGAGCTTGCCCTCTCCTTGACCTTTCAGATAACTGACTATTCATGCAAATATTGCAAATATCTTGTTCTGGAGAGAGCAAAACATTCTCACTGGAATATTGCTGTCCCACATCATAACCACCTACTAGAGAGGGCTGAAAAGGGGCATACCAGTGATTATCAGGAATGGTATCTGTCTCAGTGGCTTCCACTTTACACAGACTGGCACTATCGTACCAGGAAGCATATTTTGCCTAGGTTTGGTTATTTCCATTGGCACTATTTTACCACAACATGTTTTCTCTAGAGATCTGTTGCCCTTCTTTGCTGTTTACATGGAGTAAGCAAATGTCATGTCTGCTTTTTTCGTTAAAAGAAATAACTGTGCATGAGGGAAGGCAAGGGTGAAAGTATGCCCTCTAGGATTTGGAAGAAACCAAGCTGAAAAACCTTGATGGTATTTGCTTTGAAACAGTTTCTGCAATGGATAACAGCTGCTCTTCCAAAGGAAACAGTGAGAGAAACTGCAGCTTTATTCCGTGTGCAATGACTGAAACACCCATCACAAGCCTCAGGCTCCACTGTCTACTTCTAGAGACCAATGTTCCCCAAAGCACAGAAATTATGGGCATGGGATTATATTGGGACTCCTTGCTAAAATACAGCCTCAGTGATTTTTTTTCTTTTTTTTCTCCTTTTTTTTCTTTTTTTTTTCTTTTTTTTTTTTTTTAATTTTCGTCTATCATGTATGAAAAGACTTGCTCCTGTGTCAAGTCCCCATTGCCAAAATACTAGCTTGAGAGAATTTTCAAAGTTTAATTATAAGCCATATGAACTTTTTAAAATTTACATATGTATGTTGACATTTGCAATCCCATGACTCTAATATAGCTCATAGATGATGAGCTGTAAAATACCATTTTAATGCAAAAATATGTACATCTAGATTCTACTCTTGTGCAGACAAATGTTCCAAAATAATTCAGAATGGATTATTTTTGCAGTGAAAATGATTTGGCTATTTTAAAAAATGCACTAAAGGTCTTTCTTAGAAATTTATCTAGCAACATGAAGAACTAGTATATCTACCAGGAATTCACTATGATGATTAATTATATAAGACTAATATCTTTCTGGATAACTAGTAGAACTGGAAGCAAGTTTTGAAAGGTCTTTTTCAGTCTCTTGGTAGTTGGACAAAACATTTCAATTTAAAATAAACCTACAAGATTTTCACCGTGAACTGGCAGGTTTTGTGAGGAAAATTCTTTTGTTGTGGAAGAGAGGAATATGTGTGAAAACTGTGTGAAAAATGTTTTCTTTCTGTAGAATGGCGAGCAAAGATTGTTCGGTGGCCCTGTGAATATTTCAGAGTTGTAGGGCTGAATGAGATTAAGGTGAACATCTTTTGAAGAGTTCTGCCAGGAAATAAATAGCAAAACACAAAAGGTTTCCAAAAGAGTTTAATAAATAATGAGGTTCTTTCTGTACTGTATAAACTATAAATATACCATGCAGTCCTTTATAACTTAAAATAATTTACAGACTGAGGTAGGGGGGTAGGAAGATGTTGTCATGGGGTTTACATCCATCTCAGGGTCTCCCAGACTTCCTGCTGAGCACACACACACAGGCTGTGTCAATTCGAATAAATCGCCAGGCTGCTTGCTTGCCCTCCATTGTCAGCGCTTTGACAAAGGTGTGTGTTGTGGTACAGTAAGAGTTCCAGTGCTTTGCATCAATCCCTCGGCACCCACTGGAGACTGGCTTAGGGTCCCTGCACTTGGTCTCAAAAAAGTACTGCTTGAAAATGTTGTTGTTAATGTTGACCTCTCCCAACACTGTCACCTCTTTGCCTTTGATGTCAGTGGCTGTGGTTTTGTCTCCAACCCACATGCTGACGCTGTCACACACTGAGAATTCTCCCCGATGTAATACAGGATGTGTGGTCCTCTTGGTCCTGGCAGTCCTGTTGAGAGAATCTGCATTGCTGAGAAATCCTATATTCTGTCCTTGCCCAGACACTGGGGGGGGCTCTGTGCTGAACAGCACCCAAGGAGACCGGAAACGCCGCCTCTTAAAAAATTTTGGGTCCATGGTGATATTTATAGCTTCTCTTCTACCTATTGCCCAAGTAGAGTGGCCATGGGTTGTTGGTGGAGCTGCCTTGGGAGTGTGGTGTCTGTCACTCCAGTGGGTATTGAGCAGGGAGTGTTCTGCAGGATACTCCAGTGGAGCATTGTCCTCTGACTTTGGAGCTGCCTGTGTGCCGATCAAAAAAGCTATAATCAGAGTGTAGTACACCATGGGCATTACGCTATGCACCTAGAATGAAAGAAAAATGTAATGTTACTGTAAGCCATGCTGGCACAAATGGATGCCATTGCTGTCAATAAATTTATAAGATACCCAGGATCATACAGATTTCATCAGGTATTCATGTGGGTGCCAGATGTTGTTCTTCCGGAAGAGCTCATTCAGACAGCATAGATGTTCTTAATAAAGTGAGAACATTAGAAAATAATAGCTAGATTATTATTAATTCCTCTGGTATTTGTTATTAGAACACTGTTTATGAAGCACTTGTTTGGTGTTATTAATGTGGAGACCATATGGTGACAGCATGTTCCCAGGAGTAAAATCTGTACTGATTTTTGCAGCAACCTTTTTGGCCAGGGCTGGTCTCTTGGCTGCAAATACCCTGCAGAGTAGTGAGAGTAGAAGCAGTCCCTTGGCTAAAATAGCTGTCCGTTCAGTTAATTTGTGTGCAGAGGTGTCCTTGGGGCTAGGGTGGGGACCATCAAGCTGGTACTTGTGGAAGGGGGGAAGCCCCAGTGAGTCGTGCCATTATCACATGCTCAACAGCCACACTTACCTGCCTTGTGGACAGGACCCACCACTCTGGCTGGCTCAGCAGCCTCCATCTATTCCATGTGCCCTTTTGGGATGCACCACATTCCTGATTTTGGGCAGATAAAGCCCAGGCTCCTTCCCAGAAGAGCTCAGGCATCACATGTCACAAGGGCAGATGGGATTTTTCCATGTTCAAGCTGCCTATTAGGACAAATATGGATATTACATAGGAACACCATGGGTGACAGGCTACTTCTGGGTTGGCATCTTAGGTGTGGCATAGCTAAAACTATTGTGGCCGTAGTACTGGGAATTATGTACAGGGAAACACCTTCCTTTTTTCAGTGCCGTGAGCAAGAAGCTCCACAATTGTCACTGCATAGCAGATCCAGTGTCAGTGCTAGTCTTCCTTCGATCTGGAGAATACAAACATCTGTTTGGGTGTGGAAAAGCATAAGACAGATGTCTCAAACTTTGCTAAGAACAATTTTATGCTAGAAGACCAGCAGCAGCAATACCTTGTTAGGTAATTACCATGTGTTTACTAATTCAGCCACATGTTGGGTTAACAAATCAGCAGCAGGCATCCTAGGACTAAGAGACATTAAAAGATGATCTGAAATCGCAGTTAAGGGCAGACATTGTATTTCCTCTGTGAAGACTTAATAAGCAGAGACAGGGTATAAACAGAAAAAAAAACTACCAAGCGAGGCTCCTCCCCTGTCTCTTTGCCTTGTTTTGCCTGACATGTCTCAGCTGGCCCTGAATTACACTGTGTCCGGCCAGCAGGCAGGCAGCCGCACATAGACTGGACAAACAGGGTTTTGTAAAAGAGGAATCGGGCTCTGCAGTTCCACTGTGATTTCCCAGCATGTCTTAATGTTTTTTTCTGGGTGTGGGTCAATTACTGTTGAAGTTCCCCCTCCCTCTCTTTCTGTTCATCTTTCTCAGACTAGAATCCCAAGCAACACTAAAGCACTCAACCAGAGCTTTAGCTTTGCTAGATCACAATCTTGTAGCAAATGCAGATGTCCCATAGGATCTTGTGTGGGATAGTCTTTATCTCAGACAAGAGCTGAAATGAAATAACAGCAGTGTTTGTGCAGGGCTGGGGAAGCATTTAAGAAATCAGCAGGAGATGCCAAGTGAAGGTAGTGACTGAAGAGGGTGAAGATGCTACAGTCCTGCATCAAGGGAAGAAAAGAAGAGAAAGGCCAAAAGCCACATTAGCAGTTGTCTGTGCAACAGTTGGGCCAGAAGAACTGGGGACAAAATGATGATGAGGAGAGTCAAATCTCTCTCTTGGAGAAAATCCTTACTGTTCCAAAGCTACTTTAATTTGCTTAAAACAAGGCTGAGGGTTGCTGCCTTCCCACATGCTGCTCGTGCTTGAGCAGTCATCATCATCTGTATAAGGAAATAGAGCTGGGTGTAGCTCAATAGCTTGGCTGTGCATGATTCGGAGAGTAACCCCTTGTTCTACAACCAAATTAAAATCAGATGGTTCATTACATCTCTAAAGAGTTAGCTTTCCCGACAGAAATGTTAATGGAAAAGGTTTGCAGAACAAAATCCAGGCACAATTTAGACATGCCAATAGCAGCCTCAACCTATTGTGTTTATACATAAACCCTTTTTTTATTATTTCCTTCTATAGGAAAGAGACGTTGCAATGTCAGCAAAGAGCTGTTTCTGGTTTTGTGCTATACAAGATTCACTGCTCTAAAATGCAGCTATATTTATCTCCCTTCTCCGAGTTTCTTATGTTGCATATGCTAAGATTACTGCTTTAAGGCCATTAACACAAAATCAGAAAGATCTCACCGGCTTTTTTTTTTTTAAACTTGCCTTGTATTTCCTCTCCTTTTGGTAAAGCATTCTGTGAGGAGTGTGGCCCAAACACAGAAAAAATGTGTTTGGGATATCTGGTAGTTTTCCCGAAGAGTCAAATTTGAATTTTTTAATCAATTATTAGATTAGTGGAGAATAGAAACTGGCAGATTAAAAAAGTGGACTAGACTTGATGGCAACACAAGTAAAAAAAGTTAACATTTAAAGAATAGGTATGCCTTAGACTGTGAGGATTGTAGACATTTTTGCTGAGACATACAGGTATTTCACAGGCCTTTGGGGGGGGGGTATTTTTAAACTTTTGCACATACTTCGTTACTAGACCCTTTCATGGTGCTTTCTGGAAGTGTTCACAGTGCATGTCAAATGCAGCCATCTGAACTTCCAGGGAGATGCACAGCTGCCAATACTAGTGCTGGTAGTACTTGGGTATCTGTAACATTGGCCACAAAGGTTATCACAGGCATTTCAATGCCAAAAATACAGAAACTGTACTAAAACAGAGGATGTTTAATGAGAACTGTGACTTCTAAGTGCACCGACTCTCATTATCAGTAAACACCTCCCACAAAAGTTTTGATGTCTGGAGACAGAATAAAAGAAGACAGAATAAGTGGAAGCTCCCATTTTAGCCAGACAATAGCTAGCTAGTCGCTGTTGGTGAAGCAACTTGTTTAATAAGTCAAAGAGCTAAGCTTTTCCAGAAGTAAGAGTATTAAATGCACACTGCCCTTGTTATTCTTTAGAAGACAGACCAATGATTTCTTAAGTTCAGGATGACAGCTGTCTTTCCCACTTGTATGTTGGTCAAGTGTCATTTAAACACTTCTTCTGGTATAGCTGTTCAGGCTACTGTGTGATAGTGGTAATAGACAATTTCAGTCTGTTCTGAGAAGAGTGTGTGTGTTGTGCTTACCTCTGAGTATACTGCACAAAAAACTGCTCCCCCAGCAAGGTCTTTATTTCATCCAGACGCTGAGCTGGGATTGGCTGCAGCATGCCATCGGGCCAGTTTGACTGCGTAGCTGAGTCTGGGAGTTGCTTATTCTGCGTTCCACTAGAAGTAGAAGTATTTGTTTCAGTAAATAGTCAGGAAATAAGTGTTTTCAGTACCATTCCCCACTTGGTAGCAGGCATACGGGCACAGATTCACTTGCTTGGCTCTCTGAACTGTGCCTTTTTCACTGCTACTGTGTAGAGGTTGTCTAAAGTGCAGTTCTCGACTTTGAAGAGTAGCACATTTTTAAGACAGAACTACCTTTATTCAGCACCTTTACCAAACCATGGTTAACAATCCACTGCTCCTGATCCCTCGGGCATCTTCCAGGCTCACCAGAAACAAGAGTGATGCAGCATAGTGAAGCAATACCTGCTGATGTCACTATCTGAGCTCAGTTTGCACAGTAGCGATAGACAAATGAGGACTTAGACCCCTCATCATCTTCATCTGGGAAGCAAGTCCAGTAACAAGTGAAGGCACCACAAGTTGCGTGCCAGCAAATGCAGCCAATGTAAAACTGATCGGCTACTCTGCTTGGTTGTCCAGACTGTTCTAAACAGCACTATCACCAGCCCTGTGTCCTTTTTCTGTCACAGTACTTCAAAATGTTGCACTCTTATTGTCAATACTCAAACACTCAAAACCAGAGACATTTGTAGTACCTGCAGGACATGAACCTATCTATGCCCTATCCACAAATCTGCCATGCACCCATCTTAGTGACACAGTTCATATCCCATGCTTTCTCTTCTTAGGATGCCCTAAATGGTGGAAGTTCTTTAGAGACCCTGAAGAAGGGTTGCCAGCATGCACACTACTATACATTCTGAACAGCCAGTGGAAAGTAACTTTTGTTTCTTCACTGAGTTTTTGTCGAGAAAAACGGTAACATTGTCAGTGATTGTAATATTCCACATGAAATACCAGCTACCTACAGGATAGTTCTAGCCTCTCCCATCCCCCCATCAGTGAGCTAAGTGTGAAGAAAGGCAGTTGCAAAGTTGGCTGGGCTGTTTTGTAGTAGTGTCACATTTAGTGAAAGTGAGTAAAAAAAAGTGTGCAGCACAGCAGATTGGAGTGATAACATCTCACAGGTTGTCCAGCGATAGCAACTGGACTCTGCTTGATTGTTTGGAGTGTGAGTTCCACTTGAGAAATTGCTGTGGGTTTGTTTAGTGAAGAGGTGATACATGAGATCTTTCATTCAGACATGGAAAAATTAAAAAAGAAAAAAAATATTCTAAGGCTCTTAACACTGCCAGAGCAAAAAGACGCTGTGTGCTTAAAAGCTAGCAAATTGGTCAGCCTCAGTGCTGGATGTCTGCAATTTTAGAGGAAAAAACCCCAGAAAATCAGTATGCTGTACGAAATGAAACTTGGAGACAAGCTTGGGATGACATTTTGGGGGGTACACCAAGTATGTCCTTACCTGATGGAATCTATTTATCAAGACCTTTGGCGAACTAGCATTGGTGAGGTGAAAAGACAATGAGTTACCCTCTTTCTGTTCTAGGCAGGCTTCCTTTTTTCACTAGCATTAAGCCAGGAATCAGGTGAAGGCCAGTGACATACTTGAGTCTTCCTGGCGTAGGAGAGAATCTGAAGACCTTTCACAGGCCAAAGACCTTAAACTTTGGGTTTTTTCTGGTATGTGATTCAAAGTGGGTCCAAGAGAGCTATTTGGCTGGGATACTCTTTTGAGTGAGGCAACATAAACTGTAGACCTGTTCCCAGATTTAGGAGAAATTGGCCAGAAGATGAGTAGCTGCTGAAGCCTAGTGAAGAAGAGGAAAGCAATGGGCTGAAAGCAACAGTTACAACAGCAGGGAAATCTCTTGGTCAGTTCAGTAGATAATCAGAAGGAGAATCACAGATTGCCATTTGTTGGCAGAGAATTATCTGATTGTGGCTGATGATACTTGAGAACTGACGATACAAAACCTGCAGACATATGAAGGCACATATTAAATGCTTGTCCTCTGGCTAATGTAAAGGCAGAAATAACTCCAGTCTTAATTACTACACTGCCAATGGTCATATGGACCCCAAGTCAAAGGAAAACCATTATTTTCCTCAACAGTTAAATTCAGCATACTGACACCTTCTCATCAGAGTACATTTCTGATTGTAATTCATAAGTGCCATTGAAAGTGATAGAAATAGTATTTTATTAATATTAAGTCTTTAGATAGCTTATCTGTTCTACTTAAAGGTAAATGAGGATTGTATAAGGTCCTCCTGTACTGCAAAAGATCCTGCTGGGTTCAATGTGGAGATTCAAGTGCATTTGCTAGGGAGAACATGCTGCTAACATCAAAGCATGAACTGGTTTCATTTTACACCTGCACAATTTCTGTCCACAGGAGAGCTGGCTGCCAGTAACTGTAGCCACTGGGTTTGGCTCTTACCAAGATCCAAATACAAGCTACTTAATTTTTAAAAATCTAACTGAAATCTTCCAAGACCGTTTTCAAACAGTGCAGGGCACAGGAGTCAATCGGTTACATGCTCATTGTATCATGTTGTGCAACACTTCTGCAATGATTTGGCCACTCTGTGGATTTGCTGCTGTCTGTAGATCATGCTCTACTGTACCTGTGTGGTTGAAGTATTTAGGGGTTAAGCTAGTTAAAGTGATATGAATGTGTCAGGTCAAACAAGTTCTAAAATCCAAAGCTTCATGCTACCAGGCAGTATGCTACATTTTTGCAAGAATGTACTAGTAAAGTAATAAACCTTTCAGTCGGCTCTTGACAGTTTAGTAACAGTAACGATAGAGCTATAATATGCTGGCCACTGCCAAAAATAATCCAACAACTTTTCCAACTGTTCTGCCACCCTGAGAAAACACTGCTTCAGTTCCAACTGGCTGGTTTTTAACCACAAAACAGTTTATTTTCAGCAGGGCTTTTTTAAAAGTTCTTTTACTGTCTTCTTCCCGGATTCCGGCTTGTGGTGGAATCCGGTAAATGATGCAGTGTTGTTCAAATGATGCAGAAGACAACATCCATATACTATTCCTCTCTACCTACCATTCCCAGAGATTAATAAAATATCCTACCGAAGTAAGTATTTCTCCAGAATTTACATGCACTCAGGATTACAGACCTGGGGCGGTAAAAAAACCCCCACTTCATTCTTATTTCTTTGTCTCAGCACATATAGTAGAAGTAGTGGCATATTATAACTACAAAAAAGTGCTATTTGCACATGAATGCTTCATAGGGGTTTACAGTAAAACAAATACAGTATTTACAAACTGATCTAAGGGCTGTCTGAAAAAGGTAATAGTAGAAATATACATGATCCGTCTCCCTCTTTCTTTGCTTATTTGGCAATCACACAATAAAGATGTCACTAGTAAAAGTTGAAGTCTAAAAGCAATGTTACAAGGGGCTTAATGTAAGACCGGAGAAATGGATCACATGTAAAAGCAAGTGGTTCTGTGTCTTGGAAAACTCTTTGCTTGCAGGCACCTGCAAGTGAAACAAGTGCCAAACAAACCAGTTATCCTACAGAATCTGAGGAAGAATGGATGAAAAGGTTGTGTTGCCTGGAAACTTATTTAGAACTGAAAATTTAGTAAATTTACTAAATGAATTGCTTCCAGTAAGAACAGCAGTGCTTAAAATTGTTGCCAAATCTCTGTATAGATCTCTGTTCCATGTAAAACTCCCAAACTTGTAACTTGTGATTCCAGTGCAGATCAATTTCAATTCAGACTGCAGTACTTGGACAGTTAACAACTGGGTTATAAAGCATGTAAAGATATATGTGAAAGTTTTGGAGTTCTAAGAGCAATTTATAGATTGACGCTTCTCAGTGAAAACTGCTGTTGAATGTTGGCACCTCTGGTTTTGCTAGAATACAGAGATATAGCTCTTTTAAACCTGGAAGCATTGATAAAGTATCATTACAGTGGGGAGAAAAAACGGTGTAGTATGTTGAAGTAGTTCCATTTCATGACCACCACTTGTATAACTGGAAATACAGCATGGAAGATTGGACTCCAGGACATCACCCACTCTCCTTCCCCAGGACACTGAACAGTGCAGCTTCTCACTTCAAGAATGTTAATGTTTTATTTTAAACTTTCTGAAGGAGAGAAAATGGAAAATTGATTTAGCACAACTCCAGCAGACCAGTAGTGGTGACGTTTAACCAACATAAACTCCTGTCTCAGGTATTCAGCTCTGTCAGGACAAATCAGAAATACTTCTTTTGCACATCTGTCACAAGCCTAATGTTCTAAATAGCTTTGCTGGGGGGTGTATTTTAAACAGAAGTGACTGGTCTTAACCAACCCAGGAGGGTCCCTTCCAGTTATGTGTTCTTCTAAAATCAGCTTTTTTCACGGAATAATATTATATATACTTGATGGTAACTGGCAAAACATCAACACCATGTTTTGCTACATTGCAGGGGTATTTTTACATTTGTGTTTAAAGTGGATTGATTTTGCTCTTTCATTGACTCAGCAGGAAAGGCCAGGGGAGACAGATGAAAACCTGCAACTTGAAATTTACTTGAAAAACATATAATTACATTTCAGATAGTTCATGGTCTTCTGATGTTTCTTATTTCTGGTTACATTTGATCATGAACAGTGGACAGCTTTCCAGCACAGAAATTTGCTCTGGGGCTTATAAGAACTTCCCAGTATCCATCAGTCCCAGAGCATTCGGATCACTCTGAGAAGAATCATCCTTGAAATTAACAACAGTTTTGTTTTTTCTCATACCTGTAGAATGAAGAGAAACAGCTGCTTTCTTCTTTGCTGCCAATGTAGTGCAGTTAAAATATATTTAAGTCTTAAAGGAGCATGAATTCTAGTAAGTCAGTTTCCAGCAGAAATTGTAGTCTCACTGTACTGCCTTGTTTCAACTAGAAACAGTACTCAGAAACTGCTCATGCAGGTTTTTTTGCAGGATCAACAATAATGCTGTTCTTTTATACAGCGTGGTACCTCTAGAACAATCATTGTGAGGTGAAACAAATTTTTTTTTGTCATGACCAAGAACAATAGAAGTTTTAGCCACAAGTGTATGTAAAGCTTGCCTGCTAGGCCAGCTGACAATCAACCAGCACTTTAGTCATGATAACCTCTAAGTTTTAGTTTACAAATTGTACGAATGCAGTGGACTCCTTACTGTCAAATCACAGTCCTCCTTTAGGGCAAATCCCTACCTTACGGTGTCTCTTACAGTTCTACACAGACAATTTATCACTTCTTAGTGTTGGTATATTGGCTGAGTCCCCCAAACGCTCTTAAGTTAAAAAAAGGGATTCTGTCATTAATAGTCAGACTGCACTATGGCAGAATTTAATACACATTCTCTTGAGACAAAAGGGAGTGATCATTTTCAATCACATCTCACTTAAGCAAGTGAAACTTTGACCTTTTATTTTTAAGTTGCACATGATTTAGATCCAGCCACCAAACTTTACAGGTTAAAAAAAAAAAGTGTTTTTTTACAAAATGATGATTTGCTTTCCACTCAGAAACACAGAAGAGTTTTCTACAGTGAACTCTAAAGGCTGAGGATGTGCATTCAGCACTGAAAACTTTTCAGTTTTCAGCCCAATTCATTTTACAATTAGCTTTTGCTGACAGTGTGATCTGAGTGTTTATTGCCACGTGCTTTTGCTACATGTGAGTGGGGATAGGGTGGGCAGCAAAAAGTTCCTCATTATTGGTTTGTCAGAGATTAATGTACACTCTGTGTGTTAAAAGTGTATTCTGTCATGTATGGTTGGAATGTATTCTTGCTTTCCTTGAAGAGTGCCATTTTTTTTTTTTCTCCTTTGAGGTTTTTGTCTTAGCATTATACAGTTCTGTAAATATGAGATTGTATTGCTTTGTGAAATCTCACCACGTGAGACTTGGAAGACCGGGAAAATAAATAAAAACCTGGTGGAGCAATCAGTAATTAAAACCATACTGCTGTGTTACATTTCTACCAGCATGAAGTGAAAACTAAGACCAGGCCTTGATTTTATAACAGGACACCTCTGACACCTCATGTAGTTACTGTCATAGTACTAAACAGGTGGGAGCATCCTCAACTTGAATGAAGTGTGCTGCTGCTTGAATTCAAGGAACAAAATTTTCCAAAATGCTTTGGCAAGCCTTTTTGTTGTCTGTAGTCCATAATGTACCAGTAAAGCTTTAATTATGTTTCAGTTTTATTGTAGATACTTACTATTTATTGCACACAGAGTACTGATTAGGCTGTTAGAGCACAGAAACCAGTGATAATATGTAAGACCTGCCTGTCTTGTAGGTCTTGAGGTTCTTGGGTATCCTGCTGCTTCCAATAATGCCTGACAAGGTAAAGTGAAGCACTAGAATTGGGCTATCAATGTGGTATTACTATCTGTAAATGTTAGTAAAAATGAAGCAAGTAGGTCTGTACTACAGAATATTTTTTAGTGCCTTATTGTAATAGAGAAGACAGTGCAGCCTTCTAATTGCACATTCACCAGATTCCATTAAAGTAGCTCCTATGCTAGTAAGAGAAAAGATAGTTTAATGCTCAGTTTGGCTCAAATACAGCAAGTAAATTATTTTCTAAATAAAAATAAACACTGGCAATAAACATAGGCATAGAATGTTGTAGTCTAATGCATGATACAATTTGGGATGTTGTTTTCTGTCATTCTTAAAGTTGTTGGCATACTTTAGGGATGTGCAACAAATAAACAGAAAGGATGTTTGAATTTTTTTGTCTTTGTGATTACAGAAACACTGATATATCTTGAATTTATGAAATGACGCGCATTTCAGAAGTGAGCTCCCTGGTGCAAATAACCTAGTTACTCTCAAGTCTCCTGCAGTTCATCCTGCAGGTGTGGAACAATAAGGGATTAGGCTTGTGAGAATACACATCTGATTTACCGATTTTGTAATTCATATTACAGGAAATAGAAGAAAACCAACATCATAATAGCAGGAAATAATAGTTTTCAAAATACTGTATGAGCCAATAGAGTCCCCAAAGTATTTGATTAGACTTTTCCATTTCAGAGATGAGAAGTGTTTGCTTTATTCAATAATGACAAAAGAAGTAGTTCACACTATATAGGGTTTGACCCAACAGTGAATTTTGTGCAGTTCTTCCCAATGGACACAATATGGAGCATGTGTGCTGTGCTAGGGCTACTGGTAGCAGATGGTTTGCAGCCAGTAAACTGCTGCTTGTTGTCTGGTATTATTTGCAATGATGAATGATGTGCTTGGCTTTCTGTGCAGCAGATGGGATCATGGAGGTCATCAAAATAAGCAACAAATAGTGTATTAGTTTTATCTCGCTGCTTCTGGTGATAAGAGAGAAAGGAGGAAGGGAGGCAGTTGCTGCTGAAGTTGCTGTTAAAGAGAAGGTGTCTACTGGCACATCTTCCTCACTGAAACGAAACACTTGAACAGGTATATGAATTAAAATCTAACAGTAGCAATTCGGAGAAAAAACTTCTGAGACCTGAGAGGCCTTGAAGGGAATCCTTAAGCCATTATGACTAAGAGCAGTGTCAGAGGCACTGCATTTCAGCTTTCCCTTGATCTTAGCTGATGAGCAAGAAAATGGGAATTTCTAATGGACTCCAAATTTCATTCCTCTATTATATCTACAGTGACTCATTCTGTAAATAATAGCTTTATGTGTGTTGAAGAGCCAGTTGGAAGCTACCTGTGTCTCATACACTTCCTTCTGTTCCAAATGCCTCCAGTACTGAAATGTTCCTTTGAGTATTTCTAGGGAGAGCAGCAGACTAAGAAAAATGCTACCCTGCAGCAATTAGCATGCATCATGTCACCATGATCATCGTCATCACAGGATGTGCAACAAATAACTACCTCTAGATTTCTGACTCAAGTTTAGTCTACGCAAGGGTAATAACAAGAATGCTTGATAGCCCATGATGTATCTGTCCATTTTGGGTACTTAAGGGAAAATGGCACTATGAGTCTTGACCTGCAGGGTGGGGATTCACCAAATCAGAAACCAATAAGGCTTTGAAAAATGCTTCTTAGGGTTTATTTTATGCGTATTGGGGCATAAGTAATGGGAATGGGCTTATTTGCAAGAGCCTAGTTTTATCACTTCTATCCTTCTGAACCAGTACATAAATACTTCAATTGCTAGTGCCTCTGCAAAGAAGCCCAAAAAGAGGAAGACAAGTCTATTGCCCCTCACCTTCATTGACACTCCACTGCCTCAGAGCACAGGGTGCCAAGTGAAGCTACCTTATTGGAGAGATGCAGCCTGCAGCAACAGGTGGTGGTTTCTTGCAGTAGGTGATGGAGACTTGTGACACAGGACAGGCAGAGCTCAACTTTAAAAGACTCACTTTGTAACTACTGAGTTGTAAAGCATAACTGAGACTTCTGTTTTTAAGAATGTAATGTTTGGCATCATGATACTCTCACATGTAGAATACACTCACAGGAATTTAGAGTCATCAGCAGTCATCTAAAATGGGGCTTCCTTTGGAAAACAATACATGATCTTCAGGTTATGATGGCCATACCACTAAAAACTTGCAGTGGGGTACAGCTCTTACTGTGACAGATTGGCTGTTAGTACAGTGTTAAACATGCACAGAGCCACCCTGACAGAAGAGAAAATTTTATCCGATTTAAGATATCAAATACAAACTGACAGTCATTAAATAAAAGATACAGAAATTGTTAGGATAAAAATCGCTGAATACAGTGAAGGAAAAAAATGAATTAATGGTCACTTAATAAAACTAGTGAGAAATCTCTCTGAAAATAAATGACAGAAAACACCCTTAGAAGCAGCATGTGAATCTGATTCTCCTGAAGTTGATGGCTTCAATGGCATAAAGCTGGTAAAATTAAGTGAGCTAGGAGTAAGAATGCCAGCTACAAATAGGTTATCTGAGCATACTAGAATTGTATATAATCTATAAAGCAAATCCTAAAATTAATGATTGACATGTGATGATTACTTTGGAACTTTCAATATAGACTTCAAACTGTGTATATATATATATATATATATATATATATAAAATAGGACTCCAGGGGTTCATAAATCCTAATTCATTGACACAGAGGAATGACTAAAGGATCTCAGGCACTGACAGGAAAACTACTGCAGCAAAAATGGGATTAATCCATCCCACCTATATAAAGTTGGATGCCTTTGAGGTCTATGGAAACAGATGCCTCCAGCCTACCCAACTACCAGCGAGCATCAAAGATTGCTGCTGACTCACAGTTCCTGTCCAAACACAAGAAGTGGAGTTGTTCCCTAGTTGCTGCTTAAAACAGCGAGTCCAAAAGAAATGCATGAGGGTACACAGCCTGTCCTTCTCTCCCTCTACACCTTTCCCAAATGGATCTTGAGCTGGTTCTGCCAAGTGTCTAGCTTGCTGTATTTGGACCTGAGGTTTCCAATACAAAATGACTAGAAATGAAAGAATGGGAATTTCAGACTTTATGAAACTACTAAAATCAAACTGGAATTCATCTGGGAAAAGAAAGTATGACGGCAATCAGACTACAATGTTACTATCCCATCTTACAGCCAAAAGTAGTTAAGGCAGAAAAATACAGTATCTTTAAGGGCCAGTAAACTTTTCCAACTAGTGATCTTATTCCAGCTATTCAGGAGGGAATATAAAGCCTGATTCTTGTCCAAACCCTGATTAATAAGAACCAGCTGAATCCTAACAGCAATGTTAGCATTTAATTTTTATTCAAGCTCATAATTTTCATTTTTGTTATCCTTTTTCACTTTTCTGTACAAAGAAATTTGAAACAAATGAGATTTTTAGCAACTGGACATGTATTGTAGTGTAATGGATAAAATGTGATGACTCCAAAAATGAGGTAGAAAATAAAAATGAGCTGGTGTGTCATGATCAGATTCCCAGAGATAGGTTCCATCATCTGTAATGTTTCTCTAGATCTTGAATTTGGAAAAGAACATTATGTAAGTACAAAAAGCATCCAGAAATTATGGCCAGGATCCTCATGACTTTTGATACTTGATGCTGGTGTGTTTCAGGCTTTCCTTTTCTAGTCATTCTTTACATAAAAAAGGAATTTTATCTTCTACAAATCTTCCAATGCTTTTATAACTATTTTAAAAGCCTCAACAGTATTTTAGTGGGGCAGGAATTCTGAAAATACAAAAGGGAGGTTGAAGGTGTCTGTACTTGGCAAGTCAGAATATAGGAAGGATGCAGCAAAGAACGCTAGAGTTGAGAGAACGTTAAAATGTATGTTCTACTGAAGATGAGGATCTGGCTGCACTTGATAAAATTTTGTAGCTGGAGCAGTTCAAAATGACATGTTGGGGTTTTTTTCCATTTAAAAAAAACCCTTAAGGATATAGACAAAGGATTGCAAAATAAAACTTCCACCTTATGAAATGGAGATGCTCTTGTGTTCTTCAGAGATTTCTGAGATAGTGGAGAAAGAGTCAATACTGAAACAGAGTATTACTTTGCATATGTAGGATATTCCATCCAAAAATGTCAAGACATTTTACAAGCGCTTAATCCAATGGGCCTCACCACTAGCTTATGGTCTATCAGTAGAAATGACTTCTGTAGCAAGTGAAGAACTTGGAGAACATAGGATTCTTGCCTAGCAGTAGCTATGCTCCTATTCTCCTGTGCCCCTTTTTTTAAAAAAAATTTTTTTAAACTTCTAGGATATTCCTTCCTATTTCTAAATCTATTTTACCTTCATGAGACCTATGAAATTCAATGACCTTCTTAGTGATTGAATTCCCTCTCCAGTGATTTACTTTACATGACAATATGGAAATTGTGACAAGCAAACTCAAATGAGAGCCTTAGAAATCGAATTCCTTATTTTCTTTGCAGTTGAAAATGGGTATTGACCCCACAGCAGTCAGATTCATTCTGTGCCTACCTTATTGTTACTACATTTAATTCATTTTGTTAAAAGTCCACAAAAGGTATGAGAATAATACTTTTAGTTAGCTTAAAATGTTAATATTTTTCTTTAAATCAACATGCCCCAAGTTGAATTAAATGTATAAAAAATCCTAAGTAATTGGGCAGTTGCTCATTAGCAATTTGACTTCTGTACTATCCTGTAAATTTGAGAAGTATGTAATTTCTAGATGACTACTGGATATAAGCAATGGAGAGCAGTGAGCTGTGTCCTGCTATACGTGAGGTGACATGCAAAGATTTGGGCAGATATTTGTATATCGTCTCATTGCAAAGCCTGAGCTGGTTCTGAAGTTTGTAAAGATGTAGTGATGCTCAAACTCTTGTACTCCACCTGCCTTTCCAATTTAATTTGTGTTGAAAACAATTTCCTTAGAATTTGTAAGTACTCCACTACAGAGATGTAAAGTATGGTGGGTTTTGCCATCTAAACTAAGCAAATAATTTGAAAGTTACTAAAGAGGTGGAAAAATGGGTTTTCCTTCTCTGCACAGCAAGACCCTTTTAAATCTGGTGCAATTTTGAAATGAAAGGGTAAAATCTCCTAAGAACAGGGTCTGTAGTAGAGATGTCCACAAAAATTCTGGAAATACCGCCAAATAAAACAAAGTAAAACACAGAAACACTGAAGGAGTTATCAGATTGCAGTATCATCTGTGTAACTGTTATAACGTTCTCTGGAAGCACAAGTAGTTCTTGCAGGAGAAATAAGAGTCTCCTGACATCTAGGGTAGTTTACCAAGAAAAACAGGAGGTTCTTACTATTGCTTAGACCTTGAAGCCATTTGTTCTAATACTTTGGCTCATATGGACATGATCAGAAAAAGGAAACTAGCAAATAGGCTTTCATCTTCAAGTTCTAGCACTTCAGAAGCAATGATGCTACATCATTTTCTATGAAGAGACAGAGCTGTTTTGTAAACTGTGGTGCTGCTGGAATTTTTACGCATGTGCATTCATAATTCATATGTTTGTACTTGGTTTCTGTGTAAACGTGTTGACATTATGCAAAACGCTCCATACCTACATTTTTCTTCCTGTAAGTTTTCTGTTCTGAACTGTTTTCAGCCAAGAAGATTGTCTTGATTAATTGGCAGCAGATTAAACTGTTGCAAAGCTGATCTGCATAAGTGTTCAGGATGTTTGGGAAACAGATCCTATTTCTTCATACTCTTTTGTTTGCCTTATTGTCCTTATTTGTTTGTTATATTTTTGTGTGTACGTGTGCTTCAAGTGGTAGAAAAACAAGTGTCTGTTTGTACTGGTTCCTTCTCTCTTTACCGTAATCTTTTTTTGCAACTTTCTTTATGGAATGAATGGATTAAAAAGCAGTAGGAGAATGGGATTACCATCACCAAGTCCAGCCCGTGACTGCTACTGTGACTAAGTGGTACAGCAACAAACACACATGATATGCACTTGCACTAAATCATTCCATTAGGGCTGGACCTGTGCATTCCCTGACTAAATAGAACAGCTGTTCTGTGCAACAGTTGTGGTGATTTGGTAATGATTTGCCGGGCAGCACACTCGAGGACCAAGCAGTATATTCCTGCTGGTAAAATCTCATATTCTGTGGAACTTAGTCCTGCCCCTGGTCATGCTTAAGTCTTGACATACTCTTTTTTGTTTCCTCTCCAGCTCCAAGTGCTGTCGCTCCACATGCTTTTTGACTCTGTCCTCTCCTTTATTTGCAGCTCTCCCTGACTTCTCCTTTCACATATTGAGACCGGCTGCCTCAGAGTTGCTGCCCTACCCAATCTTCGCTGCAGTGCACGTTGGACCTCTTGTCATCTAAGCATCTTGGCTTTCATCTTCTGCGGAAGGTATTTACTCATTGCTGTATTAACCCATTGCACAGCGACTTGCACAGTTGCAATGCTAGACAACTGCTGGCAACCATAAAGAGAGGTAGTAACAAAATGTAGTGGATTCTGTACATTAGCAACAAAATACATATTCAGAAAAACTAATTCAAACTGCATTTCCTTGTACTAAGTAAATACAGTGACTTGATTTAGGAGATTGCTCCATTCCTATGCTCTGAGAATCTCAGCTCTGTTGTAGTTGAGACCCTGACACTAAACCTATGAGGCCAGAAAAATACAGTCCAAACTTCTGCACTGTGTAAAGCTCCCAGCATCCTGAATGTGTCAGGCAGCTGCTGCATAAAAAATTCGACTGATGCTCCCAGAGAGCAAAGATAGTTTGAACTGGGTCCATATTTTAGCTAGTGTGGGCTTCTGGGCGCAGACCCAGTGAGTAGTGGGCGAGTAGGAGTTTTCTGTCTTTGCATTATGTCAGAGTTTGAGGAGAGGCAGCTGGTGTGAATGTTTTAAGATAGGTTTTTCTTCCCCACCCAGACATTTAAGGTGAAATGAAATTTAAAGTGAAACTTAAATGTGGGAAGGGGTTTGTCTGGATCTTGAACCAGCAGCCTCTGGAGCCTGACCACTCTGCAACATCCTTACCTCACACAAAGCTTGAACGGTGATCAGTGTAATATGCAGAGAAGTCAATGATCATACAAAGTACAAGATGTCCTCCCTTGCTGGGAGTCCACAGCTGTCTCTGAAATAAAAGCTTGTGTCTTTGAACAGTTCTCCTGATCACACAGTTATTCTGTGCAACAGGACAGTTAAACAGAAAAGTGTTTGTAAAGAAAAGATTGGATCCTTTCTCATCTTGTTCACTCCCTTACGCATGGGAATACTTTAAGCAAAGAACAAAGTGCAAAGAAGTTTAAATGAAGTTCAGGCTTCAGCAACCTCTGCTTAAGAATAGGAGACAGGGAGTTGGACTAACCTGTCAGCCTCAACAATTCTTATAAATCTGCATGTGGCAACACACTTGCGTTAGGAACATTTGCAGGGTTCTTATATGTTTCCTGGCATCATCTGGTTGCTAAGTGCATTTTTTGCTACAGTCAAAAAGTATAATGGGGAAGACACGTCTCTTTCCTTTTAATTGTGCACTTGCATGTTTCTGTCACTTTCTAGAGCTCTCTTTGGCCTTGTTCTACGTCTGAATAAATCTGAATGCCTAAATTGCAAAGCAATGCTAATCACTGGTGTCGTTGCACATCTTTACGCTGTTCACACTTAAACTTTCTGTGGGGTTCACTGACTTCCTTGGTATGCAGAGTTTGAAATGTGGGAATTCTAGTAAAAGTAGGCCAGGATTAGAAGATTACTGTTACTGTGTTTACCAGCATGTTATTTTCCTTGCTGTCTTTTATTATATTAGGTATGAACCTTTTTTCCATTTCCATTGTGAGAACAATTAATAGGTTGAATGTGTGAACTCTTGGAACTGGGATGGTTAAACTGCTGTTAACAAGTTTTCTCATCCTATGCTCATCAAAACAATCTTGCAGAAGCTGATTAAACAAAAACTTATTTTAGTACCATATCACATACCTTATAGAAGATATAAGGGAAGGAGTTGGAGTGGGAAGAGGTACTTCTGAAAGTTGTGGAATGGCAACTTGCTATATGAGTGAGAACCTACGGCTACAGCTGGTAGGTACAATGCAGCTTGAAGTTTAGATCATGCTTTTTCCAGTTTAGTAAGGGAAAAATGTTGCGAGCAAATGCACATATGTTCGTAGCATGACTAGATATGAAAAGCCTTTGGTTGCTTAAACTACTGAGAAGGATGGCAGTTCCAAAACCTGTAAACTCATCAGCTTGAGGCAGCACTGCAGCTAGCTATGGTATGCAAATGCTGTTGATACCAGTACTACGAAATGGAGCATGTTATTCAAACCAGTGTGGATAAAGAGTCATGGCCTGCATGGAAGAGTGCTGTGTGCAAACTTTGATGTTAAAAAACGGTAACTTGAACTCACAGATATACTGATTACCCTGCTAAAAGAAGACTTGGAATCTCTTCCCAGAATTACAGCACTTTAATTAGAAGAATGTAGGCAAAGTCTTAATCTTGTTAATAGGGATAGACATGGATAAGGCAGAGACGAAATCCACAGCAGTATAGCCTAAACATGAAAATCAATGGCTTGGAGGCTAGTAACAGTAATGCTAGCTACAGCAACAAAACTGCTCCCTGTCCCTACTTTTAGTACAAGACTTAAGCTTGACAGTGAATAAGTTGGAAGAAATACCTCTTCTGCCTTGTAACATTGAGCTATATCACACACAGCAATTTGAAAATACATAGCTGAGAAGTAGGGAAAGGTATTTTAAATTTACAAACCAAATCTACAGATAGGTGATTATGTTCTTTAAATTTCCTTTTAGCCCTTCTAAATTCTTGTGACGTTCAGGGATCAATAAGAATCTCATGTGTAGCTTATTCTGATGGATGTTAATCTTTCCCTTGGCTTTGCAGTCTGCTTGAAATAGTACTTGTTTCTTCATGTCAGGCCTCTGGCAATGCTTACTGGAGTCAGGATTACAGTCCCCAGTGAATCCCATTTTTACTGTCATTAACTTTCTAAACTGTTCCCTGTAGTTGGCAACCTTTCTGGAGACCTACTTAGTGGGAAGCTGGGAGAGTGATGTTTTTGTCTGTCTAGAATCATTGTGCCTTTAACTGAGATTTTTTTAACTTTGTCATTAAGTCCATTTACGTTGTAGGCATTTCATGACAATGATAACATACTTTGCTGACTGTGTTTCTGTTGTGATTTACCTATTAATGTATGAAAAGAAAAAAAGCTCCATGTTTACTTAAGATTTTTACAAGTAGCTTTTTTTTTTTCTTCCATTAACTTGGTTAATAAATTCAGCAAATTTTTGGATTGGAAATTAGAGACATGGCTCATATGCAGATTCTGTGCTATGTTCTAGCTAAGGAAGTGGCTAGATTTGTTTAGCAAAATACAGATGCTCTGGTTTCAGTAGCTACTTGTATAGATAGCAATTGATACTGCTGTCAGAACCCATAAACCCTGGGTTTATGGTTGGTTCCAAATTAGGGACAAATCTTGAGCAGAAAGCAGCAGGACCGGAAACATTTCTCCCCCAAATGACAAGGACTTTGTGGTGAACAGAAAACACTGGCTGCAGTATTGCTTTCTGTGGTCATCAGTCATATAGCTGTGTAACAGATCATAGGTTACAGGTTACTTTTCTTCTCTTTGAATGTGAGTCAGGGGTGACCAAAACTCTGTGAGTTAAGACATGAGCTTGACAATGATCACTTTAGCAGTTGGGGAAGGCAAATACTTGCTTCTTAATAAAAAAAAAAGCAAGCTGATTAATCAGCTGAGTCATCCTGCTCTACTTCAGTGTTGGTATGAATGGCATTCCCTACGGATTGGCCTACACAGAGGGCAATGTCAAACCATAATCAAGACTGAGTGACTGAGTTCAGTCAAATGTTTCAAAATATCACCCATGAGTTTTAGATAAAATAAAAAGTAGGAATATTCTGAGTCAAGGAGTTAATTGCTTTCTGAAAACTTGTATTGTTCTTTGCAATAATTTTAAGATTTTCACTAGGGCTCCCTCCAAATAGAACTTTATTTCCATTTTACAGGTTTACATTAGCTTACACTGTAACGTACAGATTAACAGACTGGAACACCTGCCCTCTCTCGTATTCTTCTTTCTGAACAGTGCTGCGATGCTGCTTTGTTTCTGGGACAGATAATTTGCAGACACTCTAGGAATTAAAACAAGTTTTTAGAAGCTTTTAGAAAGATAAATGTTTGCCAACCTCTTGCAAGTATTACTACTAGCAGCAAAAATCACACATGAAAGGGAAATGGGGTATTTTAGAGTTAAGTCAGTAGGTCTTCCAGTTATTATTTTTATAGAATTAATCCCCAAAGGATATTTCTATGGGGATTGTTTCTTACATCTAGCAAAAATTGTTTCAAATAGAGCTGAAGACAGGTTATGTCAAATTTTTTGCAAGAGTTTGCCTAGTTGAAAATAATGGTGGTTGTTTTTTGTCTGGTTCCTGGTGTGCCCCAGGTTGTATGCAATGATGAAGAATTTATCATCAGCACATCTGTAAATGAATCATGTTTCTTCCTGCACCCACATGGTTGCACAATTTTACTGGCTGCTTGCTTTGATGAATATTTGATATTTGTCATATGAAGCTATTCCATCACATTTGTAATATCGGAAATTCTAAGCACACTTAACACCTTAATATGATGTCACAGTTAATGTATTCATAGTCATTTTGTGGCCCAATACAATATGACACAGTAGTCTTCTTTAATTACTGATCATATAAAGCTAAAAGTTACAACACAGACATCTGGCTGCAAATCATGCATCTGGATTAAACATTTTTCTCATCTGGCTGTACTATACTATGTAGCACAGACTGTGCAAAGCAGGTGGTAGAACCTTAGGTAAGATCAATTATTACAAAGTAAGCAATTACTCTTCTTTCTTGTTTTTTTTTTTTCAGTGGATCAAGATGATAAATTTATCTCATGCTGATAAGGCTTCACTCAACACAAATGCTGGAAATGGAAGATTCTTCCTTTTCCTTTTTATTTTATGATTTATTGAATGGTGGCATTGCTGGGAGAAAAGTGAAATAAAGCTGAAGGAAATAGGAGAAAGAGGTTAAAGGGTTTTGTCAGAGCTCTTCTTTGGAGTTCAGTTCTGTTTCCTCTACTTCGTGCTTTACCATGAGTCCATGCTGCATTGCTTCTAAGACAGGTAATGTGGAGATCCCCCATATGAGTGGGAAAGGTGGGAAGGGATATAAATTCTTATTCCAAATTCACACTGGACCTTTCAGTAAGAAGTTTTACTTGTTACTAACTCACTCAGAGTATAAAACTAATTTTCGGTTCTGGTGTTCTGTGCTGGGTAACATAAACCAAAATTTGGGGTTTTTTCTACCTTTATGTTCAACCCTAGATTTTGTAAAGAATCTAGGCACATTTACTCCAAAGCTCATATACTGCACCTACAACTTACGGTCTGCTGGGAACCTGCTGGTGATACATACGAGCTGTCTGATACTGGTTTTGGTTTCTGTTGTCTAGTCGTTAGTCACAATAGAGGAAGCATAATAAAATGCATAATCCTTTCCCTATGTAATTATGACTCTAGTTTGTATTTCAGTTTAGTGCGGATCACTCAGCAGTGTGCAGGACAGAATGAGAACAACTGCCTGAACAGAATACCTAAAAATATTCTCCCATAATGAAAATTAGAAACTGCATCCTTTATGAAATGTATGCATTTGCACAGTAGGTGAAGTGCCAAGTGAACACATTCACAAAGTGTTTGGCACTCTTCTGCAGGCAGGACAGCATGTCATGTCTGGACTCTACATGTTCTCTAGCTCCACAAAAAGCATCAAGAAAAGTTTGATTTCAAATCTGTATTTCCATGTTTTGTGTGCCGATATTAGTTAGTTCAAATAACCTGATGTATTTGAAATTCACTGTCATTATATCACTTCACACTGTATGTAACCACTTATTTCCTTTGTCTGGATATTTGATGTGCACCTTGTTGGATTTATTACAGTATTATTTGTAAATGCTTTTGTCTGTTGAATCAATTGTCAGGAACAATCATAATAGTTACATGAAATCAATTTTATTCTGATTTGGAAGGAAGGTAGTATGCATGAGCATATAGTGGAAAAAGACAAAAGATGATATTTGTTGCCAGATGTGATCTATAGTATGAAAATCCTAAGTGCTGTTGAGGAGCGGCACTCCACAGATTGTTGTCATAATCATGGCATTAGGAATAGATTTGTCTTAGGTATTTGCCTATTTTTACTACAATTTTCATCAGGTGGTGAATACATGACAAGTTAGATTGTCTAACACCAGAAAAAAAGGTTTGGTTTTTTTTGTTTTGGTTTGGTTTTTTTTTTTTTTTAATAATGTATGCCTAGCAGGTTTGTGATTTAAAAATATTTTTAAAGAGGCCTATTATGTTTGCATTTAGCATATTTCCACTTTTCTGTGGTTTTTTGGGGATTAATATTACGTTCAAAGCAGATAATCAAGTTATACACCTTACAAGATAATTTTCTGCCTGCTTAAAATGAAAACCAGGGGGAAGTTTTGATGATTAGGTGTGTACCTAGTTTCTGTGCACTATGTCAGATTTTAAATATACGTCACTTGGAAATGAGGTTTTGCAAATTTGTTCTATTTCAAAGATAGAGAGATGACCTATAAATCTGGCCAACAATATAAATCAGTTTTTCTGTGGCATTGGAAAGGTGTTATTTGTTTGAAATTATTTTCTTTCATTTTCAAGTGATGGCATGGTCATGGGTCAAGTGCTGAAGACTGAATTCAAATTACTTGAATTCTTTTAAGAATTTGAACTATTGAACAAAGGTAAGAAATTCTACAGTTCATTAAATAGCTTTCTGATAGAAAAAAGGGAATGGGAGAAATAAGAAGGAGAGGGCCACATGCTTTTCTCTCTCAAAACACACAGAGAAAAACAGTGGTCTTTAGTACAGTCCTTCACAACACTAGTCTGTTTCACAAAGGCCGTTTAGAGTGCAGGAATGCACATCTAGGGAGAGCTCACGGATCAAAGTCCTTCTAACGTGTGTGATGCTGCATGCTTTGGCAAAGCCAGAAACTCACACTTTTGGCATATATAAAGTGTCCTGGAATGTGAGGCTGAGCAGCGAACCTTTGCACTCTTCTGTTTACAGCATGTGCTTGAGAAAATGATGAGAGGAAGCTTTGGCAAGAATGACTGGGGCAGGGAGGGTTTGGATCTAGGCAGAACAAAACCATAGATGTTGAATGTTTATAGCATTGATAAGAAACACCAATAATGAGGAGAGGAATGGAGAGGATTCTTGACATGGAAAATAAAAGCCTGCCTAGTTTCTGTGGCTTGACATTTCTGTAGATAAAACTCAAGCTACCACACAAATGCAATGCATAACTGAGTATACAGTTTTCAGTTGCTGCATACACTTCAAACTGAGTTCAACAAAGAGCATCACCTGTTTTTAGTCTGTTTTAATACAGAAATGACACTTGTGAAATGACACTGTGAACCCTTGACCCAATGACCCTTGAAATTGTTGAGTGTCAATCACATCTGACAGAAGGTTAGAATTTTTAAAGCTGATAGGTTTCTACATAAAGATAATATGTTAAAGATGATATGTTTCTACAAGTTTGATGAAAATGCAGGATAGGTAGAGGTCCTGACCAAAATAAAAGCTATGGCGTTCGAGGTCCATTTGATTAGAGAATTTATGTTAGGGCAGGCATGTGCACCTGTATGTCCTAAAAGTTATTGAAACCTCACAGATGCTTGCAAGTTTAGTAGACACCAGAAGCTCTCACCACCACAGAAAGCAAGGTTTCATAATTTTTGCTGCTTATTCTACTGCTTGTTTTACTGCAGTGAAGGGACTGAAGTAAAAATACAAACCCAAAGGAACAGAGAAGGGTAGACCCTAAACTATTTAACATGTGTGTCTGTGACCTGCAGCAACAAATAATTTTTGCAGTTAATGTAAATATGAAAAGTATGACGAACAAAAAAAAGGAAAAAACTTTTCATAGAGCATTATGGATCGCTTAGTAAACCGAGCATAAGCAAATGACACATGTTATGAAACAGCCAGTATGTGGTAGGAATATCGAGGAAGGCCATCCATAGATTAACAAAGAATACTAGCCTTATTTACAGGGCTGGAGTCTTTATTATGGGAAGAAGTGAGTATAAAACAACCTTGAATGAATGTCAGATAATTGATTGAAAAATAACTGGCTCCATGCTGTACCCACAGTAAAAAGAGTTAAAACAGGATAAAGAGACAGATTTCTCTCTGTACATATTTATTTCTCCTGACACAGTTTGTGTACTCTTCCCTTCCAGGTAAGAACTGCAGGTAGTACAATCAGTTTTGTTGAGGGAAATGAATAAAATTGCTAACACTATGATCAGAAGAAAGAATGATCAACTTATTCCCCTTTAAAGAGAACTCCTTTAACATACTATCACTACATAAGAATGACTGCGCTGAACTGCATGAAAGGCTCATCTTGTCGATCCTGTCTCTGACAGAGGCAAATAAAAGATCCTTAAGGAAGTGTCTAAGAGCAAGATAAGCATATAGTGGTACTTTTCCAACCACTCTCCTATGTTTCAGCAGTGTCTGGATGAGCAGCTTTCTGTGTCAAAGGGGTTTTCTGTGAGTTTAAAATCTTTGGTATATTTCCCTTCCACATACCTGTCTAGCTATTCCTTGAATCCATTTATATTTTTAGAAGCAAAATACCTTGTGACTAGGAGTTCTGCAGCGAACAACTGCTTTCTGTTGTTACTGAACCTTTCATCAGGTGGTTCCCTTTGATGCACTTAGCTTTTGTAGCAGGAGAGGCACCAAGCACATGAACCTTCTGATTCTGCCCATGATTTTAAGCCCCTTTGGACTTCTACTGTTTTGCTTAAGTCCAAAAAGAAGACTTGGGCCTAGTCCCCAGTACAGCAGCCAAATAGTGAGGAAAGAATCTAGCCAGTGAAAGGATATCTTTTTTTATAGGTGATGGAAGCACTTAACCCAAACTCTTGGTCAAAGGCAATATATGATAAAAAGAGAAAGTACCAAAGCTGATGATGGTGAACTGCAGCTAGCTGGAAAGGAAAAGCAAAAAAGAAACCCCTAAAACAAACCCCCAGACTAAGTAATGAGAGAAAGAATGGGTGGCTTCTCATATGGAAAACCTTGTAGGTGCCAAAACAATAATAAATACAGGTCATAATTACATGGACATCACCCTTCATCAGTGGAGCCAGGAGTGAGTCTTACCTAGGAGACTGAATGTCACCCATAATGCTGTTCCTTGGTTCTGAGTTCCTTAAAGAGATGCTGTATGGCTGTGTACTCTGCTCATCCCCAGAATTCTGCATTGGTAACATCTATCCAAGAAAATAATATTGCAGAAAGTTTGTTGCTTGTTACTGACTACCCAATCCTAGTCCTCTAGGAAATGGTACATAGATGCTTCTTTGAGCAGGAAGCTGGGCAGATGACCTCCTGAGGTCCCTTCCAATTTGATTTATTCTTTGATTCTACACTTTTCAATATTTAAAGGCCATCTTCCTCTCAGGGAACCCTGTATAACTGGCTAGCTTAATTTGTTCTGTATACCCTTTTTTTTTTCAACAAAAATGTATTTATGTTTGTCACTTTGAAGTATTTTCCATGTTGAAAGTCCAATACAAAGCTTAGTCCTTTTCTAGATGTGTGAAGATGGTAGCAATAATTAGAAAAAAAAAAGAAAATGTAACTGCATTTATTTTTCCTGCTACTAAGAATTATTAGGAGATCAGAAACAAACAAAGTATACAAATGTGGCATTTTCTTGTATCAGCAATCTGAACAAACTTGTCAAACATGATGCTGTACGTGGTATCCATAATTCTACTTGTATTCATAAGGTACTAGCACACACAAAAAAAGACAGAAAGCTATGAAAAACTTAAAGATACCTGCTATGTTATTAATTTTGGATGTGGAATTTCCTGTTCTCTTACTGATACATAAGGAGCATATACCCATTGACCACAAAAGTCTCTTAAGAGATTTTCTTAATTCAGACAGAAAGCTGTATCTTTTGCAATGCAAACTGTTAACCACTGTCAGTGTGCAAGGTAGACAGTAGGGAGTACTCCCTTTATTCACGTGGGGCATGTGTGCAACATCATTCTCCAGCAAGGCGTCTGGTAGAAAATGGAAGTGAAATAAGACTATACTTGGGTTAGTGAAGTTATAACCAAGCAAACCTATGGAACCTTGATATATTAGTACAAAACAGAATAAAGTCAGTGGTTACTTGGGAATCCATTGTCTTTCTAGAGAATCTGAAAATCACTCAAATTTAATGAAATGTAGCTGCACAAAGTAAAAGCAACAATCCCTATATCCACATGCATATTTAGTTCAAAAGCATTAATGTGTTAATGTAATTCAGAACATTTACATCCCCCTAAGATTACATGCATGTGTATTGTCTCATAGGTTTTGAGCACTTCACACTCATGGTGTATTGATTCCTTGAGCTCTGTAGAGATAAACAGCAGTAAAATTTGAATGAAGTATGAAACTATACTAAATGTGAATTATTAGAAAGCATTTCTTTTGTTTGTTTCTAACTTACTGAAACCTTAGGAACAAATGGACACAAATTTAAAAAACAAAAGCAGCATGTATGGTTTGTTTCCTAGGGACTTCCAGAAATGCAAGTGGAAGCTGATATGCAATGCAATGTAAGTTAGCGTACTTCTCTTAGCAAGTGCCCTATAGAACACATTATTTGTGGGTATCTCAGTTTTTAAATGCCCTATTTTCAGTTCCTGGGATCAAATTTCCAAAGCTGTTGCACTCCCAAACTCTACATTGATTTTCAAATGCTTCAGAACCTGCTAAGTGGGTCCTAAATACAACACACAAATACAGTGCAACTGGAAATTAGTAGCTGCTTTTGAAAAAAAAAATTGGCCTTTTTGTTGTAGATCATCCTGCCCTAAAGCAAGTTGTCCTATGAAGTCACAAATCTATGGGCAGCAGCTGCCTGCAAACTGTAGCAGTCCATCAATTGCAGTTAGAAAGTTTGCTTCATACATGTGAAAAAGATGAAAAATTTGTACATTTTCGGAGGTGGCTGTTCTATGCCCCCTTGCCCGTTATTAATGAGGGAAAATACCATTGTTGAAAGGCTGCTGTGCAGAACTGTTAATTTTCAGTCTGAAATATGAAAGCACCAGAAAATTAAGGATATGGACAGCTGCAGTGTCAAAAGACATCCATGCTTGCACAGCTTGACAGTTGATTTTTGCCTACTGACCCACTGCAGCTGACATGCCCTGCTGACCCTCCCTAAAGGCCACAGTGTGATCATTTTCATGCTTAGTGAAAGTACAGTTCCTAAGTAGGGCTGAATTTATAGTTATGTTCATCAGAATTGTGAGTTGTTCTTGAAATGTGTTAAGCCATGAATAGTTCAAATGAGTGATTTGTATGGCTGTGGTAATGCACGTGCCTGAAACACCTTGCTGGTGTGGGGCTGATACACAGGGCGTCTCAAAAGGATCGTGAAATAATGGGCAGGAAATGATGCATTTTGGAAAACGTAGGCTGTGTCATTCACCACAGGGCAAATCTCTTTGTGAACAAACACAGCTCTTTTTTCATACCTGAATCATCCAGCACATAAAGGCTTCAAAAAAAAAAAAGATATGTTTCAAATAGAAAAACTCATATTCTGTGAGCCAGAGCTGTTAAACATATCATAATCGAATTAATATATAGCAATGAGGTGCTTGGCAAATTTCCATCACAAAAATTTCAGAACTTTTTTTTTTAACAGCCTGGATCACATATGGTTGTGTAAAGAACAAAATAAAGACAATCAAAGTAAATCAGTGAACCAGACCACAGGAAAATCTGTGTCACCTTTATACCTGTACAATACAGAGGGAAAAATATGAAACAATTAAGAATGGGAAAAAATCAAAATAGTAATGTTTAGACTAGCAAATAGGAAGTTGTCAAAGACATAATCTGCTTCCCAGCATTATTTATACTGGGCTAATTTACTCGTTGTAGGTTAGAACTGTCAGAAACAGTCTACTATTTTATTAGTTTTCTGAGCAGTTAACAACTAACTGAGCTAAATCAATTTTTGTGGCATACTCTTTGACACAGCAACATTTCTCAAAAGTATGGCAGTTCAAAATAAATGGCCAAGCCTGAGTGTAAGAAGCAGATTAATTTTATCCATTATTCATTCATTTCATTAATTTTATTACTGGAAGGAGCTTCATGTTTGCATAACATAAATGTTCATTATGATTTTGTCAATAATATGTAAACCAAGACCCAAAACAAAGTCAAGGAAATTGTCTTACCTTGTATTTGACTTTTTTCTGTCTTTGTGCTTGAATCTTTTTCCACTGAAATCAATGGGAGTTTTGATACGTAACAAGTCAAGCAGAATCTGATCTTTTATTAGCACATTATTATGGACCCTACGGGAACACAAAATTTGATTTTGGAGCCAGGAACATAAATTATGGAAAGATTTTTTGGAATCAGTTTAATGGTTTGTGTTCAATGTTCAGTTTTAGAAAATCCCTGTACAAAAGAAGTCTTCAACTACATCAAGTGGTCTGGTTACTGCAGGTACGATTTCTGACAGCAATCAGAGTTGTGTTCAGAAAGTATTTGTAGGTACTGTCAGACTGAGGGGGGACTGTGTTAGGGTTTGGGTTGCCAGGCCACACAATTCCTCAGGATTTTTGCTATGCGTTGTCACCATCTCACAATTTCTTCCGGGGAACACCACTATGAAATGTGGAAGCTGTGTTCGTTCATATGATAAAACTGATCGCAGCAACAGAGAATGAGTCTGATAGATCTTGATTTGGGTTATCTGATAGTGTCAACTACTATGCCATAAAATCTCAAAGCATTGTTGTAAATGTAAGAGCCTAGGAAAAAAAGAAGAAAGGCTCTTTATTGGGAAATAAACATTGCCTCCAAGATAAGGAAAAGTCAAAGGTGTTTCATTCATTGAACAATGGCACAGGAAATTCAAAGGATGCTACAGAAGCCTGGCAGTCAAGCCATCAAGCATGTTATTTCAAACTACTTCATGCAGTCATTTTAATTTTGGATTTAGATAATATGCCAGAGAAGTCTTGTTCATGTATACATGTATTTAGGGCCTGATTTATACATGCATACAGCAATTTTCATCTTAGTGGCTGTATACAGGCTCAAAATATTGAGCAGCGCCTTGCATATTTTCTCCTGCTGTACAGTAATGGTGTAATCTAAATGTCTTTCACATGAATATAGCCATACAGACATTATGCCTTGCCTGAAGATAGTCAAGTACTGTATCTTTCTGTCTCTCATTCTTCTAAACATATGAAAGCAGCTGTGCAGTGTGGTATACCTGGGTGTGCTTCATTTGGAGCTAATGCATTCAGAGACATGCTGACTAGTGAATTGCTGTAGCCAACTCTGTATATCCTTAGTGACTTCCCAACTCTCTGCCAATTCAGTCAGCGTTTTATGTCTTCATTTGTGTATCCATTAAATTTGATTTCATCCCTTCTCCTGTGTTCACATAATTGTGTACGAGTGCCAGGTGTTAACATTCTAGTACATCATAACTCATTTGCAAGTATTTAATGATCTCAGAGAAGCAAAATTTGTAGGCACAAAATCCCACTTTTACACACAGGAAGTTCTGTATAATTGTAGTGTCTCTTTATGTATGCTACAGGCCGAAAAACACATTTAATGCATCAACAGCAAGTCAGCTACACTTGGGGATAGGTTAGCAAAGTCAGGTTGACATCTCACGTCTCCGCCTTTCAACCTCAGAATATGCTGGCGGTTCTTGGCATTCAGGTTTCACTGTTTGCATTGCCATTCTCTGGACTGTTGCATTTTGCAGGGTGATGCAGTTCTCAGAGTGAAAGGTTTATTGTCAGTGTAATTAATGATGGAATATTTCCATGCTACTTTTTACTTAGGTGTATGCATAGTATTTTTAGTGAAAGCAGTTAGAAAAGTTTTGAGTTCAATAATGAGTTTCAAATAAGGTGTCATCTCCACAGATAAACAGGCCACAAAAATATGCGATAGAATTGTATTTTCCCATTTGCAATATATTTCAGTGAATTTCACAAGATCAACCAGTACTTTTGTAGGCCTTTCTCCAGTATCTCAGTCATAATCTATTTAGACATTGCTTTGCCTGAATAGCTGTAAATCTCAGCATTAATGGCTTTCCATAGTGGAAACTTATATTAGCACATGCCTACACCTAATTCTTGAACAACAACAAAAAAAAGGAATGCTATCTTTACCTTTTTGTTTTGCCAGAATTGCCATTTTTTCACAAGTGAACTAGCAACCCATAGTAAATATTACATTGTCACCTTTTTTTTCTTGCTAGGACAGGTCAAGTATTTGACAGGCTGAAACACTGAGGAGAAGGTTGGGGTGTCTGTACTAGAACAGATGTTCATCCAGGTCAGTACTGTGTCTCCTGTAGTAGCTAATAGTGTTTAAGGAGTGGTGTACAAATAGGACAATGCTATGGTTATCATCTCCTTGGTGTACTCTCCCACTCAGCAGTCATTTTTGGATCACAGATTTCCAGAGCCGCAGGTAGTGTCTTTGCTTTTAGTATGTCTAATTATTTTCTGAACCCCTGCAAACTACAATATCCAGTGGAAAGGAATTCCATAGGTCAATTATGCATGGAGAGAGGAACCACCTTCTTTTGTTTGCCTTGAACTTGCCACCTACTAGTTTTATTTCCTACTCCTCAGTTTTTGAACTGGGAGATAAGACAACAGCCATTTGCTTTTAAACATCTTAAGGACAATTGTGGTTATAAATATCTTCATTATACCCCTCCTCAGCTATCTCTTTTCCAGACTTAGAAATCATCATGTATGTAGTTTCTCTAAATATGGAAAATGTTCCAGGGCTTTCATCATCCTGCACCTTTTCTTGTTTTACTTTATTCTTTTTCTGGCATGTAAATGGTGACTAGAACAAGCAATATTCAGGATGCGGGGACAGTATAGGTTTATATTGAGGGTCTGAGATTTTCTTCCCACCAACTAAGTTACGTAGCTTTAGTATTAGTGGAACTGGGCAGGTAGGAGTGCACATAACTCACATTAAAAGGTACTGTGATCCCTTAGCAAGAGCAAAAAAAGATTTTGCTTTGCTTGGCCACATAATTTTTGGTATAAATACACACACAGGTAAATATTTAATGAATTCAGCAGAGCTGCACAAAAGGCATTGCGTCAGGAGAACAAGCCACACACATCCTATAGGACATCTATCCCAGAGGGGGAGATGCTTCTATCATAGAAATGCTCTTAAATACACTGGCCTCTGTGACTGGGCTCAAGTCAAATTCAGCATAGGGAGAATTTCCTTCTTACTGTGAAAGAAATGCAGTTGTAGTTGTATTTTTACATGCACCTTTCACTTTCTTTACCATGAGGCAAGTTTCATGGAAGAGATGTTATCTTACGTTTCTATAAGTGTATGAGCTGATCTAATAAATGTTATAGTTCATGGTAACTTTCTGAATAAGCCCTTAAAACTTCTTTTCATGAGTGGGCAGTTGCCAGCAGAGGTCATCATTGCTGTAGCCGGTTTGAAAGAAGTTGAGTTTCACTAGCTTTTATTGGACCGAGATTTGAAGGATAGACAAATATTTCTAAACCCACCAATCCAACATTGACTTTTGGTGTTAGAATATTGAATCTTTTGGTATGAAAGCATTAATTTTATTAACCCTTTATTTTTTATCAGCAGAGTTTGTTCTTAAAATATAGACTAAAAAAATAGCAGAATTATCTTAAACTTCTTAAAATTACCAGTCTTTTTTCCACATGCCTTTAATTTAATTCAATTAATGCTAATTAATATGTATTCAATATTCTGTTGGCCCTAAAGGCATTTCGTAAAGAGACAGAAAGTCAATTAATAGAATTGCATTTAAAGGAACATTTTTATATGGGCAAAGCCATGGAGTAGTAGGGGAATTTATGGGGCTTATTCTATTGATTGAAATAATACAGTTTTTAAATTTGTTCTATCTGACCCTTGTTCTACGTATCTCATTAAAGACAGACATTTTACACTTTAAAATGCTAATCTGAATACGTATCTTAGGTATTTTTCTGACCTGTTTTTTTTAATTAACATCTTAACAGTGATTACATAGACTGCCTAGTTATTCTATATAACAGTTGTTTACTTAGCATATGGGTTAGAATGATCCTTTGTGCTTGTTGTCATTCCCTACTGAACTTAAATGAAGACATCTAAAAAGATAATTTAAGCTTTTGATTGGGAAAATGAACATTGCTTAGCTAAGAGGATGAGAAAAAAGAAAGCCACAGTTACTTTCTTTACTACCTTATTGTGAGGCTGACAGATCCCTTTAGGGTGAGTGGCTGGGATTGATCAAGATGTAAAATCACTTACTCTCCTGCACAGATTTGTCAGGAGGGCGCCTCTCCAGACCTTGCTGAGATTTGTTATAAAATGATTCATAAAAATAATCATTAATATATTTAAAGGCTAAATCTTTCTTATCATACTCATGTGAACACTCCAGTTTATTTGGTTCTTCATTCCATGACTCTAACCTCTTTGTGAAAGTGCAGAAAATATTGTAACCTGCTGTGTTTCAGACAAATGTCTGAAATGGTAGTTGTCAGCATTATTTTAAAAATCCTGTTTTCCATAATATCTGAAACAGCTCAGAAGTGCAAAGAATTTGAATGTACAGGCAAATTAGCTTCCTCTCTATCTTTTTGCAGATAATTGTCATATTTTATTTTGGCTTAGCAAAAAAAGTGCCCAAAAGACTTTATTGTGATACTATAATGCATGAAAACACCCATAAATTATCTGTCTAACAGTTACAATGCAACTTCGAAGTTGTGACAACTTGGAAAAACCAGCCTGACAAGCATGCTCACTTTTGCTGTTTTTCTAAAACTTCTTGAGCATATAAGGAGAATTTAAAGTGAAGAAAGCAACTGAAGCACAAACACTTTTGTTCTCAGCACACAAATTCCCTCTGCTCCCTGACTGGGGTCCCCATTTTTGTCTCTGAGTAGTGTATCAGATAAAACAGTGTTATCACCCGGAATAAATCAATAAACATTGTCAGTTTCATCCTGTCACTAACAGGCAGGCAGCAGGGAGTTTGTAAGCTTTTCCAAGTGGACATCCTAGAGGATACACAGTCTCTAGTGAACTACTGTTCTGCCTATAGCTAAAAGGTTTCTGCCTTGGGCCAGTCATGCTTTGATTTACCAGAATTCCAATTTATTTATATTATTAAAGAAAGGAGTTCTTATCTAGAGTAGAATTATCATAGGAAAAAAACCCAGGAAAGTGTTAAGTAAGCCTTAATATTCAGAACAAAGACAGTAAAGAATTTTCATATAGGTATAACTGCTGTATGGTGCAAATAAATCTAAGTTCTCATATACCTGGATGAAAAGAATGAGAAGAATACTTAGTTTCTCTAAAATTAAGCTGTTCTTACTGAAGATGTTTTTCAAGCTTTAAGCTTAAACACAAATACTTTATGAACACCTTCCAGATGTGCGTGGAGTTTAACCTGCATTAGTAGACGCAATTTTCAGTTTTACTAGACCACGCTTTTCTTGCAAATGCTATTTTTAAGCAATGAGCACTCTGTATTTCAAAGACATCTGATCTGCTCCTCCTCAAGAGAGTGAAAATCACTGTACAGCAAAAACACATTGGCTAATTTTGAAGATACCAAACTTCCACAACTGGTGCAACAGCCGCATTACTTGCTTTGTGAAAACTGTTGTGGGGTCACTCACCTCAGAGCAGTATCACTGGATGCCGGGGGTACAGGGAATCCGGAGGATTGTCCAAGCTGTTTTGTAGTCTGTAGCACCCCACTCCGTGGACACTTTCCCAAGCCAGAAGAGCCATTCACATTCCCTCTGCCTTTCCAGCCTCATTCACTGCTCTCAGGGCTCAGCTAGCTGCACTGACTCACAGAAATTAAGCTCCCTCTGGGTCCTAGTGCTGTAAACGTGTGGGAGCTGCATGGACTCGTAGGAATTCAGCCTTTGGCTTGGTGCCTAGTCCATGCAGTGATGCACAGATGTGCAGTGAAAGTTTCAAAGCATGCACTGGTTGTATGACTATGCATACATAATACCGAGAAAAACCTCTAACTTCCTGGTTCCACTGTCAAGAACTGAAACCCTCTTTAAGGGACGTTTTGTCTTCAGCGTTTCTACTTTGCATCTTAATCCTTGCACTCAATTTAAAGATGAGAGCTCACAGAAAGAAACTCTGAGCTCACTAATGAATGGATCCTTTCGAAAATCACCTCTAGAGTCCTTTATTCATGTCATGAGTCTATAAACAAATCTATAGGAACACTAATAGTTAACTGGTGAAGCAGTGCACTGGGTTCCCTGCAAAAATTGTGCAGTTCCCATTATCAGCTGTCTTTAACAGGGGTCAGCCAAACACTGATCTAGAGTAGCAAAGAAATATTTGACCCTGCCTTGGGGCAGAGGGAATGATCATATATGAATCCTTCCAGCCGTAATATTCTGTGTTTAACATGCTTACCTTAAGCAACAAAGAGATACGGAAATGTTTCCCATTATGTTTGTGGAGGAGGATTAGTGCTTTACAAGGAAACAACAGTGTGTTTGAAGTACTGATAAATATAGGAAAGAAATACAAAAGTGAAAAATTTCATAAGATACAGAAAAAAAAAGTAAGTTGGCTAAAAACTCTACTCTAAAAAAAGGTTGGCTAACTATGCAGAGAATTATGAAGCAGCCCCTTAGAATTTCATAGTTCTCATTCTGGCATAGTGTAACCTTTGTGATTACACAGACACAAGATAAAAATTTAAATCGTCCTCCATTGAAAATCAGACCACTACATTTTATCTATGTGGAAATAATCAAACATTTTTGATTCCATCCAGAAGAGGGCAGCCATCTGGAGAGACTTGTCCTTAAAATCCTTTGGGGAGGGGAAAGATGTGTGGAAGGTACTATGTAAAGGCATAGAGCAAGAAGGCAAAGTAGCTTTCAGATTATAATATTTCTTATTTGCCACATGGATATGCTGCTTTCTGAACCTGAAGCAAACACATCTTCATATTTTATTAAAACTAGTAGACAGACCTTAAATTTCTTTCACACACTGCCAAATATAACAGTGGCTTCAGTGTTAGACTGTTTCTTGGAGGTGGTGTGCATTTAAAATTCCCTGAAATATCCTTAAGGAAGTTGCAGCACAAAATGCTTGATGCGAGTGCAAAAATTACCTTCCCAATTTGCCAGGATTATGCAGATTGCTTTGTTTCTCTAAAAGAAAAATGCTTTCCACACATAATAGCAGTCACAGGCCAAAGCGTGATGTCTTCATTTACACAACCAGCCATCAGAGCTTCTGAAAGTTTTGCCTGTAAAACTTGACCTCAGGATTTGGCCTTAGCTTCATATTTCATTGCAGAAATGCCAGGCTATTCTTGTGTTAAGCATTTGTCTCGCTTCATTAGAATATCCTCAGATTAGGACTTTGTTCTGGAAAATTTGAAAGAACATTATAGCTCATTGTGACTGTAGCAAACAGCATCAAAACAGTGATATAAAAAACCATGCTTTTTGTTTTCCTTTACTTAAAAGTTAGTGCACACTTGGGTTTAGCATCCTTACAAATGATTTCTTGGCAAGAGCTGCCTTTTTTTTCTTAAAACTGTGGTCACAAAAGCTCATTGGGACACAGTAATCAATAATATACTGTGTTTGTACTTAATCTGTATCACAGGCACTTATTTCTGTCGTGAAGAAATCCTCCTCTTGTACCTTGTTCTTGTACCTTTTGAGTTTACACCAGCAGGCTGATAGCAAGCAAGACAGCTGTGACAATCCCTGGGAAAAAGCACTAGCTTGTATTCTCTTTTCTTATGTTCCCATGTAACCCAAACAAACACTGTTTCTAGCTTTTGGAGTAGGTGTGGCCCTACAGGCACACTAGCAATACATGGAAGAATGCCTAATCCCAGGTGGACTACTATACTCTGAGCTCAGTGGCTGAAAGCATTGCACCGAGGTCATGTGTCTTTCTCTTTTAGCAGTAGCCTGAACCACAGATTGGAAGGGAAGAGTCTTATTACGTGCATGGTTGCTCAAATTTTATCGTCCATGAGCTGAGGATTTTCTTGCTTTGGCAGGTCGCTGCATACAAGGTGAGGACTGGTAATGTTAGGCTGAGGAAGGAAAAGATGTGCTCTGGAATCAGAGAAGCAGCTGCATAAAGAGAAGTTCTGTGAGCACAGAACTAATGAATCCTGGTTCTCTACAGATTTACATCCAGTTATTTCTCTGCCTCTACTACAATAATTTCACGTCTCCCATGGTCTCTTGTACGAGCTTCCTTCAAACAACATCTCCAGTTCCCCCTAAGAGTAAATCAATCCAATGCATGCATGAGTACTGCCATGTAGTGCACTAACACATTTCATTTCAGGAAAACAAAAGAGCTCGGACCAAAAGGAAGAGCAGCACTGTTGAGAGTCATGACTACAGGTAAAACATTTTGTGCTCTCCTGACTGTAGTGCTGTCTGTTCTGACTGCTAGGCTCAGTTCAGTGTTTCCCTAAGCCCCACGACAGCAACCGTGGATCATCACAGCCTCCTCCTTCCACATCAGCACTTATGTCCAAGAAGGCTGAAGGGTGAAGGAGGCACAATGTATGAAAAAAGTGCCCTAAGCTTATGTGGTATGTTTAGGGTTGTAAGAGGGCTTGACAGTGTCTTTTGTGCCGCTGAAAGTCTCAGAGAAGGCATTTGAGAAGTAGCTGGGCTTTTCTGTTTAGGAGCAACATCCTTCAAAGGAAAAAGCTGCCCAAAATTATGAAAGTCCTCATTTATTTCTGAAATCGTCCTGGGTTTGAAATTAACACAGGTGAGTACAGCTGCTGTTCCTAAAATCTCAGCACTTTAGAGAGGTGTGGAGTTGCTGAGAAAGGGGCAAACAGTTTTCGGAGATCCCGTAAAAGCATAGGGGCATAGGATGAGGTTAACAAGTTTTATTTTCTTCAGAGACACTTATTTACATGTGTGTATGCAAACAGTTACATTCAATACTTCCTTGTAATACTAAGTTTCTGCACAAAGAAACATGGATCAAACATAACCAACTTCCCCTAGTTGTCCTGGAGGTGCTTTGATGTGTATGCAGGAAAAGTTTTAATCATGTCAAATGAGGCATTCAAAGTATAAGACAGTGTCAGTTTTACCTAATAGAGTATTTATCATTTCCAGTTTTAAAAATTTCCAGAAAACAGAACATAGCTATCTTGCGTAAACTTGTCTGAGAGCTCTCTTCCTAAGGCTAAATTGAATGTAAAGAGATATTAAAATTTTCCCTTAATATTCAGTGGGAGGAGCTTACCTGTGTTTGGCTAAGTAGAATTTAATCAAGAGGTTGGAAGGAATGATCACAGTGCAAATTCTCTTCTTGTGTTAGTTAAAAAAAAATGAAAAAGTTGATACAGGAATTAAGTGGTCTATTTTGTCTTTGTTAGTTTGTGTAGCATTGCTTTATAGTATGTGCATGGTAGATGTTACTAGAAAAAAGCAGAAGCTCACTTATGGGTCATGAATAAATAGGTCAGACAAACAAGTTCATTACTGATTTACTGTAGGACTCAGTCTCCTGTAAATATTTTCTTAACTGTTTCTGCCACATGGCTTCACAGTTGAGTCAATAACGCATACAGAATGTAGCTTGGGTGCGTCGGAAAATTGATCTGTACATGATGCATTTCCAATACACTGCAATTCAAACCAAGTGGTGATTAGAAACGTTCATTTATGGTGAATTATGGAAGTGATTTGCACTAATCTTTTCTTTCTCTTTTGGTTAGTTATATAGTACGCAGTAGAAAGAAACCCTTTTACTATAAATGAAAACATTTCAAAAGCCTGAGCTTACTAAAAGCAAAATGTTGATTGTTGAAGTGCTGTTACAGACAGAGAATATTATTCTAGTGGCAGTGGCATATAGACAGAGCAGAGCTACAAGAGAAGTTTTACAGTACTCTTCAGACTCAGCAGAGGTTTTGCCTGATAGTGGACTGGAAAGACAGAGTAACTACAAATATTTCTGGAATACACAAGGCCTGCCCTTCTGTTGGAATACCTTTTTCATTCACGCTCGGCTGTTGGTTGGCAGTGAGGGTCAAACGAGAGTGTATATGCTATTTGAAATATTAAAGAAATTATGGATTTTGAATATCAACACTCAGATGTTTATTCCATGCTCTTCTGTGAGGGGATAAAAAGTTTTAAGATATTCTGCTTAGTTGCTGCAAAGTTTTTTCCCAGGATGTAGCTTTTTGCCCTTGGCTGAACCAGACCTGGTTGGAAACCATAAAGAGTTTGTCAGTCAGAGTTCACTAGTTGTGGACTTTTTTATGAGGTCACTCTCCATGGACAAAAGCTCCTTTGATGCAGTTTTGTAGGAAGCACACATGGTCTGGTGTACCTTTCATATTCATCTCTGTGACAGGAGCGTTTTGAGAGGTAGTAAAATGCATGCTTCCCCTGTTTTGGGGTTGGGGTTTTTTTTGACTGGTTATATGCTACTAACACTGTGCTAGCATTAATCTTTCTAAGATCCACAGAGTCTGACAGCAGTATCCTTTTTGGGGGGGTGTTAGCACTGTCAGTGCAGCTCATAGCTGTTTAAAGACTCACTCATCCAATGTCAGCTTGAAATGAGACCATTCTTCAGGAGGTCTAGACATGCCACCTGTTGCTGGATAGCGAGGCTATCATTTGCAGATTCCCCGAGAAACCATGGCTTCCAGCATTGCTGCTCTGCTTGCGGCAAAGGATTTGGGACCAGAGAGGAGTATTGACTCTGGCGTAGGATGGCTCCTCTCTGCTCTGGTCTATGAAACAGGCTTCATGTTTTCTCTTCTTGCTCTCTACCGCTCTGCTACCATGCTCTACTAGAAACTATGTCTCCTTGTCAAAGTCTGGCTTCATCACATGTGCATAATGTGCACTGAGATAATGAGAGTAATTTGCCAGTACGGCCATACTTTGCTCATGACCTTTGGGAGTTGGCAGCTGCTTAAGAGATTTTATATCCACGGGGGATGAGTATTATAATCTGATCCTTTTTGCCATGTTAGTGGGCAAATGACATATGATCACATCAGAATTTTTCCTTCTTTCAGGCTTGCAGTATAGAATCTTCATATACAGCAGCAGGTCTCACTAGAGGGACAGGCACATTGAATACAGTGTTTATCAGAGTCTGACCTACATGCAATCCCCACAAGGCGGTATGTTGTACTTGTTCTTAAGGGAGGCTTCAGTGGCCCTGGATAGGAAGCAGCTTCCGAACATCACAGGACCTATGAGCACTGTGGCAAAGATGCTTCTACAGAAGTATCTTCTTTTTTCAGTGAGCCGTAAAACATTTCAGGGTGCCCCTTGACTTTCTGTCATAAAGTAGACCTCAAGAGGAGAACTTGGTGGTATCAGGGAATGTTGCCTTGTTGCTTAAATCTTGTGGAGGAGGTAGGACAAATACTTTGGCATTGAAGTTGCTGGTATGTAATCTTTTTTAAGTGTAAAATTAGGCTTTTCATTAAATATCTTTTCCTGCTCTTTAGTCTGAACACGGCCATAAGAGGTCCAGCTTGCTTGGCCCACCTCTTTTTCTATAAACATGCTGCCTAAAACTTCTTTCTCAGGGGCACTGGTTTTGCTGAAAGTTTTTAAGAGAATATTTGTGCTGCAACAGAGGAGACTGAAGTACTAACTAGCAAAATTTCACCAAGCTGTGGAGTTGAGGTAAAACAAGTACATTGGTAAAGTTAGCAATTACTTTGTGATAACAGGTATTACATGGCTGCTTTAAAGTTCATCTATGATTTGTCCAAGCTCTGGTACCAGGACAGGCTTTACAAGATCAGCAAATTTTTTCAAACACTTACGCTCTGTAAAAGTTTTCAAGCTACCTGTGCTTTACCATAAATCAGTTACCATGCTAGAGGCCATACACTGGGGAGAACCACAGATTGCCTCGCAGTCATTCAAGATTTAATTTTGTTAAATTGAATTCAGTGTTTGAAAAATAATCCCATCTGCAGGATTCTCCCTGACCAGTGCTTCTCTGTGTTTCTGAGAAGGAGCACACTTAGGTGTTGCTGTAAAACATGGTTCTCTGTTCCTAGCATTGTTGCATGGCAGTAACTAAAAACAGTACTGTTACTCACTCTTTATGTATTGATGCCTGAAATTGTTAACTTTGTTAGTCTGTAATCTGTGGTAAATGTACTGGTTTTTGTGTTTTGTGTTTGGTTTTGTTTTTGTTTTTTTTTTTTTTTTTTATTAAAGCTTTAGGAACAGAAAAGAGTGTTTAATGACTACAGCAGAATTAGATTAATAAAAAATGCACTTTGTCTCCAGAAGTGGCAGCAGGAGATAAGATTTACTTAGAGTCACTGAAGTAGGGATGTTGAAAGCACACCCCTAGCCTAATTCCATTTATATCTGGGTGAACCTGGTGTCCGTGAACTTGCCTGGTTCTTTTTTCAGCCTACAGGCACTATTTGCTTCCACAACCTTTTGCGGCAACAATATCCAGTAGTTCTCCACCATCTGCTTAAAGTACTTTCCTGTAGGTGTTCTGACGTGATCTCGCATAAGTTTCAGTGAGTGTCTACAAGTTTCAGTAATGTCAGGTTTCTTGAACAGCAGTTCCATATTCACCATATCCACCAACTTCATCATTTTGTAAACCTTCATCATGCCCTGCCCTACCTTCTTAGTCCCCAATCCAAGGAGCCACAGTCTTGCTAGTCTCTCCTTGTAAGGCAGCTGTTACATCGTCTTACTCTCTTTACATTCCCTTCTGTGAATCTTTTCTAACTCCACTGTGCCCACCCTGGGACTAGAACTGCACATAGACTCAGCATGTGGATGCAGAGAGGTGCCCCAAGGTTTGTGTAGGTGATCTCTGAGGCATACATATTTTCTGAGATGTCTGACATTTGCAAGCAGTGGTGACATCTGATAAAACCATTTTTATGTCCACAGTACTCAAGCCATCTGTTGCACTAAATGTTCATAAAATAAACAAGGAACCCCTTCACCCTTGTGCAGAAATCATTTTGATATTCTGCAAGAGTGTATTTCAGCTCATTATTCTTGCATTTTGCAAGTCCTTACAAACTAATCACTACACCTGCTGTTCTGTCATTTATTCTTGTCGTGGGGAAATTTTATTTTCAAAATGTTATTTTAATTAAAAAGGAAAATATGCTTGAAGAGACTGCCACTTTCTGGGGACACATAGGCTTGCATAATCTGATGGAGAGAAACCGTCCAAACCTAGAGACCACATTCACAACAATGAAGTGTAAAATGTCTCTTTTTTGCAGTGGCTTTTATTCACTGAAAAGAGCAGTGCTATAACTTTGTCAGGCTGATTCCTAGTTTTTCTGTTGGTTCAAATTCTGCAGATATTGACGAGGGCTTCCTACTTTCACAGTAGAAAGATCAGACCTTGAATGCAGTTTTCCTTCAGGCATGTGTACTATGTCTCAGACTGGACACCACTCCACCCTACTGAACACCACTCCATGTTGCTAAAAGAAACTAGTTCTGTCTCTTTTGGAGAGACCCCATTTTTTTTTAAGGCGGTCATCACTCATAATTTTTTAAACTGCCTTTCTCTTACTAGATACCAGAATATGAATATTATCTTTAAACATGAGGGCTGTCTCCTGCATTTATGAGTGTTCTCTCACTATGTCAATGTGTACTCACGCAAAGGAAAAATTTCGTTGTCTAGCTGTGACTGACCCTAGCTTCTGCACTCAGCTATGGTCCCTTCAGTACTATCTGGGGGAGTTACAAAGGATGTAATAGGAAGTCCTGCTATGAAATTAGGAATGTAGGCTTAACATCAAACTCAGAGCAAGATGGATTTGACTACTGAAGGTGGGACATTTTAAAATAGCTTAAAGAATGTGGTCAGTTGGAGGGATCCTGCCCTGACACCAGAAGACTCAAAGGATGGACTTGCTTTTCACCATCTCTGTGTCCAGTATCTTCTTGTCTTTAGTGTGAAATCTTAAAGAGGCTTTGGGGGAATGCTGAAAAGAAGAGCAAATGATGACACTTAAAGCAATGCTCTAAAAGTGTTCCATATCATACTTGTCTTCCAGGACCTGAGGTCTGTATTGTGTTAACAACAATAGAACTGATGAAAGTGTAAAAAGTTGGGACTCCCTGCCAATGTTACAACTTGTCTTTACTACTAAAAAAGGCAGTAAACTGGGAGGGTATATCAAAGAGTGAATTGCTCTGTACTTGCCCTGTTTCTTGCACTTGCTTTCTACCCATATTCTGGACAATGCTGGAGACAGAGCTCCAGGCCAGAACTACCTTTAGACTGAGCCAGTGTGAGAGTGCCTATGTATGTTAAGTTGTTCTGCAGTAAAAGGCATAGTTCTGTGTGTGAGAAGTATTCTAAGTTGAAAACTGAATGAAGGCACAGCTTTTCAGTTTTGCTATGAGGAAAACTAGTTATGGAGTCAACCCTTGGTAGGACTGTAACACTCATGCACTGGGTTTTTCTTTCAGTAATACAGACATTGTTTTGTCTTCACTATATTTTCACCTCTGTATTGCTGGGTAAGTCTTCTCAAACTCTGCAAAATTAAAATCCCTCAGCCTTTATCAGCAGTGAAGTGAAGCTCTCAACAGACTCACTTTTATGTGTCCTGGACTTTCTTGCCTTATGTGCTAATGTGGGACCACAAGTATTAATGGGGAGGTGGGGGAGACTGAAGAATACAAAGCTTTAATGAGAAATAGTGAAAAAACTGTAGTGGAGATATGGGATGCTGCAGAGGATGAGATGAAGTAGTGGTGAGGGGCCAGGTGAGATGGGGAGAGAGGCACTCGGGAGAAGCAGAAGGCCGTGAGTAACCACAGGTCTGTGTTGGCACAGGGAGAAATTAAAAACGTGCATGTGCTGATTTATATTTTTGTATCCTGCACAGATCTACATAAATAATACTATTTTCAGCGGGCTAGCAGGAAGAGGGAGAATCTTGGGGAAAAAAGCTCTTTTTAGTTTTGGCCAAATCAGGGTAGTGGATGAAGCCTTGAAAACGGAAACAGCTATGCTTTTCAGGGACACTTTCACACACACACCCTCCTAGGGGTACCATGAAGAGGCTCTGTGGCATTGTCAGTGGACTTGCAATGCTATGAAGTGAAAGTACATCTGTGAAAGTCAACCATACAAATCAAGGCAGGTTTAAGACATGCAGCTGTAGTATTAGTTGAAAATGCTCTTTGCATGCACAGGAGGAATCCAAACCAATTTGGGTTTGAAGAAAGCAGGGTTTACTCCAGGACACAATGTGCAGTGTTTGCAGATCATTGGACAGCTCAGTCTAGTACAGATCATGCCTTTTTATGGGGACATTCCAGCTCCAAAGAAAGCAAATTCTTCTGAAACACATTGTCTTAGTTAAACTTTTAATATGTTTTGATATTGCTAGCAGCAGCTTTATATAATGTGGTCATGTAGTGCTCAGCAAACAAAAACTTACTCAGCGTGCTATTGAAGAAGTGGAAACTACAGATGAAGTGGATATATTACCACTAAGAGATTTGTACAGTATTTTATACCTGGAATCAATGGGTCAGTTACCTTGCTGGCACTGCCTCGTTTCTGGTGAAGTACAGTGTTTCAATGTGAATGTTGTTCTGAAAGCAGTGGGAGAAGACACATGTTTTTGCTGGCTTATCTTGAGCCCGGATTACGAAACTCATGTGGGCCCTCTGGATGGCAGGAAGAACCCCATGTAGACCAGATCATCCCCAAATGAGAGACAGTTATTGGTTCTAACCTGGATATCGATTTTATTCCTCTTTTCCTTAATGCAATGCACACGTCATATCCTCTTTCCAAACATGAAGAAGATAAGACTAGAGCAGTCGTTGCCATAAAAAGGATTTTTGATTGTCTGTCCTATGATTGCTGTTTAGAAAAATGTGCAGGTGATCAGTATTGCTGAAGGCTCTTGTCTCATTTTGTCTTCATTTTTGTAATCTGAAAGACCATGCAGTGTAGTCGATGACTAGACACGGACGTGTAGCTGACTTGTGGGTAGCATCATGCCTGACTTCTGCATGAATATCCAAGATCTGTAGTGTTAAAGACTTGGCGCTGCATGAGTTCCTGCCGTTCTGCTATGTGTCTTGGCACCATTCTCCTTGCTATGCTGTGATTCTTTTGAAATGCTGAACCACATTATGTCTTAAAAGTATTCTTCGTTATGCAAGAAGGGAGAGTTGGTATTTTGGGTTTTCCTCTTCTTACTATTCTCCCCAGGACATGCAAATACAATTTTACATTGCATTTGTCATTCCATAAGCCTTTCCAAAATTTGTATCATTCCCAATGCAAGCTGTCAGATGGGTAAAATAATTCTGCTTGGAAATTAACCTAGGAATTATAAGTGTTACTATATTAAGAGCAGAACTCGAAATTATAAATCTCACATAATACATATGCTTAATGTTTTCCTATAAAGAACAGCTACTAAAGAGTTCTGGAGGTCCAGGGTAACTTACAGGATATTCAAAGAGTGCCTCCCTTATTCTTCAGCTCTAATCTTGATTTTATGCATGCAGCTCTTTAGTGGACCCGAAGTCATTGTACAACCTTGTGATCAGTGTGAAACGTTGTGTGTGTGCCTTTTTTTTTTTCTCAGGTATTTTCTGTTTACATATGGTCTATCAGTTCCTTAACCACTTGAACTTCTGAAAAAGTATACAGTACTGTTCACACACTGTCCTTTTGGAATGAAACCGTGCTTTTGTGACAGCTCTGCTAAGGTGGAAAGGACATTAGTTACCTGCAGTTTGCATGGAGTTTGCTGGAGAATAGGGAGATACTGAATTGGAGCTTATCATCCGTAGTCTTGGTTGTTAGTAAATCATCAAAACAAATCATCATCCATGTTTGTAAATCTTAACTCCTAGATTCTTAAAGACATTCTCCAGGTAAAGCAGAAAGAAAGAGTGATGGAGGACCCTATTCTCAAGGTGGTGGAAAACACTGTTACTTGACTGAAAATTAACTTAAGCACAGGGGAAGCAGGGCATGTAAAGACTGCCCAGTGCTGGAGTGGAAGTGAACTGTTCATCTCTATTTTTAAACATCTCCCTTTCTTTTAGAATTATATTTAACCTTGTAATGCCTTTAGATGTCCAGCATTTAAATTATTAGCATTTATGTAGTGCATTGATGAGAGACTGCAAACCAAGTTCTAGCATGACTGGCAAAGAAAGTGTTTATGTAAGAGGTGACTGACAGCAACTTGTCCCACTCTGCTAAGTTTCTTCTCTGACTTCTGTGTCAGAAGGGAGTTCTTCAAAACCTCCAGCTCCCTTAATTTTTTAACCTGCTTGCTGGGAACAAGAAAATTTCTCTTTCCCAGCATTCTCCATTTCACATTGCCCTTATTACAAGGAAGAGCTGAGTGAAAAGGAGAAAAACCCAAACTAGAACAAAAAAACCCCAACACAACCTTCATTCCAGAGTCAAATTTGCAATGAGAATCTTTGAGTCTATTTTTGTCCAAATGGAATTGGACAAAATTCAAGAATTTGATTTTTCCCATTGCTTTACTTTGTACTCTAGTTGACTCGGAAAGCACAGGCTAAAACCAATGCTGAACCACAAAATTCAATTAAAACACAGGGACTAAGCAGGGAGAAGAAATCAATGGGTGGATTATTCTATCAGCTGCTGTTCCCATGATCTTCTTATCTTACCCTGCACTACTAGAAGAGCTGTTGGGAAGTGGAGTCATTGTAAAATCACAGCAAACTGCTGCGTCCTCTCAGCACATAGCAGAAAATTGGATCAATAGCATGAGGCTATTCTTCTTTGCTTTCCTTCTAAGCAGCTGGACTGCCAAATCCATCCATAGTATGGAGGCTAATCTGGTTTTTAATCCTCTGCTCTCCTACTATGAAGTTAAACAACAGTGCCTGAAACAAGCATAAATCAGTGCAGATGCCAGGCTTCTTAGGTATATATTTTACTGCTGTTATATGCATCTAGCAACTAAGTCAGATGTTTGGAACAGAAATGTTTATCAATCATGAAATTACCTGTGTGTCTATCAAAAAAGAAAATCTAAGGCAGGAGGGAAACTTTCTAAAATGGCAATGTTCAATTTTTAATTTGTTCCTACTTCTATCATATAGTGTCACTTTTTCAGGTAGAGTATAATAGCAGCACTTCTGAAGTTTGATATCGAGGCTCCTAGAGACCAGTGGTAGCTAACAGAAAGAAGAGAACATGTTCTTGAGCTAGTATGAGCTGTCTATTGGTATAGGGACTTTTATTTAAATAGATTGACAGTCTTCATTTTGAAAAAGCAATGAGCGAAATGTGATCTTTTTCTTTCTCTTCTATTCACTAATTATGTCAAATTGGTTTACTGGTGGAAAACAAATTATGTAAGCGTGTATGGATAGTCCTAAATCATGGAGTGGCCAGAACACTGGGGGAAGAAAAGATTGCTGGTGACTCCCTTTAAAAAGCTCACTATTATGTATTTGCACTGTGCTGCAGAGCAGCAGACTTCATGTGTCTTTGGTGATAAACAAACTGAAACATTTCAGTCTAGTAAATGCAGTTCATCACTTTTGTATACCTGGAATAATTGTTATACCAAAATAACTACTTTGTAGTTACACAGTGCTTGTTCTGATCCTTCATTCCCTACTTGAAACTTGGTCTCTTTGAAAGTTTAATATTTTTAACTGGGTTCAAGTGATAGATACCAATCTTTTGCTGTTGAATTGGGAGCTGTAAGGTATTTGGGATGTGAGATGGCCTGCAACATTGTGTAGTGATGTACTCCATTCATAGACTCTCCTGTGTACTCAGAAAGTACAAATGCCAGTGAGAGTAGTATCAGTGTCTGCTTACAGAAATAGATGGATAGACATAATCTACTAAACTTACTTTAGGTAGCTTGAATGGCTTCCTGACTGTTCATCGTAACAGTATATTGTCTTTCTTAAGTACCTACAAGCAACTGAAAACATGTCTTCCTTTCTGCACTTCTTTCAATATTTATTTTTGTAGCAGAGAGGGGGAGATGGAAAATCCCCTGTGCAGTAGCCACAGAAGCTGATCTACCACTGAGCAGGCACATGGCCAACTGGACGCATGGGCATATATGCAGACAGCCGAAAGGACAGATGTATCAAATCAGATTTATGAGGTCAGTTTTCCCAGCCAATAAAGTCCAGATTGCTGTCTGCCCTGTTATAACCTTCCTGTGTTTAAATGGATGTGAAACAGATAATCCAGCCTTTGGCGGGAACAACACTGATAAAACACAAACATTATTTCTGTAGCCACATAAGATTATTTTTCCAATTCAGCAGAAAGTATTGGCTTGAAGATTGTTAAAGAGGTCACCGTATTTTTGTACTGGTTGTGTGTGAATAAAAATTTTCTCAGTCCAGGGGAAGAGACAGAGTATGCTTATTTAGTAGACTATAGTAGAAAGGAAATTTACATCTTACTGTAATGCAGCAATGACAGATATGTCCTCAGTAAACATATGTAAATCCTATCTACTCTTCAAACACTGTAAATCAGCTCATGCTATTGTGAGCTTTCTGAGCAATATAAACAATATGCCAATTACCATTTTGTGAACAAAGCATATTTGAAGTGTAAATGAAAGAACCATTTTAGTCTATGCTGCTGCTCTACTCTCAGGTGGAACTGATTCCATCTTGCTAGGTGTTTTTGAGTTTTGTATGTATGAAAATCTAGAAGGGATTCTGAGAGCACTGAACTCAAATGCCCTTGGCACAAAGAATGGTCCTGAGCCCTAGAGCAGGCTGGTGTTCCCTCCAGATGGGAACCTGAAGGTTTCCACTGCATCACCCTGCGACTGTGACAGCAGAACACAGGACTATGAGATGTGTGATTCCTTGCAAGCATGCTGCTCGAACGTTAAGGGAAAATTGGGTGACATGGCCTTAGCCACAGCATGTAATGCAAGGCCAGGAAATGCCAGTTTCATGGAAAAATGGCACATGCATAGAGATCCACACAGACTGTCTCTTGAAGGGCCAGTTGTAGCTGTTTAAGAGTTTGTTCTATGGAATGGGACAGTATTTTGAGGACTTCTCATCCTACCATTTATAATGATAACTGAGCATGTTATTTTCCCATACCTATAAAATTAAATGCAAATGTCCTGTTATGATGGTAGTGTATCGGTAATCTCCAGTGTAGCCATCTGAAACATAAAGTCGTATTTTTTCCTTTATTTTTGGTAAAACAAAGCAGTTTTCCATTCTATAAAATTCTTTCTCTCAGCAAACAAGCCTAAATTCTTTCAATATTGTTGTTTGAATCTTTATTTACTTATCCTATGGGAAAAATGCAAATTCAAATATGAACATTATATGCAAGACACTTCAAGAAGATACTGAAATTGAATAGTAAAAATAGCTTTCTGATGGGAATATATTAAATAACATTGAACATAAAGGCTCATTGGCAGTGTCAATTGCCAGCTGCAAAAACATACAGTGTTAGGATGGGAAACATACTAGGAAGAAGCAGGCACTTGGGAAGAATACATAAGTAAAAATGCTATTTTTATTTAAAGGTCTATACAGTCAAAGTTCATCTTCCAGTGTTTTCTAAAGATTAGGATTTCAGTGACATTGAAACTTTTGGACCAAACACATTCCTGGAATCATATTGCCCTCACTAGAATCTTATGAGAAGAAACTAATGCATTATATTAAAACTTATTCTTGTTGTGGTCTTCATAAGCTACTTCTTTTTCTCAGATATTTGTTTTGCCATTCTAAAACTGCAGAAGGAAGTGATAATTAGTGCCCCTCAAAAGTGGCAGGTCTTGTTGATTGTTAAAGCCAGTAGGCCACACTGGAAACTTATAGAAAAGAAACAGCAAAGACAGATAATTCAGATTTTAAGTTTTACAAAGCTGACACTAGAGTGAAATGTACGCTATGGCACCATCACAGTCAACATGCATCACTTTGCAAAACTGGACCTTGCCATTTCTGTTGTAGCTCATGCAATGTGAAGAATGGATTTGGCTGACATTGCAAACATTTTCATAGACAGCTTGTCATGCCTTCTTTTATCATGCTGCAGCTTGTGTCAGATCTGTGACAGATTCCTTACCTAAACTAGCATTTTCCTTCACCTGCTGCAAAGAGGGCTTCTTACACTTTTCTTTGAGAGAGTTGTCAGGTGCGACTTTCTCCACTTTCTCTGGAAAGAGGACGCTCCTGTAACATCTGAGAACTTTCTAGCATTTAGAGTTCTTCCATACTGAGACAGAGGTGTGCTAAATTGAAGTATTTGTGTAACTTTTCAAAAAGCTTTAAATTAAAATGTGTATATATTTGAAATTAGAGCTGTGCATGTATTTCTCAGGCTGTGCTCTACAGCAGGCACTTCCAGAAGACCATATTCTTTCAAGCTGCCATCTCTGAGTAAGTTAGTAGAATAGGAAGCTTTTTAAAGCGAGAAGTGGTTCTCCTTAGTTTTTCCTCACAATAGGTAACACCTCCTAAGTGGTTGCATCTTGTTACCTAACTGTCATCATTTCAGGAAATCTTCCATGAACATAGATTTCAAAAGGGAGGCACTATTTACTCCTGCTCATTTCCTCACTTCTCAGGGTTTCAAGGGCACTTACCAATTTAGCACTGAGTGTATTTCAGCGAGGATGATTGAAAACATCAGTACCTTCACATTAGCTCCCAGCTAACAAAAAGCAAGCAAGCTGTTGCTTCTTAAATTTTGTCTTGACCCTAGGACATAAGCCTCAACTTCTGTTGCCTCGGCCTGTGTTTGCCTGCCCTAGACAACTGTAGGTGTTCGCAATGGTGCTGCATGGATAAGATTGCATTTAGTACCCTATTGTGTGTTTGATGTCTTTTTTTTGGGCTACTACTGATAACTTTTTGCCATTATGTAGGAGGTTTTGCTCTGATTTCTGCATTATTTTGTAATTTCTGTCCAAGTCATAGAGGTTTGTCAGTCTCCATCATCTATGTTGAGAGCACCGTATCTTGTCACTACTTTGTTGGAGGATCTCCATGGAATAGCATTGCTTATTCGAGTTCAACTTCCTTTATAGGTCTGGCCCTTTTCCTTTTCTTTTCAGTCCTTTCATACAGTAAGATTACTATGTTTTTAGATGTAAGTGATCGTGTACCACATTTTCAGGCTATCCCTTGGAATTACTTTGCAACATGCTGACATTAATTGATACATATAAAAATATCCCACATTAAATTGATGTAATTAAAATAGCTCCAAGTTATCCCCACCCCACTCTGTTAAAGGCATACAATGCTCTGCTGCAGTTTTTGGTTTGTGGATGCATGTAACAAAAGAAAAGGATCCAGGTGTTTAATCTGCTTGCGTTAAAATGTCACAGTTACACAGTGGTAAAAAGGCTCTGAATGTAGCATGGATTGGTTGACACATGCAGAACTGAGCGCCTGTTCAAAGGCCTCCTGTTGCAAAGTGGGTTTTGGAAGCTGAGGATATTTGATATGTAGTCAGAACCACACAAAATATTGCAGTTTTCAGACTTCAGGGTCCAGTTTTACTTCAGTGAAATACATAGCATGACTGTCTTTGTACTTAGAAATGTTTCATACTCCCACTGACAGCAGTGGTTTGAACTGGCATAATGAGAAAGGAAATACTAGTAACAGTTAATCTATTTGGGCCCAGTAGTTTTAAGAAGATTTTTTCTCTGAATACCTCAGAGTCAGAATAGCTTTGCATTTAATTATATGTGGACTAATACTGTGTCCCAGTAAAAGCTGGATGAAAATGTGAGAGTATTTTGTTTCCTAGTGATTTAGCAGACATGATACTGTAAACCTGTATGCATCTCCAGCACCCCAAATCTACTCCAGCACACTGCTGTTTCTCTGCCTCAACATTTATCACAGTGGAAACAGCAAGTGCTTAGAATGTGATGCAACAGTTTCCTCAAGAGAACTCAAAACCAGTTGTCTAGCAAACTTTAGCTAGAGGCTTGTTTGCTGGCATCTTGGAAGGGAATGGTAAATAAAACTCATGCAGTTGGGAAAAGAATCAGTGGCATTCTGTGTGAGAAGGTGCTTGCAACACAAAGGAAAAAGGGCTTCTGTCCTTTATCTTGTGTGCCTGTGGTTACAGTTATTCCATTAATTTTTGTGATGTAAATGTTAAGCACATGGTGAAGATTACTTCAGAAGTCTGACCTTTTCCATTTTCTTATTTCCCTTCCTTTAGTTGAATGGGGGAGGTAGTTACAGTATTGCCAACAAACCCTGTGAGGACCAGATAACAATAAGGTGATAGTACAAAATGTCAGACTTCATCAAATTAATCCCAGGACAGTCACCCGGATGCATTTATAGCAGATAATCTAAACACAAACATAATGTTCTAATCTGTGTCATGGTGACTCAGTAACAGATGCTGAATGCATCCATTTTAACCTTAAGGCAAAGCATCAGCATCTGTTACATAGATGTTTAAGACAGTGTTTTGAAGGTATTGCTTTTATTTTTATTACAGTTGCAATCACATTTCACAGTATTCAACTGTCCCTTGAAATTCTTAGAAGTAAGAACAGTAAGCAGTATGAAACATGGAGTAATTTCAGATGCAGTCAGAGCAATTAAGGAAGTTAAGGATAGTAAACTTGATGTATTGCATTCTCTGGTTTTCTTTGGATGCTGTTTCTGGTAAAGGAGAAGTCTATCGTCTAGAGTATACCTGTGGCTCTTCAAAAATTATTAGACTGAAACGTAAATATGTGGTTATGTATCACAGGTTGCTGGAGTCTATTTCTTTTTCATCTTTAGATTGTGGGTGAAGTGCTTCTGTGGTCTGCAGCCCTCCAGTCACTGCAACTGTGGATTTTTGTTCCTTTTTCTGGATATTCTGAAATTATGCTTACTTGTTTGCATATGCTGTCTAATGAAGGGAATTCTGCAGTGCCTTCCACTTAGAAAAACAAAGAATGATTGCCTCTGTTTAAAGTCTGCACTCATCCTTACAGGCAAGAAAAAATAAAGTACGGGGTGGCATTTCTGAGGAGTTAATATCCTGAGGAACAGTGACTTTCCTTCTACAAAATTAAACTGCAGTGTAGCAGATCACCAGGTTCAACTTTTGATAGACTGGTATATTTTAGCCACCTAGCATTAGCAAATAATTTCCTATAGTCATTCCCTTGAAAAGAAAAATAAGATTCACTGACTGCCACTAGGAGATGAGAACAAATTCCGTATAGCTCCTGAAATGTTGCCAGCTGATCCATCAATGTAACATTTATTCTCAGATAGTGTCATGTTTCACCTTTATTGCTCATTTTGTTGTTTTCAAATTTTAGGCTTTAAATATGTCAGGATGGTTAATCTGTAGGCTCAGGGAATTAATGTCAGATAATAAGTTCTCCAAAGAGGGGTAAGGAAACCCAAACTTCAGCCTTGGGGGTGGGGGCATGACTCCATGACACAAAAAAGAAACTGAATGTTAATTCAAATACCGAACAAAACCACGGCAGAAAGTTCTCAGACCAAGATTCCCAGAGGACACGGACACATAACTACAAAATAAATACAAGAGAATCTCGGACATAAAGAAGTTCTATAAAAATCTAGTGCTGCCAAAAATACCACCTCCCATCCAGTCCAGATAACAGGTGACATTTGTATGTGCTCTTTCATATTCAAAAGACTTAACATAAAGAGCCAGATTCGAAGTTCAGAAAAATCAGAGGGCTAAGTTTGGTCACCTAATTTTAAAATAGTGATGTGGAAAAACCTTTGTGTATCTACTGCACTACCATCAGCTGTCATCTTACTCTTTTATTTTAAAGTTAATTAACTCCCTAGAGATGCAGCACTCTTGGAAAGGCTTAGCTGTTTAGTACATAGAGCCATGCGGCTCTGAAATGAAGTGGTTGCCTTCCCTGAGCTTCTCAGTAGATAAATCGGATCAGATTTTAGAAATGTGGCGATTACCTCTTGCGATCCCAAAGGGATTGCATCCTACAAATGTTCTCAGAATGTGGTTAATGCTGGCCAATAGGTTAGAGGTCCTCAGAAACAATGGGGTGGGCTTTGCTTTGTTCTGCTTTGCATTTGTGCCCACTCCTAACATAACAGGTTGGCAGTTAGAACACTCTCAGAAGATGGGAGATGTGGGTTATTATATTTTTACAGAAAGAAGAAATTCACCTTGTGCCTCTTGCTTCCTGGATAGGTGCAATAAAGACCAAGGCAATGTAGGGAATGAGTGCTGTATGCTGTAATGCAAGCAGTTGCATTCACTGCCACATTTCCAATGAATGGGGGCTATAGGAAATTTTGAAAATGAAGTTGCAGGTGCCTAATATTGAAAGAGTGGTTCCAGTCTGTGAATCCTACGTGGTTACTTACGGACTTGATTAAAATACCCAATTCCCAGTGAGCTGTAAGTTTTCAGATATGCTCTAGACTCATTGTCACTTTTTGGGTAGTCTTTGCTCATTAGACTGAGCCAGTTGAACATGTGGCATGATCGTTGCTCTGGAGTGCCTTGTTCCTCGTGTGTTGCGGTACCTTTAATCTTAGCACATGGTTCTGAATTCTACAGTTGAGATCAACCATGCAAAACTTAGGTGTTTCAGTCATTGATTTAAAATTGTCTGGAAAGATTTGAGGTGAAGACACGAAGAATTCAGTAGAGCTATGAGTATTTACATCAGCTGAGAGATGAACTTCCCTGGAAATTACTGGCAACACTGGTAAATTTTGATATCACTGTTTTTTATGAATTTAGCTGTTTAATGATTTAACTTCCTCACAAAAATACATGTAAAATTATAGCATAGAACTGAAGTTCATAATCTTTATGTAATTTGTTTTCCTCACAAAATGTAAGAGCAGAGAAAGCGGAGGAGCTCCACAGTTCCTCTTCATTTTCCTCTCCTGTTGTTCTCCTCTCTTCCCTTTCCCCTTCCCCTTGCCCATTGCCTTCCCCTTTCTTTCTGCCACAGTATATGAACTACAGCTGTAGGCTGTGGAGGAGTACAACTGTCTTTCTCAGAGGAGACACCATTAGTTTCCACTTACTGACAAAGCATAATTCAGATACTTCGTGCAGTGTGCAGATTTATGAATCAGCTGTAAAACCAATTGTCTTCAGTAAAAATTATTCCTCAGTCTCTTTGACTATAAACAGGAAATTTACTATTTGTTCCTAGTTAGTGACAAAAGCAATCTACTGCTAAAGCTTGGGTTTTTTTTCTTGCTTTAGGAGACTTTCAAGTAAAATTTCACTTGTCCTTAGTGTGATGTCTCCATGAACTGAACTTACTCTGGTGACAGATATTTAATGTTGCTACATAAACTATAACTACATACAGTAGTACATCTGTCTTGCTAACGTGTTTAATTACATAAGTTCTCTAAGTAATGTAACAGTGTAAATTAAAATTATGACAAATTTTGGTTGACTGAACATTACTTAGTTATACTTCTCTTTGGCGTACTTGAATTCTGCGTTTGCGGTATGCTGAAGCTATCCTTCAATAGAAGCCTTTACCATTGAAGACAGAGCTACAGAGCAGGGAATAAGCTACCTTGTTACCTCGCTTGTTTGGAGTAGAAGTCGTGTAGTTATTGCTGAACAACTATGTGCAAAATCCTGTTGATGCTAAAGCCTGGTAATAGGAAATGCACTTAAATAGAACCAAATAAAAACATTATAAAATTTTCTAGTCTGAAACTATATTAAAATTATAATGTTATCTTTTAGAAACCACATTTCAGTACTGAAACTGCTAGGCTGTCATGGTCTCTGAGAGTAGAGTCCTTATACATTGAAATGAATGGTTTAGAAGGTAGGCAACAAGACCTGATGAAATAGTCAATTTCCAGGAAGTCCTGCAGGGGTCTTAAACCCAGGCTTATCAGCATTCATAAGTGGTTGGGAATGGGAAAATAATGAGGAGACTCCGTTTTCACGGTAGGCTCTAGTCTTCAATCTCCCTGAGGAATTACAGAATGATGTTGTTACATTATGTGTCAAATGAAATGAAAGATAAAGGTCAATGTAGATAATGTGAAATGATGCACCAGGATAAAAAAGCCCCAAACCTCAAAAACCTAATTCAATATTTATAGTAATTGGCTCTGAGCTGACTTAAAAATCAGGAAAAATACCTGTAATAGTCACTGGAGGTTTTTGCTTTTAATTACTCTGTAACGGTGAAAAAAAGCAAGGTGACTTGCAGAATAAATTCCATCACTGTAAAAATTCCCTGTGCACAATTGTTCAGTTCTCATTCCACTGCTTCAGAAGGTAGTAGAACAGGAATAGGTTTAAAGAAGGGTGAGAAGGACAATGAAGAGTATGCAATTAGTTTTCATGCAGAAGCAGCCTAATAAATTGAACACTTTAGTCTGGAAAGGAGTAAAATAATGGGAAAAAAGGGAGATGTCTGATAGAATTCTGTTAAGTCATGAGAGACATTGCAAAGGTAATGCTAGTGTGCTTTCTACAACATGAGAAGTAGGGGGCAACAAAATCCACTCTCGGAGTAAAGAGAAGATGACTGTTCCTCCTGTTGCTGTAGAATGTTGCGAACATGGGAAATTTGTATGGGTTCAAGGGAAAATGAACACATTCCTGGAAAGGAAATCCAGGGAGGACCAATGCTGTCTTCTGATTTAAGAAACCCTTAAAATGCAAGTTTCTGGAGGGTAAGAGAATATTCCGGAGCCCTTTAATACATGAATGTCCTAATCTGATACACTTCCATGGCTACCCTTTAGACTTTATTGTAGGAAACAAGATATTTAGCTAAACAGATGTTTGGTCTGATTCATTATATGTGAAGGCACTTTGTGTTGGATGGAAGTTAAATATTTGTTACATTTACTTGCCACAGTATAATATGGAATTTATTGAAAAAAGGAAATCCCATTATGAATTTTGTGGCTTTTACACTGAACAAGACAGTTGAAGGTGGACATTTTCTTTCCATTTAAGATTTTTGCCTCCACAGAGAGTTGAGTCGAGGAGGGAAACCCTACTTCTGTGTTGCTTATTTGCATATGGCTTTTATACTATTCAGTTCTGGACAAACAGTGCACCAGCACTTAAAGCTGTGAGCAGAGAGTAGCTGGCTACCTGAGATACCTATGACTCTCAGTGTAAGCACAAAAGAAAAGAGTAAAAGGGTACAGAAAAATCGTGGATACTTACTGTAGTACAAGGATTTCTAACAGCGAGAGAGTAGTTTTTATATTCTGTTGTATTTCTGGTGATTACATAGACATAATATATAACATATAATATATAGCATATAATGTATAATATAATATTATACATATTACATTATATTACATGTAATATATATCTATTATATATCATTATATATATATTTCTGGGCAATGCTGTTAGTCATATGATTTAGTTTTAGGTAGTCCTGCGTGGAGCAGGGAGTTGAACTTGATGATCCTTATGGGTCGCTTCCAATTTGAGATATTCTGTGATTACTTAAGGCAAAATACTGTGGCTTGCATGCAGTCGCAGCCCAGAGCAGGCTTGTGTTATGGCTTGTGCTGTACTCTAATCAGACATTTTGAGACCAGGCTTTTCCCTCCTGTGGTGAGAGCCCACTGAGCAGAGCATGCAGACTGTGGCTTTCGTTGTGTGTCTTCACACATTCATGTAGGAAAGTGTATTACAGTTTCAGACCTCCATGCACATAATGTAGCTTCCCCCAGGAGCCAGTGGGATAGTGGCCTCTACAAGCACTAGGCGGGTCTAGCAGCACCAGCAGCAAGTACTTTTAAAGCAGAGGAGATGCTCACAGTGCGGAGGCTGGAACTGTGCTGCTGAAAGAACATTAGCATACCTGTGTTTCTGGGACAGCAGATCCAGACCTTCCGTGAATTTTGTGCTGAGAGTGCATTTTACCCATTCAAAACACACCTAGAGATCCATGCTAGCAGCTGCGTCCCCTCTTGCTGATGCAGGCATCAGTGGCTCACTAGGTGGTGCAAAATCTCTCTAAACCTCACATCCTCCCTGTGGAGAACCTGTGATGGGAATTTGAAGCAGTTGCAAAAATTGGATAGACAAACTGTTTCATAGGTTTCACTTAAGAAAGGCTAATATGATTAGCCCAACAACTAGTGAATTGAACTAAAAAAAAAATAGTGTACTTGCAGTTGGTTATTTTTAATATCTGATATTTAGTTTATTGAAAAATTCTCCACATTTATCAATGTAACCTTGGTCTGTGGTGACTTATGATAAAAATAAGACTATACTAACCAGAAGTTTTTTCCAAGAAGCAGTAGCGGTTATCATTAGCCTTCAAAAGGCCTTGCATAACAGTCATAAATCCAAAAATTTTTTGAGAAAATATGCCATTAATGAAAGGCCATGCACATTTGTATGAACATTGGGGAGGAGAGGATCTGAACGCTTGTTAAGTGCTGAAGTTACTCAGTTTAAACATGTTTACACATACATGCTTCATAGATGTATGGATCACCAGGAAAGTGCTTGGCACTGGTTCTACACTATTACTTACAGCGCACGCAGAACACCAAAGGGCTAAGCGTGAAGGCTAGGGATCTGCTGACGACGCAGTGTTAGATTCTCTGTGCGTGTCTGGGCATCTACACTCTCCTGTGGGAAATCCTTATTGAGTGACATACATTTTTTTAACTGACTTTTTTCTTTCTGGTTTCCATGCCTCATTGGACTGATGAGTGGCTTGGTGGAAAAAAGTGAGAGTGTCCCTGGAGAAGATTTCTAATTTTGCTCCCTGGGTGAACAGAAACTTCTACAGAGCAGGCTACAGGCTGATACTGGTGGAGGAGGGCTGGGAAAGGTCAGGGACCCCTGAATCTTGGCTCTTTTTTCAGCAGCTTCGCTGGTAAAGCCCCATAGACATTATCCTAGGCTTTCTGCTCAAGACAAGAGACAGATCATTTCCCCCTCTAGATTTATAAGACTGTTTAAGGTTATGGCATCCTTAGAACCCAGCCACGATCTATGGAAATAGCTGGGAAAACTGCAAACACAGAAAGTGAATGAACGCTGCTGTTTTTGTAAAAGCAGCGTCAGTTTCAACTTCACTCACCAAGTGGCTTAGACAGAAGACATGCCTGTGTGCTGCAGGCATAAGCTTAAACAGTCTACACTTGGAAGGCAAAATCCTGGAAATTTTGTTTCTCTAACTCCAAAACATTCTGGTTTTACTATTTGTTTTTTAAAAATAATATGGTGAGGCACATGTAAATATAGTGATGCTCCTTCTGTATCTCATATATAATACCAGCAAAGTAGTTGTCAGATTGCTTAAATTAATGTTATATGTAGCAGTAGATTTATTACATTGTTCCATCTTGTTTTTAAATAGATTAAAAATGTTGAGTTTTTTTTTAAATCAAAGCTTTCACAGCAGTGGGGTTTTTTTGTTGTTAAATTGGTGAGATGAAGCATTTAATTTGATGAATTACCTCTTCTGACAATTGTAGGAGAGTTTATACCAATAGAGCCTTTCATTTTAACATATAAAATCTAAATCATGTAAGTAATGTAATCTGTTTTCATACTCTGTTTAGACAGTCTTGCAGGCTACCAAAGTACATTTCTAGAATGTTGAAGCTAGTCAGTTTTCTTTTATACCAGAGAGACATGAGGGGAAATATCAGATATCTGGAAGGAAAGCTTGTGGTTTTGTGCCCCTGTTCCCTGACACACACTCAGGCAGGGTGCCTGTGATAGTGGCAGATTCAGGAACCCCAGGAAGGCCTTATTTGCAATGCAAGGTTAAAACACACTAAGTTTAACTTAATATTCCAGTGGAAACAGACGGAATAGACAAAGGGATAGTAATCATGTGTCTAACGCTAACCAGAAGGAAAAAACCCCAAACCAGCTATTCCCACGTTGGTGTTTGCCTTTTCATCTTGAAGATGTTCACGCAGTTCAACATTTGTTTTAAAAACCTTAATGAGCACATTCATATCTCTGGGCTGCTGGCCTGACAATGAATTAGATATGGGTATCCTTGCAGAAGGGTGATTGTCTTGGATGGTATCTGTAGTGGCACTAAAAGATGCTTTCTTAGTCTGAAGCCATATCTTAGCTTAAAGTAGGAAAAGGAAACACAAGTAACCGACTGTGGTAAGAGGGAGCAAAAGTCTGGTTAATCAAGAAATAATATTATTTTTGTCTAAGACTTTTTCATATTAGAGGGGAAATTTGGTAGTGCCTTTCTTGTTAATTACAAGAAAAAGGTGACAGGAAGCACTATTCTGCGCAAGTCTACTGACACGGAAGTATGTTAAAAAAGTTCACACAGATGTCAAGAACAGTAATATAAAAAAAGTCTGTAATTGAGAATCAGTGAATGAATTATAGTAACACATAAATAGTGTATCTGAATGACAAAAAATCCTAGTTTTTCTTACTGAAGGAAATAATTATTTTTTCTTATTGAAGGAAATATTTAATATTTCCTTACTAAATATAGAAGGAAATCTATACTAAGACATTAATATAAATATATTAATATTTCTAATAGATATTGGCATTAATACAATAACAATTAATATATTAATATATTAATATTTCCAATATTAAATATTGAAGGAAATGTAGGACTTGGGGGTGTTGGTTGACGAGAAGCTCAACATGACCCGGCGATGTGTGCTCACAGCCCAGAAAGCCAACTGTATCCTGGGCTGCATCCAAAGAAGCATGACCAGCAGGTCGAGGGAGGGTTTCTCCCCCTCTACTGTGCTCTGGTGAGACCCCACCTGCAGTTCTGCCCCCAGCTCTGGGGTCCTCAGCACAGGAAAGACAAGGACCTGTTGGAGCGGGTCCAGAGGGGGGGGGGCACAAAGACGATCCAAGGGCTTGAACACCTCTACTGTGAGGAAAGGCTGAAGGAGTTACGGTTGTTCAGCCTGGAGAAGAAAAGGCTCCAGGGAGACCTTACAGCAGCCTGCCAGTACCTAAAGGGGCCTACAAGAATGCCGGAGAGGGACTTTTTACAAGGGCATGTAGTGATAGGACAAGGGTTAACGGCTTTAAACTGAAAAAGGGTAGATTTAGATTAGATGTAAGGAAGAAATTCTTCACTGTGAGGGTGGTGAGGCACTGGAACAGGTTGCCTGGAGAAGTTGTGGATGCCCCATCCCTGGCAGTGTTCAAGACTGGGTTGGATGGGGCTTTGGGCAACCTGGTCTAGTGGAAGGTGTCCCTGACCATGGCAGGGGCGTTGGAACTAGATGGTCTTTAAGGTCCCTTCCAACCTGAACCATTCTATGATTCTATGATTTTTTGGCATATGTAAGGTATGTATAATAAATAAATGTTTTTGAAAAAATAACATCTATAGCTGCTGTATTATACTAAATTATTTTTCTTAACCCATCATATTGAATTGCATTATTCCCGGGTCTGTTAATATCTGAGGATTTCTTCTTCTTTTACCGCCTGCTTATACGGTTCATCCTTCAGGGTAAGGCTTTTTCCACATCTAGAATATTTCCTGAGGATAGTTCACTTCCTCTGTACCATGTGAGTACTGGCACACCAATCAGACACAGCTGGATTTTATCTGTTCTCAACTGCAAGGAAATTAGTTTTAAGAATTCTTCATCTAAACCAGTTCAGCATGCAATGTAATTCTTTCATATTTGTATTGATTCATTAATTTCTAAGATCAAACTTATAAATTAACCAAGCCAAGACTTCCATCCCTCTTTTGCTGTCTATTTTAATTTTTTTCTTAACTGTGTCATATCACACATCATATTGCTGCTCAGCATTTATATGTATTTGGATTTCATCTGACCAGAAGTTGTTTGGTTTGACAGATTCTGTATTTGCAACATCAAAATATGTTGCTATGGAAAAAGTTAGGAGTTCTAATTAAAAATGCAGAGGTCACAACTTTCCCAGAACCAGTAGGGCATAGATCCTAGGAGACAAAAATCACAACATAAAAAATCCAGAGATATGTCAATCTGCAATTTTCCAGATCTGAAAGGAGAACAGCAAGCATTCAGAAGAAAACATGAGGCTGCAATTTTGATCCAGTTCTTTAGTGTTCATTCAGATGCTGTATGTCTCCCTTCCCACTGGCACAAGTTGCTTCTGAAATTCATGCAGAGCACTGATGTTTGAAATGTCATCCTAATACAACTTAAAAAAGAGGAGAGAGAGAACTTAGATGGAAATTAGTAAAGAGAGAAGTTAGACCTGCCTGGTCATCCTTTCAAATCAAATACCAATATTGGAATAATTGCCACATAATGGTGTTGAGTGTTTTGTCAACTACATGTGTCCATCACTTCCTTTGAAAGTTTGTCCATGTTCAGTTGTCTCATTGATTTCTCTTCAATACCTCTTCAGTTGTTTAACTGTTTACATTTTTGCTTTTAATAAATTTTTATTTGTAAACAATTATTGTGTCTTTCCACCCCTTTTGCTCCAGTTTAGCCACACTACAAGAATCATCGGTACAAGTGCAGGCTTGAGTTACAGGTGCCTGAGCAGTCCACAGCTGTGACAAGTGTGCCCACACAATATCTTAATCAGAGCACAGGACTTAAGAGCAGCTCAGCTGTAATGAACTCCTGCTCAATACCACACTAATATGAACACACTTGTTCTGTGCTATGTTGGAGATTTCTGCAGTAGTGCGTTATATGACATAGTCAAGACATAACCATTTTTGCTCAAAATGTATTTAGCTTCTCATTTTTTTACAGTGTTGGAGGTCTCAGTGCTTCCACTGCAGTCTTTTTTTTTTTTTTTTTTAAATGACAAATACTGTGTAATTGTCTTCTAAGGGTGTGCTCTCTGCCCTCCAGTAGTAGAGCAAAGCAGTTTGTCTCTTTGAACTCAGTTCTGCAATTCAAAAGCAGTGATGTGTTGCTACTACAGCACAGTGCCAAGTTATCTCCAGTTTCCTTTCAGGATAGCTGCTAAGTATATTTCTGTCTTATGGAGATGGGAAGCTTGGAGTCTGATGGGTGCTGCTCACCCAATTCCTCTTCTAGATACAAAAAAAAAATAATAATTAAATGTCATTTCACTGATGACTGAGCTTGCCAAAGTACAAAATGTCTGTGAGCACAGCACTTTGTTCTCCAGGGAAGTTGCCATTTAACAGCAGGTCTCATTATGCACATGTGCAGCTTTTTGTAATCAGCCAAGGCTCAGCCCGAGATTCACATGGCCCATAGAGAATCATTCTTGTGATTGAAGTACAATCAGAAATGTTTCTTGTAGGTAAGCAGACAATTGTTTTTATGTATGTTTCATAAACCATATGTGAACTTTTGCTTAAGGTTTCAGTTATCTGCTAGAGGTCTTACAAAAGGTACAGTATGAGACTTGTGAGGTAGACTTACCATTCCAATTTATTAATGCATGTATGCATACAGGATTTTTTTTCCCCAGTTCCTTTGAAAATTCTATACTTGTTTTTTGCCGGTGTTATATATAGCTCACTATCATGACTGTGGCCTCAGGCCACATCCCTTATACTGAGGAGATAGTCAAGTGGAATACCAGAACATGAAACTGAATTTGTTGTAAGCATAGCCCTTTTTTCATAACTACAGAAACTGGCTTTGGGATTATCTATTTCAAAGCCTATATGCATCATTTTATTCTAATAGAAAATGCCATAATTGATAAATCAACAACAGATATCTGCTCCCCCCCCCCCCTTTTTTTAGGTTTTAAACTACCATATCTAATTAGGATGAGGGCTAGATGCCTTCATGAGGGCTTACAAATGCTGATCTGTAGTTTTATGAATGTAGAAAATGTCATTCTTCTGTATTTAATGAATCTTGTTTATATTTTTGAAGTCTATGAACTGAGCTAATTACCATGAAAAATTCTAGGCAGCTGCCTTGAAACTGTTTTACCAGCTATTTCCTTTTACCATTCTTTGTTTTTTAATAAGGCAAGAAGTTTTTAGATAGTTACAGAATATGATCAGGCTCCACAAGTAATGTCTTTCTATTGAACTGAAGCAACATCAGATCTTAACTTCCTTCCTTTAATTCTAAACCACACTAGATGAGAGACTGTGAATTCAGATGGCAGTTTAGAGGGCAGCCATGCTTCTGAGAAGGTACAAACTTTACACTTCACCCATTTCTACATTAATCATTTACTTTATGCTTTTTAATAAGTGTACGAATTAAGCTTATCATTTAGAAATCCTTCCTGTATAATATAATATTAGAGACTGAAAATAATAATGTTCTCATTTTTGTGTGCAGATAGTACAGATCTGTTTTCTATCATAAAGCAAAAAAACCCCAACATACTACAGTCATTTTACATAAGTGTAGTATTTCCATTTTCCCATGTTAATTGTGGAGGTATTTTTATTGCTATCTGTCTTTCCTTTCAATTTATTTTTTTTTAAAAAACAAGCAAGATACTCTGAAAGAGCAGTATCCCAAAGGGAAGCTGTGGAGATCTTTCCTTGAATGAAGTCTCCTGAAAAATTTCTAAAGAAACCAGAGTAAAACGGTTCCAGAGAGCTTGCAGTAACAGGATAGACTCTGTAAACTGATTTGGTACTAAAAATTCTGATTCAGAGTGTTACTAAGTGCAAACAGAAATATTTTTCTGTTAGTTGCCAAAGAAGTGGAAGACTTCCTGAGTTTCTTTTCACCATTTGGAACTCTAAAAAGGGGGGAGGGAGGGAATTCTTTCTAGCCTGTCAGGATCTGGTTCCCTTACCAGGCTTTTTATAACTCTGTTTGTGTTTCCCCAGAAAGGGTGTAAACCCAGCATCAGACCAGTAGTCTCGTAATTGGAACCCATTTTATTCAAGTACAAGGCAACAGAACAATGTGAGGTGCTAAGCAAGGCATTCTGTCTTCTAAAACAGACTAGGATATATACTGGAAATTAAAATAAAATGTAAAGTCACTTAGTAATAATTCCATGTGAAGATTTTCACAGCAAAGTTGGACCAAAGATACTTCTTATGTGCACTGATGATTTAGGTTAATGAAGACTATTATGTAAAAGTGTTTTTATGTGATTATAGGATGAAAAAATCAGTGAAGTCATTAAAAGAACCATCCATTTCAAAGAAAACCATATAAGGCGCATAGAATTCTATCATGCTGACATAGACTAGGCAGTTGAGCAACACTTAAAGGAAAAGACTTAGAACACAGAAGTTAGCTGTCCTCTTTGTGCTTCCTTGGCCAGGCTTTCAGCAGTGATCCTGCCACTGTTCATTTCATGATTATTTTTACACCTCTGTTCTGTGTCTGTATGTTCTAAGGTCTGTTATGTCTCTTAGCAGGTTTTTGAGGGCCCTAAGGCTGAGAAATACCATGCTGGTATTTTCACTTAACCTACCTATATGAGTGAGATAATATTTAAGCCATATGCGTGAAAAACCTTGCCAATCAGTACTGAGTGGCTCTAGTTACCCTTTATGGCTGCACCTGGAAGGAGCAGGCACACCTGGAGATGACTGGCTCTGCTCTTGAAAAGGGAGGTGGAAAACTGGTTTAAGGTAAGTTCAGGATAGAAGATAGCTGTGGGTGGCAGATTTGTATCTACACAGCCCTCAGAGAGGCATTAGTTCCAGGTAGGGGCCTTGAAAATGTATTGATGGCAAGGGCGAGCTTTTTTAGCATCAAAGCTTCTTGGATTTTATTTTTGACCTTATTAACAACTGGAATACTTGGGTATAAGCTGCAGCCAGTAGATCACATGCTCCTCTGGAGAGGAAAGACTCTAGAACTTAGGTTTAGTTGAAGTGCATTCTTGAAGCAGTGCGGCTATTATCCCAGAGCCATGCTGGTTTTGGCTTAGAAGACTAGCTTTATGGGAGGCAGTTGGCCTTCCTGCTGGAATGTATGTCTGGAAGGTTAAATTGTAGAAAACAGCTGCAAGAGCTCTATCAATACTTACAGGAGGTGGCAGGTGAATTATGACAAGGATGTGGTAAGAAGACTTCTGGGCTTGGGAGAAACTGGCTGAGCACTAGCTCTAAGTCTAGGCAATAAGGAGCACGGCAAGAGCAGGCTATTGTGACACTGTGGTCAAATGAGAGGGCTATTTAATGAAAGAGGAGTTATCAGCAATGTGCCTGAGGTCTGTCTGGATTAAAGGGGTATACAATAGGTGTGTATCAGTAGGCAGATTGCTTCTCTTGCTCTGTAAATTTCTCATCAGTGGCACACCTCTGACAGAAATCCTGCAGGTGCTTTTGTTCCAGACTCTCAGGTGCGTTTTCATTACTTTGTCCATGATGGTCAATGCTGGTAGTACAGCATGGACCATCAAATGCAAACGGGAACATGAGTTTGTATTGATTTCTGTGCTGTGACGGATTGTGCCACAGGCTAGTTTCAGTGTGAGGGCTAGAAATAAAATCTGGGAACTTCCCTTATCATAATGCAAGTATGGATCTTAGAAGAATCTGGCCAGCGTCTTAGTTAAGTATGTTGCTTAAGTCTTTGCCAACCTTTAAAAAATGAAAGTATGCTTGTGCAAAACTGTAACCAAAACGCATTTTTTGGTTATAAGCTATGAGTCAATTTACTAATGTCAGACTATAGATTAGATACAACTTGCCAAAAATAACTATCAAAGCAGGTCACCATTGTACATATGAGACAAGTTTTTCCAGAGGCTGTGCTAATACTGTCGTGGTATTCTGTTGGTTATGCAAATTAATAGACTGTAAGCTCACTGCAATTTAGGATGAATTAAGTGCCTTTTTACTATGCTCTTAAATACTATCCTACCTGAGTTGACTGGCTGCTTGTGGCTCTTAGTTTAAAAACACACACTTTTTAACAAACTGTACACTTGCTAGATCGGTGGCCTATGTTCAGATCACTTGATTGGAAAAAGCAATTCAACTTTGTATTTGCTGGCTGCCAAAGCTAATCTAGTATGCCGCAGTCAATCTGACCTCCTGAAAATCCTCCCATAGTTTAAATTTAATCAATAATTTGGGATTAACCAGCATGCTGATCTTTGTATTCTGAGCTATGTACAAGTTAAATGCGTATCTTTGATCAACTTTTGACAAAACTTGCAATGAAAAGAGCGGTCTTTTCATTACAGTGCTCAAGCTTTATTCTGCCAGAGGTGTTGCTCCTCTGTCATCATTCCTTATAAGAAATTCTGAATAAATACATTCTTACAGGTGCACTTAACAAAGGACACAGAATAGTTTACCAGTACATATTCCCAGTAGCACGCACCAAACTCCCAAATTCCTGTTGCTTTCTTTAACCCTAACACCGGCTGGACTAAAAACTATATGAAGTGGTCCTTGGTTACAGTGCTTCATAATAATTGGAGCCAACTCTCATGCATGAAATGTATTGAGTACCTGTGGTCCTGTTTCTCATCAGTGCCAGTTTAGCATATTGTCATAATCTACAGCAAGAGACAAGCGGTTTGGTTCTGTTTTGTTGGTTTTTATGCAACAGCTAGAAAAACTGCATGGAGTTACTATTGAGAAGATGATGAGGGAATTTAAATAGCCACTATAAACATATTGTATTTGAAAATTGAAAACAAAGGGAAGTTTACTTAGTATACTTACTTGGTAAGGGAAGTTTCTTCGTACATCTCTTACAAAATTTAGCAATGTTTATTGCAAGGCTTAACAATGAGGTTACATCTACTCATTATATGTGCGCACATGTGTATTTGAAAACAGGTTGGGAATAAGAATTGAAGTTTCTTACACCATGACCCCGTATCCTATTGGACAGGTTAGTTCCTGCTCACGCAAGCTTTAGTGACATTTTAATTTATGCATAGCACAGTGCAAGGTTCTCAGTGAATTAAAATCTGGTCACTGTCTGGTTGGTCACTGTAACAAATAGGCATAGCTAATTCCTAGGTGACAAACGTGTTTTCACATACAGAAATATTTTATAATACATTTCTCCCAAATGTTCATCCCAGTTAGCAATGAGAGAATTATCATATTGTCTTTGTGTCTGACACTTGGAAGAAGAAACAAAAAGTCATTCCCTTTCAGTCACTTTTACCTGAAGAGATTTGAATATAATGTTCTATACATAAAGGTCTTTGAACAGTAAACTTTAAACAGTAAACAAAGAGTAAACTCATTGCTCTTGTAAGTGGATTTACTGTGATAGCCAGCAGGAGACACCAGCTTGCTGAGGCAAATCGTATTGACATGTGTTTTGAAGTATATTTCTCACAAACGAAAGTAAACAAAGCAGTGAAATATTCTCATCCTCTTTGAGCTTATCTGCTCACAGTGTGTGGTATTTTCAGGGGAGGGAAGTGCACAAAGAAGTGCCTTTCTCCCAGAAAGAGGCAAGTACCCCCAGTAACAAAGGAGCTTCCTGGAGCTGATGGTACGTAAGTTCTTCTTTATTGCTATTTGCAAAAGCAGCATCCAAGGAAAGGAATGCACAATTCTGTCTGCTCGGTTAAGGTCGCTTTAATATATCTGTGTGGATGTCAAACTTCTTTTTGAAAGAATAAATGCTTTATTGAAAGATACATAGTGCTACTCGGTCCTATCGAGCAAAATAAGGATGAAAATATCCTTTGCACTCTTTCAAGTTAACTTAAATGGGTGCTATAATGTGTGTGAGTGCCCTGGGCAGCAGGGTGTTACACAATATTCTCGAGACTTTCACACAAGGCTGCCTTTTGTCTTTGCTTTGAGTCATCCATTGATTTTCAGCAGAGAATCAGCCTGCTGAAACCATACAATAGAGTAACTTTTGTATTCTAGAATATATATATAAAATATATATTTTATGTATATATACAGCTCAACCTGTGCAGATGGAAAGCAAATAACTTAGATTAAGCAATAGGACCAGTATATGGTAAGGCAGTATTTATGTTCTTCAGAAATTGACATGATACATAAACATCCATTTAGCATCAATCTCTGTACCCATATAACAAGATTCTTTGTTTTCCTACTTCTTAGGCTTATGGTCTTATTTTATTTTCATTAAGAAAATTGGCATTTTTCTAGCTGTATGTTTAAACTGACTAATCCAAATTCCAAATCCTGAGGAGGTGGGGTCAAGGAATGCTTTCAGACTAGAACTGGAGGTAGTACAAGGTGGTAGTTAGAACCTTCCTGTTTGATATCAGGGTTTTTGTTTGCTTGCTTGCTAGTTTGTTTTGTCTGTCAGAGGAACTATAATACTGCATAATGACTCATTTACTTAGGGCTCTGATACTACAGAAAGTTACTGTGAAAAGTCTTTTTCTAGGTGGACATTCTGATGTGGATGGGATCTCTTTTTAGAATCAAGCTAGCATTAAGTAATTAACTAATATCTGATCTCTCACTTCTGTATCAAGGGACCAGATTAGCAGGCATGGACAGGTAGAGAGAAAAAAGGTTCTTTCAGCTCCATCATTAGAACTGATGTTGGCTATGATCAAATCAATATAATAAGATGTAACATTTTCCTCACCCTTAAGAATTTGTCGCAACTTTTTAAAACACAATCTGACAGGTTCTATTAAAAAAAAAAAAGAGAGATTAAAAAAATAATTATACAATATGTAGTAAACTTTTTTTCCTTCCTAGCTTTATTGTCAAAATTCAAAGGCTGAAGGGGTTCAGTGCCAATCCTCAGGGGGCAGTATTAACAAATTCCCATGGCAACTAGAAAATATCTTTGCTAACAGGTCACTTTTCTACAGTAATAAACTTCCATTAAAATGATCTTTCAACATTCCATTTGGCATAAGACATATAGATTCTCACTAGAGCCCATTCCTGTTTCCTATTGGGAGTATGTGGCTTTTTCAGCATAGAATCATCTGGGATTCATAGGTGGCCCTGTTAAACCGATATTAAAAAGACAACAAATGCAAGTGACTTATTTTTCCATATCAGAATAGGAGCAACGCAATGAGACATGGGAAGAGTATGTGGTGTCCACAAGGATACACTGACATGGATGCTTATGCAGTCCTGCAGTGTTGGAGGGGAGCAAACTGCAGGAGCTGATGCTTCATCTGCCACTAATTGCAAAAGCCATGTAGCTATGCTTTTACTCCTGATTCAGGCCAGCTAAATAAAAAATGGGTAGCTGCAAGATTGGGCCGTGCTAGTGGAAAGCACTCTCAGGTTCCCCCTTATAAGCGAGATATGGAGGTAGCTGTTGGAGAGAGTCCAGTGAAGGACCACTGAGATGATTAAGAGACTGGAGCATCTCTCCTATAAGGAAAGGCTGAGAGAACTGGGACCGAGAAGAGAAGCCTCAAGGGGCATCTCATCAATGTGTACAAATATCTGAAGGGAGGCAGTAAAGAAGACGGAGCCAGGCTCTTCACTGGTGCCCAGTGACAGGGTAAGAGGCAATGGGCACACATGGAAACACAGAAGGCTCCATCTGAACATCAGGAAACGCTTTTTCACTGTGAGGGTGACCAAACAGTGGCACAGATTGCCCAGGGATGTTGCAGAGTCTTCATCCTTGGAGATATTCAAAAGCCGTCTGGGCACACTCCTGGGCAACCAGCTGTAATGTCTCTGCTTGAGTAGGGGGTTGGACGAGATGACCTCCAGAGGACCCTTCCAACCTCAACCATGATCTGGTTCTGTGAAAGGGCTCACTGTCCACTCAAGCTTGTGTCCCCAAGGAAGCCAAGCTACAGAGTAACATTGGTCCTCTTCTAAGCTTTAGGTTTTTAGCTATTTATAGTTCCTCCTATGTCCTTGTCTTGAACATTGTGTGCAGTAATACTGGGTGGCCCATCTTAAAAATAATTATTTCAGAAATAAGAAAGCTGTACATGATCTATGACAAGGATGATCAGAGCTATAAGCCAGAGACGGTTAAGTCAGCAAACACAGAGAAGTTAAAAGTGGGGACTGATTATTTCTGTAATTCTTGCAGTGCAGGAAATACAAGCTCCCACCTAAATTGTCTGGTAGGTGATTAAAACAAGCAAATAGAAGGATAATAGGTATTCTGTTGCCAGAGGGTACCGTGAGAGGGGAAAGTATAAATTGGTACAAAGAAGAGTTAGGCCACAGAAGAGTCGTATAGTGAATGTTGAGCACAATAAACTCAGCTCACAACAGACAAAAACCTCAACTGTTTTGTTACTGGATTATTCTCTATAAAAGTATTCCTGTTCATGCCAGAGGTGAATTCAGTCCAGTGTTTTTTTTCCAAATAACTTGGATCAGTATGAGATGTGTGAGCTCTTCCTCCTGTTCATTGTCCACCACCCAAGAGTTACCCATTTAACTGCCAAATTTTAAATAGTTGGCCAAATAGCTGCTAACTGTTGGGATCCCCCTCAGACTCTCTACCTCATGCTTTGACAGATTGACCTTCCTCATCTGACATTGAAATAACAACTCATGGAAGAGATGGAGTGTGACCACTTAAAATTTTTTGAAATGAGGAAGGTCCTTCATTTCCAGTTTGGCCGTATAATGTGCTGTTTCACCAGACTTCATTTGTTTTGATGGTGTCCTGGGTTCAGCTGGGATAGAGTTAATTTTTACAGGAACCTGGGAGGTGGGGGCATAGCCGGGGCAGCTGACCTGAACTAGCCAAGGAGCTATTCCATACCATGTGTCATCCTGCCCAGTATATAAATGGGGAGCGGGCCGGGGGGTGGTCTCTGTTTTCGGTGGGGGAAGTGGCGGAGCGTCGGGTCCCGGGTGGTGAGCAGTTGCACTGTGCATCACTCTTTTTGTATACTTTTTTTTCATTAGTGCCGTTGTTGTTGTTGTTGTAATCTCTTTGTGTTTGTCCCAGTAAACTGCCTTTATCTCAACCCTCGAGGTTCCAGTTTCTTTTTTTCTTTTTTCTCTCCTCCGTCTCCTCCCCATCCCACCGGAGGGGGGCGGAGGAGTGAGCGAGCGGCTGCGTGGTCCTTTGTTACCGGCCGGGTTGAAACCACGACAGATGGTTTGCAGTGAATGCAAAGATACAGATAATTCCAGAGCCTGTGAGTCAGAAGTTAAGCTATTTGTCCAACTCTGTTTCTATAATTTCCTGTTTGTTAGTGCCTTAGGCTACAAGAGCATCAAGAAAGGGACAGTCCTACCGACAGAGAACTATGCAGAGCAGAAAGCAGTTGTGCTCCTGTACAAATATATTTTATTCCAAACAAAACCTCTTAGCATTGATTATATGTATTGGAACAGGAATGCTGCGTGCAAAAAATGAGATGAGAAGGGCAATTCCCTGCTTTCACATACTAAGGGGGCAGTAGAGTATGTCCCTCGTGTGCTTCAATCTTTCTCATTTGTGCTTTGAAACTGCAGTCTTTGGAATGCTTGTCAAAAGGAACCTAGTACAAAGTAGGCAAGTTCTCATCCTGCTTATTGTTTCCAAAATACACTACTACAGCACATCAGTTTGAAGCAGCAGAATTCAGATTATTTCCTCAAAGGGCTGTGCTTTAAAGCAACAGTTATCACAAATAGAAATCTTTAATTTTCTATTGCACTTTCATGCTGCTCTCTGAAGCATTTAGTAAATGAAAAAAAAAAACATATTAAGCAGTATTTTGTCATCAAAACACTAGAGACAAAAGATCACTTTTCAAATTTGTTAGCATTAGATTATTTTAATGAATGTCACAAATAATAGCAAGCTGTATTTCTTTTTTTTTTTTTACCCAGACGTTAAATCTATTCTCGTATTAATACATATGACTTCCTTTACAAGGGATTTTATATAATCTGAACCAAATAAATTAATACAGGTTACAAAAGACTGCTGGAAATGTACTTTTAAGGTTAGTTCTCTACAGTCTTTTAAGCAGTGGCAGTGGTGGAATCAAGGTGGAAGGGATATTTTGCCCCTTGGTTTTTACTTAAAGGTTTCTTTCTTGAATTCCTTTTCACAAGCTCCGAGTAACTTCATCTAACCTTATTCCTGACCCTGCTTTGAGCAGGAGCCTAGAGACCTCCATAGGTCATTTCCAACCTGAATTTTCATATGATCCTAAGAACAAACACAAATAAGGTTCCACTACATTTCTATGAATGTAAGTAGTTCAAATTTATGACAGCTATGCTGGAGTGCTTTTTCTACACAATACAAGGTCTTATTCATATTTCTAATTTGCAATCATTCAGCTGGCCTGAAGGAATTAATTGATTGAATTTGAAGTTGAAATTCCAATGACCTTTTATTCACTGGCCACATATAGCAAACCAATGTTTCAAAATGAAACTTGGCTATAGTCACTGCCTGTGCCCCAAACTATTTTCTACTGGCAGCCATACTAGTGACATGTGATGGTTGGCCCACTTTTTTCCAGGCTTTCAAATTGTTCATTTCTTCCTCATGCTGATGCATGTAATTTAGTAATTTTAGGTACAAACTGGATGATGAAACATATGCACATTTCCACAGTTGAGTATTTGATATACTCAACTGTATCTTACATAGGCCCCTTAATGTGGAAGAGATGTTCCACTGAGGACAACACGGGAGGACATATGCATACATTTTTACACAAAGAAACATCTTTCTCAATGCACTTGACAATAATGTGTCAAGAAACCTCAAGTTTAGCTGTAGTGCTACAGAATGCAGCAGGCCCTTTAAAGACTTTAAAATGCAATAGAAACTTAAGCAAAGACCTTCAGATACCCTTGTGCTTGGAGGTTGGGGAACTGAAGGCACTGCCTTAGGACACATTCTTATTATCCTCATTGCTTTGCCTCAGGCTCACTGAATCCTAAGTGAATTTATGAAGTATATTTGTTTTTACCATGCTAGAACCACCTTTTGTAATTATTACTAGATGCAACTCTAAAATTATTCAGAATTGGAAGAGTGACCTGTCAATAAACAGCTTATATTTTCCATTGAAAGCTGTGACAGTCTGGGAAGTTGGTCTTACAGAACAGATAGTCTAGTGAATTTTTTGAGGCAGACTGTGTCATTTGAGGGCTGTGTCACAGCTGGTTTTGAGCAGACAGAGGTTGTTGACTTAAAACTATTACTTCTACAGCTGGGAGAGCTGGTTCTGTACCGCTCACTCAGACAACACTAGAGCTTTGCATGGAAAAAATCCTCAGCACAGAACAGTAAAATGAAGCTGTCATTACTGACCTTTTAAGAACCAAAAAATTTCTGTGCTTGAGAGTGCCTCACTGAACTCAAGAGTGTTTTTGTATGATAGACACTTGAATGCAGTCAGTGATATCTGGATGCGTCACAAGTGTGTATTTACTCTTAAACTACTGAGAGAATAGCTACTTTAGATTGGCATAGCAAAGACATCTGTGAATAGATTGTGTGCAGGCAATTTACTACGGATAATATTTCAGAAAAGTGCTCTTGCAACTGCTATTCAGTGAGATTTGCATGCCTGTGAAATGTCATATTATCTTCCTGATTCCTTTTCTTCTTCTCTCATGAATGAGGCACTCTCCGTAGTTGCCTAAATGAAGGCTTTGTTTTTGTCTTCAACATTCAGCACAAACTTTCTGGTGATCAGAATGAAAAATGCTGTCATAAGAGAGATTTTTCTTCTCAGACTGCCAGTTTAGAAATATTACTTACTGGTGGATAGAGCTGAGCATTTACTGAAAGTATTTGGATAAATCCACTAGCTTTTTCCTCTACAGGGCCTGATGCATGTGTCCCACCAATAATGCTTTTGGAAAGATTATTGTGATACTATGTGTAAGACTTGAGGACTTCTCACTTTTCTTTTGGATGCTCGGGTCTGTCGTGTTGCATGCTTTTCTCTTTGCTCCACACAGGACAAACAGGGAGGTTTGTCCAAGGCCACAAAGCATGAGTGGCAGTGCTCAGTAGTATTGCTGTGCTTTACTGACAGTCCAAAAAGAAGGGAGGAGGACCAGTTTAACATTGCAACACTTGGTATTATAATCTGTCACACTGATACCCAATTTGGGATTACATGTTCAGAAATCAAGAGGACCTAATAGGAAAGTATATTAACTGCAAAACTCTCTGTCCTTGGTAATACAAAGGAACAATGTGGAGAAACACACACTTACTCAAGGGAGTTATAAGGGGACTTCTGTAAGTGTGTCTCAAAAGCATTTTCTAGTAAGATAAATAACATGGGTGACTGTTCTCAGAGTCTATACTGATGTGTTTAATTTTCTGTGAATGTGGGCTGTGTAAATAATAAAGACAGATAATGGTAAGAGGCTTTCTTTTTTTTTAACTCTCTGCTGCACTACAGATTCAGTCTGGGGAAAAAAAAAAAAGCCTTTTGACAGCAAATAATTGAAATGGAAATACTGCCTGAAATTCACTTATAAAGTCACTAAAGCACAGTCACTGTAGGAAAAAATAAGGGCTATCTAAGCAAGGGTTGTATGTCTATCTGATGCATCTTTTATAAAATGAGGGAACTACTTTTAGCAGAATAGAGAGATCTATTTTCCATGTGCATGCAAGAGAGGAAGGAGAATCAGTGTGGCTGAAAACACTGGAGGCAGCAGACACATCTTTAGCAAAGCGAGTGGGTGTCAGGAACAGTAAACAATGAGAACATGGGAATAGGTGAATAGTCAGTGTTCTGGCAATCTTAGAAGCTGTTGACTAGAAGTGTGTATTCAGTGCAGTTGATCGGATGGCTGAAATACAGGAGAAACATCTCAAAAGAGGACAGGCGAGAACAGGAGCTTTTGACCTGTGGAAACTTCTCTTTCCGTATTACCTCTAGCCTAAATGCATCTCTGCCAAGAAAAGCTTGTAAATATGCACAAGGAATGTAACCAGTTAGGTTTAACTTCCAATGGCAGTTGTTCAAAACAAATAAAAGAATGCTACATGTTTCTCTCTTCTTCCCATACCTTCCCCCTCAGCTGGAATTCAGGGCTCTCCGAAAGAAAAGAGTTTTAACCCATCATCCCAGGCTCTTATGGATAACTTAATAGGGAAAGCTAGTCATCTACTCAACCAGAGATCCAGGAAATTTTTTCTGAGCTGTATCACGGTAGAACAAAAACCTTCCTTGAGCTGTAGGGTCTAAGAGAAAGGAGGTTATATATGGCATTATTTTTCTGTTCGCTAATGGAAACTATTGTCTGACTTTGCTACAGCCATGGTTTTCTAATTGTTGGAAGTAATTTGCCCAGATTAATGCTCTCTGTTCAATTCACTTAATGTGACTGAATTTCATAACACTACAGGCTTTATCAGTAGTCAAAATAACCCCTGGAAAACCCCAGGAGGCAAAAATGCTTGTCGAGTTTAGCTGTTGAGGCTGGATGATGCAGATTCGTGAAAAATGAAGTAATTGTTTTGAGCGAAAGAACCATCAGAAAATTACTGGGTCTATCAGAATTCTTTGTCTTCCATCAGAGGTGTTATTCGGTCATAACTTGGCTTTTATTTTTATGTTTATCACAATGCCTTTTTTTGTGTCTCTGGTAATATGGGAGTACTGTGAGACTTCCCTAAGCCTATATTGCAAAGTATCATACAGTTAGTTACCCATAAAAAAACCCTTATGTAATTTTTTTAAATCAGATTGAATTTGGGATATTACTTATTGCAAAGATGCACATAAAGGCACGGATATTTTCTGTTTCAACTTCGTGTTGAAAGTGTCAGCTTACATAAGATCATAAAAGCTGTTGTGTTGGTCCCGTCCACCCCCCAGAAAAAAAAAAAGAAAAAGAATTACTTTCTAGTATGCACAACTATCCCGAAGTGTTCTCTGCATAACCAGTAGTTAGGAATGTTCTCTGTAATATCTCTTCTCCCTTAGATGTGGTAAAAAGTACTCCCAGTTTTGCCCTGGAACCCATTTACACCAGCAATAGCTATCAGTCTTTACACCAGCAATAGCTATCAGTCAACTGTCTTGCCTTTGACTAATCACTCTGCCGATTCTGAATGCTAAAAGTAACCCTTGATTTGAGTTAATATTATCTCACATGTAATTCAGCATTGTTTTGACCCCTTTTTTTCCTGAGGCTGGTCATACAAAGTACTATTCAATGCCTTTATTCAGAATAGGAAAAAGTCTTTGGAATTGTAAACATGTTAAATATGTTAATAGTGTATCAGGCTTCTCAGAAATACCATTTTGCAGCCAGAAGCTACTATTCTGCACTCCCCTTTGGAAAAACAGAAAAACAAAACAAAACAAAAAAGTTGTTTTACACTCTAACAACATTTCCGGGTTTTCACCCAGCTTTAGTGGTTATTGCTTAGTGTTGATGGTTTAGCCTTCAGTGTTTGCCATATATTGCCAGGAGTTTATGACTTACAGGATATCACTATGATCCAAGGCTTATGGTTCATCGATCACTGTACTCTCAGGCCTCATGCTTTATCATTTAGGATTCAGACTCTGTGTTTAGTATTTTGTGGTTTGCTAAAGTAAATTATAAACTCCTGAAAGATATAATTCTTGAACTCTAACCCTTAAGTAAGATTTGTTATCGTCTTCCTTCACTATCCAGGGTTCATCTCTCTGTCGTCTGATTCAAGATTTGGTTTTGATAGTTTCATTATATGCACTCAGACTTCTCAGGAAATTGCTAAGTTGGAGAGAGCTGTGAGGAAGTATATACTGTATAGCAATGTGGAAAAGATAGTGGAATCACAGACCCATGAGCCTGAAATGGGGCTGGGTAGTACCTCAAGGGTTTGAGAAAGAGGGTTCGTGGTGGTTACCCACCCACAGGGACCCACAGAAAGCATTGAAATAGTAAAAATCTCAGTAGATTTGAAGGAAAACTTTAGGAATTGGCAGCTAGTGTCTCAGAAACACCAGAAGCGGAAGCCAGTCCTTCTCTGAGCAGTAGCTGCCTGAACAGTGGCAACTGTTTGGATTTTGTCAGCGTGGTCATGGTGAAGATAGGCATTGAGCATATCCTGCTAGCCCATTAAATCCTAGTTCTTGTCTGCTTTACACTCTGTGTAGACACTCCTTTTGTGCTGCTTGCACACAGTAGAAGTTGTACCTGGATAAACTGTCCCACAGACAAGGTTATGCAGCATCTCTGAGGCCACTAAGGATTGTAGGAGGGAGTGCTTCCAGGATTTGTTGGATTACTGTAGGGTTCCTGGGGATCCTTTGGTGTCTTTGAGGGGAGTGGGGTGGGTGGAATCAAGATAACACACAGATCAACACCCCTGCTCCAGCCAGTGTTTTCTCCTGCTCTGTCAGGGACCGTGTGTTAAATGATACTGGGACTCTTCTTAATTTAGCTAATGAAGCCCACAGAATAGATCAGACACTGGAGTGAGGGAAGGGGTCAGACAGGACATCCCCCTGTAAACCCAGCCTAAGTATTTCTCTTTTAAGAGGTGCTCCTGGAGAGAGAAAGGAGAGGCAAGAAGAGACTCTCCTATCTCCTGAGATTCCCCTTCCTCCTTCAGTAGTTGTATTCGAATCAATACATACTATAGTTTATTTGATCACCTTCATGCCAGGGAGAACAAAGCACTCAAAATTGAACATTGCTGGAGCCTGGGGTGAGTTTTTCCTTGCCTGTGGTGGATAAAGGCCATGGCAAACATGTTCCTCTTTGTCACCAGGATTTCTCTTGTCCACGCACTGAGGATGACCCTGCCAGAAGGTGCTAGGGAAAGGGGAGGATGACACCACTCAGCAACGGCTGCAGGCAGCCTGGGGTTAGCCTGGGTGGCCTATTTGATCCTCCCCAGCTTTTCTTCTCCCCTTCTGGTCTGAGGTTCCTTCCCAATATGGGCCGGTGCATGTACTCTCGGTCCTACAGACACAGACACCTTGGAGCTGTGAGGAGGCAGCTGGGCCCACGGGCAGGCTTTTGGCACATCAATGAGGGGAGAGCCCTGTGTTCTGGGTGGGTGAAGGGTGAGCGGGGTTGGAGCATGGCGTGGACTGGTCTGAGCTGTCTGATCAGGGACAAACATGGAAGGAGGGGAAAGGAAGAACATCTGATGGAATATGAGGTGGAATTCTGTGCAGGACTAGCTTTTTGGAGAGGGTATGGGAGGCAGTGGTTTTGAGCTTATTCAACCCAACTCACTGGTGTGATTTCCTTATGCTCATTATTTCTTAAGGAGAAGAAAAAAAATTGTATTACATGAGGACCAAAATTTCAATGGTAAATTTCCTAAGCACCAAAGGTGCTGCAAGCGAACAACATATTAAAAACCCAGCAACCTCAAAGTCAAACACAAAGGAAGAGATTCTAAGCAGAGCCTCATCAGCAACTGACAGTAAATTCAAAATGCATAAAGCATGGTCTGATAAAGCCCTAGGATGTCTAACAGACCGCTCACCTCTACTTAAAAAAAACGATTTAATTTTCTGTTTAGTCTGTGTCTTCAGAAATTATTCAATATATTTCTTCTCTGCACTAACTTGAGATTTTTATTGCATGAGTTTTTCACAACATCTAGGCAGAACTTCTGTCACAGTAACCCTGTGAGACAGGCAGCGTGACAGAAGAAATATATATACAGTGTGAGTGGAGCATGACAGTGGAGCAAGTCAGTGGAGCATGACACACACCTTCTAAGGTCTTAATTTTTTCCTCCACAAACTTTGTGTCAGCAGCAGAACTGCAAAATGACAAGCTGATTTGTAGAGAAACAACAAGAATCTTGTAACACTGAAAAGGACATAAGAATTTACTGTCACCTTATTGTCTCTTCAAGATGAAGGCTGAAGTTACTTTTGATGCTTGGCTTCCACTTGGCATACATATTTTCAGTCCATACTTTTAATTTAATTAGCAGAGATGTCCATCTAGCACTCAGTCCTGCACAGTGTTAGTGACGATATCCATTAAAAAAATTAAGAAAATAATCTCTCTGCATAGGAGATACCATGTTGGACAACAGTACAGAGATCTAGTTTGGGACACCTGTTTTAGAATTGAGTTGCAGTCACAGCAGCACTGGTGTTTTTACGGCACCACCTAGAAAATGAGCATCTAGCTTGCAGCTGGCAGTGCAGCAAAGCAGAAAAGAAATAACTTTTCAAGGGGGTGATGGGTAAAACCTTACACGCTGACACCTGTCTAGTACCTCAAAGCACCATAAGAACAGCCTGGAAGCGTAGCCCCTTCCTGCCTTCAAAGCTCTGGCATCCCTCTGTCACAGCTCCACCGCTGCTCTTGGAGATTTCGAATCCTCTATTTATTTGCTTCCTTATCCTTCCCAGCATCTCCCACCAACTTCCAGACCGAGAACCATCTATCGCTGTCTTAAGACATGCAGCCAGCGTTTTCTCACGGCATCCCATCCCGATCTCTCAAAGACATTCTCAAACGACCTTTACCATCTTCGATCTTTGAACAGATCTTCCCTTAGAACCGCTTAAAAACCCTCCCCTTGTACAACTTCAAAATTCTCACAAAGGTCGATCTTTTTTCCGTAGCGCTGCGCGGCCGAGAGCAGCCCGGCGGAGGCACTACTCGGCAGACCGCGTCGAGCCGCCCCTGGGACCACGGCGAGCCGAAGGACACCTCCTCCCGCCGGCAGCCGCCCCGGACCTCCGGACGTGCACCGCGCTCCGGCGGGGCGGCGCCCGGCGCGCTCCTCCCGGCGCCGGGGGCGGGGGGCGGGGGGGCTGGGTGCGCCGCCCTCCCGGTCCCGGCGGCGCCTCGGGTTCGCGCGCTGCCCCTGCCCCTGCGCTTCCCCGGCCGCTGCGGAACGCTCCGTTCCGCAGGTTGCTTCTCGCAGTAACTCATTTCCCCTCACCCTCCCTTCCTCTTCTTCCCTCTTTTCTTCACTTCCCACTTGCTTTTTTCCCTCTTCCCTTCCCTTCCTCTCCCCACTCGATTTCTTACTTCCATCCTTGTTTCCTTTCCCTGTCTCACCCCCATTTTCCCTGTCATCCTTTCTTCTCTCTCTCCTTCCCCCTTAGAATCGTAGAATCATTTAGGTTGGAAAAGACCTTTAAGATCATCGAGTCCAACCGTCAACCCAACACCACCAGGCCCACTAAACCATGTCCCGAAGTGCCTTTTCTACGTGTTTTTTTAATACTTCCAGGGATGGTGACACCACCACTTCCCTGGGCGGCCTGTTCCAATGCCTGACAACCCTTTCAGTAAATAATTTTTTCCTAATATCCAATCTAATCCCTTCTCTCCTCACACTTGCCCCCCATTTCTCCTTCTCCCCCCTTCCTCCCCATCTTACAAATTCGCCTTCCCTTGTCCCTCCCATGCCTCTTTTCTTTTTTCTTTCTTCCTCCTCTTTCCCCCTTTCTGCCACCCCTCCCTTCAGATCTTTAGACCCTCAAGGCGTAGACAGCCAGGGACCACCTCCACACCCATGTACAGACTGGAGGTGCCAGCTAAGGTGAGCACCAACTAAATCCTATCCCAAAACATCTAAGACATCCTCAAACCCCGCCTCAGTGCTCCCAAACCAAGTCTAAAACAGTGAGACTAGGCTGGATAGATTTGTTTCTTTTGCAGGGTAATCATCTGAGGACCAAAAACTTGGAAGAGAAGCACTGTGACCTGATTTGTTCATGTCAGTGACGTTTTTCTAAGGAAGTACGTAAGTATAGAAGGGGCCTAGAAGGGGTAGCAAACAGGAAAGAAAAGAGCAAGGAGCGTTTGAGAGAGGAAAAGCTAACTAAATGCCATCAGCACTTAAGTCATTAAAAGCTGAAGGAGTGGTTGTTAAGCATTGTTTATAGGAAGGTCTGAGGGGGCATAACGCACAAGGAATGGAAAAATACCATGGCTGAACCCAGGGTTCTGCCTCAGGCCTGCAAGCGGGCTTTTGGCATGGAGTCCTTGTGCTGAGCCCAGGCACGTCGGTGTGGGGAGGGCCCTGCATGCTGGGCGAGTAAGGGGTGAGTAGGGCTAGATCTTGGCGAGGGCTGCTCTGTGCCAAATGCACATGGAGGGGAATGGGAGATGGGTCTGCAGCAATAAGGGGTGTGGGCTTTTAATCTCCAACAAGGTCCCTGATGCTTCCACTGGGGTCCCCTGCAATGTACTTGAAGACAATGCTTCTTCTGGGGTCCCCCAGGACTTCTCCTGCAATATCACTAGCCACAGGTAGTACCCAAGGCACTGTCACCCGCATGCATTTAGAACCCCTCTGGTAGATAGCCCCTACCCTGACCTGCTGCTTGCAAGCTTTGTCACCCTGAGGGCTCTGCAGGTGCTACTCAATCCAGCACCCGAAGCCCCTAGCCACTAAAACCTGCCCCAAGACCACCACCAACCTCTGAAGTCCCTGGACCTCAAAACCACCCCCAAACCTGAACCAATCCCCTCCTATAATCTTAAAACTGCCCCTAAGGCCTGCCCAAGACCACCAATGTCTCTGACAGCACCCCTGAAGCCTGCTGTAAACACCCATCCCCAATCCTGCTTTCATTCCCCTTCAGGTCTACACCAAACAATGCTCCAGTACTCACAGCAACTGCAAACCACCCACAATCCTGCCCCCAAACCCCCATGACTCCAGGTGTCTCTATCTCCCTTCAGGGGTTGGAGTTGGCTTCTTGGTGCCCATGTGGTCCTGTGTACCCTTGGTCCCGTGCTGCAGAATGGGATGGGTGGCTGGACACGGCTGGGACTGAGGCACAGACCATTCAGAGACCCAGCAGAGGATGGGTCGCTCCCTGAGGTTCACCAGCATTTCCTTTTCCCATTGCAGTAAGACAAGCACAAGCTAGCCCTTGACTCCCCTTTTTTGTCAGTAAACACCAATGTTAGATTACATCGGGGAAAGAGTAAGGCTCAGCCAGGTGGCTCCCAGCCTGTTTGACTCCGGTATAGGCCCTGCTGGAGGCTGATGTGCTTCCTAATATGCTCAAACTGTATTGGGGTCCTCCTTGCTGCCTGCAATATGACTGCATCAACTTGGCAGTCCCCTAGCACTGCTGCACAGCTAAGTTTTGTTGGATGAGCGTGGGGCTGTCAGAAGCAGAGGGGAGCAGAGTGTAGTCCTTTGCTTCTCTGCAAGATGTGATTTCTCTCAACCTAGCATGCTCCCTGCAATATTCCTCTGGCCGCCTGTGGTCAGAGTCAGTTGTCTCTCTCCTGGCAGCACTTCCACTTGCCCTGGCCCAGGAAGGTAAGGAAAAAAAATGTGCTTTGAAACCAACAGCAGCTTCTAGATTCATTAGTCAGCTCTCTCCAAGAATCACACCTGCTCGGGTGGGGCACCATCAGGCTTTCAAGTATGGAAGAAGCAGGCCGGGTGTGAGGAAGGATGGAGGCTGCAAACGGAAGCACCAAGGGGTGAGTGCAGTTACCTGAGCAGGTTGTTCAGTGGGTGACATGTGGGCTGGGCTGGGCTGGGCTTGGCTCTGTAGTGAAGTCTTGGGTGCAGGTTTGTGGTTACCTGTGCATGTGACGGAAGTTTTGTGGGGGGTAGCATGTGGAGGAGATGGGATGCTGTGTCTGTGTGTGTCTGGGCTGTTGGGTGCATTGTGGTGCTGAGGGGAGTGCCTGCATATGCCTGCAGGATTACTGCACAGTGCTTTTTTCCATGCTGGTGTCTATGTTGTCAGCTGTACCAGTGTTCATGGACGAGTGTGCAGGCACCAATGTCTGCATGGGAGCCTGTTATGCCTGTAGTACCCTACCCATCCCTCTTCCCCTGGTCATGGCATCTGTCTGCTGGACAGGTGGAGAAGTTAACTGTCTGTGGGTGGGTGTATGTGCCCATGTTTGTGCTGGCCATGAGGCAGAGCTGCTCCCTCACTGGGGCTATGCCAGGTATGCAGGATGTGTCTGCGTGTGTGCGTGCGTGCATGCACTTGCATGTTTTGTGTTATGGGAGGCTCTTCCCCTGACTCTGTGTGCCTGTGGAGGTGTTTTGGGGTCTGCAGAGCAGGTTTTTCTGGGTCCTCTGTGGCTCTTTCTGCTTCCAGGGAGCCTGGGATCCCTGAAGTACTCTGGTCATCTCTGTCAGACTGTTCCAGGGGCCTGTGGGGGAACACTTGTGGGTCTGTGGGTACTGTGATCTCTGGGACTTTGTCAGGGTTTCCGTTATGTTTGCAGGAGCCCCTGGGGCTTTTACTCACCTTTGAGCTCTCAGTGTGGGGGTGCTCATTTGGGGGTCTTCAGGGCAGTTCCTACCACTTTGCTCCCAAATTTGGGCTAGTGCAGAGGTCATCTTGAGTGTCTGAAGATTTTGGTGGTTCCCTGGGGCCGTGGTGGGGTGCCTTGAGGTCTTTGCCATGTTTTTTGGACAGCTTGGCGATGCCCAGACCTGGTCTCTTTTGGGAGAGTTGTTTCAGAGTCTCTGAGTTCCTTCCCACAGGCTTGTTGAGCAAACAGATGTTAAGTATGGAGGGCTCTTTGCTAAAGCTCTGCTCAGTGAGCTCCACTGCCAATCTGTGAATGCTGACTGAATCAAGCAAAGTGGGGAAATTACAGAAAAACTGAATGTCATAACCATTTTGAAGGGCACAATGCTTGCCCTGCCTTATGCAGCAGGAGAGGTGTATTTGGAAACCTTTTGAGCGTGAGCTGGTTTTGAGAGCTGGTGGTTAGCGAGACCTTCATCTTATCCTAATCGGCATCCACAGCAGAGCAGCAGTGACCTGAGGAGGGTTAAGGTCAGACTCTGCTCCTCCTCATCTCCTGTTCTTCTCACTGTCTTCTCTTGCTGTCTTTCAAATGGAGAGGCGTCCAGTATCTAGACTAAGCACAGTAAGGGCAAATGCAAGGACTGAGGGCCAGAGGGTGTTTTATGACTGGCTGGCTGGCCTTCTGCCAGTGGCCCGATCCCAGATAGGCAGACTGATTGCAGGGCCTGTTCTGCACATGCAGGCTGGAGAAATGGGCTGAACCTCATGAAGTTCAACAAGGGGAAGTGCAAAGTCCTGTACCTGGGGAGGAGCAACCCCATGTACCAGTACATGTTGATGGCCCCCAGCTGGAAAGCAGCATGAGCCAAAAATGTGCCATTGCTGCAAAGAAGGCTGAGGGTGTCCTGAGCTGCACAAGGCAAAGTATTGTCAGCAGGATGAGGGAGGTGATCCTTCCCCTCTGCTCAGCACTGGTGAGGCCACACCTGGAGAGCTGTGTCCAGTTCTGGGCTCCCCAGTGCGAGAGAGACATGGAAATGCTGGCAAGAGTCCAATGAAAGGCCACAGGGATGATTAAGGGACTGGACAGTCTCTCCTGTGAGGAGAGGCTGAGCGAGCTGGGACTGCTTAGCCTAGAGAAGAGAAGGTTTGGGGGGGCGGACCTCATCAATGTATATAAATAGCAGTGGACTGAGGTGCAAGGAGGACCCAGCCAGGCTCTTCTCAGTGGTACCCAGTGGCAGGACCAGAGGCAGTGGGCACAAACTGACACACAGGAGGCTCTGTCTGAACATCAGGAAACACTTTTTCACTCTGAGGGCACCTGAGCACTGGCACAAGTTACCAGGGAGGTTATAGAGTCTCCCTTGGAAATACTCAAATCCCATCTGGATGCTGTCCTGGGCAACCTGCTGTAAGTGTACCTGCTTGAACAGAGCGTTGGACAAGATCACCTCCAGAGGTCCCTTCCCACCTCAGCTACTCTGGGAGTCTGTGATGGGAGCACCCTGAGGCCACAGTGACAGCTTTCTCCATGCAGGGCACCCGGTGGGGTGTCAGAGCGGCATGATCCATCGGTTGCATTGTGCGCATTGCAGGTGGGGCCGCACATTGCAGGTGGGACCTCGGCCTCACTTGCTGCTGCCCACAGGCGCTCGCCCGCCCGCAGTGCAGGTGGCTGTATGCCCAACTGCCATGTGCGCTGCGGCTGTCGCCCTTGAAAAGCCTGGCACCAAAGTACGCCGGCTTGCTGCTGCGCACTGCTGCCCTCCTTTGGTCCTCACGGACCAGAAGCACGGACTGTCTTTGGCCATTGTCTCTTCCCAGTGTCTGCAAGATAGTCTGTGCAGTCTCACTGCGCTTGGGCCTGTTTGTCAGCTCTGCGGAGCAGACTGCCCGTCCCCAGGACACCGTGCAGGAGCAGCGGGTGTGGAGGTGGCATATGGTGTGACTTGGGGTGAGGGCGCTCCTACACACTGTGAGCGAGCAGAGCTCTTTGGAGCGCTCACGTAACTGTCCGACGGTTCGGCAGCCAGCAAGCACTGGTCTGTGCCCCGCAGCCTGACATGCTCGCAGCTGCCCTCGCTCGATTGGAGTCTGGTGGGGGTCGCAGCCTGTGGCTTCACGCATGCGCAGCGTGCTCGTGGGTGCCCTCGCGCCATGGGAGGTTGGTGCTGTGGGCGATGGGATGACGCGTGCGAGTTTTTGTTGGGGGTGCCTGCTGTTGCCCTGTCCTGTTGCGCTGTGGTACTGCGGGCCGCTCCATCGTGCATGCAGCGTGTCATCTGTATGGCCCACTTTCTGCCACGTGATTTTTACACGGCGCGGCAGGCAGGCAGCACGAGTGGCCGCACTCCCTGCAGCCCTTCCGCCGGTACACCGAGTACCGCGGCCAGCCACCGTATGCACGTGCGTAGCGGCCTGCGGTGCGCCGCTGCTGCCGCGCGACAACGGCCTAGTAGCGTAGCTGCCGGCAGGACCCGTGCGCGGTGCAGCCGGCCGTGCCGGGACTGCTGCCATCGGACTGCTGCATGCGTAGTGCAGCATCCGGGACCCGGCGTGCACGTCGCTGCTCGGCGCGCTTGGTCAAGTCGCGCGGTGTTTCGGTAGCGAGTAAGGTAGCGCTGATGCTCGTCACCCGGTCCTGGGGCTTAGAGCGACCGTCAGCATAGCCAGTCTGCCTTCGCCGGCGTTCCTCCGTGTCGCCGGGCGCTGCGGCCCCCTGCCGCTGCTGGGCGGCGAGCGCGGCCGGGGTCGGCCTCCCGCCGGGGCCTGCTGCCCCCTGCTGCCGCGTGAGGCGCCGAGGGTGCTCTGCGCATGCGCGAGGGCCCGACCGCCTGTCCCGGCGGCCGCATGGCTGCGCGCGGCGCCGCGCTACCCTGGCTGGCGGCAGCGGCGCTGCCCGCGGCGTGGGACGCCGCTCGGCGACCCTTGTGGCCGCGGAGACGTTTGGAAGTACCTGGGTGGGAAATCTCTGTTTGGTACTTGAGAAGAAACCGGCTTAGGCCGCATCATGCTGCCCACGAGCAGCTATGTGACTTTTATTACTCCCGAGGTACAGAAGCCTGCTTTTGTGCTGGCTTGTGAAAGTTTAGAGTTCTTCGTGGGTATTCTAGCGCATTTGCCTGCGGCCTTAGGGCTGCCTCTTGGTCCCTTCTTTTTTGGTAGTAACAGGCGATTTTCCTAATCTTGGGACACCAACAAAAAAAGGAATGTAAACAGCGTTCGCAGTGTGAATCATCACATTGACATTCATAGCTTATATGCACTGCGCTTTTAGAGGAAATGAACTAATATGTTTCGTCCGTTGCTTTTTAAACAGTTGTATGTTTGTCTTTGACAGTGATGAGTCTTGAAAATAATGATGTGTGTTCTATAGTAATATCAGTACTGAAAATTTTGCGGGTGTTCCCTGTAAGCTTCTTCAGTACTGAATTACACACACATTTAAAAACTGTCAGCAAACCATTTTGTCGAGAAGGAAAAAACACATACCAAAGAAACATACCTGTATGTGAATTTCTCAGACTGGGCAGCTTGCTGTTGTTACAGACAAATCCTTAGATAATCACCTGAGCCATACATCATCACACACTGCGGTCATCTGGAAATAATACAGTTGTTCTTCACAAAATTCTTTTTGTGAGGAATTACAAGCAAAGTTTTCTGTATCTTATTAAAGCAAGTCAATTGCAAATACAAATAAATACGTACTTTTATACCAGTACTTTAAAATGTAGAATAATGAAATACATGTAGTTGACTAGAGATGACTATTTGGAAGAAGTCAGAAGGGGAACCTCACCTTTTTTAAGTATTCATCCTTGTGCTATATACATCATCTAGAAACTGGATACAGGAAAATTATATTGTAGCAAGACTACAGTACAGTAATGTGCTGGATTCACAAAATACATAGAAGCAAACTAAATAGATTTTCAAGATTCATTTTGGGTTTTGGCAAAGTTCTGTGTTAACTTATGCAAGAATATAATTTTTAATGTGAATGCCATTATGTTCTCACAATTATTTTAGCCTGGGGAATAATAGATTAAAAATGTGATATCTCAGGGTTTTTACGGTTAGGATCTGTAATTTAACTGAATGTATGCTAATTACAGGTAGATCCCAAGCTGCATGTTACAGGCTTATTATTAGTCTTTGAACAGCAGATTATTAATGATATACTTGTTTGGTTCTATATTACCATTTAGAGTATCCTAGTATTAAATATAGGTGGTAATATTATTACTGTCACACTATGCTTATGTAACTGTGGTCATCATCAGACCCTAAATAAATATGGAATTTATACTCATATTCTTTTATGGAAGCCATTAACGTTTTGAGCATACAGACAGAAAGAATTTTGTGAATGAAATTGTCCTTAATAGAAAATATATTATTTGTAATGCATACTCATTTAATTTAGTGAACTGTTTAAAGCTGTTAACTCTTTTCTATACTACAGCATTTCTGCAATGGTTTACAAAAATAATGGAATTATTTTTATTACCAACATGGAAATAAAATTTTTATCTTTATTTCTGAGCTATATTGTGTTTAGAGACTCAAAAATGTACAGGTATGTTTTCCTCTGCAATCTAATTATGGCATTCCTAATAATTTCAGAGTTTCAACCATTGGGATTGGCATTTACTGTTTCAGTGGACAAAGAGGTCTAACTATGAAACACAGAAACTGATTCAGCAGAACAGTCCGTGAGACAGATGCTGTCAAAGTAGTTAAAACATAATCACTTTTCCATTCTGTTCTTCTCTGTACCGCATGTCCTAGGAATATACAAAATGTCCTGCTGGGCTGGAGCTATCGTCATAAGTCTACACCAGCATTCTGTCCCTAACAGTGGCAACAGGAGATGCTATTTAGGAGGAGCACATAAGTCTTGCCTCTTTCTGCAGTCCATTGCTCTCATGCCCTCCTCCAGTGTTAGGGATGGTAGAACCTGCAGCCTATTTAGGCTCACCTTGCACAAGATGGTAGCTTTGTACCTTTCCAACTCAAACTTTGTCCTTCATAAGATGCAGAGAATGTGACAGCATGCAGTACTGAGGATGTGGATTCACCAAGGTTTTCTGGAGATGTGAAACAGTAGCTTCTTGATCTGTTACCGTCCATATCCCTCCTGGTAATGCCCAGGACCTTTTCAGATTTTGTCAGACTTTCCCCCCCCCCCCCCCCCAGCAGCCACTGCACATCTGGCAAGGCAAGTGGATTAAAGTCGGTTACTAAAAAGTCTCAGTTTACATGCTGTCCTTGCATGAGAAATTCAATAATGAAGGTGAGGATAAAGTGGTGGGAACAACGCCAACAACGTGGAAGGGACAGAAAGACACACACAATAAAGCTGTAGAGATGTATGCCTTATGGTCTTCCACGTGCCTTCCCATATACCCCAGGGCCTTGCACTTGCCCTGCAGGAACCAGCGTTTTCATCTAGCTGCATCATAGGGCCCCCCAGTTTGCTTTCTGATGTCCTTAAATTTGGAGGCATCTTGTAGCCCCGTCTGCATTTTGGTGTGCCCCAGAACCCTCAGTTCACATTTTGCATTGCCCCCAAGTCCTCCATGTGCCTTCTGGTGACCCTCCACCCCCTGTGTTTGTCTTGCAGTGAGCCACAAACTCCTCCGTTTAGGCATCTCCCCTCTCCCACGGTTTTCTGGGTGCTTTTTGGTGTTCTTCACGATCAGCTGTTTTCCTTTTGGTTTCCCCCAGGTGCCCTCCTTTACCTTGACATGCCCCAGAAAGGAGATCTGCAGCTCATGGCTCCAGGAGCCAGCTGACCAACTGTTCCCTGCCAGCCCAGCGAGCGCGGCTCCAGGAACGGCTGCGAGGTGTCCCAGGGGCAGGGGAGCATCGGGGACCCTGAGGCCCAGAGCAGACTCGCTCACAGGACTGTTAGGCGCGACTGACTGAATAGACGCTGGCCGGCCGGCCCCTTTGCCCTCCGGGCTGCGTTTGCGCTCCCTCTGCACGGGGCGAGGGGCTGTGAGGGAGCCCAGGGGAGGAGGAGGAGGTGAGGCGCTGGGGGGGGGTCGGGCCGTGCCCCCCCTGTTCCTGCTGGGCTCCAGCTGCGGGCCGGGGCTGGAGGAGCCCCAGGTGCGGGCAATGAGGCTGATGGTAACGGCCCCTTCCCGTAACAGGGGGGCTGCCGGGGGAGGGGCTGGTACCGGCCCACCTCAGTTGGTCGTGGCGGGGCCGCTGGGAGCCCAGGGAGGAGCGGAGCTGAGCGCTGGTGGGGCTGCGGCTGCCCCGAGGGAGAAGGGGAGCGGGGCCGGGCGCCCCTCGGACCGTGAGCGTCCCAGGCGGGGGTGGTCCGGGGGAGGTGGGGGCCGCCTGTGCCGAGGCCGGGGGGGCCTGGGGGCTCATAGGGGAGCTGGGACCACCGGGCCCCGTGGCGGGGCTGCGCAGTCGGCCGGCGGGTCCCGGGGAAAACCCCGAGGAGGACGGCGGGGTCCGTGTCGGACGCACGGAGCGGCAGCGGTGGCGGGCGCTGCCCGAAGTTGGAGCCGGGCGGGAAGGGGGGGGCCGCGCCGTGCCGGAGCGGCGGCGGCGGCGGGAGCGCGCCGGAGCTACCCGGAGCGGTGCTGGGGGCTCGGCGAGGACTGCCGCTGCGCCGGCGTGGGGAGGTGGGGGGAAACGGAAGCGGCGTCCCCTCGGGGTCAGGCAGCAGGGCAGGCTGCCTCCCGGGGCATGCCGGGAGCTGTAGTTTTCGCGGAGTCGGCGGCCGGGCAGCAGCGTGGCTCTCGGGCGCGGCGTAGTCCTAGCGGCCCCCGCGGCCCCCGGAGTCCGACCAGGTCAGACTCAGGAGCGTTGCCGGTTTCGCGTGGTTTTCCGCGGGCTTCCCGCTGCGCCCGCTCCCCGACCAGCCGTGCGGACGCGCTTCCCGGACGCATGCGCCGCGCTTCGCGTGGGGCAGCCCGGCGTTCGCTCGCCGGCTCCGGCCCTTCAGGCGCATGCGCGGTCTCCGGGATCAGCGTGGCGGCGCGCGGGGCGCGGGTGTCGGCGGCAGCGGGCGAGCGCCGGGACCGCGGGTGAGGCGAGCGATCCCCTCCGGCGGGGGCGGCGGCGGGTGCCTCCTGTCCACTGGCCGCCCGGGGCTGGCGGGACGGGAAGCTGCGAAGCGGCCGCCGCGGCAGGCTCCCGGTCCGCCGGAGGCGAGCCGGGCCAGGGCAGCGCCGGGCAGGTCCCCGAGAGCCGACAGAAGGGAAGAGGGGACGGAGGCGGGCACCCCCCACGTTGTGTGTGGCAAAACACGTCCGTCCGCGTCCTGCTACGTAAATAGCATGGGTCGATGGCAAGTCCAGTGGCAGGGCTGCCGTTCCCTACTCTCGACGTTGTCATAGTAGTGTTGCAGCATTTAGACCTTAACAGACGGGCTGAGGAATGGAAGGAGAATGCCCGTTTTCTGTAAGGGCTCAGAATGCCGACCCTTTTCTCTGCCTGCCGCTCCCCTATGCATAAGATGAAGCTGTTTTATTTTTCTCCCTTGTTCCTGGTCTAAATGTTTCTGGAGCTGTTGCTGCTGTGGGTTTGCAATTGGTGTTACTGCGTTTTTGTAGCTTTCCAGCGATGGGTCATTTCTGCTGTGGCGAAGCGTCGAGATATGCTTTTCGGTGTAAAGTGTCAGAAACTATGTTCACCGAAACTGGTAACTCATGGCGTAGGGGAAACCGATCTGGCGCGTGCAGCTGTGCTCGCAGGGATGCTCGGTGGCTCCTCATCAAAATGGCAGGCTGTGTGCGTGGACATCCATAGGGTTGCTCTTTGGGTCTGAGAGCATTAACGTATTTTTGCTGTTGGAAGGTGGAATGGAGCGTGTACCTGTTAAATCTCAGGGCGGTCAAAAGCTAGGAGGGACCCTGAGCGGGTTTGGTGGCACAGCTGCGGTTTTAAAAGATCTTGCCCGTTTGGAGCAATGGTGTGGAAAAAATCATTCCTTTTTTGCAGTGAGGCAGTTCACAAGGACAGATGTGTTGCTGTGCTCTTTAGCAAAAATACTCATCTTGTGACATATAGGGTGAGGAAGTCTTGGTTGGCTGTACTTAGGCTTGAGAAAAAGTATGTGGGTATCTATGTCTGTCACCTGTGTGTATCTAGGAAAGTGAGTTCTAGTGAAACTAAAGCTGCCAGTGAGCCAAAAAAAAAAAAAAAAGACACAGTTGTTTAAAAAAATGCAAAAGCTCTAGTGGTCTGTATCAACAACTGTACCAAAGATGATACAAAATACTTTTTCCTCCACTCAGTTGTACTGTCTTCACAAAAAAAGGCAGCTTGCGATTCCTACTCAGTTTTACGCTAAAGGGTTTCTTCCTCTCACAGGTGGATGTCAGCTGGCACCATTTCATTGTGGTTGCCCTTTCTTCTGCCGTGACAGTACAAGACAGATGGAAAGAATCCATAGTGGTGTGCAAGTACAAGGTACGCCTACAATGTGTGTCTGTATTTTTCCAAAGGTACTTGTAGTATGGACTTCAAAGTTAACATCAAGAATGTGCCAGTTCTCCTTCTACATTTTTTTTCTGTGAAATATTTGAATACAAATAGTAAAACTAAGTTCTGTTCTGGAGCATGTTACGCCTATACAAAGTTTACTTCCCTCAGTTTATTTTCTCTTCCCGAAAGCATAATCTTCTGTTTCTGTGCGCTTGCTAGTAAATGATACTTTGAAAATAATTTTGTACTAAAAGAGGGAAGAAACTGTTCGTAAGAGTTCAGCTGTTCAGAAGAAACAGACTTTGTTTTCATGATAAAAGCTTTATGCTTTTACAGTCAATGGGTTTTTTAAAATATCTTATAGTAGTACTCAAAAACGTTATGGAGATAATTAGCATCTGTACTAAAAGCAATCAAGGTCAAAGAACAGACAAAACCGGACAAATGGGTGTTGCATCTGTGTGTTTCCCAGGCTTTCCCAGGAAGCAGTAGCAGGCTTGTAACTAGTGACAGTGAATCCTGAGGTGTTTTCGATGAGTTACTGCTTCAGTAATGTATTTTTTCCTTTAACCTACAGTGTGTAATTTTGACTTCAGTTGGAAAGAGATTTTCCAGAATGGAAGTCTTTCTCACTCAAAGAAATTTTGTTTTATGAACTTCCCATCAGAGTGGATCTTCAGAGGTGATCGACTTGACAGTAGAAGTCATCAGTAATGAGACTTTTCACTCTCTTTAAAAAAAAGAAAAGAAAAGAAAAAGTCGATTTCCTTCCAAAGACCCAAGCACAGCCCATCTTCCTAAAGTTGATGGCATCACTGGTCTTTGGTTTCTCAGTTGTAACAGTCGAGATAACATGAAAACGTGTTGCTCTGCATGCTTCAGTACTACCAAAAGCATTAGGAAATCTGCCAGTCCTTTTTGGTAGTCTGAGGTATTGCAGCACTGGGGGTTTTACAAATTGACTTGCATTGTTTAAACTGTAACTGCCAAATAGCTGTAGTATATGATTTGTTAGGTGTATGTAAGCAGTTAGGTATTTTTCTAAACGTTTAAAAAGAGGCAACTGAATGTTATGGGTTTTTTTCCTGATGTTTTGACGGAGTGTTCTGAAGTACTTTCTTTCTGTCTGGCTTTCAATGGTGTGTTTCCCTGGCAGTTCAGTAGTACCTCTCTTGGGCAGCTCAGCTGGCCAGGTGTCCCTCCTCATTATGTAGCACACAAAAAAACCCCCCTAGTCCCATTATAACTGTGTACTTTGGAGAGAGATGATTTAATGGTATGAATTCAGAGCTGTGCAAGTTAAGGTAATGGAAAAGGAAAATCAAATACTTTTACAGTATAAGTATTTTTATTGGATGTATATAAACATGGGCACACCTTCTTAGTATAAAGTGAATTATTGAGATTATTTATTCTTTAGTTTTCATTTTGCTCTTTGAAGTTTTCTACTTCACTTTCAGCTTTATTCACCAATCAGCAAGATGCAAAGCAGCAGCAGCAGCGCAAGGGCTGTAGCTGTTGTGGTGGATCCGTAAGCGTAGATTCTGATTGTGTACGACCTCATCCCGCAGCCTCCCAGGGTTATCTCCCTGCAGCAGTGCTTTAAGGAAGGGAGGAGACGTTTTCCAACACCGGCAAGAGTGTTTACTTGTATGCTAAGAAGTTGTTCAAATTGGTATCGATTAGCCTAAATACTGATTTTAAGTGTTCAAATCACTCTTAACTTTTAAAGGAAGTGGTGTATTTCGAGCTGACCTTTTTTACCTGGAATCCTCCTTTAGCTCAGCGACTCTTCTTGTGCACCCCCAGCCTCTGCTGGCAGGGCAATATGAGAAGCTGGAAGGTCCTTGACTTAGTATAAACACTGCTTAGCAACAACTACAGCGTCAGTGTGTTGTCAACATTATTCTCATCCTAAATCCAAAATGGCCCTGTGCCAGCTACTCAGAAGAAAATTAACTTTATTCCAGCTGAAACCAGGACAACCCCAAGCCCCCTGATTCTGGGTTTGCAATGGAAAAAAACAAATTTGGGACTCCCGGGAAAGCCAAATCCACCTGGATTTGTGCAGCTGGAAAGCAAAAAACCCACCCCATTTTAACGCACAAACCACAACCAAAAGATCACCCCTTTCTATGTTGTGTAAAAGCACTGAAACACACCCCAAACTCAGTATTTTGAAAGAGCAAAAAAACTCCCCAGTTTGGGGAAGATTGGGGGTGAAGCACAGGCAGTTTGAGGGGGGTTGCTGGGGGTCCTCCCAGTGTGGATGATCTGGTGTGGATTCTCTGTTGCGGGTTATCCCAGGTGAGTTACCTGCTGTGGATCATCCTGGGTGGACTCCCTGGGGTAGGTCATTCCCACCCGTGTCCCCCCATGCACCTTTGTACCCTCCCCTCCCCTCCCCCCTCACCCCCCCCCGAGTGTTTCTCCCCCATATGCCCCCCGCTGCTCCAGCCTGCCCCGTTCACCCATGCGAGCTTTTAAACCATGTGAGTTGTTTCCCCCTGCATCCCCTGCTCGTCCTACCACCTGCCCCCCCCGCTGCTTCCTTTCCCTCCTCCATATTCTACATCCCCCCCCCCCCCCCCCCATCATCCAGCAGGCTCCAGACCCCTGGCATGCTGCTTGCACCCCATTCTCAGTCTTTTTTTTTTTTTCTTTTCCTTACAAGTTGTTGTTGTTTCTTTTTAATGATGATTAAACTGTTTTCGTTTCAAGCCACGAGTTTTCTCACTTTTGCCCTTTCCGATTGTCTCCCCGTCCCGCTGGGGGCGGGGGAGCGAGTGAGCGGTCGCGTGGGCCTTTGTTGCCGGCTGGCGTTAAACCACGACACGAGGTGAGTTGCAAGCCCTGCCTGGCTAATGCTGGAGGCTCTCTGTGTTCCTCCTGCCATCTCGACGGGCCGTCCTTGTTCTTCATCGCCGCTTTATAGCGAGCGCCTCTCACTCTGTAAGCGGCAGTACTGGGGCCGTGCAGGTACTGCGTGTTGCAGGCAGCAAAGGGCAATTGTGTCGCTTGCTGGCAGGAGCGGCAAGGAGTGCAGAGCCACGCTCCTGTAGGGAGCAAAGATGGAACCTTGAGGGCTCTATGGTCCTCTGCTGAGGACATCTAATAACCCGACAGGCCTCTTTGCTTTCCCTGCTTCATGTCTGATTACTTTGCACGCTGGAGGGCAGGGCGGTAAGTAACACCGTGCAGCGTCTTTTCGATAAGAGACAAGCCCCGCGCAAGAAGCCTTGCGTGCATGCGTGCAGGATTAGGAGAGCAGCGTTCTGATAGCACGGAGGTGCCCACCCCGACCGAGCCCCAGGGTCGCCGGGGTTATCGCTCGCTTGCAGGTGGGCCGCTCGCATCTGGTGTGCTCGGCCGCGGCCTTTCCTGCCGAACAGAGCTGCCCCTCTGGCACGAAGCAGCTTTGGGTCTCTTGTGGCCTGCCTTCAGGCTGTCACCTGAACCAGGCGTTATTTTTTGTTGTAAATCTCTCGCCAGCGTCTGCTGACTGGCTGCTGTCGCTCCCGCAACCCTGATGCCCCATGCAGAGGGATACAGCAGTCCCTGGGGCTTGCTCCAGGGGACACCCCCCTTCCCCCCCCCCGCCCATTTGCAGGTTCCCTGTGCTGCTTCTCCTCTCTAGATAATGGGGTGGGGGGCAGGGACAGAAGCGCCCGCCTGAATTGTCTGTTCCTTGCACTTGACTGCTGTAAACACTCCAGCCGCTCGGGTGCTTTTTGGAAGGGAGGCAATGAAGAGGCCTGCCCGGGCTGCGAGTGGGGAAAGGGCAGGGCGACGTCAGCCCTGTGCCCCCAGTACGGAGTTGCCGCCTGCGGCTGGTCTCTACTGGGCTGAGCTGTCAGTCATCCCTCACGCAGCTGATGCTCAGAAGAGGATCGTTGCGGGGGTGCGGATTCTGCTGCCCCGTGGCCGACGGTGGGAACTGGCGTTGGGGAGGCGCGCATGCGCGGTGGCGTGTGTCGGTGGACTGCTGTTGACGGGTAACCGAGACGCGGTAAGGCATCTCGACAGGCGCGCATGCGCAGTGGCGCATGTACGGCGCTCGCCGCTGTTGCTTGGCAACTAAAGCACATTATGGCAGCTCGGCATACGCGCATGCGTGCTGCGTCTTGTACGTTGCACGCCGCTGTTGCCTGGTAACCAAAGCTCGACACGACGCCTTGGTAACCGCGCAAGCGCGGCGTTACGGTTTACGGCGCTCCTGTTGTCGCCTAGCAACCAGAACGAGTTACGTCAACTCGGCAACAGCGCATGCGCACTGCGCCTTGTACGGCGCTCGCCGCTGTTGCCTGGCAACCAAAGCGCGACACGACGCCTCGCAATTACGCATGCGCGGCGGCTGTCCTGCTGTCGCCTAGCAACCAGAACGCGTTACGGCAGCTGGGCATCCGCGCATGCGCGCTGCGCCTTGTACGGCGCTCGCCTCTGTTGCCTGGCAACCAAAGCGCGACACGACGCCTCTCAATTACGCATGCGCGGCGGCTGTCCTGCTGTCGCCTAGCAACCAGAACGCGTTACGGCAGCTCGGAATCTGCGCATGCGCGCTGCGCCTTGTACGGCGCTCGCCGCTGTTGCCTGGCAACCAAAGCGCGACACGACGCCTCGGTAACTACGCATGCGCGGCGGCGCTCCTGCTGTCGCCTAGCAACCAGAACGCGTTACGGCAGCTGGGCATCCGCGCATGCGCGCTGCGCCTTGTACGGCGCTCGCCGCTGTTGCCTGGCAACCAAAGCGCGACACGACGCCTCGCAATTACGCATGCGCGGCGGCTGTCCTGCTGTCGCCTAGCAACCAGAACGCGTTACGGCAGCTCGGAATCCGCGCATGCGCGCTGCGCCTTGTGCGGCGCTCGCCGCTGTTGCCTGGCAACCAAAGAGCGACAAGACGCCTCGGTAACTACGCATGCGCGGCGGCGCTCCTGCTGTCGCCTAGCAACCAGAACGCGTTACGGCAGCTGGGCATCCGCGCATGCGCGGTGCGTCTTGTACGGCGATCGCCGCTGTTGCCTGGCAACCAAGCGGGACACGGTGCATCAGAAACCGCGCATGCGCGGCGCCGCGGTTTACGGCAGTCCTGCTGTTGCCTGGCTACCAAACCACGGTGCGGCAAGCTCGGGCGCCGCGCATGCGCGGTTGCGGCCCCATGCGCCAGCTCTCTCTTTCGCCACCTAACGACCAAAGTCCGATACTGCAGCTGGGGTGCCGCGCATGCGCGCTGGCGCGTTGTGCGAAGCCCTCGCGCTGCCACCCCGCGACCAATGTTCGGTACTGCAGCTCGGAGGCTGCGAGTGCGCGGGGCTGCCCCGGTCCTGCACGTGCCGTCCGACCGTACCGGCAGAGCGTCCCCGGGGGAAAGTGCCGCCGCGCTCGTTGCTTCCTCCCTCCTGGTAAGGAAACGCCGCTGCCGCCCCGCGGGCGCGGTGCCGGCGGGTACTCCGCGCGCAAAGCGCGGAACAGCAGTGCCGGCACCGCACAGGTGCGCAGCAGTAGCGCCGCCGCCGATGGTGCCGCCTTGTGGGCAAAGTGCGGTACTGCAGCCCGGCGTTCGCGCGCCGGCTCTGAGCCCTCCGGCGCGCCGTCGTACGGCTGGCGTGCATGCGCGGTCCCCGGGAGCCGCGTAGCGGCGTGCAGGGCGCGGGTCTCGGCAGCAGCGGGCAAGCGCCGGGACCGCAGGTGAGGCGAGCGATCCCCTCCGGCGGGGGCGGGGGCAGTGGGTGCCTCCTGCCCGCTGGCTACCTGGTGCTGGCGGGACGGGAAACTGCGAAGCGGCCGCCGCGGCAGGCTGCTGGTCCGCCAGAGTCGAGCCGGGCCAGGGCAGCGCTGGGCAGTTCCCCGAGAGCCGACAGAAGGGAAGAGGGGATGGAGGCGGGCACCCCCTAGGCGCGGCCAGTGGGCGCCTCCCCGAGTTGCCGGAGCTCCCCCGGCACCTTCCCCCGGCCCCGCTCGGCCCGTGCGGCTGCCCCCAGCTGCAGCCCCTCCCCTGAAGCCTGTGCTGCAGCCGCAGGCAGCCCCCGAGCCCTGTCGCGAGGGCGGCAAGCTGGCCCTCCGGTGTTCTCGAGTCTCCCTTAACACGGGTGCCGTTAGCAGCGGCGCGGGGAAGGAGCGGCGTCCGTCCGCGGAAGCCCCTGCGGAAGGAGCGGCTCTGGCCAGGGTGGAGCTACGGTAATAACAGTCGCTGCTGCCTCTTTTCCTCTGTCAGAGGCCACGCTGTGAGTGTGGTTGTCCGTTTGTCCCCGGGGATGCCGTTGACTGCAGCAGCCTCAGGCTTGCGTGGGCTGTCTCTGCCCGGCCTCCCTCTCCTCACGGCACAGGAGCACAGAGGGACAGGCGGAGCGCTTACTGGCTGTGGACAGGAGCTGCTGAAGCTGGAGAGGCCACAGAAAGGTAAAGAAGAAGAAACGGAAGGCCATCTGGCTGGCAGCTGTCTCCCACTGAAGGCCAGAGAGACCCTGCCTCTGTGGGTGTGGGAGGATCCCTCCTCGTAGTCCACAGCAGGTCAGACCGCCAGGGTCTGTATGCGTGACCAGCAGCGCGGTACGGCCACGTAGTGAGCGAGCGAGCGAGGCTACGTGTCTAGGAGGCCTCATCTCATAAGAACTGCGAGGGGCTCGCGTGTTCCGTTATGCGGAGGACAGCCAAGTGACTGGAGTTACAGAAGAGGAAGGGAGGACAGAAGGAGAAAGAAGCGGCTGAACTGGCAAAGTCTCCTGGCAGCGCCAAGAACAAGAGCTGCGGTGAGCCCCCGGCCCTCGGGACCCTGTCTCCCCTCTTCGGTGCTTTGGTCCCTCCCTGCCCCTCCGTCCCCTGGTCCCCTCTCTTTCCCACACCCCTGCCTTTTTTTTTTTTTCCTTTTTTTTTTTCCTTTCCTCCCTTGTACCTCTGATACTGAAAAGCTGGTCAACGAAACTCCCTAAGACTCATTTTGGAGTTTTAGAAAGCAGGCATTCTTCATTGCAGCGCTGGATGCACGGGGGATAGTTCCACCTAGTGTGCATGCCACAGCTTTAGCACAAACAGGTTATATAGAATAACTAATTGCTTATTAATCAGATTAGTATACATATACATAAAACCGACAGCAACCGATTATCATAGCACTGCCTACATCCGATCACGCGCAATGAAGGATCCATTTGAGACGAAGGGCTGCTTTTGCGACCACTGACCCATTTGAAGTTCTTGCTGGCTGTCCTCGAAGTCTTTATTCTTGTCCTTGTTCTTTGATCTTGAATCTTAACGCAGTTTCAATCACATGTGGTCAGTTTCAGCATTGTTCCCATTTAGCGTACAGGAACATCTAGTCATAAGAGCAAAGAACTGCAAAACTTAGGAGTACCTACCTCTGCTAGTTAATTGCTTGGCTATACTTTTGTCTCTTGTTTCAGTCGTAGTGTTAGTATAAGATTTCTAATAATTATTTACCAAATCTCACTTTTACAGTCACCTAGCAGCAAACCACAGCTGGTACAAACTATTAAAACCATCCAAATATTTAGATGTGTCATACAGAACATATGGAAATACGCTATCAGATGTGTCTGAGGGGCAGGGGGAGCGCCGGGGGGCGCCCCGAGCCCCGGAGCAGACTCGCTGGCAGGACTCAATAGGCACGCGACTGACTGAATAGACGCTGGCCGGCCGGCCCCTTTGCCCTCCGGGCTGCGTTTGTGCTCCCTCTGCACGGGGCGAGGGGCTGTGAGGGAGCCCAGGGGAGGAGGAGGTGAGGCGCTGGGGGGGGGCGGGCTGTGCCCCCCCTGTTCCTGCTGGGCTCCGGCTGTTGTAAATATTCTGGTAAAGAAATCAACATTTAATCACATAGAAGAGTTAGGTTTGATTAAGAAGTAAAATTGTGAAGCATAACGTATAGGATTGTTAAGTTTGAAACGTAGCCATAGAAACTTTAGGAGCTGTGTTATGCGTGACGCTAGGAACTGTAATATTGTTAAAGTTTGAAACAGCTAACCCTAGAGACCTCACCAGGAAGTTACTGTTTTTTCTGCATGCTGTTTCAGGAAACTAAGGAAACCGTCGTGGACACCAGTTTGCTGCTTGGAAACCCCCTTACCCTTCCCATCTTGATTTGAGTATCTAAGATGCCAGTCAGCAGAGCCAAGTGTCACTGACCAATGATTGTTTTTAAATAAGAATATTGATAAGGTTATATAATCACAGGACCGATCATTACAAAGGTTAAATTTAAGAACGAGCATAGGATGCGTTTTTACGGAAGGAGCTTAGGTAACAATGACCTGACGGGAAAAGTCTGTAAAAACTGATGGATTTTGATACTAAGTGGGACACGCCTTTGGAGGAGTGATCCCCCGTGTCCCCAGCGCTGCGATAAACAAAGTGCCTGCTTCTTAACTTCACGTTGGTGTTAAGGAGTTTTATTCTGGATTTCGGTAACGGTTTTGGTGACCCAGATGGGACCTTGCGAGTGAGACTGGACGAGATCGAGTGTCGATCGAACTCCAGCCGGCGCCGAGGTATTCTCGGGGAGAACCGTCACCCTTGACATGCAAAGCTCCTCACAGCATTCCCTGGAAAAAAGGTAAGGTGCTGCTTCTTTGGAATTTGTTTGGAAAGCCTGCCCGTGAGGTGCGGTGAAAGCTTCGCAGGGTTGGGGCTTGGAGGGTACCCGTCTGGAGTGGAAGCCTAGGCATCTGCCCGTAAGTCATAAGCGGAAGCTATTGCTGGGTTGGACTTTGTGTATTATTTGGGACAGCTGTCGTTTGCATTTGTTTGGTATTTAGTATTTGAATGTATATAAGTATAATGGCATTAGCAAAATTGTTTAAGAATAAGAGTGCAGGAAATAGAACTGCTGATGAAAAGTTACCAGAAACATCACCGTTGGGATGTTTATTGGCACATTGGGGTGAATTGCAGGAAAAGTGGTAAACAAACAGAACTTTGAGTTATAATACTATATTGCAATTACTGTTGTTTTGTAGGAGAGAGAGTAAATGGAATAAAGTACCACATGTAGATTTGTTCTTTTTAAGTGAACGTATCTGACGGGGACCGGAGGGAAGTCTCCCAGCAGAACCTCTGGTTACAGCTTGTTACAAATATTCTGATAAGTTAAAATTTTATATAAGCTGGTTTTGATGAAAAAGTAAAGATTGTAGAATATGTAGGGGTTTGAAGCTTGCAATGTAGTCATCGAAACTTAGGAACATACAAAATGTGCTGTATACAGTCATAAGAAAATAAGTATTGTCTAAAATAAGTTAACCATAGAAACTTCGACCGATTTATTAGTTTGTAGTGTTTTGTCCTAAGAAACTAAGAGAGATCGTTATGGATCTTAGTTCTGTTGCTAGAAACCCCACTTTGATCAAGATTCCAGTTAGTGGAATTAAGTAAGATTAACCAATGAATGTTTTAGTATAAGAATATTGAAAAGGTGGTGTGACTGAGGGCCACTAGAAACGTTAAATTCAAGAATTAACATTGAATTTACTTTTATGTAAATCTAATACATGATGGCGAAAATCATACTGTGCAGAATCACGTAAGAGAGGTCAGCTATCGGACAAAGTGAAGAAGACTATGGAAGACCACCAGCGGGCTTCTGAAGACTACCAGAGGCTTCACCACGCCTGCGTAGGACATTTACATATGCTAATGATTTATCGGACAGTTGATGATTATGTATGACATTTCCCAGAAATTTAGTGAATATGGATAACAGGTGTGTATTTAACCTGCATGATTAAACTAGACAGGTGCACACACTAGGTGGAGTGATCCCCTGTGTGCCCAGCGCTGCAATAAAGTACGTGCTTCTTAACTTCTCATTGCTGTTAAGGAGTTTTATTCCGGATTTCGGCAACAAGCTGAACTGGGAGAACAGAAAATTGAATTTGAGTTGACACTAGAGTCACCTTTTCAGTTTTAAATACCTTAGAGGGAGAGTTAAGTTTTGAAGAAATTGGTGGTGGTGGTGCAACAAGCGAACCAGAAACTAGACCCTTCTTTAAATCTTTAACAATGAAATTAGGAAAGCAATGGGTCACTCAGCAGTTTTTGTATGTGCCAAATTCTCCTAAACTCCTGTTAAGGTGAGATCTATTTGAGAACTTAGAGGCAGAAATTAAATTTAAAAATGGAGAGATTAAAATTTTAATTCCAGAAACTAAACGTATCGAAGCAGTGGCTTTGTTGTTAACAGGATGTTTACCGAAAGCAGAAGATTATACCAGTCCAAGTATAATGCTGTCATTCCAATCATCTGGATTGGGAAGTTCCTGGTAAATCCAAAATCAGAACCTGTGAGTGTTGATTAAAGCCAGGATCGAATCTGGTAAGAATTAAACAATACCCCCCAAAACCAGAAAATTGGAAAGGGTTAGTAATGGTAATACAAAAATTTTTAAGATACAAATTGTTAATAGAATGTGAATCCAGATATAACACCCCGATCTTGCCTGTTAAAAGGCTGATGAAAAAGATGACAGATTAGTTCAAGACCTCCTCAGAGCAATAAATCAAATGGTACAAGATATTCATCCGGTAGTGGCAAATCCTTATACTTTGTTAACAACCCTAACAGAGAAACGAGAATGGTTCACAGTGTTAGACCGAAGAGATGCCTTTTTCTGTATTCCCTTGGATCCCAATAGTCAAGAGGTTTTTGCTTTGGAATGGGAAAATCCTGAGACTGGGAGAAAAATACAATATACGTGGACAGTCTTGCCTAAAGGCTTTAAGAATAGTCTTACCATTTTTGGAAACCAATTGGCACAAGAATTAGAGATTTGGAAGAAAGAAAATAATCAAGAAATCTTGCTGAAATATATGGATGATCTGTTAATTGTAGCTGAGACGGAAGAACAATGCACAAAGTTAACTCTTAACTTTTTGAACTTTTTGGGAATCAGTAGGTATCGAGTGTCAAAAGAAAAAAACCCAAATAACCCAGAAAGAAGAAACTTAAATTTGAGTTTTAAAATCCTAAAAGGACAGAGACAATTGGGAACTGAGAGAAAAGAGGCAATGTGTCGTCTCCCCGAACCTGAGACTAAAAAAATTAATGACAAGCATTTCCGGGAATGGTCGAGTGGTGTCACCTGTAGATTATAAATTGTGGCTTGCTGGCCTGACCTTTATAGGAGCAGCTCAAAACCTCAAACGATGGATTGGACCGATGCCGAGAAAGCTACTTTCCAAGAATTGAAACAGGCTGTAATAGGGGTGCCAGCCCTAGCGTCTGCCAGATCTCACAAAAGACACTTGAAACTTTTTGCTCGTGAAAGAAGAGGTAGAGCTCTGGGTATCCTGGCCCAATATTTAGGGCCAAGTGGGCGAGCTGTGGCCTACTTCTCGAAGCGATTAGATAATGTGAGTCTGGTATGCTCTGGTCGTCCGAGAGCCGTCGCTGCAACTGTGCTACTGATCCAGGAAGCTCATAAGTTTAACCTGAGGACAAAGGATTACTGTACGTTTCCCATATGATAACTGTTGTGCTAAAAAGGAAAGGGGGACACTGGTTATCCCCTAGCAGAATGCTGAAATACCAAGTGGTGTTGTTGCTGGAACAAGATGATGTTTACCTAAAAACTACTACCGCCGTTAACCCTGTTGCGTTTTCAACAACTGACCAAGTTAAAGGAGAACTGGAACGTGACTGCTTGCAGGCAATCGAAAGAGTTTACTCCAGCTGACTGGATCTCTGAGATGTGCCACTAGAAGAAACAGATTGGGAACTATATGCCGACGGAAGCGGTTCCATCTGTGAAGGAAAATGTTTATCGAGATAGACAATAACTACTGAGGAGGTAATTGCGTTGCCAACTTTGCCTTCGATGATATCTGCCCAAAAGGCTGAATTGATAGCTCTTGAGCTCTGGAACTCAGTCAAGGAAAGCGAGTCAACACTTGGACAGACTCAAAGTATGCTTTTGGAGTAGTACGTGCGCATGGAGCAATACAGAGAGAAAGAGGACTGTTATCTGCACAAGGAACCGCCGTTCAGCACACAGAACAAATACTGAAATTGTTAGAAACCATTCAAAACCCAACAGCAGTCACGATAACGCACTGTAAAGCACATCAGTTAGGTAAGACCGGTCCTAACGCAGGTAACCAACTGGCTGATAAAGCTGCTAAAAGAGGCTGCAGAAAAAGGCATCCTAGCACTAGTTCCAGAGAAAGGTATAAAATTGCCTAAAGAAACTCCAAATTATAATGAAAAAGATGAAGAATTAATTATTAGATTGCAGGCTAACAAAATGAAACAGGATAGGCTGTAACACCGACAGGTCGAATAATAGTCCCACCCACAATAATAAAAGAAATTGCCCCATTGAACATCACAAAGTATATTGGGAAACAGAAAGTGAAATATGACAAAGATTGTTTAAACAATTATAAGCGGACGTGAAATGTATATGTAAAATTATCCCCGAATCAGTAATAAGATCATCTTTGGGATTATTAAATAAGGAAATTTTTTAGAAGAATATTAGCAAATTGATTTTATAGAATTGCCTTGAAAATAAGGATATATCCTAGTTTTAGTTGATATCTTTACTGGGTGGCCCAAGACTTTCCCTTGTCGCACCAACAAAGCAAGGGAAGTAGTCAAAGTCTTGCTCAAAGAGATAATACCAAAATATGGGGTGCCTGTAAGAATGTCATCTGACAATGGCCCTCATTTTATAGCAAAGATTATGAGACAAGTTGAGCAAAGTATTATCTATGGATTGAGACTATCACACCCCAGATAGACCACAAGCAAGTGGGGAGAGAGAGAGAGAATGAACTGTATCCTTAAGCAACAGTCGAGTAAAATTTGTCAGGAAACCTCACTCCTCACATGGCTTAAAGCGTTACCCATGGCTCTGTTAAGAATCAGAGTATAGCCAGAAGAGAAAGAAAAGTCAAGTCTTTAGGAAATGTTGTATGAAAGACCGTATCAAGAGTCCTATGTTCTGAGTATCTTGAGTGCCTTTGGAGATACGTTTTTAAAAGGTGTTATGATTTCTTTAAGCAATTCTTTTCGAGAACTTTGTCAGTATGTCTCCACAGCTGGACCCTTAGAATTGGACGTAGCAGCGCATCCCTTCCGACCAGGAGACTGAATATATATAAAACCACCAAGAAGTGGAAAGGACCGTGTTGAGTCATTTTAACAACACTTGTAGCAGTAAAGGTCTGGGAGAAGAACCATGGCTTCATTATTCGAGAATAAAGAAAGCACCCAACAAGAAACCGGAAGTCTAAAGAAACTGGCCCTTTAAAACGGAAAATCTATAAGTAAGTTTCACGTTATCTATTTGGGAAAACAGTTGTGTAAAGTTTATAATGTTGGGGTTGCTATTAGGAATATCGTCGAGGGCAATAATCTTTTTGTGTGTTTAGAGGCTGTATGTATTTTTTTTGAGGGGTTCTAAACATGAGATAAACAAAATGAAACAATTATTGTTTGAGCTATTCATCTTGATACTAACAGTTTTTGTAATTTGGATTAAAAAACAATAATCTAGTTTTGTAACCGATTCAAAGTTTTGTAAAGACACAAAATTTAACCTTGGTAACAGCCTGCCTTTCCGATTCCAAAGTCAGATGAAAATCTAGTTCCGTGGAGAATACCGCCATTGAATTTAACCAAAACTTGAGAAAAGAGGTAGAACAACGAGAATCATTTTAGCAGATTAAATTGGATGGATTTAAAAGGCAATTATTTTTTAAAAATTTGAAAGAAGGAATTACAGCGTTGTGAATTATAACGTTACCAAACCATCCACCTCACGGACAAAAGAATTAATTTACTCGCCCTTTGGGAGAAACTTGTACAAGCACCCCTGCTGTCAGCTGCCAAAACCATAGAGACAAGTGCAAAAAGGAACTTGGGATCATGTTTAAAATATAAAACGATGTTTAGAACTTACTGGAGTTCCAGGATCCTTGGTAGAGCCACCCAGAGTCGGGCCCATCTGTGGAAATTTAGACTGGTTTAGACAACCAGAGAAACATCACACATCCTAAACAGAGCTGTATGAAAGTTTATACTTGCAGCTCCTCTGACCCCAAACTCCCAAGACTTTCTCTAGTAGCTAAAGCTCTAAGATGGGGGTGTATTTGTAGAAAGTATAATAATACTTCACATGATCTTTGGTCCCCTCTTAATAATGGGAAAAATTTAGCTTGGAGTTGACGGCATTAAAGGACAGGTGAAAAGTTCAGGGTTAACTGCTTGGGTGACTAGCGATGCTATATGATCCACTCACCTTTTCATGAAGGAGAAAAGCAAATCGTGGTCTTTAGACTTAATAACTCTATCCTCTCTCTGGAAGAAATCTCCCTTGTGGCCTCGCTCGCGGGTGGACCTGGGGAAATCGAAAAGATGATACCTGGCAATCGCCAAGTCTTAGAACTAAAATAAGATGGGTATTAAAATCTGTATTTTGACCCCAGTTAACACCTCTTCCACATCAGATGACTCTTGACATCTTTCACTCAATCAAGGCAGTGCCTGCTGCTTCACTTCACCTTGGTGTTGAGGGGTTTTGTTCCGGGTTTCGGTACCACAGCTGCGGGCCGGGGCTGGAGGAGCCGCAGGTGCGGGCAGTGAGAGGCTGATGGCGATGCCCCCTCCCTGGCAAGGGGGGGCGCTGCCGGGGGAGGGGCTGCCAGGAGCCCAGGCAGGAGCGGAGCTGAGCGGTGACCGGGCTGCGGCTGCCCCGAGGGAGAAGGTGAGCGGGGCCGGGCGCCCCTCGGTACCGCGAATGTCGGAGGCGGGGGTGGCCCGGGGGAGGTGGGGGCCGCCTGTGCCGAGGCCGGGGGGGAGCCCAGGGGGCTCACAGGGCGGCTGAGAGAATGTGCGCGCGGGGGTGGCAGGGGTGCTGACAGGGCGGCTGAGAGAACGGGCGCGCGGGGGGGCTCACCGGGCCCCGTGGCGGGGCTGTGCAGTTGGCTGGCGGGTCCCGGGGAAAACCCCGAGGAGGACGGCGGGGTCCCTGTCGGACGCATGGAGCGGCAGCGGGGCCGCGGCGGCGGGAGCACGCCAGAGCTACCCGGAGCGGCGTTGGGGGCTCGGTGGGGACTGCCGCTGCGCCAGCGTGGGGAGGTGGGGGGAAACGGAAGCGGCATCCCCTCGGGGTCAGGCAGCAGGGCAGGCTGCCTCCCGGGGCATGCCGGGAGCTGTAGTTTTCGCGGACTCAGTGGCTGGGCAGCAGCGTGGCTCTCGGGCGCGGCGTAGTCCTCGCGGCCCCCGGAGTCCGACCAGGTCAGACTCGGGAGCGTTGCCGGTTTCGCGTGTTTTTCCGCGGGCTTCCCGCTGCGCCCGCTCCCCGACCAGCCGTGCGGACGTGCTTCCCGGGCGCATGCGCCGTGCTTTGCGTGGGGCAGCCCGGCGTTCGCTCGCCGGGGCAGGCACCGTCCCCGTCCCCGTCCCCAGAGGTTTGTGATCTTGGTAAGCCCATGTCCTGGATAGCTGGGGTTGTGGCTTGCAAGCCTGTGACTCCCACCAAGTTCCCAACAAATTCAAACGTAGAAATTGTGCATCAGCCCTCCTGACCTCCTCCGAGCTGGTCTGTTCTCTGTGGTCACCATTAGTAGCCTCGGTTTCCCACCTGTGGTTCTCTACAAACCCAGAGCCTCGCAGCTCCATGCTGAAGGGAGTGGGGAGCTACACACGGAGAAGGCAGAGGCCTGAGTTTGTCTTTTGGGGATGAGAAGTGGGGAGGAACTGCCATAAATGGGACGCATCCCTGCTTGAGCCATGGCTGTTTCAGCTGTGCACATGGAAAATCCTCAGATATGTCGCATCTACCCCTCCTTTCCATTGACCTCAGGAGAACTGGCCTCCTGTGTCCCCCAAGTTCATTTACTTCCTGCTGCGGTGAAGTGGCTATTTTTCTTCTTTTCTCTGAGGATTTTGTGGATATGGGAGTGGGAAGGACTGCCTTAATGCTGGCTTTCTCAGCCTACTTCTGGGAAGCCAGGCATATCTGCAGATTAGAGCCAGGGTAGTGGCCCAGACACCTTTTATTCCTCGGAGGGCAGTGGATTTGGGGAGTTAGAGCAAGGCATGCCTGGATGTTGGTCTCCCTGAGGGGGAGGGGGTTTACAGCCAGATGACTGAAAAGCCTCCCCCAATCACTTCTGGGGAAAGGGTTGGGGGGTGGCTTTTAATGTACCCACGGTATTGATGTGGCAGGTGAGCATACACCCCCCTCTTGGCTGGGGGATCTTATGCGGACGCCTGCTGAGCCAGGGCTGGAAGCCCCTCTACACACTTTGGAGTTGCTGGGTGCAGACTGGGGACGTGAGGGCAGTCGTGACATGGACACAGAGCGGCAGAGAGTCCTGCTCTTTCAGCAGTTAACGGTGCTACCGCGTGGTCAAAATCTCAAGTGCACCCGTCCAACCGTGCATTCTCTTTCGTGGGGTTTGTTTATGGGACAAATAAACTGCCCAGCACTAGATGAGAAGGTTGTCTGCACTCCACCTCAAATCAGGTGCATCACCTCTCTGTCGGGAAAGAAGTATGGGGCTGGGCATAAAAGGAACAGTAACTCCAATGTCGGGATTCTTTTTGGCTCTGGGCATGGAGCAGATAACCACAGCGATACAGAGAGGGAAGGAAGTGCTGATGGGTTTGTACCTTGGACTTAAACTGTAGAGGAGGATCTGTTCAGGACATCCATGTCATAGAGTAGCTGTTGCATGATTTATACTTGTAATCGGGTTCCTACTTTATAGCCTTAACTTTGCGTGGATTGTGTGTTGAACTTTCCAGTAGTTTGTTTGTTTTTACATTTCCTTAAGGTCTAGGCAAAGGTTTAGAAAGTTAGCAGACTTAAGGATAAGTATTTATTACTTTGTCCTGCCACATTGCTATTTGAAACCTGTTCTGAGTATTGGTGGTATTCAAGAAATTGCCGAGATTTTGAGGGTGAATCTGTATCTTTAGGTGTACTGAGCAGAAAAGTACAATGGATCTTTTTAGTTGCCAGATAGCTTTCTTTATCCAGGCGGTCAATTTATCAAGATCAGGCTGCAGTGTCCAGGGGGCTGGGGCGGGAAGATTGGTGTTCAGACTTCTCATTCCTATCAGTGGTGACTCCGCTTGCACCACTAAGTGGTGCTGTGTACATACGTTTAATTAAATTGGGAGCTGCCTGTGCCTGCCTGCTTGTGCCGTTCGGAGCGGTCCTTTTAGAGAAAATGTTCTTTTGGCTGCATTTGTTCTCCTGTGATACAAAAACTTGACAGCTATTGGGGGCAACTACTACTTTAGGAGGATTTCTATAAAGTAAGAAATTGCTGGTTTTATTTTGTCATGGTGGGCACAAAATTAACTGATTCAAAATCACGTCCACTGCAGCTCATGCTTCCGTAACACACCACTCAACTGATTTCTGTGCGTAAATGTCTTCGGAGAGGAATCACAGGTGCCTGCTGTGACTATAGGGACAAGCAGTATGGGCTCACAGGAACAGAACATGCTTTGCCTTCCCATCACCAGAAGAAAGAAAGAAAGAAAGAGGTGAAGAAGGGTGCTCAGGAGCAAGAGGCTGGAAGGAAGTTGCTGTACATGATCCTTTTGCCTTGCTTTATCTGACAGAAAAGCTGCCTTCTGCTAGTTGGGTCTTGGCTTGAAATACAAGGGGGAAGAGACTCCCGCCCCTCTCCCAGGGAGTGTGCTACTTTTGACTGGCTTGTTCTGACTATGTGATCTGCAATTACAATATTTAGATTGCATGGTGACAGTCTATACCACTGACTCCCTGAATGGTTTTCCGTTTCTGTCCCCGCTTCCTTCTCCAGCTTTTTTCAATATATCAATTTAAAAAAAAAAATTAATAAAAATTTAACCTTACATGAACATCATGTGTTGGCTTTGGCCCCAAACACTTTATTTCCTAGAAATAAGTTGAGTCTTTTCATCAGAATATGTAAAAGATTTCTAGCCACTGTAGTACTATTGTATTGTTTGTTTTTTTAAATAAGATTCTATCCAGGTTCCAGCGTGTGCACTAAATTTCTACTGCAGTAGAAGACAGTCTTAAGCTGAAGAGAGATTTCATGCTTGGGAGAGAAAAAGAGCAGATCTTGACTCAAAGGTAACTTTTCCAAGGGAAAGGTAAACTCTTTTGTTTCTTTGGGGATTTTTATTCTGATAGCACAAGCATCTTGTTCTCTCAGGATTTTGTTATCTCTGGGAAAAAACCTTGGTGTTGTGTCACTTCCTCCTTCCCTGGTTGTGGTTTTTTTCACTCCTTTCAGAGGAAGTGCTAAAACTATGATATTTTAGGAAGACATTTTAACTTTTGACTCGGAGGTCTGCAGACATCACTGTAAAGACAGTTTCTGTGCATCCAAATGCTGTTAATCCGTTAAAATACGAAATGAAAGATGTGTAACTTGGAGCTGAGACGTCAGAGTATTCCAGATGGGTCTGGTTTACTTTGCATTCAGTGTTCCTGTAGCCTGTTGCTTTGGAAGTGCAGGTGATAAGCTTTTCAATTGAATAAATGAGTGGTAGTGTTTTTTTGTTTTCCTCCCCTAGAAATGTAGTGCTTAATCATACTGCACTGACCTGTAGAAGTTGTGGACACTGTGGTGTTCTCCAGAATGCTACTTGGGCTGCCACTACACGTAGGTCATTTAAAATAATAACCTTAGACCTTAAAAATACATAAAAACTTAATGATGCTTAAAGTATAGAGCAGAGTAGTCACCAGGTTAAAATACCTTCATGCTTATGACATGCAGTGATGGTTCCTTTCAGGGTTTTTGGTTGGTTTTGGTTTTGGTTTTTTTTTTTTCTTCTTTAAGATGGCACTGGTTGCAGTGATCTTCAGTTTTACGACACAGCTAACTGTCTTAGTATGGACATGGTTCCTTTCTGCCTACTATTTCAGTTTACTTGCAGACATAGTTAAGATAGTTCTTTGGAGTTGTGGAGTGTGCGTGTGTATATAGATATATGTGTGTGCGTGTGTGAATGTGTATGAAAATAATAAGACCTAAAGTCCCCTCCCCACATCATTAGTTTTTGCTGACCTGTATTTCAGTGTTACCAAGATTTTAAAGTGGCCCAAGTATTGCTGTTGCAAATGTTTCCATGTTTGTCTAACTATTGTGATGACATAAATAAAAAAAAAAAAAATCAAAACACTAAATGTTTTATTACTTGCCCTATAACTATATAGGCGTTCCCTGTCTAATATCTATTTCTGTTTTCAGGATTCACTGTATTTTTTTTTTTTTACCCTATGAAATGGAAAGAGATTTCTGGCTTACTGTTGGCTTTTATATAGATGTTTTATCCTTGGGGAATTGCCCACCAATTAATTCACAGAGTTTGGAATTTAACTGAAGGACATTTTGCATGCCCGTGTTCAAATATTGATGCTAACAAGCCACCATACGGTTCATGTTGATAGCTTTATGGATACTTAAAGGTAGGCAATAGTCTTATTTTTTAATAATGCTTAACCTTTTTCTCTTTGGCAAGAACAAGCAAGTCTGCCTGGTTTTGTAGGACTTGCAGCTTTTCCTTAACATCAGACTTTAAAAAGGGGAGAACCGGTATCAGGTACGCAGTTAGGATGGTGATTTTTAAAATACTAAGCTGCGTAACAGTCTCGGGAAGAACATGTGTGACTGGGCGTGAGAGTCTGTGGTACAGCATTACTAACCTTTGCTAAAAAAAGTTTTGAAGAATGAAGCATTTGCTTTATGAACGGTACTTGAGGACGAATTCTGATGCTGCTAAAGTTTATTGAAAAATAGGCACTGATTTCAGTGATGATGCAGGTGTGATTTCTGTTCATGCCTTAAATCTGAAGAGAAGAGAAACCTCCCTTTGAAGGAGGATTTTGTAGGAAGGGTAATCAAACCAGTAACCTGCTTTAAGAACGACTTTAAAATATTTGGAGCATTGGTTAAAGGCAAATAAGTAAAGTTTATCATATCCTCCTACCTAAGCTGTGACTATTGAATACAGTCAGCAGTCCACCTCAGAACTTTTTTGCGGAGAGTTTCGAGCAGGGAAGACACAGAACACTCAATATGAGATCCTGCAAGCGTCTTCCATCTTTATTTCTAACAGGGTTCTTTTATATGATTTCTGTAACATATGCCTACTAGCCATTCTCTTATTGGTTACAAGATAAAAAAGGCTACACTCACATACTGCACGTACTCGCGGTCACAAGCTACTTATTTTTACATTTCTTCAACCACAACTTCTCTTCACCAAGTTCCTTACTTTCGTCGCCGTCTTGTCTCAGCAGAAATCTTCTTGCTTGCACAGCACCTACACAGACTAGTGACCCTGTTCCATTAACCATTCCTCAACAATTCCCCCTTTTTCTTTTTGTTGAACAATCCAAACCTGCTTCACAACCGATTCTAAACCCTTCTTCATACAAGAAAAAGCACAACAAATGATAACAAATACAATAATAATAATAACAAAAAACCGAATGCCTTCCTTTATCAAGGTTTTTAACCAACCGGTAATTCCCCATTTCTCAAACCAGTCATCAACAGGATTTGCAACTACAATAAGCTTTTTCATGTTATCTTGCAATTGAGGAAGTTTCTTATGAATAGATTCAGAGTGATCAGAAAGATTCATACAACACATTCCTTCAAACTCTTCACAACCGTGTTGTAGGGTTTAGGGATTAATCCGTGCGGGGCCCGGACGACGGAACACCAATGTGATGATTAAAGTCGCCAGTTTATTGAGCTTAGCTAATCATTTTTATACAATTCTCTAAGTTGTTGAGAGACTTTGATTGGCTACTACATGCAAGCACTTGGTGTCCACACGCACAAGCATAAGCGGTGATTGGTTACATCGGTACTGTCCACGCGCACAAGCATAAGTGGTGATTGGTTACATCGATACTGTCCACGCGCACAAACATAAGACATAATTGGTTGTGTTAATTAGAGCATACAAGACTTGTCTTAGTCCAATTGGTCAAGATAAGCCCCTGAATTGAGGTTGTTTGTGCCAAGTTCCCTTTATCGTGGAATGTGCACCTGTGTTTTCCTAATTGGGATCTTTCTTCTTCTATCTTGTTATTTATTCTGTTCAAGGCCTTCTAAAGGCGCCTGGAACAATCTTGTGACCATGAGCTATTTTCAGGTCCAATAACTAACTTCCATATAACTGAACCCTACATCTCCCCCTCTCTCGATTTTTTTTTTTTTTTTTTTTTTTTTTTTTTGAATAGCATATTGCTGTCTTGTTCCGCAAACTTAGCCCAGCAATCAGTAGGTGTCAGTTTTATGTGGGTGTCCCTACAGAGGCAACTATGGTTTTGCTGCACACCAGCCTGATGCTCTTTGGAAAATCCCGGTAGTTATACATTTTCAGAGGAATGGATTTTAGCACACGTGGCCAGCGTGTGCCAAAAGCCACCTCAATTGAAAACCTATGACGCATGCACTCGCTGGCCAGGCGCACTGCACAAGTCATAGTTATCTTATCAATTCGTTCATGGGCTTTGTGATGCGGCCGTAATGCACTGAGAATTTTAATCTGTTACGTTAGCTAAGATGACCTACGCATTAGTTTTTGGCTGAGGTGGAATTCGTATTGCCGCACCATCTATGATGCTTCAGGTGATGATGGTCGCATAAATCAAACGGAAGTCCATCAGGGGCTGGCACCTGTGAAAACATAAGCATAATCTCGCCCCGAGGTTATTAATGAAAAATGGACTCTCCCATCACCCTATTTCTAGATTGTTAACTGAGTCTATGACCTTACTTCTAATTTCAGTTTTAACTAACTGTTTAGCAAAAAAATTTTTTTTTTTTTTTTTTTTTTTAATGAATGACTACATATCAGGTATCGTAAAACTACTTCCACACTTGGCTTCTGTGAGTAATGTTTCGCCGAGGACTGATTAACATTAAACTATATATATATTTACTTATTCTCTACAGCACTTATTCTAAACAGCTTATCCTCTATACAATGTTATAGGTTAGTAGGTTAGTTGATTATGATTAGTTGAATGTCTGTTACAGTGGTTAAAAAAAAAATTTTTTTTTTTTTTTTTTTTTTTGATGATTTACTCTCTTTTCTACCCACTCGCACTAAAATACATATCCAAAAACGATATCATACTCCATGTTTTTTACACGCATTCTTAATCTCCACATTGACTGCCGGTCTCCATTGTGATTTGTCTAGTCGGTCTATCTAGGGCTTCAGGACCTGCTGACGTCTCCGCTGCCTCTTGCTCTTCTGAGTTGTCTGTGGCATCTGGTCGCTCAATCCACGGCTTGACCCATTTCGCCGGTATCCAATGGGGTTGTTCATTACCTGTGGAAACACAAGCATACCCTCTTCCCCACGTAAATAATTTGCAAGGTCCTTGCAACTGCTGTAAAACCGGATCGAATACTGAAACTTGCGGCTGATTTTTATCAACATTTTTGTTCCCACACATATGCCTATTAGTTGGGATCTGATCCTCAGTACCACGTGGCTGTAGCCAATTCAAAACATACAGTGCTTTGCTTATTAACTCTTGGGTAGTACAGTGCCGCATATCTTCCCCCGTTTTTAAAATGTTTAAACGATCCTTTAAGGTCCGATGTGCACGTTCAACAATAGCTTGACCAGTGGAATTGTGGGGTACGCCAAAATTATGAGCTACCCCCCACATCTGTAAAAATGTTTCTAATGACTGTGAGCGATATCCCGGGCCATTGTCTGTTTTAATTTCTGTTGGCACTCCCATGGCAGCAAATGCTGCCAAAAGGTGCTTAATTACGGCTTTAGCATTGGTTGATATATGAACAGTAGCCCACATAAGGTTCGAATATGTGTCAATAGATACATGAATAAATTTATATCTCCCAAAACTGGGATATTCCGTAACATCTGTTTGCCAAATTTGCAATGGTGATAATCCCCGGGGGTTCACCCCTTGTGGTTGTAAGTTTTGAATATTTGCACAGTCTGGGCAAGCAGCAAGAATAGCTCTGGTTTGCTGCAATGGAAGATTAAATTGTTTACTCAGCGCTTTTGCCGACTGATGATAAAATTTATGGGATAGCAGAGCTTGTCCAAAGAAATCAGGTTTGGGTGTATTAAAATAGATGTTTGCATTGGCTGCTACCAGTTGATCCGCGCGCGCATTACCTTCCACAATGAATCCTGGCAGCGTTGTATGGCTACGAACATGATCGATAAAAAATAAGTCTGTCCGTTCTTCTAGTAACATCCATAATTTTAAAAGTGTCATAAACAGCTGCTTATTGTTTACAGTTTTTAGTAGGGACCTATGCATACGTTTGACTATCCCCACGACATATTGAGAATCTGAAATAATGTTGACAGGTGTTTTATCCCATTTTTTAAAAACAGAGCATACGGCTAATAGCTCGAGCACTTGTATTGACCCCTCTGACAGAATGACTTTGGATTTCCAGGATCCATCCTGTAAATATACAAATCCTGCTTTACCTGTCTTGCTGCTAGCATCAGTAAAAACGGTAATGGCTTCCAGTGGCTTATTGCTGCAGATAGAGTGCGGTTCCATTGTTAACATTGTTTTAAATAATGGGTGTGGGGGGGTAGTGATTATCTACTTCCCCCTTGAAGTCCAGCAGAGCTACTGCAAGGCAGTCATTTTTCATCACGGCATTACTCACAATATCAAGTGACATAGGTAAAATGATTTTGTCCATTTGCCTCCCTGAAATTTGTATCGCCCTTACCCCTGCTTTTTGAATGCACATCCCCAGAGCTTCAATTCTAGTGACTACCGTTTTTGACATGCTAGCAGGCAAGAATATCCATTCTAGTATTACCAATGGGTTTTGTTTTTGTTGCTCACCCCACTGACCCAAAATTCCCGCAACTTCCTTATCTGAGTTACATACATACAAATTTATGGGCAAATCAGGGATATATCTGCCAGACATAGATGATGTGATTTTCTGCTCAATTGCTGTCAAGGCTTGCTGCTCGGGCGCACTTAGATGTAGTACAGAAGTTAGGCTATTGCTGCCCCGCAATAAGTCCAACAGTGGTTGTAAGTCTGTATTGGTGATACCACAATAAGGCCGGATCCACTGCAGGTCTCTGACAAGTTTTTTGTACATCATGTACATTTCGTATGTCTTTGTGTAGCGATAGCTTTTGTGGATGTACAGAGGCTTCTGCAACCTCTCACAGACCCCAGGAAAGTTTGACCGGCTGCTGTTAGTCCGTGCCGGCACAGATCGAGGCTGCGTTGCTATGTGTTGAGGGCACGCACGTCTCAAATGCCCTGGTTGACCGCACCGATGACACGCGGGGGGGTCTTTGTATGGGCCGTAGTCTCCTTTTCCCTGTCGCACCATCAGTCGTAATGCTACCGCGAGTGCTACAGCGTGAGCTTCAGCATGTATTTTAGCTTTCTCTTGTTCTTGTATTATAGTAGCCAAATCCTCGTTTGCATTATTTGAATCAGGGTATATGCTAGGTATAATTTGTTCATGTTGAATGGTGGTATCTGGGGGCTGTTTTCTCATAGGCGAATTTTTACTCACTCCCTGATTCTGTAGAGTTTCCTTTAATCGTACAGTTAGGGAGGCTTGGGAACTGTCAGATGGCTGATTAATATCGGCAGTCCCAGGGAGTGGAGCAGAAGTCAAGAGCACAGGAGCAGGCGGACAAGCTCCAAAAAGTCTCTCTCGCTGCATTATGTGTTTCTCCCCGCTTTTCCCTTTCGCTTGCGGTTGGAGAGAGAGAGCAGCAAAAGCAGACACAGACGTTTTACGATCTGCTTTCATTTCTTACAGAGTTATCTTAATCAATTTCCATAAAGTTGCAAGATCTTTAACTTCTTTAGACCCGTCACTAATTTCATCCCATAGGGAGGTTCCGATAGCTTTCTGGGTACTAAGCTCAAAAGCTGTACCCACACTAATTGAAAGGTTTCTGTCCTTTTTAATATTTTTCTCTGTTTTTTCAACCAGCCTCATAAATATCTTTCCGGCTGTCTTTTCCCTCGCAGATGCTGCGAAACCCTTGCCGCCCTTTTTATCAACGTAAGCTTACGATTTTACCTGCTTTTCCCAAGCAGTGTCCTGCCTCTCTCGAGCAGTGCCGGTGCTGTCTTTCAAGCCACCGTGGTCCGCGGCAATTCCCCCGCCTTTTCAGTAGCGTTGCCTATTGTTCCTCTTCGGATCACGTCGGAGGTCGCCAAATGTAGGGTTTAGGGATTAATCCGTGCGGGGCCCGGACGACGGAACACCAATGTGATGATTAAAGTCGCCAGTTTATTGAGCTTAGCTAATCATTTTTATACAATTCTCTAAGTTGTTGAGAGACTTTGATTGGCTACTACATGCAAGCACTTGGTGTCCACACGCACAAGCATAAGCGGTGATTGGTTACATCGGTACTGTCCACGCGCACAAGCATAAGTGGTGATTGGTTACATCGATACTGTCCACGCGCACAAACATAAGACATAATTGGTTGTGTTAATTAGAGCATACAAGACTTGTCTTAGTCCAATTGGTCAAGATAAGCCCCTGAATTGAGGTTGTTTGTGCCAAGTTCCCTTTATCGTGGAATGTGCACCTGTGTTTTCCTAATTGGGATCTTTCTTCTTCTATCTTGTTATTTATTCTGTTCAAGGCCTTCTAAAGGCGCCTGGAACAATCTTGTGACCATGAGCTATTTTCAGGTCCAATAACTAACTTCCATATAACTGAACCCTACACCGTGTCCCTGTGCTAACAACAAAAAATCAATGGCAGCTTGATTTTGCAACAAGGTATGCCGTATACTATCAACATCAGTAATGAGTTCATCTATTATTCTAGAGGTAATATTAATTTGTTTTCCTGTCCAACAAGCTAGCCGCTTTAATTGGGTTAGTGCTTTGGCAGAGGCAGCTTGAGGTGTAAAAAGAGATGCTAAAATAACAGTCGGACGTTCCCACAATTCCACATTATCTTTACATTCAGGTCCCAATTGATATATATCACGTCTGGCACGTTTAGATTTGTGACTTATATTACTCATATCTAACAATTGATGAATGCTGGGGGCAAACAACGTTAATTTGCCAAGATAACATGGTCCCCCTTGTGCTTTTGCAGGTATGGCTGGCCAAGCACGATCCCCACAAATAAGAAATATCCCTGGTGGTAACATTTTTGCCTTTTTCACTTTGTCATACCCGGTTACGGGCCAGTTCCAACTATTACAATAACCAGTAATGTTATAATACCAAAAAGATTTAGGGGTAATCCAGACACTATCATTTCTCGGCTTTTCAGGTCTAAAGTTTTTGATTTTAACCAAATCTTTACCTTGATAATTTCCGAAAGTTAAACAATATTCTCCAGGTATAGACCCTAAAATATCAAGTTCCTGAGGTTCTATACCAGTAACATTCAATTTTTTAATAATGCTATGTGTCTGGGCTCCCAAAGGATTTATGGAGATATTTAATATGTCACACCAATTGTATCTGGTTAATTCAGACCAAATGGTACAGAAATCAGTCTTTGCTTGATTTAGATCATCATAAATTTTGGTTGTTGTCCAAGGCTCAAATCCTTTCATGTTTTTTAAAGGGACCCCAATTAAACACGTACGAAACGGATCAGACGGGGTAGCTAATGATAGACAAAATGAATCCTGTCCTGTCCGTTAGCCCAAGTAATCCACATATTCTGTCGAAGGTCAATCTTGTGAAGGTTTCCCAATCCCTCTCCTAAGATAACAGACAATATGATTAAAATCTTCATCCCGGTTATAATTCTATCCATTTTCTGTTATAAAACAAGTGGAGATTCAAAATTGTTAGTAATGATTAGACAGTCTATAGTTCTATTTACAAACCAGGCGTCTCAGTAGAAATGTCATTTACAGCTGGTCTAGTCCACCTGGACGGAATCCACTGTAACCCTGTTGGGGTAAGTACACACATGTGACCTCTTCCCTGATAAACAACTTCAGCTGGTTCTTGCCAAATCCCAGTCTTCAAATCTCTATATTTAACCTTAATTTTTGGCAACTCAGCAGACTTTGGTTTTGGTTTTATATCATGAACCCAGGCTGCAGGCTGATCTTGCCCAAAAATGCAAAGATGATTCAAAGTAAACAATGTACGAGCTAGGCGTTCTTGTATATCCACAATATCATCATTCTTTTCTAAGTATCGTTTTAATACTTGATGTGTTCTTTCTATAATAGCCTGACCAGTGGGCGAGTGTGGTATACCTGTTACATGTTTCACCCCCCACATTTGCACAAATTTTTGAACTTTCGTACTGGTATATGCTGGACCATCATCAGTCTTGATCTCTTGAGGCACCCCCATAACAGCAAAACACGTAGTAAGATGTCTAACCACATGGAGTGCCTTTTCTCCAGCCTGAGCTGTGGCCCATACATATTTACTGTAGGTATCAATGGTTACATGGACATATTTTAAACGCCCAAATCCATTTACATGGGTTACATCCATCTGCCATAGTTCATTCGGACCAAGACCCCTGGGGTTTACTCCTATTCCCAAACCTGGACCAAAATGGCTACATTATGGACAGTTTCGTACAATACCTTTAGCCTCATCTATGGTAATTCTGAATTGTTTGAACAGTCCCTTGGCATTTTGGTGAAAGGCTTCATGTGCCTCACGAGCCTTCACAAACTCACTTAGAGGTACAGTCAATACCAATTGATCAGCCTTCTGATTACCTTCACCTAAACCTTCTGACCATTTATGACTTCTAATATCAATCATGCAATACAGTTCTGACCGTTGATGTACGGCAGATTGAAGTCGCCGTAATAGTTCAAACAATCTAGGGTTGTTAACCTCTTTTATCCTTGCTCCTTCTATTCGGTATACTATTCCAGCCACATATAATGAATCAGAAACAACATTAATTGGTTCATTTATCCACTTAACAAAGGTCCATACGACTGCTGACAATTCTAACAATTGCAGCGAATCTCCTTTTTCTGCTGCAATTATCTGATGACTCCACTGTCCATTCACTTCCCAGGTGACAGCTGCTGTCTGCGATTTTTTACCCGCATCTGTATAAACAGTTAATGCATTCTTGATAGGAGCTTCACTTCTCTTTGGTTTTTCAATCCATTCCGTTCCAGACATCCATTTTAGTACTGGACTTTTTAAAGGGCTCAAATTGATAGGCACACCCTGGGTTAATAAACTTAATTGTAACATTTCCGAATGTTGTAACCACCAGTCCAAATCTTCTCACCGAATTGGGAGATAAATTGTTCCTGGTTCTTTACCCAAAATCTGTAACAATCGCATTCTACCTTTACGAATTAACTCTGCCAAATTTTCTTCTTTTTGTTGTATCGTCTTTTTTGGTTGCAAAGACGTAAAGAGCCACTCTAAGACCCGAGGCTCCCCCTTTTTCTTTTTACATTGGGTTAATGTACCTATGAACTGATTTTTGGAGTGTAAGACAGTGAGATCGACAGGTAAATCTGGATCAAAGCGGTCCACCATACGAGATGTAATGACAGTGGAGATGTTTTTTATTGTCTCTTCTTGCAGACTTGATAATTTCACTGGTAAGGACGGATCAGTTCCCTTTAACAAAGGTCATAAAATTTGTAACTCCTCATTGGTAATTCCCACTATCGGTCTCAGCCACTGTAAGTCTCCTAGCAGCTTTTGTGCATCGTTCAAAGTCTTGACATCAGTCTGTATTTCTAGTTTTTGTGTCCGTATTTGGGAATCTGTAATAAGCCATCCCAAATATTTCCACACTGGTTGACGCTGTATCTTTTCTGTTGCAATTTTTAGGCCATGCTTATATAATGTCTCTTCAAGATATTGTTCCTGGTTTGTAGAAAATGGTTGTTGTTGGGCCAACAAAATATCATCCATATAGTGATATATTATTGTCTTGTCCCAGGTTGATCGGATTTCTTTCAGGGCGTTGTCCACAAAAAGTGGACATAAAGTAGGACTGTTTTTCATGCCTTGTGGAAGTACAATCCATTCAAATCTGCGAGCTGGGGCAGCTCGATTAATCGATGGTAACGTAAAAGCAAAGCGCTCAGTGTCTCTGGGATGTAAGAAGATGGTGAAAAAACAGTCTTTTAAGTCAATTATTAATAAGTGCCAGCCTATTGGTAACATAGCTGGGCTAGGCATTCCCGGTTGAAGTGCTCCCATGGCTTGCATCTGATCATTGACTGCTCTGAGATCATGTAATAGCCGATATTTGCCCGATTTCTTCTTGATAACAAAAATGGGTGTATTCCACGGGCTAGTTGAAGGTTTAATATGTCCCAATGCTAATTGTTCATCTACCAACATTTCTGCTTGTTCCAGACTTTCCTTCTTTAGCGGCCACTGTTCGATCCAGACAGGTTCATCATTTGTCCAAACTAAAGGAATCGGGAAAGTCCAATCGGTGACCGCTCCTAAAAAGGTGACTCAGTTGTCAATCTTACCCCTAACTGGAGAAGAATATCTCGCCCAATCAGGGCTGAAACTCCATGAGGCAAGGGCATTACAGTAATTGTGGCATTGGTTTTTCTTCTATCCAGATAAACTACAATCCTATCCTGACTTTGTTGAATACTAACTGTTCCTCCAACTCCTTCCACGCCTCCAGCAACAGTCCTTGTTGGCCATGATTCTGGCCAAGAATGTCTGCTGACGATAGAAATATCAGCTCCAGTGTCCAACAAGGCTTGTAAAATAACTCTCTCCCCTTTATTTTCCAGAGTGACTGTTGTTATTGGTCTTTCTGTGAGAGGCATGGATAACATCACTAATCCTCCTGTCGAGCCGAATCCTCTGTCACCTCTAGTTTGTTGATTTCCAGTTGTCATTCCCTTAGTTAATTGTAACAATGGCACCAACTGTGCTATCTTGCTTCCCTTCGGTATAACAATTGGAGGAAACAAAGTTTGTGCTACAATATAGATTTCACCTTCAAAGTCACTGTCTATTACTCCAGGTAGCACAAATATTCCTTTTATTCCACTTGATGAACGTCCCAACAGCAATGCCCCTTGTCTCTCGCCATTTATAATTATTGGTCCGCATACTCCTGTAGCAATCCTTTGTGGTTTAGTGTCAATAAGTGCAACATCTACTGCTGTTGCCAAGTCCAATCCGAGGCTGCCATGTGTTGCTGGGGATAGTTGTCCTGCTGAGATGAGTTGAGATGTGGCTCTGGAGCTGGTGTAGGGTGGTCCCTCAATGATGCTGGAGCCGCGATTGGTGTCCTCGCGCTGCGACCCCTCGCGCTCGACGTCCCGTTTCCTGATCGACGGCACGCAGTGGTACTGTGGGTGTCTTGTCGGCAGTTCTGGCACCAAACTCCTGGCTCCCTACACTGTTGTCTCTTATGACCCAGCTTCCCACATCTATAACACTTAAACTTTCCACCCCTACTATCACTAAAGCCTCTATTGCCCCCTAATGGTTTTAAAGGTGCAAGGGCGGCTGCAAAGGCTTGCTGTTGTTGTTGCTGACCTTCAATTAACTTTTCCCCTAGTTTCTCTAATGATTCCACTAACATTGCCTGTGGACCTACAGGGACCTTGCTCATACGGTCTAACATTAGTTCAATTGATGCATCAGCTGGCAAGGTAACCAATACAGCTCTGGTGGCAGCGTTACAGTTTTCCAAGGCACATTGTCGCAACAGTGCAGCTTTTAGAGCCGTAGGCATATTTGCCTTATTCAAGGCTGCTGTGAGCCTATCCACAAAGGCTGCAAAGGGCTCCTGGGTTCCCTGTTTGATTGACATATATGATGGAGTGGCTGGAGCTTCCCTTACGTTTGACAGGGCTTCCCGAGCCAAACGCATGGACTCCAGACATTTCTCGGGACCCATTTCCATCTGCATTGTCACATGTGCAAAGGCTCCTGTGCCCATCAATTGATCCACTGTAACATCAGCCAACGGGTCCCCGTGTGCCCGTGCTGTCTGAGCCGAGATGTCACACAACCTTTGCCAGTGTGCATGCCATAACAATAACTGTGAGGGGGTTAATGCCATACGAAATACCCCTTTAACATCTTCTGGTGTTAATACATGTGTATTCCAAATGTAATTTAACAATTGTTGGACTGGTTCACTTTGTACCCCTGATTCATTGACTGTTGCTCGTAACTGCATTAACAGTTTCCAGTCTAAAGCATGATAGGCAGCTTGCTGACCTCCTGGTACAGGTGTAAAAATAACCGGCAAAGCCTGCATACCAGTGGCAGCAGCAACTACTTCAAAATTTCCTTCAGCTGCAGCATGAGTAGCTAATGAGCTCCAGTCTATTCTTGATAGCTGTTTTTTTGGCAGCCGCTTTCCTGCTAGAAGATATAGATAACTTTTCTAACTGTGTCATGGGTGGAGGATCAGGAAACTCCATCTCCTCTTCGTCCTCCTCCTCCTCCTCTGCAGCCTCCTCATCACTTAACAAAGGTGCAGCAGGTTCCGGAGGAGTAGGAGACGGTGATCTCACTGGCCCCTTCACTGTAACTGATGCACAGGTATTAGGAATTGCATCATATCTATAATCCATTGTAATTTTCCCAGGTTCTCTATCTGTTACCCCCTTGCTGGGCATTTCTTCCTTTAGGGTTTTTGTTGCCACAGCAGCTACTTTCTTTTCACAATGATATCTCTTTAAAGCATTTATGGTTTCTCTCCATGGTTTCAATAATTTCTTATATTCCTTACTTTCCTTCTTTTCATCTATAATAGCATCCCATAACATATCTCCATATTTTCTCCATTCATCTACGGAAAACAATTGCCCGGGATCCCCAAAGAATCCTTTGGCTGTGCCTAGTGCTACCAGCCCTGCCAACTGTTTAACACAATTGGCTCCTTTCTTTTCTAAAATTCTTTGTAATAATTGTAAAGCTACCTCTTTTTCCATATTTCCTTTCTCCTTTGACGTACGCTGGCCAGCGTTTTCAATGCAGCACTTCCGAAGAGGAGGTAGCGGACGGACGGCGAAGAATTCTTAGAATCTCCAGACGCGGCTTCTCTGTGCCCGCACAAACAAGCTTTCGTCCCCTGCTGGCTGCATGGCAGGACTTTTCCGTCGATCTGCTCCTCTCCGCTGGTTTCCACAGGAAAGGTGCAAGTCTCTGTTGGTCTCTGGTGTTCCTGAGTCCTTGTGGGTCCCTGTTGGTCCCTGCTGTCCCTGTTTGGGCGCCACTTTGCGGAGAGTTTCGAGCAGGGAAGACACAGAACACTCAATATGAGATCCTGCAAGCGTCTTCCATCTTTATTTCTAACAGGGTTCTTTTATATGATTTCTGTAACATATGCCTACTAGCCATTCTCTTACTGGTTACAAGATAAAAAAGGCTACACTCACATACTGCACGTACTCGCGGTCACAAGCTACTTATTTTTACATTTTTTCAACCACAACTTCTCTTCACCAAGTTCCTTACTTTCGTCGCCGTCTTGTCTCAGCAGAAATCTTCTTGCTTGCACAGCACCTACACAGACTTGTGACCCTGTTCCATTAACCATTCCTCAACACTTTTTGGTGTGCAACTGAAACGTGTTAAGTTGTAAGACTTCACAGCCACGAGCTGACGGGCCACAGTTCTCTCCGAGCATAAAGCGCTGTAAGTTTTAGTTTCTTGCACAGCAGTGACTCTTTTCAACATTAGTAACTATACGACAGGGTAAAAGGCAAATTTAGTGAATAATAATGTGTTGTTCTCAGAGTAGCTGTTTGCATTTCACCATGATGCAGATGCTTTCTATAGCAGTTGTGTTGGCCCATGTCTTAGAATTCGGTTAATCCTCTCCTGAACTCATTTAAACTTTTGGCTTCAACTGCATCACTGACAATATGTTTTACAATAGAAAAATTATTTCCTTAAAAAAAAAAAGGGGGGGTGGGGGGGAGAAGAAGAAGGGGCGGAGGAAGTGGGGATAAAAAAAATCTGTTGTCTGCCAGTGCTGTGGGCTGCTCACTCATTTTTCTGTAGAACTCCTGGTTTTTTTTTTTTGTTGTTTTTCTACCTTAGCCTATTAGCCTCTCCTCTGCACCTTTGGTCATTTCCTGAAGTTTGTCTGTAGTCTCCTACATTAGTAGGTAAATGTATCTATTTTACTTTGCAGAGCTTTGCTAGTTTTTTAAATTATACAAGTAATTTAAATCTTGGAACAAATGTCTTTGCTTATTGATTTTTGTGAGTAGCTGCAAAAATCTTATTTATTAGTTGCCCCTTTTAAAATTAAAATAAAAATGAATGCTATGCAAGAAATATGTTGCAAGTAAATGTTAGGGTCTTACTACTGCTCGCTCTTGAGAGATCGTGGGAAGTGCGGAGAATTTGTGTTAAAAGTTACGGGCATTTGTCAAGATAGTTTTCCAGGTCTGAGGCGTGCTGAAATATCTCTTTCCTGTGATGGTGTGTTTAGTTTCATTGACTTCAGTGGAACACACAGAATACATTGACTTAAACTAGCTGAGAATCTGATGATAAGGTTTTATACTCTACCTAACATAGTGTTGTGATGACTTGTCCTCTGAGCTCAAATTTATGTTTGATGATCTTAACAGGAGGCCGGATCTTTGATCTGGAAATTATGCTGATAGTGAGGTTACAGAATCCAGGCTTGTAACTTCACTGGTTTCTTGCAGCCCCTCAAATTCATGAAGGACAATGAAGACCCATTCTCTTTTGTTCTTGTGCTATAATCAGTGATGGAAATATGACATTGTCAGTTGTAAGAAGTGGCTTAACTGCTGTTGGAGTCTGCTTTTATGCCTGAAAAACCTGTTGATTTGCAGGGGTTTGCACAGCTTATGCTAATGATATGGCTGGAATGAGACAGGATCTTGTGTAGTCTGCAAGGGCTGTATATGGTCCTGGTTTATAGCTGGGTGGGAGGGATTGGTTCAAGTTACTTCTTATTTGCACTATTTAATATCTTAAATAGGAGTGAGCAGGGTAATTGGAACAGTTTAGTTTTTACAAGTGTCCTGGGTTCAGCTAGGATAGAGTTAATTTTTACAGGAACCTAGGAGGTGGGGGCATAGCCGGGGCAGCTGACCTGAACTAGCCAAGGAGCTATTCCATACTGTGTGCCATCATGCTCAGTATAGAAATGGGGAGCGGGCCGGGGGGTGCTCTCTGTTTTCGGTGGGGGAAGTGTTGGGTCCCGGGTGGTGAGCAGTTGCACTGTGCATCACTCTTTTTGTATACTTTTTCATTAGTGCCGCTGTTGTTGTTGCAATTTCTTTGTGTTTGTCCCAGTAAGCTGCCTTTATCTCAACCCTCGAGGTTCCGGTTTCTTTTTCTTTTGTCTCCTCTGTCTCCTCCCCATCCCACCGGAGGGGGCGGAGGAGTGAGCGAGAGGCTGCGTGGTCCTTTGTTACCGGCTGGGCTGAAACCAGGACAAAGAGGAAATTTATAAGTCAGTTTTTATCCTGTGTTAGAATTAAGATGTGTATTTACTGGAGACAATGAGTCTAGCCTGAACACTGAGACACCTCTGTTTTGGGCACACTATTAGAACTTTTTTAAAATTTTCAAATCACAACAGTCTGTCAGTTTATGCTTGTTGAGTCTGAGACATTACATGATGCCCTTTGAACAGGTAAATATTGCTAGTAATTGATGCTTGGTTTGTAGACTACACCTTCTGTATGCTCTAAAGTCACATATAAATAACTTCTGTTGTTTCCCTTTCATTTATAAAAGTTCTGTTTGTCAAACCATATAAGCACATACCTAAATTCAGTGTTAAACTTCCTGAATTGCTCTAAACTATTGTGTTGCTGTAAACTGTTTTGGCTGATAAACGTAAGCGGTCAGCTTGGTATTCCTACATGTATATGTGATTAAGATGCAATAGCTCAGAACAACTTACCAGGCAACTGCATGCTCCAGCTGCATAGGGGGCACAAAGCACCTGGCCCGTTCCTTGTAATTAGTGGGAAAGTACAGATTCTCCTGAGACCTTGGTCACTCTTGTCTATAACATGTTAGATAAGAGTATTTTTATACTCCTCTCGCAGTGGGAGAAACACTGCTTGTGTCTGTGCAGTGTGTGAAAATCACTTTACCAAGATGCTTTTATTTCTAAAACCCTTGGAAAAAAACCTCAAAACAAAACGGACTTTTAAAACTTTTTTAATCCAAGGCAAACTTCAAGATTCTCATTCTTACAAAGTATTTTACAATTGTGTAACCTTGTAGACTGTACGGAGAATGAGGATCTTGCATGTGACATATTCAAAAGTTTCATTTTTGGTGTTCTACACACTTCTACTGATCGCAGCGCCTTTGTTTCCTAAGGGCAACTGGCAACAGACAATGCGTAGGGGTTTCAAGGCCCTGTGGAACAGAGAAGGTAGTTTGCCAGTGTTCTTACTGTTGTTGCAGACATTGTTTCAGTGGATTGAAAGTGGCACGTTCTGTTACCGAAATCCGGAATAAAACTCCTTAACAGCAATGAGAAGTTAAGAAACAGGCACTCCTTTATTGCAGCGCTGGGCAAACAGGATCACTCCACCTAGTGTGTGCACCTGTCTGATTTAACCATGCAGGTTAAATATACACCTGTCATACATATTCACTAGATTCCTGGGAAATATCATGCATAATCATCAATTGTCCGAAAGATCATTAGCATATGTAAATGTCCTTTTACGCAGGCGTAGTGAAGTCTCTGGTGGTCTTCATAAGCCCTCTGGTGGTCTTCCATAGTCTTCCTCACTTTGTCCGATAGTTGACCTCTCTTATACGATTCTGCGCAGTACGATTTTGCCATCATGTATTAGATTTACATAAAAGTACATTCTATGTTAATTCTTAAATTTAACGTTTCTAGTGATTGGCCCCCAGTTACATCACCTTATCAATATTCTTATACTATAACATTCATTGGTTAATCTTACCTATTCCACTAACTGGTCTTTTGATCAAAGTAGGGTTTCTAAACCACAAAGCTAAGGTCCATAACGATCTCTCTCTTTGTTCATTAAAACAAAACACTACAATCTAACAAATCTATCTAAATTTCTATGGTTAACCGATCTAAGACAATACTTATTCTTTTTATGATTGCTTACAGCACATTTTGTATGTTCCTAGGTTTCTATAACTATTGCGAGCTTCAAACTCCTATATTCTACAGTCTTTTCCCTTTTAACCAAACCTAACTTATGTAAAATTCTAATTTCTATCAAATATTGGTAACAGTTCCAAGTACCTTTTCCTACCATTGCTGCGTATATATTTTTTTTAATCCAGAAGAATGTTTCTGTACTTCCCTTCCCTATAGGTAGGTGCATGTTGATTTACATTGCATGCTATTGCAGTGTTCTTAGTCTACCAGTTACAGATTACTCCTTTCAGTTCTTGTGCATTTATGAATGTGTATCTACCTACTAAACTCACATTTCTTCAGACCTGATATGCAACTGCTACGGAAGTCAGCTATTGTGCTAGTTATGGTGTTTGCCCTGTCAGTTGTTTTACTGTCTAATAAGTACCTGATGACAGAGAAGGGGAGTGTCAGAAAATAGACAAGTCAGGCTTTATATTAGAGATGGTTTTCATAAGATTTAAGAGAACACGGTTTTAGAATAAGGATTTACATACCGCTCCTGGTGTTCTGTTGGGCTAACGTTTTGCAAGAAGCTGAGGTGGTTAACTTTCAAAAGCTGTTTATGTAAATTGGCTTACCTATGAGTACTCTCCTTCAGCTGTGTGTAACGAAGAAATAAATGTGCATCTCTAGACATGTACATATGCAGATACAATTGTAAGTGCACAGCTGGGGATGATGCTTGTGTTTGAGGGTAGAAATACGGAGAGGGACAGCAGTGGGGAAAGAAGAACCTTTAAAGATAGTCTAGCGTTGCTCTCATTCTAGAGGTGAATGATCAACTTTCTGTACCATTCTTGACAAATGCTTGCCTAATTTATTCTTAAACATTTCCTGTAATTATTACTACTGTTGCAAAGATTGCCACATACCCTAAGTTTTTCAGGTTGTAATTTAAGCCCCATGATTCCGTGTCCTGTGTGCAGTGGATGCACACAAAAGTTCTTCCTTATAGCTACCTTTTAGAGTTTAAACATTGTTATTTCTCTTCAGTATTGCCCTTTCCAGGTTAAGCGGCTGTTTTTCAATTTATGCTTTGAAGTCAGACTTCTGTACGTCGTTGAGCACCCTCTTGGACTTACTGTAGACCCTCGCCAGTTATACTACACCCTTCTTGAAAAGCAGTACATCATCTGGAGGGTTCAGCAGCTAATCCGTGCAAATGTAGCACTGCAGAAATAATGCTTGGATGTACTACCTCAAGTGTGATGTGTGGCGAGGAATCACTGGGCCTTTTGATTAGCAAGAAACGGTACATAAAAACTAGGTGACAGAAATAGGACACGAAGCTGGCATCCTGGTCTTCAGCTTACAGTGCAGCTTCGTGGGCTTTGGCTGACTGCAGAAGAGAGTGAGGCACAGGAGAGAACTGCTGCTGGATCTTAGTGAAAGATGGTAAGTCATTTGGAGAGAGGTTTTCAAAGTCAGGAATTCAAGTCGGGTGCCCGATTCCAGATTGCCTGTGAAATCACGGTGTACTTCCCTCGCTTGTCTAACTTTGTGTTGTATATTGTCTAGCACCTTTTATTTCAAAGCTAACAAAGCTACACTTGTGTGATAGGTGATGTAATGATCTCATAATAATAGGCAAAATCCAAGTCACAGAAAATGCCAGCATTTGAAAGAGAGCCCTGATAAATTGCTAGTGCCTTATACCACTGCCACTTACCAGGCCTTCCACGTTAGAGCTGTCTTAATCATTGATGCTGTTTCCTCAGACTTGGAGCTGTAATATCTGCTTCTTGTTTCAGGGTATATTATGAAGTTGCTGATGGCACTGCCTTAGCCCTTTGGCTAAGAAGAATAGCAAATAATTTGTGGATTATCCGTATAAGCAGCAGCCAAACAGCATTCTCTTCCAATCAATAGGGAAGAAAGCTGCTGCACCGGTTTGTCTGGGTTCCCTCATACCAAAGGTCTTTCTCACATTTATTGATCCTTTTACATTTTGCAACTTGTTCAGGGTCAGTTGATGACAGGAGCGAACTGTCATGTCTTTGAAAACTGCTTGTAACTGTGAAAAGAGGTTTGTTGACTTCCTCACGTGATAAGTAGACATTGAAGAAATTGCATGTTGCTCATCTCTTAAGTCAGAGACAGGAATTAGATAGATACTGTGTTACTAGAAAATAAAATACAACTGGGCCCCTTGAGACAGAAATGTCTTGATGAAATCGTGTAATATTATCACAGAGACATAGTGACTGTTTTCTCAACTAACAAACAGATCCTAGGCAGAAATAATGTTTGTTCCAGGTAATTCTGGTCAGTCTCCCAAGGCAGTGGATCTGCTTTGCAAATGAGAAAAAGTGGACCTACATATTGAAACAGGAAGGGCTATTTTTGTTCCCCAGTTCAAAATGGGCACAGAAGAGCCTCTATAGTTTTCAAATTGGTAGCAGCTCCTTTGCCTGCTTGTTAGCAGACAGAGCAGAATCTGTACTTTCTCCCGTATGGCTCTTGAAGAAACTCGGATGAACTCGTTTGCTTGTTGGAAAAAAAAGTGGGATGTTGGATCAAGTGCAACTGTAGCAAATACTGACCTTCCTGAAACTATTTAGAGTTTTCATGTGTTGATACTCATTAGAAAAAAACAAAACTTGAAAAAAATCCTATAAGGATTAAGCTATAAGATTGTTTTCGGGGGGGGGGGGGGGAAGGAAAACTAAATGGAAGATAGTTTTAGAGAAAGTAACTTTCATAGCACTTTGAGGTAACATAGCTGTCTGTAAACAGGATGTTTAAGGAAAAGATACTTGGTCTCTTTATGATTCTTTCTGTGGCCTTCTAAATGAAGAGGCTGATTGTGTGAACCCTGGTTATCTGTGTTACGGAAAACTGATGTGCTTTGCAAGCTGAGATTCTTCTGCAACAGAGCAAAGTAGGAGAGACATGGTCCTGTGGTTTGGGTTACTATCATGTTATTTACACAGACTGTGTAACAGCCAAATCTTTTTGTGATTTAAAAACTTCATTTAACTGCATGAAGGATGAATGTGCCTCATGAATAGTTTCTTGTGTTCATGCATGTTGCCAGTGATTTACTACTGAGAGAAGTCCTAGCAATTGTAAACAACTAGATAATTCATCAGAACATCACACATAAATATATCTCAAATAATTTTTATATCACAGCTAGTCTAATGCATTAACTTTTTATCTTAGGAGCTCTTCCATAATAATGTATTACTCATTTTATGGGATAGATAATGAAAGAATTTCTTGAAATAAACAAAACATTGGATGAGAATAGAGGAGAAATGGAGTGGGTTTTGAAGTGTTGATGCAATATTACAGATTGTGTTGCAGTTCACAGAGGAGAAGACTACTTTGGTTTTGATACCAAAATATTTCTCTTCCACATTTGTAAGCTACACTAATTATTTTATGCTTAGAAGCTTAAAAGATCCTGAGAAGTTAATTTCAACCTCTTAGTAAAGTCTACATGGTGAACATGATATTATTCCCCTTGTGTGGTTTAGATTAACACGTATCTTTCTCAGTGACAACTATTAAACGGAAAGATTTATTTTCACATATCATGGATATCAGAAATGATAAGACTATGTAAATTTTCGGAGGTTTGGATTTACAAGTCTACTGAAGCCTTTAAGTGCCTGATTAGTGTTTAAGAGCAGAAGAAACCCTACTGAATTCAGGTGGGACCACGTTTTTGTGAAGCAGCACAACTTGTTTTAGTACACCCCGTGCACCTTTGTACCCACACATACCCTACCGCCTGTGTCCGTGTCTCCCCCATATGCCCCCCCATCTCCTGCTCCAGCCCAGCCCCTTCACCCACACGAGTTGTTTCCCCCTTCACCCCCTGCTCTCCTATCTCCTGCCCTGCCTCCCTCCTTTCCCTCCTCCATATTCCACACCACCACGCCCCACACCACCACCCCCCATCATCCATCAGGCTCCAGACGCCTGGTGTGCTGCCTGCACCCTGTTCTCTGTCATTTTTTTTCCTTCTTTTCCTTACAAGTTGTTGTTGTTCCTTTTTAATGATTAAACTGTTTTCGTTTCAAGCCACGAGTTTTCTCACTTTCACCCTTTCGATTGTCTCCCCGTCCCACTGGGGGCAGGGGAGCGAGTGAGTGGTCGCGTGGGCCTTCGTTGCTGGCTGGCGTTAAACCACAACGCGAGGTGAGTTGCAAGCCCTGCCTGGCTAATGCTGGAGGCTGTCTATGTTCCTCCTGCCATCTCGCCAGGCCATCCTTTTCTTCATCGCCGCTTTATAGTGAGTGCCTCTCGCTCTGTAAGCGGCAGTACTGGGGCCGTGTTGCAGGCGGCAAAGGGCAATTGTGACGCTTGCTGGCAGGAGCGGCAAGGAGTGCGGAGCCACGCTCCTGTAGGGAGCAAAGATGGAACCTCGAGGGCTCTATGGTCCTCTGCTGAGGACATCTAATATCCCGACAGGCCTCTTTGCTTTCCCTGCCTCAACGTCTAATTACTTTGCACACCAGAGGGCAGGATGGTTAAGTAACACCGTGCAGCGTCTCTTCGATAAGAGACAAGCCCCGCGCAAGAAGCCTTGCATGTGTGCAGGATTAGGAGAGCAGAGTTCTGATAGCACGGAGGTGCCCACCCTGACTGAGCCCCAGGGTCGCCGGGGTATCGCTCGCTTGCAGGTGGGCCGCTCACATCTGGTGCGCTGGGCTGTGGCGTTTCCTGCCGAACAGAGCTGCCTCTCTGGCACAAAGCAGCTTTGGGTTTCTTGTGGCCTGCCTTCAGGCTGTCACCTGAACCAGGCATTACTTTTTGTTGTAAATCTCTTGCCAGCAACTGTTGACTGGCTGCTGTCACTCCTGCAACCCTGATGCCACATGCAGACGGCTACAGCAGACCCTGGGGCTTGCCGAGGTGCACCGCAAGGTCCGTATGCAGCACGGCCTCGTAGCATGCGTGCGAGCGAGCGAGGCTCCGTGCCTAGGAAGCCTTGTCTTGCAAGACCTACGAGATGCGTGTTCTCCTAGGGGGAGGACGGCCATGCCACCGGAGTTATAGAAGAGGAGGGGAGCGGGAGAGGAGCAGAAAGAAGCGTCTGAACTGGCAAAGTCTCCTGGCAGCGCCAAGAACAAGAGCTGTGGTGAGCGCCGGGCCCTCGGGGCCCTGTCTCCCCTCTTCGGCGTTCTGGTCCCTCCCTGCCCCTCCCTCCCCTGGTCCCCTCTCCTTCCCACACCCCTGCCTTTTTTTTTCTTTCTTTTCTTTTCTTTCCTCCCTTGTGCCTCTGATACTGAAAAGCCGGTCGAAGAAACTCCCTAAGACTCATTTTGGAGTTTTAGAAAGCAGGCATTGTTCATTGCAGAGCTGGATGCATGGGGAATAGTTCCACCTAGCGTGCATGCCACAGCTTTAGCACAAACAGGTTATATAGAATAACTAATTGCTTATTAATCAGATTAGTATACATATACATAAAAACGATGGCAACCAATTATCATAGTACTGCCTACATCCGATCACGCGCAATGAAGGATCCTTTTGAGACCAAGGGCTGCTTTTGCGACCACCGACCCATTTGAAGTTCTTGCTGGCTGTCCTTGAAGTCTTTATTCTTGTCCTTGTTCTTTGATCTTGAATCTTAACGCAGTTTCAATCACATGTGGTCAATTTCAGCATTGATTCATTCCTATCCAGAAGGTAGTTCTGGTAGAAGTAAGGTGGTATGCACAGCCTTGCTAGAAATGAAGCATAACCCCAGAGTGTTTTGGCTTTTTTATAGGAAACTAAAGCACATCGTTTTTGATAACAACGTCATTGCATTTAATGAGCTAGTTTCTTACCTGGTTTAGAAGGGCATCTATTGTTTTCTGTCTACACCCTAGACAAATTGAATTCCCTACCTGGTCCCATTGCTGATGCAATAGGTGTAGCTGTAGCACAGGAGCAAGTAGTGTCATTTCCTGGTGGGGGGGGTTACTTTCTCTGTTCAGGGTCTCATTTGCTGTAAATTTAAGGCAGGTGAGAACAGTGCTGCTGCCCCTCCAGCTGACTGTATATCTGCTGGTGGTTTGCCCTTCCCCTTTCCCAGGGGATTGTGCTAAGGGTGGTGGGTGGGGGCTCGGGGGTATTTGAGCCACAGCCTCTGCTGAGGGAGCTCATTGTGCTCCTGGGTTTCTCTGGTGTTGGTGCTGAGCTCTTCCTTGAGTGCTTTGCAGCTTTTGAGCTGGCTCAGCCCTTTGGGAAGAGGTGTCTGCCTGAGGTAAGAGCTTGAGGACCAGTCAAGGTTCAGCAGCATGTGTGGTAGAAAGTAACACTTGTATACAGCTGCTTTTTTTTTTTTTTTTTTTTCCTTTTTTCACGTCAGTAGTTTTGTTTTGAGTGTTCAGGGGTAGAAAGATGGTTTAATAGTATGCATTGTTTGTTTTTTTTCTTAATTCTTCATGCGTTGTGTTTCCCTGGAATTCCCAACTTCATTGAAAAAGTAACCTTGTTTTTTCACCAGTTCTGCCGTATGCTGTGTACATTGCTGATATTTCTCTTAATAGGACTGACGGTGACGTTGTTTAGCAGGGGTTAGGGTGAGCATCTTGTATGTATTTGTATCTAGAGATTTAGTATTTCTGAAGAAAGCAGAAAGGCTGTGAGGCACAACCTTTCAGGGTTTGGGATGCCTCAATGCCTTTCCTCATTGCCCACACAATGCCACGTTGTCCTTAGAATCTTTGCAGCTGGTGGCAGGCCCCTCATTGGACTTGACTTTATTTTGTGGGCATGGAGCAGAGCTCGGAGTCTCTGGGGAGCTGTAGGTTAGGAGGTGCCCCCCCCCCCCCCCCCCGAATTTGGGATGTGGCTCAGAAGAGCGGCTCCTGAGGAGTAGCCACTGAAGGGGGTTCAGGGTTGCCAATTGAGGGCAGGAGGTGTCAGGAAGCAGTGGCGTTCCTTTCCTGACAGTTGAGGAGAAGAAAAGGGGTTTCTTAAATTTTGGGACTGCTGCGGAAAGGGAGGAGGGTTCACCAGCCATTCTCAGAGGAGTTTTGCAGTTGGATTTGAATGTCATAGAATCGTAGAATGGTTTGGGTTGGAAGGCACCATAAAGATCCTCTAGTTCCAACCCCCCCCAGAGACGCCTTCTGTGAGACCAGGTTGCTCAAAGCCCATTTGACTTGGCCTTGAATGCTTCCAGGGAGGGAGCATCCGCAGGTTCTCTGGGCAATGCGTTCCAGTGCCTCGCCACCCCTGGTGAGAAACGTCTTCCTAACGCCTAAACGAAACGTACCCTCTTTAGGACTAAAGCCGTTACGGCCTTGTCCTATGGCTGTACACCCTTGTAAAAAGTCCCTCTGCAGGTTTCTTATAGGCACCCTTTACATACCATGAAGTCTGCTGTAAGGTCTCCTGCAAAGCTGCATGCCGGTGAGCGGTCTGAGGTGAGGCGGTCATCGGCCGGGTCGGTGTTGAATAGCAAAGTATTATGGGGCTGCTTGGATAAGCATTTACCTTCTGTTGTGGAGGCGCTGTGCGGGCCACCTTTGGAACTGGATGAGTGTTTGAGGTGAGCTGTGGATTAGTGAGGAGGAGCATGGGGCCGATGACTTCTCATGAGTGCCAGGCTAACTTGGTGTCTCTTGGTACCTTAGGTAGCATGAGTGACGATGGCTGCAGGGTCTGAGTCTGGAATGAGCGGGGAAGTGAACACGGTGGCACTTGTGAGGAGGGGGGAGTTGGGGAAGTGGTTGGTGTTGGCCAGCGGGATGCTTACTCCCTTTTCTGATTTTTATTTTTGTTTTTTGTTTTTTCATTGCAGATGTTGAAGAGCAATGTGTCCCCTTGAGGAACATCCCAGTTAGCCTGTGTGGTTTTGTGGAGGATGGATTTGGACCCTCGGCCCTCTGAAAGCTAAGTTGAGGGACCCGGGCTGGGGAGAGGCTGGGAGGAAGGGACAAAGCTGGGAATTGCAGGGAGGGGTTTTAAAGTTAGCGCAGGAGAGAGGGCTGTCCCAAAGCAGTCACCTTTGCGCAGGCGAAGGGAGCGGGTTGCCTTTCAGCATGAGACCTGTTTGTGCCGGGCAGGGCAGTTCCAGCCTGTGTCCGTGGTGGCATGCAGTTTGTGTAGTCTGTCTTGTGCGCTTAGACCTTCCTCGAGTTTTGATGTCTTGCCGAGACAACTTGCCGAGAGTTTTCTCTCTGAATCACCTTGTCTGTAGTATTCTGTCTTGTGTTGGTCTGTGCACAGGTGTGTTTGGCTTGGAGCTGCCCTGCCCAGTGCTGTAGAGTCAGGGGTAGGTGGAACAGTGATAAGAGTCTATGGGTGATATGTTGTTTTGCCTTAATTGTTTAGGCAAGGGTTGTAAAGTCATCTGGGATTGAGTAGGGATTCGTGGGCTGTGTGGACAGCAATGTAGAGATTTTTTTATGGAAATGATTGTAGGCTTGTGGCAGAGGCTGTTGAGGGGTGGTGAAGCAGATTTGAGTCTCTAAGGTGTTGAGGCTTGCATGTGATGGGCTTAAAGTTTGGCGCTGTTTTTTTTGTTTGTTTTGTTATTTTTTAAAGTGGCTGGTTGTAGCTGGAGTACTGGTATTCCTAGATGGATTGAAGATCTCTGGAGTTGTTAGGCTCTTGCTCTGCATCCAGGCTGACTTGTTCAGTATGGGGTTTTATTCAGATGCGGAGGGACAAGATGCATGCCCCAGAGCGACGGAGGAGGGGAGCGGAGCGCTGTAAGGAGGTGGATCTGTGAGTGGAGTTAGAGGGAAGATGCGGCCAGTGGCTCTATGACTAGCTGATAGGGTTCTTTTTTTCTTTTATTTTGAAGGTGAGAAGCAAGGAGCGAAGCTTCGGCAAGGTGAGCTGTGACTGCTGGGTCAAAGGAACTGTTCCTTTGGAGGCGTCGCATTGTTGGTAAACTTGGAAGCATCCCTTGTCGTTTGTTTTTTGCAGACGATATGCATGCCTTGAGGTGGCAAGCTCTTGCTGACAGAGCGGGGTAGTTGAGTGGCCAAGGTAAAGGAGAGCAAGTTGGGAATTGGCGCGGGCAGGCTGAGGTTTCGGGTGGCCTCTCAGCATGCATCTTCTGCTTTGGTGTCTGCAGGTGGCGTACGCAGCCTCAGAGGGGCGAAGTTGCAGGCCGATGTGCAGTCTGAGAAGGTGAGGTGGTTGTGGGCTGGACTGGTGTTGAATGTCAAAGTATTAGGTGGTTGCTCGGTTAAGCGTTTACCTTTTGTTTTGCAGGTGCTGTGCGGGACACATTTGGAATGGGATGAGCGTTTGAGGTAAGCTGTGGATTAGGGAGGAGGAGTATAGGACTGATAACTTCTTGTGAGTGCCATGCTAATTTTGTGTGTCTTGCTACCTTAGGTACCATGAGTGATGACAGCTGCAGGGTCTGACTCTGGAATGAGCAGGTAAGCATAACACTGTGGTGTGTGTGATTAAGTGGGGTTTTGGGAAAGCAGTTGGTGTTGGCTGATGGGTTACTTACTGCCTCTTCTGATTTTGTTGCCTTTTTTTTTTTGGCTTCGCTGCAGATGATGAAGAGGAACCTGGCGACTGCCAGATGGTCCCAGTTAGCCAATGTGATTTGTGCGGAGGCTGGATTCGTACCCTCGGCCCTCTGAAAGTTAAGTTGAGGGATGCGGGCTGGGGAGTGGCTGGGAGGGAGGGACAGAGCTGGGAATTGCCAGAAGGTGTTTTAAAGTGATAGTAGGAGGGCAGGAGCAGTCCTGTTTGGGCAGATGAAGGGAGTGGGTTGCTTTTCAGCCCGAGACCAGCGTGTGCCAGGCAGGGCAGTTCCAGCCTGTGTCTGTGGTGGTGTGTAGTTTGTGTAGTCTGTCTTCTGCAACTTCGACCTTGTTCGGGTCTCGACGCCATCATCAGTCTTTGCGCTCAGGGAGCGTGGCGTGTGCTTTGGAAGCAGTCCCTAGGGTCTCGAATGGCCTTACTCATCGGCACTGTGCCAATTGGGTGCCGCTTTTCTTGCGCTCGGAGGTCTAAAGTATGGATCGGCGTCAGAAGGTTCCCGCTGGTTCTCTTCTGCGGCACTCTTCTGGGCTGCTTTGGCAGCTTTGCTCTCTAGCCGTGTGTTGTCTCGGACTGGGCGTTCTTCCCTGCCTCTTGATGTTCCTAGGTCTTCATGACAGGCTTCTTATGCGTCCATGATCTTGGTTTAGATGGTACCATCTTGTAACGGGCCGTTCCTTTTGCCTCTTCTTCTTTGGGGCTTAGAGCCTCCTGGCTTCATGGTCTTAGCTGCTGTAGGTCATCTTGCCAGCTGGCAACTCCTGTCCGGGAGTCATTCTTCTTGCTGAGTGTTTTCTCTCTCTTTGAATCACCTTGTTGGTACGTTTTGTGTTGCGTGTGTTGTGTGCGTGGGTGCGTTTGGCTTGGAGCTGCTCTGCCCAGGGATCTAGAGTCAGGGGTAGGTAGAACAGCAATAGGAGTCTATGGGTGAAACGTTGTTTTGCCTTGATTGTTTAGGCAAGGGTTGTAAAGTCATCTGAGATGGTGTAGGCGTTGGTGGGCTTTGTGGACAGCCACGTTGATAGTGTTTTACAGAGGTGACTGGAGCTGTGTGGCATGCACTAATGAGGGGTAATGAAGCAGATTTGAGTCTATAAGGTCTTGCATGCGATGGGCTTACAGTTTTGGCCTTGTTTTATTTTTTTCTTTTTCTAACACGGCAGGCTGTAGTTGCACTCCAGATGGTCCTTGCAGATGGAGTCAAGACCTCTGGAATTGTTCATCTCCTGCTCTGCATCCAGGTGACTCGTTCAATATGGGTTTTTTTCCAGATGCAGAGGGACAAGCTGCGTGCCCCAGAGCGATGGGGGAACGTAGCAGAGCGCTGTAAAGAAGTGGGTCCGTGAGTGGAGTCGGAAGGAAGTTGCAGACTGTGGCTCTATGAGACTGCTTTGCTGTGTTTTGCAGTTTTCTTGCATTGTATTGGTCTGTATTTGCCTTTGCCCTGTGTTGTTTTGTTGTGTATTTATATCGACTGTCATGTGAGACTGTCTCGCATTGCCTGGCCCTGCATTGTGTTTTGTATTGCAGTGCTCTGTACTTGTATGGATTGCCACCTGAGACTGCCTTGCCTTCTATGGTTCTGTATTGGTTTTGTATTGTTTTGGTCTGTACTTGTGTTGACTGTCACGAGAGTCTCTTGCATTGGCCCTGTTCCGTTTTGTCCGGTATGGCAGTGCTCCGAGTTTTTTGCCTTGACCGAGGTAAGAGTACTGCCTTGTATGGCATTACATTTGCATGTGAATTACATGGCTCTATGTTCGTGTGTGTCTTGTATGGCATTGTAGAGGCAGCGTAGAAGGTTTAATGACTTTGGGCTCTTTGCATGCAAAGAGTTGAGGGGATCGGAATTGGGCTGTGAACTAGCATTGAGTAAGGCAGGAACTGGGCAATGGTGTTCATCTTGTTTATGCAGATGCTTTGTGGCAGGTCTCTAGAACTGGTCAAGGCCTTGGGGTCTGAGTAGCAGCGTGACCTGTCTTGGAGCGATCGGTAACTTTGGGAGAGCTCTGTGTTTGTGATGCTCTGTTTTTTTTCAAGTGCCATGGAGGACACTGGCTGTGAGGATGTGTTATTTTTGGAATAGGTGGGAAGCAGGGTAGGGGAGCGGTGGAGGACTTGACTTCTCTCTCAAAGATGAAGTGTCTGTTGACAAGCTTTGTGTGTTGTTTTTTGCAGGTGATGACAGGGCACGAGAGGCACTTGAAGGAACCTTGCGTTTAGGTGACATGGCTGCTACGGAGGTTGGACTGTGACACGTGGCACTGTGAAAGCTCAGTATTGGGTTGAACATGCACGGGTGGTGGAGATGATGGTGCATATTGAAACGTTGGTGTAACGGAAGGGCGGTTTGTGGGGAGGTTGGTTGGAAGGAGGTTGGGCTGGGGCCCGGGTTTTTGCAGGTAGGGCGATTTTTTTTAGGCCCCTGCTGCCGCAGGCACGGGGTGACGGCCTCTCCAGGCCTGTGGGCGGTAGGATAGATGAGGTGAGAGTGAGGGCTGGCGTGCATGTTGTCTGAATGAGTGGTGTGTTGTGAATGTGTCTAACCTTGTAGGGTTATGTGGTTTAGACGTTTTGGGTTTTTTCCCTTTCAGGTTGGATGTAGAGTTGAGATGTTTTTCAGGGATTTAGGGAAAAAACCCCAAAAACTTAGAATAAAAAACTGCAGCTGGGATCTGGTTTGGTTTTTGGTGTGTCCTCTCCTGGCCATTTTTTTTCTTTTCCCTGGTCCCAGCTGCTCCATGAGGCAATGTTGATCACCAATGTTTGGACTGGGGTCTGCCTCGGGCCCGGGTTTTCAAAGGCAGGGCAATTTTTTTTTTTTTTTTTTTTTTTTTCAAGGCTCCCGGGAATGCCGTTCCCGTGGAGCACTCCCCTGGAACCTGGTAATTGCCAGTCAGCACAGGGAAATATGTTGTTCGGTGGATGGTCTTTGGAAGACAGTTGAGGATTTTGTGGGCGAAGGGTGGGGGGAGTTGGACTAGATGGCCAGCATGGAGTAGGCCAGGGTTGTGAAGTGCATGACTGTAACTCTATTTGTCTGTGGTGGGTTTGTAAAAAAAAAAAAAAAAAAAAAAAAAAAAAAAAAAAAAAAAAAATTTGGGTGCTCTTTGTAGTTTGTGACGTAATGATATGTTTCAATTTCTGTTTTTGTGCCGAGGTGTGGAAGTGGACAGTCTGTCAAGATGAGCGGAGCTCCCTCGTTTGCTGCCCGGGAACGGGGATCGTGCAGGTAATGTCACCTCAGGGAGTAAAGCTTCTGGATGTGCAGCGATGGATGTAATGGGAGCAAGGAATGTGGAAAAGACCACTCTGTAGAGCATTGCAGGTACTAAATAGTGGCATTTCTTCTTCAGGTAATGCTAGATTTTTTGGAGTTTAAATGTATTTGTAAAAATAAGGATTAAAAGAGGACTAGAACTAATAGTGTCAAATATTTGACGAGTGAGGCCATAAGTCTTTTCTATATATTGTAGAAAAAGAAGGTTGTAGAATTGGACTTTAAATACTGACATAGCTGAAAGTATGAGGAATGAATAATGGACCAAATGAAGCACTAAGAACAAAATGAAAAAAAGACAGGTAATGAGGTGACCTCGTGGGAATCCCAGTACTAATGGCAGTCACAAAGGGAAGCATAGAGGGAAGCATGGGCGTTTAGTACCCTTGGGTAAACTTAGCTGTTGAAGTAAGTGAAAGTGTCTGTTGGAATTAGGCATCCAAGGGCGAGTTGTAGATACCTTGAGGTAAATGTAGCTGCTGCTGGGTTACTGAAAAGGGGGTGCCTTCCTGGCTCTAGTGATTGCACAACTTTGAAATTGGTTCTGTAGCTCCATAACCGTGAAATGGGCTCGGGCGCGGTGCGGCGCCGAAATGGGCTCGGGCGCGGTGCGGCGCCGAAATGGGCTCGGGCGCGGTGCGGCGCCGAAATGGGCTCGGGCGCGGTGCGGCGCCGAAATGGGCTCGGGCGCGGTGCGGCGCCGAAATGGGCTCGGGCGCGGTGCGGCGCCGAAATGGGCTCGGGCGCGGTGCGGCGCCGAAATGGGCTCGGGCGCGGTGCGGCGCCGAAATGGGCTCGGGCGCGGTGCGGCGCCGAAATGGGCTCGGGCGCGGTGCGGCGCCGAAATGGGCTCGGGCGCGGTGCGGCGCCGAAATGGGCTCGGGCGCGGTGCGGCGCCGAAATGGGCTCGGGCGCGGTGCGGCGCCGAAATGGGCTCGGGCGCGGTGCGGCGCCGAAATGGGCTCGGGCGCGGTGCGGCGCCGAAATGGGCTCGGGCGCGGTGCGGCGCCGAAATGGGCTCGGGCGCGGTGCGGCGCCGAAATGGGCTCGGGCGCGGTGCGGCGCCGAAATGGGCTCGGGCGCGGTGCGGCGCCGAAATGGGCTCGGGCGCGGTGCGGCGCCGAAATGGGCTCGGGCGCGGTGCGGCGCCGAAATGGGCTCGGGCGCGGTGCGGCGCCGAAATGGGCTCGGGCGCGGTGCGGCGCCGAAATGGGCTCGGGCGCGGTGCTCCTTTTCTTAAAGGGGCTGAGGTACTGTGTAACTCTGAAGTGGGCTTGATAGTGGATTATATGTGTGTAATATGTGAGGGGTTTTTTATTCTGTATTTCACTGTCCCTGTTGTCCTTCCTGTTTTTCTCTTTCCCTGACCCTTTGTGGTGCTCCCTACTCTTTTTATTCATGTCTTCTCTTTCTCTCTCCAATCTCCTGTGCTTTTCATAGTCTCTCTCTATCTCTTGTCATGATTATCGTCTGTCGCGCTATCTTACTTCCTGTCCTGTCGTATCACGTTGTATCTATTCCTCCTGCTTTTTTCTCCATCTGCCCAGATCCCTCTCCCTTTTTTCTTCTATTGCTGTCCCTCTGCCCTGCTTCGTCTTGTGATCTTTTCTGTATTTCTCTGTTTCCTTCCCTCTTCTATCCTTTCTAACTGCATCCCCCTCTCAAGCTAGCTGTCCCTTCTCTTTTCTCTCTTCCTCCATATCTCTCTCACAGCCTATCAGTCACAGTTGTTTTTTCCTCCAGTGCTGTCCTGCTCTGGCCCTTGTTTCTCACTCTCGTTCTGTCATGCTCCCTGTGTCTTTTTTGAACTCCTCCATCTCTCTCCTGCAGCCTATCGCTATTTTTTCCTTCTGTCATCCCTTTGTCCTTCTTCCAGTCTTTGTGTCTCTCTCCCTTTGTTCTCCCTGCCTTCCTTTTTTTCCTTTCTTGCTACATTTCTGTTCTGCTCCCTAGAATGGAATCAAATCATCAAATTTGGAAAGGACTTCTAAGATCATTAAGTCCAACCATCAACCCAACAGCACCATGCTTCCTAAATCATGTCCCAAAGTGCCACATCTACGTGTGTTTTGAACACCTCCAGGGATGGTGACTCCATCGCTACCCTGGGCAGCCTGTTCCAATGCCTGACATACCTCTCAGTAAATAGGTTTTTTTCTGATATCCAATCTAAACCTTCTCTGGTACAACTTCAGGCCATTTTCTCTCGTCCTATTTCTAGTTACTTGATAGAAGAGACCGGTACCCACCTCGCTACACTCTCCTTTCAGGTAGTTGTAGAGAGCGATAAGGTCTCCCCTCAGCCTCCTTTTCTCCAGGCTAAACCACCCCAGTTCCCTCAGCCGTTCCTCATCAGACTTACGCTCCAGGCCCCTCACCAACTCGGTTGCCCTTCTCTGGACACGTTCCAGCAACTCAACGTCTTTCCTGTAGCAAGGGGCCCAAAACTGAACGCAGTACTCGAGGTGTGGCCTCACTAGTGCCGAATACAGGGGAACAATTACCTCCCTGCTCCCGCCGGCTACACTATTTCCAATACAGGCCAGGATGCCACTGGCCTTCCTGGCCACCTGGGCACACTGCTGGCTCACATTCAGCCAGCTGTCAACCAGCACCCCCAGGTCTTTCCCTGCCGGGCAGCTTTCCAGCCACTCTTCCCCAAGCCCATAGCGCTGCACGGGGGTGCCGCAACTGAAGCGTAGGACCCGGCACTCAGCCTCGCTGAACTTCATACAGTTGGCCTCGGCTCATCAATCCAGACTGTCCAGATACCTGCGTAGAGCCTTCCTACCCTCAAGGAGATCGACCCTGCCTCTCAAGTTGGTGTCGTTTGCAAACTTGCTGAGGAGGCACTCGATCTCCTCGTCCAAATCGTTGATAAAGGCGTTAAGCAGAACCGGGCCCAACACCGAGCCCTGGGGAACACCACTAGCGACCCGCCGCCAACCGGATTTAACCCCATTCACCACAACCCTCTGGGCTCGTCCATCCTGCCAGTTTTTCACCCAGCAAAGAGTACACTTGTCTAAGACAGGCCATGACAGCTTCTCAAGGAGTATGCCATGAGAGATGGTATCAAAGGCCTTGCTGTAGTCAAGGTAGGTATCATCCACAGCCTTTCCCTCATCCACTAGGTGGGTCACCTGGTCATAGAAGGAGATAGGGTTGGTCAAGCAGAACCTGTCTTTCATAAACCCACGCTGACCAGGCCCAATCCCCTGCTTGTCCCAGACTTGCCACGTGAGCGCTCTCAAGGCAAACCGTTCCATAATCTTCCCCGGTACCGAGGTCAGGCTGACAGGCCCGTAGTTCCCCGGATCCTCCCTCCGACCCTTCTCGTAAATGGGCGTCACACCGGCAAGCCTCCAGTCCTCTGGGACCTCCCCCGTTGACCAGGATCGCCAATAGATGACGGAGAGCAGCTTGGGAAGCACCTCTGCCAGTTCCCTCTGCCCTCTTGGATGGATTCCATCTGGTCCCATAGATTTGTGAGCATCCAGATGGCGTAGTAGGTCACTAACTATTTCCTCCTGGGGGATATATTCTGCTCTTCATCCTCAGCTTCCAGCTCAGGAGGCAGAGTACCCTGAGGATAACTGGTCTCCCTATTAAAGACTGAGGCAAAGAAGGCATTAAGTACCTCGGCCTTTTCCTCATCTCTGGTGGCAACGTTCCCTTCTGTATCCCTTAAAGGATAGATATGTTCCTTGGGATTCTTTTGACTGTTAATGTATTTGTAAAAACATTTTTTTGTCGTCTCTTATGACAGCGGACAGATTTCCTTCTAGCTGAGCTTTTGTCTTTCTAATTTCCTTTCTCTATGACCTAACACGATCCCTGTACTCCACCCAGGTTGCCCGCCCTTTCTTCCAGAGATGATAGATTCTCCTTTTGTTTCCTGACTCCTAGCAAAAGCTCCCCGTTCAGCCAGGCCGGTCGTTTTCCTCGGCGATTCAACTTGCGGCACGGGGGAATAGCCTGGTCCCGAGCTGTTAAGATTTTCTTCTTAAAGAACGTCCGTCCTTCCTGGCTCCCTTTGCCCTTCAGGACCGTCTCCCAAGGGACTCTCTCAACCAGTGCCTCAACGAGGCCAAAGTTTGCCCTCTGGAAGTCCAGAGCGCTGGTTTTGCTAACCCCCTTCCTTGCCTCACCAAGAATTGAGAATTCTGTCATTTCACGGTCGCTAAGCCCAAGACGGCCTGTGACCATCACACCTCCCACCAGTCCTTCCCTGTTCGTAAACAATAGATCTAGCAAGGCTCCTCCCCTGGTCGGCTCACCTACCGCCTGTGTTGGGAAGTTATCTTCCACACGCTCCAGGAACCTCCTAGCCTGTTTACTCTCAGCTGTGGCATATTTCCAGCAGGTGTCTGGACAGTTGAAGTCCCCCACGAGAACAAGGGCACGCGATTCTAAGACTACTGCCAGCCGCTTGTAGAACGATTCATCCGTCACTTCGACCCGGTCGTGCTGTCTGTTACAGACTGCCAGCACAATATCTGCCTTATCGGCCTTCCCTCTCATCCTCACCCATAAGCGCTCCACCTTGTCATCGCACTCGGGTAGCTCTGTACGGTCCAAACCCTGCCTAACATAGAGAGCTACCCCACCACCTCTTCTACCTTGCCTATCCCTTCTGAAGAGCTCGTAGCCATCCATCGCAGCACTCCGTTCATGGGAGGCGTCCCACTGTGTTTCTGTGATGGGGATTAAGTCATATGTATCCTGCAGCGTGATGGCTTCCAGCTCCTCCCGTTTCGCCCGTGCTGCGTGCGTTGGCATAGATGCATTCGAGCTGGCCTATCGAATCCACCCCTAACGTCGGCACACGCTGCCCCCAGGCTCATCTCTGGTGCACCTAGTCTTATCCCTTACCCCCTTCAACCCTAGTTTAAAGCCCTCTCTATGAGCCCCGCTATCTCACAAGCGAGGATTCTTTTACCCCTTTGAGATAGCCGAATACCATCTGTCGCTAGCAAGCCCGGTGCCGTGTAAACCTCTCCATGATCAAAAAACCCCAAACGCCACTGATGGCAACAGCCTCTGAGCCACGTAATCACCAGGTGTGGTTTCCTGTTCCTTTCAGTATATTTCCCTGCCACTAAGAGATTGAGGAAAACACTACCTGTGCTCCTTCCACTGATCGCCCTAGTGCCCTGCCAGCTGCTTGTAGAACGGTTCATCCGTCTCTTCAACCCGGTCAGGCGGTCTATTACAGACTCTCAGCACAATATCTGCCTTATCGGTCTTCCCTCTCCTCCTCATCCTGTGGGATGGGTCAGGACTGCATATTGGGCCCTCTGTCCCCCTCAGAAGGGAGTCGCCTATGACAATTACCCTCCTTTATCTTTTTTTCAGAGGCTTTGGGAATGCGTGGGGCTGCCCGACTGAGCCTAGGTGCCTCCCTGGATAGGGCTTTGCCTACACCTTGATCTTCGTTGACCTGGTCCTCAAGTTCCAGAGCCACGTTCCTGTTGCGTAGGGGCAACTGGGAAGGTGAGGGAGACCGGGAGGGGACTCGCCTGCCTCCCCGAGCAGGGACCTGTATCCATTCCCCTGCATCTCTTAGGTCCCCTCCTGCCCGGTGGCGAGGGGGCAGGGGAACCTCCGCTTCTCGCGGAGCCTCCATCTGCTGCCTCTGCCCCAGGGATGGTAGGGTGTGGGTCCACCAATCTATCTCCCTCTCATGCTCCCTGATACTCCTCAACCTTTCCACTTCCTCCTTCAGCTCTGCCACCAGGCTGAGCAGATCATCTACCTGGTCACATCTCACACAAGAGGTGTCCCCGCTGCCCTCCGGCATCAGTGATAGACTCAGGCACTCCCCTCAGCCAGATACCCGGACAGCTGCACGTTTACATGGGAGCTCAGCCCGCGTCACCACGTTTTTCCTAGCGATGGCTTTCACCTCAGTGGCAGCCATACCGGGGTCCCCTTCTGAGGACGATGCCCACCGCTTCAGTAGCCTGCTTGAGCTGGGAAGGTGGGGGGGCTGCGCCCTGCCTGCACGAACTGCCACGCAAAGTGCCGCACCGCTGTCGCGGTAGAGACGGACACGACAAGTAATGGATCACGCAAAATGGCTACTTTATTGTTCTAACACACCTTTTTATCCCCTTCTTCAGAGTATGTGTTAGTATATGATTGGCTTAGTTAGTAACTAACAATTCATGATTGGTGAGTTTGTCAGGATGGTTCTTCTTATCACTATCTTGTTTTTGTACTGGTCTTCTCGGATCTTTCCAGACTTCTCAAGGATATACTACAAGCTGCTCAAGGTCGCGCTGTTCTTGAACTGTCAGGAATTCCGTAGACTCATTGCACCCCCCGACACACCACGGTGGCACGCCTTTCTGACGCACCACGCCCTGCTTGCCAAGCTCCCGGTCGCTGGCGCTCCTCAGGGCCATTTAAATCTCCCACGGTTGCCCCTGGCAATGCCCACGCCGCGTCAGCCTCTCTCGCGAGAGCTGCCTGCTCTGCACGGTTCCTCTGCTCTTCCCCAGGGCTCCTGGGCCTCGGGAACCTCCTGGTCCGCCTCAATCTAGCGCTTAGCTGCCAACTTATCATTGCGTCTGCTGGCCTCGCCGGTGACCGATGTGATTTTAATAACTACATTGTTATTGCATTTAACGAGCTAATTTCCTACCTAGTTTAGAGACACAAATGTCTTTTTCTGTCTGCGCCTCAGAAAAATTAAGATTAACTCCTTACCTGGTCACATTGCCGATGCAATAGTTGTAGCTGTAGTACAGGCGCAAGTAGTATCATTTCCTAGGGGGGTTACTTTCTCTGTTCAGGGTCTCATTTGCTGTAAATTTAAGGCAGGTGAGAACACTCCTGCTGCTCCTCCAGCTGATTTTATAACTGCTGGTGGTTTGCCCTTCCCCTTTCCCAGGGGATTGTGCTAAGGGTGGTGGGCGGAGGCTCGGGGCTATTTGAGCCACAGCCTCTGCTGAGGGAGCTCATTGTGCTCCTGGGTTTCTCTGGTGTTGGTGCTCAGCTCTTCCTTGAGTGCTTTGCAGCTTTTGAGCTGGCTCAGCCCTTTGGGAAGAGGTGTCTGCCTGAGGTAAGAGCTTGAGGACCAGTCAAGGTTCAGCAGCATGTGTGGTAGAAAGTAACACTTGTATGCAGCTGCTTCCCCCTGCCCCTTTCTTTTTCTTCAGGTCTGTAGTTTTGTTTTGAGCGTTCAGGGGTAGACAGATGGTTTAATAGTAGGCATTGTTTGTTTGTTTTTAATTCTTCATGCAATGTGTTTTTTTGGAATTCCCAACTTTATCGAAAAAGGAACCTTGTTTTCTTCACCAGTTCTGCTGTATGCTCTGTACATTGCTGATACCTCTGTTAACGGGACTAATGGTGACATTGTTTAGCAGGGGTTAGGGTGAGCATCTTGTATGTATTTGTATATGGAGTTTTAGTATTTCTGAAGAAAGCAGAAGGGCCGTGAGGCACAGTGCCCTTCAGGGTTTGGGATGCCTTTCCTCATTGCCCACAGAATGCCACGTTGTCCCTAGAATCTTTGCAGCTGGTGGCAGGCCCCTTGTAGATTACAAGCCTTGGGACTGGACTTTATTTTGTGGGCATGGAGCAGAGCTCGGAGTCTCTGGGGAGCTGTAGGTTAGGAGGTTCCCCCAGAGTGGAATTGCTGTTGCAGATGATCCCAGATGAGTTTACCTGCTGTGGATTACCTAGTTGGAGCCCCTGGTGAAGGTAAACCTTATGCATGACCCCCCTAGCCTGTGCGTGTTCTTGCGCACGTAGCTTACCACCGCAAACTATCCATCTAACCCACCTTCCCTGTGAGTTTTTTCCCATGCCGATTGGTGGGGGTGTCACCCCCTTCCCCCCACTGGCCGTGTATCCCCGAAGTTCCATGTTTTCTTGGTGTCATTTGTGGCTGCCCCGACCCGCAGGGGTGTGGCTTCTGCTGACCCTTTCCTGCATGACTGCAGGGGGTGTTGTTGCCCCCCTGCCCTGTCCTTGTAGGGCATGGCTGCTGCCTGGTCCCCCCCATGTATTTCCATGGGGGTTTTGTGGTGTCTTTTGTGCTTTGGGGCTCTTGTACCTTGTTGTGGTTTCAGCCCAGCCGGTAACAAAGGACCACGCAGCCGCTCACTCACTCCTCCGCCCCCCTCCGGTGGGATGGGGAGGAGACGGAGGAGAGAAACGAAAAAGAAACTGGAACCTCAAGGGTTGAGATAAAGGCAGTTTACTGGGACAAACACAAAGAAAAAATTACAACAACAACAACAACGGTACTAATGAAAAAGTATACAAAAAGAGTGATGCACAGTACAACTGCTCACCACCTGGGACCTGACACTCTGCCACTTCCCCCACCGAAAAGAGAGAGCACCCGCTGGCCCGCTCCCCATTTATATACTGAGCATGATGTCACATGGTATGGAATAGCTCCTTAGCCAGTTCAGGTCAGCTGCCCCGGCTATGCCCCCACCTCCCAGGTTCCTGTAAAAATTAACTCTATCCCAGCTGAACCCAGGACATTATCCACCCCTTATTCTATACCATCTACATCATGCCCAGATCTTACATTTTTTCCCAATCAACCACTACTCCTTTCCTTGTCTTATATATAAGTATATGGACTCCCCCCCGCTCCGACCTTGCACACACACAGACATGGTGTTCTTTTAGCCTATGGGCTATCCCTCTAATGTGTCCATCGATTTTGGGGCTCTATCTGTTGTAACAGTTCTTCAGGATAAGAGAGAGATGGTGAGATGTTGGGTCGTTGTATGTTGTCTCTGGAACTTGTGGCTATTATAGTTGGTGCAACTCATGCCCTCGGTCTGCAGGTCAAAGATGTTGATCTTGAGGAAATTGCTGGGTGCCAGTTCAAGTTCTATCGCTGTTGTACTTGGCTCAGTTTCAAAAGTCCATTCTGTAGTCATTTGGATAATTCTCACAATAATACCCTTGATATGGCATATAGACACTATAGATACAATGACATGCATTGGCAGGTTATTTAGCAGTTAAATATCATACAGCCCAATTCACTGGCTATTCTCTCCCAAAATCAAATCTCCCTGAGGTACACATCGAACTTCCCCATCCTTCTGCATCACCCACCAGGTGTACCCAGGTCCTTAAGCAAAAACAACCCCTTGAATGGGTTTGCCTCTGCTTGAGGGAGGACTAACCCAGACTGTCTTTCCTAACATACTCCTCATGCGCACTACAGGGACTTTATCCCCTTCTACAGTATGTGGAACTCTTGGTTGGGCGGGGCCAGCCCGATTGGCGGATCCTCTAGTATTAACTAACCAGGTAGCTTTTATTAAATGTGTATCCCAATGCTTGAAAGTTCCACCCCCCATCGCTCTCAATGTGGTTTTCAGCAGTCCATTGTATCGTTCGATTTTTCCAGAGGCCGGTGCATGATAAGGGATGCGATATACCCACTCACTGCCATGTTCTTTGGCCCAGGTGTCTACGAGGTTGTTTCGGAAGTGAGTCCCGTTGTCCGACTCGATTCTTTCTGGGGTGCCGTGTTGCCATAAAATTTTCTCTTCAAGGCCCAGGATAGTGTTCTGGGCAGTGGCATGGGACACAGGGTATGTTTCCAGCCATCCAGTGGTTGCTTCCACCATTGTAAGCACATGGCACTTGCCTTGGCGTGTTCATGGGAGTGTGATATAGTCAGTCTGCCAGGCCTCCCACTGTTTATATTTCAGCCATTGCCCTCCACGCGCCAGGGGTTTTTGCCGCTTGGCTTGCTTAATTGCAGCACGTGTTTCACATTCATGGATGACCTGTGCAATAGTGTCCACGGTCAAGTCCACCCCTCGATCTCGAGCCCATCTATATGTAGCATCTCTTCCCTGATGGCCTGAGGTATCGTGGGCCCACCGAGCCATAAATAGCTCACCCCTACGTTGCCAGTCCAGGTCTACGTGAGACCCTTCAATCTTGGCAGCCTGATCTGCCTGCTGACTGTTTTGATGTTCTTCAGTGGCTCGACTCTTGGGTACATGAGCATCTACGTGATGTACTTTTACCACTAGCTTCTCTATCCAAACGGCAATATCTTGCCACAGTGCGGCAGCCCAGATGGGTTTACCTCTGCGCTGCCGGTTGCTCTTCTTCCACTGCTGTAGCCACCCCCATAGGGCATTTGCCACCATCCATGAGTCAGTATAGAGATAGAGCACTGGCCACTTTTTGCTTTCAGCAATGTCTAACGCTAGCTGGATGGCTTTCACCTCTGCAGACTGACTCGATTCACCTTCTCCTTCAGCAGTTTCTGCGACTAGTCGTGTAGGACTCCATACAGCAGCCTTCCACCTCCAATGTTTTCCCACAATGCGACAGGACCCATCAATGAACAGGGCATATTGCCTCTCATTTTCTGGCAGTTTATTATACAGTGGGGCCTCTTCAGCCCGTGTCACCTCTTCCTCTGGCGACATTCCAAAATCTTTGCCTTCTGGCCAGTCCGTGATCACTTCTAACATTCCTGGGCGACTGGGGTTTCCTATGCGAGCCCACTGTGTGATCAGTGCAGTCCACTTACTCCACGTGGCATCAGTCACGTGATGTGTAGAGGAAACTTTCCCTTTGAACATCCAGCCCAGCACTGGCAGTCGGGGTGCTAAGAAGAGCTGTGTTTCAGTACCAACCACTTCTGAGGCAGCTCGAACTCCTTCATATGCTGCCAAGATCTCTTTTTCAGTTGGAGTATAGCGAGCCTCGGATCCTCGATATCCCTGACTCCAAAACCCCAGAGGTCGGCCTCGGGTCTCCCCAGGTGCTTTCTGCCAAAGGCTCCAGGTAGGGCCATTCTCACCAGCTGCAGTGTAGAGCATATTTTTAATACCTTGTCCTGTCCGGACTGGCCCAAGAGCTACCGCGTGAACAATCTCCTGCTTAATCTGTTCAAAGGCTTGTCATTGCTCAGGCCCCCATTTAAAATCGTTCTTCTTCCGAGTAACTTGGTAGAGAGGGCTTACAATTTGACTGTAATTTGGAATATGCATTCTCCAAAAGCCCACAACACCTAAGAAAGCCTGTGTTTACTTTTTGTTAGTCGGTGAGGACATGGCTGCTATTTTGTTGATCACGTCTGCAGGGATCTGACGATGCCCATCTTGCCATTTTACTCCTAAGAACTGGATTTCCTGCACAGGTCCCTTGACCTTACTTTCTTTTATGGCAAAACCAGCCTTCAAAAGGATTTGGATTATTTTCTTCCCTTTCTCAAAAACTTCTTCTGCCGTGTTGCCCCATACGATGATGTCATCAATATATTGCAGGTACTCTGGAGCTTCACCTTTTTCTAGTGCAGCCTGGATCAGTCCATGGCAAATGGTGGGGCTGTGTTTCCACCCCTGGGGCAGTCGATTCCAGGTGTACTGGACGCCCCTCCAAGTGAAAGCAAACTGAGGCCTGCACTCCGCTGCCAAAGGAATGGAGAAAAATGCATTAGCAATGTCAATTGTGGCATACCACTTAGCTGCCTTTGATTCCAGTCCATATTGAAGCTCTAACATATCTGGTACAGCAGCGCTCAGCGGTGGCGTGACTTCATTCAGCCCACGATAATCTACTGTTAGTCTCCATTCCCCACTGGATTTCCGAACGGGCCATATGGGACTACTAAAGGGTGAGTGAGTCTTGCTGATCACTCCTTGGCTCTCCAATTGGCAAATCAGCTTATGGATGGGGATCAGGGAGTCTCAGTTGGTGCGATATTGCCGTCGGTGCACCATCGTGGTAGCAATTGGCACCTGTTGTTCTTCAACCTTCAGCAACCCCACAACCGAAGGGTCTTGGGAGAGACCCGGCAGGGTAGACAGCTGTTCAATCTCCTCCGTCTCCAATGCAGCTATACCAAAGGCCCAACGGTACCCTTTTGGGTCCTTGAAATACCCCCTCCTGAGATAATCTATACCAAGGATGCACGGGGCCTCTGGGCCAGTCGCAAGGGGGTGTTTATGCCACTCATTCCCGGTTAGACTCATTTCAGCTTCCAATATGGTTAGCTCTTGGGATCCCCCTGTCACACCAGAGATACAGATGGGTTCTGCCCCTTTATAACTTGATGGCATTAGGGTACATTGTGCACCAGTGTCCACTAGAGCCTTATAGTCCTGTGGGTCTGATGTGCCAGGCCATCGAATCCACACTGTCCAGTAGACTCGGTTGTCCCTCTCCTCCACCTGGCTGGAGGCAGGGCCCCTCTAATCCTGGTTAGAATATCTGTTACTTTCTGCACACGTGAATCAGAAATCCCTACAAGGGGATCAGAAATGAGATCAGCCCATCTGCTGCGTCTGGGGGACTGCTCACGGGAAACTGGAGCAGCAGTTTTCCAAGAAGAATTCTCTTTTCTGGTTGCTTTTTCTTGCAACTCCTGTACCCGTGCATCCAAGACTGAGGTAGGTTTTCCACCCCACTTCCTCATGTCCTCTCCATTGTCACGCAGGTAAAACCACAGGTTAGCCCGTCGTGTGTACTTTCTCTCTCCTCTCTCTTGGGCAGAGGAATGCTTACTCCCAATAACTGCGATGCGGGCCTGTACAGGTGAGGAGGAGGACAGATCCACTTTGAATTGCTGGAACTCTCGGGACAACTCCTCTACAGCTGAGACACAGGCCCGTAGGGAGGAAGAGAGACTTCCTTTGTATTGCCGGAGTTGGACAGCCAATTCATCCACCGTTTGTCCATAGCCTTCTTTCCAGGACATTACTGCCAATGAGTTGGCATAGGTTGGTGGTGCACTTCGTAGAAACTTCTGCCACATGGGTTGTGTGCATTGGACTTCATCTGGATCTGTGGGTGACTGCGCATTTTCTGGATCATTATAAATCACCTCCAGCACGGCTAATTCTCTCAGGTACTGGATATCTCTCTCCATGGTGGTCCACTTGCCTTGGTGACATGTAAGTTCATCCCTGAAGGGGTATCTTTCCTTTACATCTAACAGAAGTCGCCTCCAGAGGCTGAGGACTTGTGTTTTTCTCCCAATTGCCTTGTCGATGCCTCCTTCCCTAGACAGAGATCCCAACTGCTTAGCTTCCTTACCCTCTAATTCCACACTACTAGCCCCACTATCCCAGCATCGGAGCAGCCAGGTAACAATGCGCTCACCTGGGTGGCGGCTAAAATCTTCTCGCATGTCACGCAACTCACTCATGGATAGAGATGGGGTAATTATTTCAGGTTCTGCCTCTTCCTCCTGTTCTCGCGATGACCCTGGTTCATCTTCATCTTTCGCTAAGCGAACTGATGTCTTTGTGTGTTTCTTTTTCTGTACAGGGGCGACTGATACTGGCACAGGTTGGTTCTCTGGTTTAGCCGCGGTGCCTGTTGTCCTGTTTTCCACCTTTTCCTCCCTGAGGGTGCTGCCTAGTATCAATCAGTGTTTGGTAGATACTGGCCAGGGCCCAGCACAATGTAGTGAGTTGTGCGTCTCTGGGATAGTCACAGCATTTTTCTTTCAAATATTCTATCACTTCATGAGGGTTCTGTAGTTGTTCGGGAGTGAACTTCCAAGTCACTGGCGGTGAGAAGTTCTCTAGGTAACTGCCCACATCCTCCCACATGCCGTGCCACCCATGAGTATCCAGCTTTGGGGGAGATCTCAGAGTGGTACTCTTAAAGAGCCTTTTTGTAGCCCTAAAGAAGACATGAAACATATTCAGGAGGCATAGCACTAACAGCATACTGGCTTGCGCATCCCAAGGATATTCAAAATTCTCAAAAGCTGTTGTAATTAGTCGGAAGGAGAAAAGGGAGGTGAACGGACGGGGGGAGGTATCCCCCCCTAATTTCCCCATGGATTGGGTGTAATTACCAATAAAATCCGACAGAATGTGCCCAAAGTATGGAAATGATATCACTGCCTCATACAGATACCAGCTTAACCTCATGACCAGTGATGTAATCATTTCATAAGTCAACATTGCCCAGTACAGCAAAATGATAATCCCAATCAGTCTCCCAGAGATGAGATACGCAACTACAGGCAATACATAGAGCATATAAGAGCTTACAAAATGCCACCATGTAAACAAATGAAACAACATTGTGACTAACATCTATTTATCTAAGAAATGCGCTTGGCAAATTTGTTTCAACATGCTCTGGCCAGAGCTGTCGTTATCTCAACCCTTCGTGCCCCACGTTGGGCGCCAAAAAAGGACTGTCGTGGTTTCAGCCCAGCCGGTAACAAAGGACCACGCAGCCGCTCGCTCACTCCTCTGCCCCCCTCCGGTGGGATGGGGAGGAGACGGAGGAGAGAAAAGAAAAAGGAACTGGAACCTCAAGGGTTGAGATAAAGGCAGTTTACTGGGACAAACACAAAGAAAAAATTACAACAACAACGGTACTAATGAAAAAGTATACAAAAAGAGTGATGCACAGTGCAACTGCTCACCACCCGGGACCTGACACTCTGCCACTTCCCCCACCGAAAAGAGAGAGCACCCTCTGGCCCACTCCCCATTTATATACTGAGCATGATGTCACATGGTATGGAATAGCTCCTTGGCCAGTTCAGGTCAGCTGCTCTGGCTATGCCCCCACCTCCCAGGTTCCTGTAAAAATTAACTCTATCCTAGCTGAACCCAGGACATAACTCTGTTAAGGGAGTCAGCTGGAGACATGCTCAGGGGGACATTGCATCATTGCTTATTCACAGTAAGGAATTTGTTTTGCAACCAGAGATATTTTGGAGATGGAATTCTTAAGGGATCGAATTCTGCTCTTTGATTCATTCCTATCCAGAAGGTAGTTCTGGTAGAAGTAAGGTGGTATGCACAGCCTTGCTAGAAATGAAGCGTAACCCCAGAGCGTTTTGGCTTTTTTATAGGAAACAGAAGCCCATCAATTTTGATAACAAAAATGTCATTGCATTTAATGAGCTAGTTTCCTACATAGTTTGGAAGGGCATCTATCATTTTCTGTCTACACCCCAGACAAATTAAGTTGAATTCCCTACCTGGTCCCATTGCTGATGCAATAGGTGTAGCTGTAGCACAGGAGCAAGTAGTGTCATTTCCTGGGGGGTGGGGGTGGGTGGGTTACTTTTTCTGTTCAGGGTCTTATTTGCTGTAAGTTTAAAGCAGGTGAGGACAGTGCTGCTGCTCTGCTGCTCCTCCAGCTGATTTTATAACTGCTGGTGGTTTGCCCTTCCCCTTTCCCAGGGGAATGTGCTAAGGGTGGTGGGCGGAGGCTCGGGGCTATTTGAGCCACAGCCTCTGCTGAGGAAGCTCATTGTGCTCCTGGGTTTCTCTGGTGTTGGTGCTCAGCTCTTCCTTGAGTGCTTTGCAGCTTTTGAGCTGGCTCAGCCCTTTGGGAAGAGGTGTCTGCCTGAGGTAAGAGCTTGAGGACCAGTCAAGGTTCAGCAGCATGTGTGGTAGAAAGTAACACTTGTATGTAGCTGCTTCCCCCCCCCCCCCCCCCCCTCCCCGTCTTTTTTTTGAGGTCAGTAGTTTTGTTTTGAGTGTTCAGGGGTAGAAAGATGGTTTAATAGTAGGCATTGTTGGTTTGTTTTTTTTAATTCTTCATGCAATGTGTTTTCCTGCAATTCCCAACTTTATTGAAAAAGGAACCTTATTTTCTTCACCAGTTCTGCTGTATGCTGTGTACATTGCTGATACCTCTGTTAACGGGACTAATGGTGACATTGTTTAGCAGGGGTTAGGGTGAGCATCTTGTATGTATTTGTATATGGAGTTTTAGTATTTCTGAAGAAAGCAGAAGGGCCGTGAGGCACAGTGCCCTTCAGGGTTTGGGATGCCTTTCCTCATTGCCCACAGAATGCCACGTTGTCCCTAGAATCTTTGCAGCTGGTGGCAGGCCCCTCGTAGATTACAAGCCTTGGGACTTGACTTTATTTTTTGGGCATGGAGCAGAGCTCGGGGTCTCCGGGGAGCTGTAGGTTAGGAGGTGCCCCCCCCGAATTTGGGATGTGGCTCAGAGGAGCGGCTCCTGAGGAGTAGCCACTGAAGGGGGTTCAGGGTTGCCAATTGAGGGCAGGAGGTGTCAGGAAGCAGTGGCGTTCCTTTCCTGACAGTTGAGGAGAAGAAAAGGGGTTTCTTAAGTTTTGGGACTGCTGGAGGAAGGGAGGAGGGTTCACCAGCCCTTCTCAGAGGAGTTTTGCAGTTGGATTTGAATGTCATAGAATCATAGAATGGTTTGGGTTGGAAGGCACCATAAAGATCCTCTAGTTCCAAGCCCCCCAGGGACACCTTCTGCGAGACCAGGTTGCTGAAAGCCCCATTTGACTTGGCCTTGAATGCTTCCGGGGAGGGAGCATCCACAGGTTCTCTGGGCAACTCGTTCCAGTGCCTCGCCACCCCTAGTGAGAAACGTCTTCCTAATGCCTAAACTAAATGTACCCTCTTTAGGACTAAAGCCGTTACGGCCTTGTCCTATGGCTGTACACCCTTGTAAAAAGTCCCTCTGCAGGTTTCTTATAGGCACCCTTTACGTACCGTGAAGTCTGCTATAAGGTCTCCCGAAAAGCTGCGTGCCGGTGAGCGGTCCGAGAAGGTGAGGCGGTCGTCGGCCGGGTCGGTGTTGAATAGCAAAGTATTATGGGGCTGCTCGGTTCAGCGTTTACCTTCTGTTGTGGAGGTGCTGTGTGGGCTGTCTTTGAATTGGATGAGCGTATGAGGTGAGCTGTGGATTAGCGAGGAGGAGCGTGGGACCGATGGCTTCTCATGAGTGCCACGCTAACGTGGTTTCTCTTGGTACCTTAGATACCACGAGTGACGACGGCTGCAGGGTCCGAGTCTGGAATGAGCGGGCAAGCGAACACGGTGGCACTTGTGAGGAGGGGGGAGTTGGGGAAGTAGTTGGCATTGGCCAGCGGGATGCCTACTCCCTTTTCTGTTTTGTTTGTGTTTGTTTTTTTCATTGCAGATGTTGAAGAGCAATGTGTCCCCTTGAGGAACATCCCAGTTAGCCCGTGTGGTTTTGTGGAGGCTGGATTTGGACCCTCGGCCCTCTGAAAGCTAAGTTGAGGGACCAGGCTGGGAGGAAGGGACAAAGCTGGGAATTGCAGGGAGGAGTTTTAAAGTTAGCGCAGGAGAGAGGGCTGTCCCAAAGCAGTCGCCTTTGCGCAGGCGAAGGGGGCGGGTTGCTTTTCAGCACGAGACCCGTGTGTGCCGGGCAGGGCAGTTCCAGCCCGTGTCCATGGTGGCGTGTAGTTTGTGTAGTCTGTCTTGTGCGCTTAGACCTTCCTCGGGTCTCGATGTCCTTGTCGCGCTTTGCGCCAGAGGAGCGAGGCATGCGCTTCAGGTGCTGTCTCTAGGGTTTCGAATGCTCTTGCTCATCGGCCCGGTGCCAATCGGGTGCTTCTTTTCTTGTACTCGGAGCTCTAAAGCATGGATCGGTCTCGGCGGGTTCCGGTCGGTGCTCTACGGCAGCGTTCTTTCGGGCTGCATCGGCAGCTCTGCTCTCTAGCCGTCCGTTTTCTCGGACTGGGACTTCTTCCCCGCATCCTGACATCCTTAGGTCTTGACGCCAGGCTTCTGGTGCATCTGTCGTCTGGGTTTTGACAGTGCTGTCTTGTAACGGGCCATTCCGTTTGACTCCTCTGGGTCTGCCGTGGAGCCTCCTGGCCTCGCGGTTGCGGCCCCGTAGGTCATCTTGCTCGACGGCGCCTCCCGTCCGGGGGTCATTCTTTTTGCCGAGAGTTTTCTCTCTCTTTGAATCACCTCGTTGGTAGCGTTCCGTGTGGTGACGTTCTGCGCACAGTGTGCTTGGCTTGGAGCTGCTCTGCCCGGGGATGTAGAGTCAGGGGTAGGTGGAACAGCAATAAGAGTCTACGGGTGAAATGTTGATGTGCCTAGACCGTTTAGGCGAGGGTTGTACAGTCATCTGGGGTCAAGTAGCCATCAGCGGGCTGCGTGGACAGCCGTGCCGATAGTGTTTCACGGAGACGATTGGAGCCGTGTGGCAGGGGCTGTTGAGGGGCAGTGAAGCGGATTTGACTCTCTAAGGTGTTAAGACTTGCACGTGATGGGCTCTGAGTTTGGCCCTGGGTTTTTTTTTTCTGGTTGGTGGGGTTTAGGGTTACTCCATGCGGGGCCCGGACGATAGAACACCAGTATGATTGTTGGGAAGTGGCTTGCTGAAAAAGGACATGGGCCTGTGGAAAAGTTGTGCGAGCAGAGTTCTGTGTGAAAGAATGTCAGTTTGAGCAGCAAGACTAGGCCTTGGCTGAAAATAGCTGGCTTTACTGATACTGGGAGAAAAACAACAGCTGGTCTCGCTGTTATCAGGAGAAAGACAGGGACGGTGTGACCTTGGCATAACTTCACAAGTAACTTTTGAAGAAGTTCTCATGAGAAAGTTACTGAACACGCGTAGCTGCCAACCACAAGTGGGTGTGTTTTAGTAATGAATAAACATTAGCAATGTACCAATCATATTAGGACTAGTAGGCATAATTATCGCAAACTGTATAAATATGAGCTATCTGTGCAAATAAAGTTGAATCACTTCTATCACTCATATTGGGTCGACTTACGTGCATTCCTCCGCCGCTCCAACATATGATGATTAAAGTTGCCCCTTTATTGAGCTTTAGCTGATCATTCTTATACAATTCTCTAAGTTGTTTAGAAGCTTTTATTGGCTGCTGCACGCAAGCATGTGGTGTCCACGCGCACAAGCGTAAGCGGTGATTGGTTACATCGATACTGTCCACACGTATAAACATAAGAGACAGTTATACTCGCTCTGTACACGCACATACACACAGGATATAACTGGCGATGTTAGAGCATGCAAAACTTTTCTTAGTCCAATCGGTCGAGATAAGCCCCTGAATTGAGGTTGGCTGTGCCAAGTTCCCTTTATCGTGGAATGTGCACCTGTGTTTTTCTAATTGGGATCTTTCTTCTTCTGTCTTCTTGCTTGTTCTGTTCAGGGCCTTCCAAAGGTGTCTGGAACGCTCTTGCAACCATGAGCTACTTTCAGGTCCAGTAACTAAGTTCCATATAATTGAACCCTACAGTGGTGGTGGGGGGGAGTGTTTTTTGTTGTTTTTGTTTCTTTGTTTTGTTTTGTTTTTTTTTTAAATGACAGGCTGTAGCTGGACTCCAGATGGACTTTGTAGATGGAATCAAGACCTCTGGAGTTGTGAAGCTCTTGCTCTGCATCCAGGTGACTCGTTCAATATGTTTGGGGGGGGGTCCAGATGTGGAGGGAAAGGATGCATCCCACAGAGCGATGGGGGAAGGCAGCAGAGCCCTGTAAGGAGGTGGGTCCGTGAGTGGACTCTGAAGGAAGATGCGTCCGGTGGCTCTATGAGACTGCTTTGCTTTGCTGTGTTTTGCAGTTTTCTTGCATTGTATTGGTCTGTATTTGCCTTTGCCCTGTGTTGTTTTGTTGTGTATTTATATCGACTGTCATGTGAGACTGTCTCGCATTGCCTGGCCCTGCATTGTGTTTTGTATTGCAGTGCTCTGTACTTGTATGGATTGCCACCTGAGACTGCCTTGCCTTCTATGGTTCTGTATTGGTTTTGTATTGTTTTGGTCTGTACTTGTGTTGACTGTCACGAGAGTCTCTTGCATTGGCCCTGTTCCGTTTTGTCCGGTATGGCAGTGCTCTGAGTTGTTTTGCCTTGACCGAGGTAAGAGTACTGCCTTGTATGGCATTACATTTGCATGTGAATTACATGGCTCTATGTTCGTGTGTGTCTTGTATGGCATTGTAGAGGCAGCGTAGAAGGTTTAATGACTTTGGGCTCTTTGCATGCAAAGAGTTGAAGGGATCGCAATTGGACTGTGAACTAGCATTGAGTAAGGCAGGAACTGGGCAATGGTGTTCATCTTGTTTATGCAGATGCTTTGTGGCAGGTCTCTAGAACTGGTCAAGGCCTTGAGGTCTGAGTAGCAGCATGATGGGTCTTGGAGCGATCGGTAACTTTGGGAGAGCTCTGTGTTTGTGATGCTCTGTTTTTTTTCAAGTGCCATGGAGGACACTGGCTGTGAGGATGTGTTATTTTTGGAATAGGTGGGAAGCAGGGTAGGGGAGCGGTGGAGGACTTGACTTCTCTCTCAAAGATGAAGTGTCTGTTGACAAGCTTTGTGTGTTGTTTTTTGCAGGTGATGACAGGGCACGAGAGGCACTTGAAGGAACCTTGCGTTTAGGTGACATGGCTGCTACAGAGGTTGGACTGTGACACGTGGCACTGTGAAAGCTCAGTATTGGGTTGAACATGCACGGGTGGTGGAGATGATGGTGCGTATTGAAACGTTGGTGTAACGGAAGGGCGGTTTGTGGGGAGGTTGGTTGGAAGGAGGTTGGGCTGGGGCCCGGGTTTTTGCAGGTAGGGCGATTTTTTTTTAGGCCCCTGCTGCCGCAGGCACGGGGTGACGGCCTCTCCAGGCCTGTGGGCGGTAGGATAGATGAGGTGAGAGTGAGGGCTGGCGTGCATGTTGTCTGAATGAGTGGTGCGTTGTGAATGTGTCTAACCTTGTAGGGTTATGTGGTTTAGACGTTTTGGGTTTTTTTTCCCTTTCAGGTTGGATGTAGACCTGAGATTTTTTTCAAGGAATTAGGGAAAAAAACCCAAAACTTAGAATAAAAAACCCCAGCTGGGATCTGGGTTGGTTTTTGGTGTGTCCTCCCATGCCCCATTTTTTTTCTTTTCCCTGGCCCCAGCTGCTCCATGAGGCAATGTTTATTGCCAATGTTTGGACAGGGCTTTGGCTCGTGCCTGGGTTTTCACTGGCAGGGTGATTTTTGTTCAAGGTTCCCGGGAACGGCATTCCTGTGGAGCGCTCCCCTGGAACCTGGTAATTGCCAGTCAGCGCAGGGAAATATGTTGTTCAGTGGATGGTCTTTGGAAGACAGTTGAGGATTTTGTGGGCGAAGGGTGGGGGGAGTTGGACTAGATGGCCAGCATGGAGTAGGCCAGGGTTGTGAAGTGCATGACTGTAATTCTATTTGTCTGTGGTGGGTTTGTAAAATATTTGGTTGCTCTTTGTTGCTTGTGATGTAAATATATTTTTCAATTTCTGGTTTTGTGTCGAGGTGTGGAAGTGGATGGTCTGTCAAGATGAGCAGAGCTCCCTCGTTTGCTGCCTGGGAATGGGGATCGTGCAGGTAATGTCACCTCAGGGAGTAAAGCTTCTGGATGTGCAGCGATGGATGTAATGAGAGCGAGGAATGTGGAAAAGAACACTCCGTAGAGCACTGCAGGTACTAAATAGTGGCATTTCTTCTTCAGGCAATGCTAATTTTTTGGAGTTTAAACGTATTTGTAAAAATAAGGATTAAAAGAGGACTACAACTAATAGTGTCAAATATTTGACGAGTGAGGCCATAAGTCTTTTCTATGTATTGTACAAAAAGTACATTGTAGAATTGGACTTTAAATACTGACATAGCTGAAAGTATGTGGAATGAGTAATGGATCAAATGAAGCACTAAAAATAAAATGAAAAGAAGACAGGTAATTAGGTGTCCTTGTGGGAATCACAGTACTAATGGCAATCACCAAGGGAAGCATAGAGGGAAGCATGGGTGTTTAGTGCCCATAGGTAAACTTAGCTGTTGAAGTGAGTGTGTCTGTTGGAATTAGGCATCCAAGGGCGAGTTGTAGATACCTTGAGGTAAATGTAGCTGCTGCTGGGTTAATGGAAAGGGGGTGCATTCCTGGCTCTAGTGGTTGCACAACTTTGAAATTGGAGCTGTAGCTCCATAAATGTGAAATGGGCTCGGGCGCGGTGCGGCGCCGAAATGGGCTCGGGCGCGGTGCGGCGCCGAAATGGGCTCGGGCGCGGTGCGGCGCCGAAATGGGCTCGGGCGCGGTGCGGCGCCGAAATGGGCTCGGGCGCGGTGCGGCGCCGAAATGGGCTCGGGCGCGGTGCGGCGCCGAAATGGGCTCGGGCGCGGTGCGGCGCCGAAACGGGCTCGGGCGCGGTGCGGCGCCGAAACGGGCTCGGGCGCGGTGCGGCGCCGAAACGGGCTCGGGCGCGGTGCGGCGCCGAAACGGGCTCGGGCGCGGTGCGGCGCCGAAACGGGCTCGGGCGCGGTGCGGCGCCGAAACGGGCTCGGGCGCGGTGCGGCGCCGAAACGGGCTCGGGCGCGGTGCGGCGCCGAAACGGGCTCGGGCGCGGTGCGGCGCCGAAACGGGCTCGGGCGCGGTGCGGCGCCGAAACGGGCTCGGGCGCGGTGCGGCGCCGAAACGGGCTCGGGCGCGGTGCGGCGCCGAAACGGGCTCGGGCGCGGTGCGGCGCCGAAACGGGCTCGGGCGCGGTGCGGCGCCGAAACGGGCTCGGGCGCGGTGCGGCGCCGAAACGGGCTCGGGCGCGGTGCGGCGCCGAAACGGGCTCGGGCGCGGTGCGGCGCCGAAACGGGCTCGGGCGCGGTGCGGCGCCGAAACGGGCTCGGGCGCGGTGCGGCGCCGAAACGGGCTCGGGCGCGGTGCGGCGCCGAAACGGGCTCGGGCGCGGTGCGGCGCCGAAACGGGCTCGGGCGCGGTGCGGCGCCGAAACGGGCTCGGGCGCGGTGTTACTTACTTTTCTTAAAGGGGCTGAGGTACTGTGTAACTCTGAAGTGGGCTTGATAGTGGATTATACGTGTCTAATATGTGAGAGGTTTTTTTTATTCTGTATTTCACTGTCCCTGTTGTCCTTCCTGTTTTTCTCTTTCCCTGACCCTTTGTGGTGCTCCCTACTCTTTTTATTCATGTCTTCTCTTTCTCTCTCTCCAATCTCCTGTGCTTTTCATAGTCTCTCTCTATCTCTTGTCATGATTATCGTCTGTCATGCTATCTTACTTTCTGTCCCATCGTATCATGTTGTATCTATTCCTCCTGCTTTTTTCTCCATCTGTCCAGATCCCTCTCCCTTTTCTCTTCTATTGCTGTCCCTCTGCCCTGCTTCCTCTTGTGATCTTTTCTGTATTTCTCTGTTTCCTTCCCTCTTCTATCCTTTCTAACTGCATCCCCCTCTCGAGGTAGCTGTCCCTTCTCTTTTCTCTCTTCCTCCATATCTCTCTCACAGCCTATCAATCACAGTTGTTTTTTTCCTCCAGTGCTGTCCTGCTCTGGCCCTTGTTTCTCACTCTCACTCTGTCATGCTCCCTGTGTCTTTTTTGAACTCCTCCATCTCTTTCCTACAGCCTATCACTATTTTTTCCCTCTGTCATCCCTTTGTCCTTCTTCCAGTCTTTGTGTCTCTCTCCCTTAGTTCTCCCTCCCTTCTTTTTTTTCCTTTCTTGCTACATCTCTGTTCTGCTCCCTAGAATGGAAGCAAATCCAGCCATTTTTTCACCCCGCAAAGAGTACGCTTGTCTAAGCCAGGAGACGACAGCTTCTCAAGGAGTATGTCATGAGAGATGGTATCAAAGGCCTTGCTGCAGTCAAGGTAGGTATCATCCACAGGCTTTCCCTCATCCACTAGGTGGGTCACCTGGTCATAGAAGGAGATAGGGTTGGTCAAGCAGAACCTGCCTTTCATAAACCCACACTGACCAGGCCCAATCCCCTGCTTGTCCCAGACTTGCCACATGAGCGCTCTAGACAAACTGTTCCATAATCTTCCCCGGTAAGAAGGTCAGGCTGACAGCCCGTAGTTCCCCGGATCCTCCCTCTGACCCTTCTCGTAAATGGGCGTCACACCGGCAAGCCTCCAGTCCTCTGGGACCTCCCCCGTTGACTGGGATCACCAATAGATGACGGAGAGCAGCTTGGGAAGCACCTCTGCCAGTTCCCTCTGCCCTCTTGGATGGATTCCATCTGGTCCCATGGATTTGTGAGCATCTGGATAGCGTAGTAGGTCACTAACTATTTCCTCCTGGATTAAAGTGTGTGTGTGGGGGATATATTCTGCTCTTCATCCTCAGCTTCCAGCTCAGGAGGCAGAGTACCCTGAGGACAACTGGTCTCCCTCTTAAAGACTAAGGCAAAGAAGGCATTAAGTACCTCGGCCTTTTCCTCATCTCTGGTGGCAACGTTCCCTTCTGTATCCCTTAAAGGATAGATATGTTCCTTGGGATTCTTTTGACCGTTAATGTATTTGTAAAAACATTTTTTGTTGTCTCTTATGACAGCGGACAGATTTCCTTCTAGCTGAGCTTTTGTCTTTCTAATTTCCTTTCTCTATGACCTAACAAGATCCCTGCACTCCACCCAGGTTGCCCGCCCTTTCTTCCAGAGATGATAAACTCTCCCTCCTTTTGTTTCCTGACTCCTAGCAAAAGCCCCCTGTTCAGCTAGGCCTGTCATTTTCCTCGGTGATTCGACATTGTGGCATGGGGGAATAGCCTGGTCCCGAGCTGTTAAGATTTCCTTCTTAAAGAACATCCGTCCCTCCTGGACCCCTTTGCCCTTCAGGACTGTCTCCCAAGGGACTCTCTCAACCAGTGCCTCAAAGAGGCCAAAGTTTGCCCTCCGCAAGTCCAGAGCGCTGGTTTTGCTAACCCCCTTCCTTGCCTCACCAAGAATTGAGAATTCTGTCATTTCACGGTCGCTAAGCCCAAGACGGCCTGTGACCATCACACCTCCCACCAGTCCTTCCCTGTTCGTAAACAATAGCTCTAGCAAGGCTCCTCCCCTGGTCGGCTCACCTACCGCCTGTGTCGGGAAGTTATCTTCCACACGCTCCAGGAACCTCCTAGACTGTTTACTCTCAGCTGTGGCATATTTCCAGCAGGTGTCTGGACAGTTGAAGTCCCCCACGAGAACAAGGGCACGCGATTCTAAGACTACTGCCAGCCGCTTTTAGAACAATTCATCTGTCACTTCGACCCGGTCAGGCGGTCTATAACAGACTGCCAGCACAATATCTGCCTTATTGGCCTTCCCTCTCATCCTTACCCGTAAGCACTCCGTCTTGTCATCGCACTCGGGTAGCTCTGTACTGTCCAAACCCTGCCTAACATAGAGAGCCACCCCACCACCTCGTCTACCTTGCCGATCCCTTCTGAAGAGCTCGTAGCCATCCGTCGCAGCACTCTGCTCACGGGAGGTATCCCACCGTGTTTCTGTGATGGGGAGTAAGTCATATGTATCCTGCCGCGCGATGGCTTCCCGCTCCTCCCGTTTATCACCTCTGCTGTGTGCGTTGGCATAGATGCATTCGAGCTGGCCAATCAAATCCACCCCTAACATCGGCACACGCTGCCCCCAGGCTCATCTCTGGTGCACCTAGTCTTATCCCTTACCTGCGGAGAGTTTCGAGCAGGGAAGACACAGAACACTCAATATGAGATCCTGCAAGCGTCTTCAATCTTTATTTCTAACAGGGTTCTTTTATATGATTTCTATAACATATGCCTACTACTCATTCTCTTATTGGTTACATGATAAAAAAGTTACACTCACATACTGCACATACTTACGGTTACAGGCTACTTATTTTTACATTTCTTCAACCACAACTTCTCTTCACAAAGTTCCTTGCTTTCGCCACTGTCTTGTCGAAGCAGAAATCTTCTTGCTTGCACAACGCCTCTGCAGACTTGTGACCCTGTTCCATTTAGCATTCCTCAACAATTCCCCTTTTTTCTTTTTGTTGAACAATCCAAACTGGATTCACAACTGATTCTAGACCCTTCTTCACACAAGAAAAAGTACGACAAATAATAACAAGTACAATAATGATAATAACAAAAAACCGAATGCCTACCTTCATCAAGGTTTTTAACCAACCGGTAATTCCCCATTTTCAAGTCAGTCATCAACAGGATTTATAACAACAGTAAGCTTTTTCATGTTATCTTGCAATTGGGAAAGTTCTTATGAATAGATTCAGAGTGATCAGAAAGATTCATACAACACATTCCTTCAAACTCTTCACAACCGTGTCCGAACAACAAAAAAATCAATGGCAGCTCGATTTTGCAATAAGGTATGCCGTATACCATCGACATCAGTGATGAGTTCATCTACTATTCTGGAGGTAATATTAATTTGTTTTCCTGTCCAAGAAGCTAGCCGTTTTAATTGGGTTAGTGCTTTGGCAGAGGCAGCTTGGGGTGTAAAAAGAGATGCTAAAATAACAGTCGGGCGTTCCCACAATTCCACATTATCTTTACATTCAGGTCCCAATTGATATGTATCACATCTAGCACGTTTAGATTTGTGACTTATATTACTCATATTCAACTAGTGATGAATGCTGGGGGCAAACAACTTTAATTTGCCAAGATAACACGGTCCTCCTTGTGCTTTTGTAGGTATAGCTGGCCAAGCACAATCCCCACAAATAAGAAATAGTCGTGGTGGTAACATTTTTGCCTTTTTTTACTTTGCCATACCCAGTTACGGGCCAATTCCAACCATTACAATAACCAGTAATGTTATAGTACCAAAAAGATTTAGGGGTAATCCAGATACTATCATTTCTTGGCTTTTCAGGTCTAGTTCTTAATTTTAACTAAATCTTTACCTTGATAATCCCCAAAAGTTAAACAATAATCTCCAGGTACAGACCCCAAAATATTAAGTTCCTGAGGCTCTATACCAGTAACATTCAATTTCTTAATAATGCTATGTGTTTGGGCTCCCAAAGGATTTATGGAGATATTTAATGTGTCACACCAATTCTTTGTGGTTAATCCAGGCTGAATGGTACAGAAATCAGTCTTTGCTTGATTTAGATCATCATAAACTTTGGCTGTCGTCCAAGGCCCAAATCCTCTCATGTTTTTTAAAGGGACCCCAATTAAGCACGTACGAAACGGATCAGATGGGGTAGCTAATGATGGACAAAATGAATCCTGTCCTGTCTCGTTAGCCCAAGTAATCCACATATTCTGTCGAAGATCAATCTTGTGAAGGTTTCCCAATCCCTTTCCTAAGATAACAGACAATGTGATTAAAATCTTCATCCCAGTTATAATTCTATCCATTTTCTGTTATAAAGCAAGCGAAGGTTCAAAATTGTTAGTAATGATTAAACAGTCTATAGTTCTATTTACAAACCAGGCGTCTGAGTAGAAACATCGTTTACAGCTGGTCTAGTCCATCTGGACGGAATCCATTGTAACCCTGTTGGGGTAAGTACACGCATGTGACCTCTTCCCTGATAAACAACTTCAGCTGGTTCTTGCCAAATCCCAGTTTTCAAATCTCTATATTTAACCCTAATTTTTGGCGACTCAGCAGACTTTGGTTTTGGCTTTATATCATGAACCCAGGCTGCAGGCTGATCTTGCCCCAGAATACAAAGATGACTTAAAGTAAACAATGTACGAGCTAGACGTTCTTGTATATCCACAGTATCATCATTCTTTACTAAATATCGTTTTAATACTTGATGTGTTCTTTCTATAATAGCTTGACCAGCGGGTGAGTGTGGTATACCTGTTACATGTTTCACCCCCCACATTTGCACAAACTTTTGAACTTTTGTACTGATATATGCTGGACCATTATCAGTCTTAATCTCTTGAGGCACCCCCATAACAGCAAAACATGTAGTAAGATGTCTAACTACATGGAGTGCCTTTTCTCCAGCCTGAGCTGTTGCCCATATATATTTACTGTAAGTATCAATGGTTACATGAACATATTTTAATGCCCAAATCCATTTACATGGGTTACATCCATTTGCCATAGTTCATTCGGACCAAGACCCCTGGGATTTACTCCTATTCCCAAACCTGGACCAAAACGGCTACATTTTGGACAGCTTCGTACAATACCTTTAGCCTCATCTATGGTAATTCTGAATTGTTTGAACAGTCCCTTGGCATTTTGGTGAAAGGCTTCATGTGCCTCACGAGCCTTCACAAACTCACTTAGAGGTACAGTCAATACCAATTGATCAGCCTTCTGATTACCTTCACCCAAACCTTCTGACCATTTATGACTTCTAATATGAATCAAGCAATATGGTTCTGAAGTTTGATTGAAGTTGCCGTAATAACTCAAACAATCTAGGATTGTTAACCTCTTTTATCCTTGCTCCTTCTATTCGGTATACTATTCCAGCCACATATAAGAATCAGAAACAACATTAATTGGTTCATTTATCCACTTAGCAAAAGTCCATACGACTGCTGACAATTCTAACAATTGCAGCGAATCTCCTTTTTCTGCTGCAATTATCTGATGACTCCACTGTCCATTCACTTCCCAGGTGACAGCTGCTGTCTGCGATTTTCTACCCGCATCTGTATAAACAGTTAATGCATTCTTAATAGGAGCTTCACTTCTCTTTGGTTTTTCAATCCATCCTGTTCCAGACATCCATTTTAGCACTGGACTTTTTAAAGGGCTTAAACTGATAGACACACCCTGGGTCAATAAACTCAATTGCAACATTTCCGAATGTTGTAACCACCAGTCCAAATCTTCTCGCCGAATTGGGAGATAAATTGTTCCCAGTTCTTTACCCAAAATCTGTAACAATCGCATTCTACCTTTACGAATTAACTCTGCCAAATTTTCATCTTTTTGTCGTATCGTCTTTTTTGGTCGCAAAGACGTAAAGAGCCACTCTAAAACCCGAGGCTCCCCCTTTTTCTTTTTACATTGGGTTAATGTACCTATGAACCGATTCTTGGAGTGTAAGATAGTGAGATCGACAGGTAAATCTGGATCAAAGCGGTCCACCATACCAGATGTAATGACAGTGGAGATGTTTTTTTGTCTCTTCTTGCAGACTTGATAATTTCACTGGTAAGGACGGATCAGTTCCCTTTAACAAAGGTCGTAAAACTTCTAACTCCTCATTGGTAATTCCCACTATTGGTCTCAGCCACTGTAAGTCTCCTAGCAGCTTTTGTGCATCGTTCAAAGTCTTGACATCAGTCTGTATTTCTAGTTTTTGTGACCGTACCTGGGAGTCTGTAACAAGCCATCCCAAATATTTCCACACTGGTTGACGTTGTATCTTTTCTGTTGCATTTTTCAAACCATGCTTATATAATGTATCTTCAAGATATTGTTCCTGGTTTGCAGAAAATGGTTGTTGTTGGGCCAACAAAATATCATCCATATAGTGATATATTATCGTCTTGTCCCAGGTTGATCGGATTTCTCTCAGGGCATTGTCCACAAAAAGTTGACATAAAGTAGGACTGTTTTTCATGCCTTGTGGAAGTACAATCCATTCAAATCTGCGAGCTGAGCCAGCTCGATTAACCGATGGTAACGTAAAAGCAAAGCGTTCAGTATCTCTGGGATGTAAAAAGATGGTGAAAAAACAGTCTTTTAAGTCAATAATTAATAAATGCCAGCCTATCGGTAACATAGCTGGGCTAGGCATTCCCGGTTGAAGCGCTCCCATGGCTTGCATCTGTTCATTGACTGCTCTGAGATCATGTAATAGCTGATATTTGCCCGATTTTTTCTTGATAACAAAAATGGGTGTATTCCACGGGCTAGTTGAAGGTTTAATATGTCCCAACGCTAATTGTTCATCTACCAATATTTCTGCTTGTTCCAGACTTTCCTTCCTTAGCGGCCACTGTTCGATCCAGACAGGTTCATCATTTGTCCAAACTAAAGGAATCGGGAAAGTCCAATCGGTGACCGCTCCTAAAAAGGCGACTCAGTTGTCAATCTTACCCCTAACTGGAGAAGAATATCTCATCCAATCAAGGCTGAAACTCCATGAGGGAAGGGCATTACAGTAATTGTGGCATTGGTTCTTTGTCCATCTAGATAAACTACAATTCTATCCTGACTTTGTTGAACACTAGCTGTTCCCCCAACTCCTTCCACGCCTCCAGCAACAGTCCTTGTTGGCCACAATTCTGGCCAAAAATGTTCGCCGACGATAGAAATATCAGTTTTGGTGTCCAACAAGGCTTGTAAAATAACTCTCTCCCCTTTATTTTCCAGAGTGACTGTTGTTATTGGTCTTTCTGTGAGAGGCATGGATAACATCACTAATCCTCCTGTCAAGCCGAATCCTCTATCACCTCTAATTTGCTGATTTCCAGTTGTCATTCCCTTGGTTAATTGTAACAATGGCACCAACTGTGCTATCTTGCTTCCCTTCGGTATAACAATTGGAGGAAACAAAGTTTGTGCTACAATATAGATTTCACCTTCAAAGTCACTGTCTATTACTCCAGGCAGCACAAATATTCTTTTTATTCCACTTGATGAACGTCCCAACAGCAATGCCCCTTGTCTCTCGCCATTTATAATTATTTTTCCGCATATTCCTGTAGCAATCTTTTGTGGTTTAGGGTCAATAAGTGTAACATCTACTGCTGTTGCCAAGTCCAATCCGAGGCTGCCAAGCGTTGCTGGAGATGGTTGTCCCGCTGGGGTGAGTTGAGATGTGGCTCTGGAGCTGGCGTAAGGTTGTCCCTCAATGATACTGGAGCCGCGATTGGTGTCCTCGCGCTGCGACCCCTAGCGCTCGACATCCCGTTTCCCGATCGACGGCACGCAGTGGTACTGTGGGTGTCTTGCCGGCAGTTCTGACACCAAACTCCTGGCTCCCTACACTGTTGTCTCTTGTGACCTAGCTTTCCACATCTATAACACTTAAACTTTCCACCCCTACTGTCATTAAAGCCTCTATTGCCCCCTGCTGGTTTTAAAGGTGCAAGGGCAGCTGCAAAGGCTTGTTGTTGCTGTTGTTGACCTTCAATTAACTTTTCCCCTAGTTTCTCTAATGATTCCACTAACATTGCTTGTGGACCTACAGGGACCTTGCTCATACGTTCTAACATTAGTTCAATTGATGCATCAGCTGGCAAAGTAACCAATACAGCTCTGGTGGCAGCGTTACCATTTTCCAAAGCACATTGTCGCAACAGTGCAGCTTTTAGAGCCGGAGGCATATTTGCCTTATTCAAGGCTGCTGTGAGCCTATCCACAAAGGCTCTTGGGTTCCCTGTTTGATTGACATATATGATGGAGTGGCTGGAGCTTCCCTTACGTTTGACAGGCCTTCCCAAGCCAAACGCATGGACTCCAGACATTTCTCGGGACCCATTTCCATCTGCATTATCACATGTGCAAAGGCTCCTGCTGGCTGCACGGCAGGACTTTTCCATCGATCTGCTCCTCTCCACTGGTTTCCACAGGGAAAGTGTAAGTCCCTGTCGGTCCCTGTTTGGGCACCACTTGCGGAGAGTTTCGAGCAGGGAAGACACAGAACACTCAATATGAGATCCTGCAAGCGTCTTCAATCTTTATTTCTAACAGGGTTCTTTTATATGATTTCTATAACATATGCCTACTAGTCATTCTCTTATTCGTTACATGATAAAAAAGTTACACTCACATACTGCACATACTTACGGTTACAGGCTACTTATTTTTACATTTCTTCAACCACAACTTCTCTTCACAAAGTTCCTTGCTTTCGCCACTGTCTTGTCGAAGCAGAAATCTTCTTGCTTGCACAACGCCTCTGCAGACTTGTGACCCTGTTCCATTTAGCATTCCTCAACACTTACCCCCTTCAACCCTAGTTTAAAGCCCTCTCTCTGAGGCCCACCATCTCACGAGCGAGGATTCTTTTACCCCTTTGAGATAGCCAGATACCATCTGTCACTAGCAAGCCTGGTGCCGTGTAAACCTCCCCGTGATCAAAAAACCCCAAACGCCACCGATGGCGCCAGCCTCTGAGCCACGTCATCACCAGGTGTGGTTTCCTGTTCCTTTCAGTATATTTCCCTGCCACTAAGGGATTGAGGAAAACAGTACCTGTGCTCCTTCCACTAATCGCCCCAGTGCCCTGCCAGCCGCTTGTAGAATGGTTCATCCGTCTCTTCAACCTGGTCAGGCGGTCTGTTACAGACTCTCAGCACAGTATCTGCCTTATCGGCCTTCCCTCTCCTCCTCAACCTGTGGGATGGGTCAGGACTGCATATTGGGCCCTCTGTCCCCCTCAGAAGGGACTCGCCTATGACAATTACCCTCCTTTTTCTTTTTTTTGGGGGCTTTGGGAACGCATGGGGCTGCCCGACTGAGCCTGGGCACCTCCCTGGATAGGGCTTCACCTACACCCTGATCTTCATTGACCTGGTCCTCAAGTTCCAGAGCCACGCTCCTGTTGCGTAGCGGCAACTGGGAAGGTGAGGGAGACCGGGAGGGGACTCGCCTGCCTCCCCGAGCAGGGACCTGTATCCATTCCCCTGCATCTCTTAGGTCCCCTCCTGCCCGGTGGCGATGGGGCAGGGGAACCTCCGCTTCTCGCGGAGCCTCCATCCGCTGCCTCTGCCCCAGGGATGGTAGGGTGTGGGTCCACCAATCTATCTCCCTCTCATGCTCCTTGATACTCCTCAACCTTTCCACTTCCTCCTTCAGCTCTGCCACCAGGCTGAGCAGATCATCTACCTGGTCACATCTCACACAGGAGGTGTCCCCGCTGCCCTCCAGCATCAGTGATAGACTCAGGCACTCCCCTCAGCCAGATACCCGGACAGCTGCACGTTTACATGGGAGCTCAGTCTGCGTCACCACATTTTTCCTAGCGATGGCTTTCACCTCAGTGGCAGCGATACTGGGGTCCCCTTCTGAGGACGATGCCCACCGCTTCAGTAGCCTGCTTGAGCTGGGGGGGGGGGGGGGGGCTGCGCCCTGCCCTCACGAACTGCAGCGCAAACTGCCGCACCACGGCACACCTGTCTGACGCACCACGCGCTGCTTCCTGTGCTCCTCAGGGCCATTTAAATCTCCCACAGTTGCCCCTGGCAATGCCCATGCCGCGGCAGCCTGTCTCGTGAGAGCTGCCTGCTCTGCACGGTCCCTCTGCTCTTCCCCGGGGCTCCTGGGCCTCAGGAACCTCCCGGTCTGCCTCAATCTATCGCTTAGTTGCCAACTTACCATTGCGTCTGCTGGCCTCGCCGTTGACCAATGTGATTTTAATAACTACATTGTTATTGCATTTAACGAGCTAATTTCCTACCTAGTTTAAAGACACACATGTCTTTTTCTGTCTACGTCTCAGAAAAATTAAAATTAACTCCTTACCTGGTCACATTGCCGATGCAGTAGTTGTAGCTGTAGTACAGGAGCAGGTATTGTAGTTGCCAGTAAGTGTTGCTTTCTCTGTTCAGGGTCTCATTTGCTGTAAATTTAATGCAGGTGAAAACAGTGCTGCTGCTCCTCCAGTTGACTTTATATCTTCTGGTGGTTTGCCCTTCCCCTTTCCCAGGTGATTGTGCTAAGGGTGGTGGGCGGGGGCTCAGGGGTATTTGAGCCACAGCCTCTGCTGAGGGAGCTCATTGTGCTCCTGGGTTTCTCTGGTGCTGGTGCTCAGCTCTTCCTTGAGTGCTTTGCAGCTTTTGAGTTGGCTCAGCCCTTTAGGAAGAGGTGTCTGCCTGAGGTAAGAGCTTCAGGACCAGTCAAGGTTCTGCAGCATGTGTGGTGGAAAGTAACACTTGTATGCAGCTTTTTTTCCCCTTTTCTTTTTTTCAGGTCAGTAGTTTTGTTTTGAGTGTTCAGGGGTAGAAAGACAGTTTAATAGTATGCATTGTTTGTTTTTGTTTGTTTTTTTTCTTTTAATTCTTCATGTATTGTGTTTCCCTGGAATTTCCAACTTTATTGGAAAATGGAGCCTTGTTTTTTTCACTAGTTCTGCTGTATGCTGTGTAAGTTGATGATATCTCTCTTAATGAGACCGATGGTGACATTGTTTAGCAGGGGTTAGGGTGAATGTCCTGTATGTATTTGTATATGGAGTTTTAGTATTTCTGAAGAAAGCAGAAGAGCCGTGAGACACAATACCTTTCAGGGTTTGGGATGCCTTTCCTCATTGCCCACAGAATGCCATGTTGTCCCTAGAATCTTTGCAGCTTGTGGCAGGCCCCTTGTAGATTACAAGGCTTGGGACTTGACTTTACTTTGTGGGCATGGAGCAGAGCTCAGAGTTTCTGGGAAGCTGTAGGTTAGGAGGTTCCCCCAGAGTGGAACTGCTGTTGCAGATTATTCCAGATGAGTTCACCTACTGTGGATTACCTAGGTGGAGCCCCTGGTGAAGGTAAACCTTATGCATGACCCCCCCAGCATGTGCATGTTCTTGTGCATGTATCTTACCACTGCGAATTATCCATCTAACACACCTTCCTTGTGAGTTTTTTCCCATGCTGATTGGTGGGGGTGTCACACCCTTCTCCCCCACCTGCTGTGTATCCCTGAAGTTCCATGTATTCTTGGTGTTATTTGTGGCTGCTGTCCTGTCTGTGTTTCCCCCCCCCCCCCCAAAGTGCAGGGGTGTGGCTTCAGCTGACCATTTCCTGCATGACTGCAGGGGGTGTTGTTGCCCCCCTGCCCTTCTGGGACATGGCTGCTCCTTTTCCCCCCATGTATTTCCATGCCCCTCCATGGAAAGGAGCATGAACATGTGGTGTCTTTTGTGCTTTGGGGCTCTTGTACCTCTGTTAAGGGAGTCAGGTGGAGACATGCTCAGGGGGACTCTGCATCATTGGCTATTCACAGTAAAGAATTTGTTTTGCAACCAGAGATATTTTGGAGATGGAATTCTTAAGGGATCGAATTCTGCTCTTTGATTCATTCCTATCCAGAAGGTAGTTCTGGTAGAAGTAAGGTGGTATGCACAGCTTTGCTAGAAGTGAAGCATAACCCCAGAGTGTTTTGGGTTTTTTTTATAGGAAACTGAAGCACATCAATTTTGGTAACAACAACAGTGTCATTGCATTTAATGAGCTAGTTTCTTACCTAGTTTAGAAGGGCATCTTTTTTTTTTCTATCTACACCCCAGACAAACTAAATTTAATTTCATACCTGGTCCTATTGCTGGTGCAATAGGTGTAGCTGTAGCACAGGAGCAATTAGTGTCCTTTCCTGGGGGAGTTTACTTTCTCTGTTCAGGGTCTCATTTGCTGTAAATTTAAGGCAGGTGAGGACAGTGCTGCTGCTCCTCCAGCTGACCCTATAACTGCTTGTGGTTTGCCCTTCCCCTTTCTCAGGTGATTGTGCTAAGGGTGGTGGGTGGGGGCTCGGGCTAATTGAGCCGCAGCCTCTGCTGAGGGAGCTCATTGTGCTCCTGGGTTTCTCTGGTGTTGGTGCTCAGCTCTTCCTTGAGTGCTTTGCAGCTTTTGAGCTGGCTCAGCCCTTTGGGAAGAGGTGTCTGCCTGAGGTAAGAGCTTCAGGACCAGTCAAGGTTCTGCAGCATGTGTGGTAGAAAGTAACACTTTTATACAGCTGTGCTTTTTTCCCCCCCTTTCTTTTTTTCAGGTCAGTAGATTTGTTTTGAGTGTTCAGGGGTAGAAAGATGGTTTAATAGCAGGCACTGTTTTTTTTAATTCTTCATGTGTTGTGTTTCCCTGGAATTCCCAACTTTTTTGAAAATGGAACCTTGTTTTTTTCACCAGTTCTGCTGTGTGCTGTATAAGTTGATGATATCTCTCTTAACAGGACTGATGGTGACATTGTTTAGCAGGGCTTAGGGGGAGTGTCTTGCATGTGTTTGAATATGGAGTTTTAGTACTACTGATGAAAGCAGAAGGGCTGTGAGGCACAGTGCCTTTCAGGGTTTGGGATGCCTCAATGCCTTTCCTCATTGCCCACAGGATGCCATGTTGTCCCTAGAATCTTTGCAGCTGGTGGCAGGCCCCTCTTACATTACAAGCCTTGGGACTTGACTTTATTTTGTGGGCATGGAGCAGAGCTCAGATTCTCTGGGAAGCTGTAGGTTAGGGGGTGCCCCCAGAATTTGGGATGTGGCTCAGAAGAGCGGCTCCTGAGGAGTAGCCACTGAAGGGGGTTCAGGAGTGCAGATTGAGGAAGCAGTGAGGTTCCTTTCCTGACAGTTGAGGAGAAGAAAAGGGGTTTCTTAAGTTCTGGGACTGCTGGGAAAGGGAGGAAGGTTCACCAGCCCTTCTCAGATGAGTTTTCCAGTTGGTTTTGAATATTATAGAATTGTAGAATGGTTTGGGTTGGAAGGCACCATAAAGATCCTCTAGTTCCACCCCCCCACCCCCCCCCCCCCCCACCCCCCCGGGACACCTTCCGTGAGACCAGGTTGCTGAAAGCCGTATCTGACCTTGCCTTGAATGCTTCCAGGGAGGGAGCACCTGCAGGTTCTCTGGGCAATGCGTTCCAGTGCCTCACCACCCCTAGTGATAAATGTCTTTCTAACACCTAAACTAAACGTACCCTCTTTAGGACTAAAGTCGTTATGGCCTTGTCCTATTGCTGTACTCCTTTGTGAAAAGTCCCTCTGCAGGTTTCTTATAGGCACCCTTTACGTACCGTGAAGTGTGCTATAAGGTCTCCTGCAAAGCTGCATGCTGGTCCGAGAAGGTGAGGCAGTCGTCGGCCGGGTCGGTGTTGAATAGTGAAGTATTATGTGGCTGCTCGGTTCAGCGTTTACCTTCTGTTCTGGAGGTGCTGTGTGGGCTATCTTTGAATTGGGTGAGCATTTGAGGTGAGCTGTGGATTAGTGAAGGAGGAGTGTGGGGCTGATGAATTCTCATGAGCGCCATGCTCACTTAGTGTCTCTCGGTACCTTAGGTAGCAGGAGTGACGACAGCTGCAGGGTCTGAGTCGAACAAGTGGGGAAGCGAACATGGTGGCACTTGTGAGGAGGTGGGAGTTGGGGAAGTAGTTGGTGTTGGCCAGTGGGATGCTTACTCCCTTTTCTGATTTGTTGTTTGTTTGTTTTTTAAATTGCAGATGTTGAAGAGCAATGTGTCCCTTTGAGGAACATCCTAGTTAGCCTGTGTGGTTTTGTGGAGGATGGATTGGGACCCTCAGCCTTCTGAAAGCTATGTTGAGGGACCCGGGCTGGGGAGAGGCTGGGAGGGAGGGACAGAGCTGGGAAGTGCCGGGAGGGGTTTTAAAGTTAGAGTAGGAGGGCAGGAGCCGTCCTGTGTGGGCAGGCGAAGGGAGCGGGTTGCCTTTCAGCATGAGAGCAGTGTGTCCCAGGCAGGGCAGTTCCAGCCTGTGTCCATGGTGGCGTGCAGTTTGTGTAGTCTGTGTTCTGTGCCTTAGGCCTTCCTCAGGTCTCGATGTCCTCATCGTGCTTTTTGCCGGGGGAGCGCGGCATGCGCTTTAGGTGCCGTCCCTAGGGTTTCGAATGCTCTTGCTTATCAGCACAGCGCCAATCGGGTGCTTCTTTTCATGTGTTCGGAGCTCTAAAGCATGGATTGGTCTCGTCATATTCCAGTCGGTTCTTTTTGTGTTGCTCTTTTGGGCTGCATCGGCAGCTCTGCTCTCTAGTCGTCCGTTTTCTCAGACTGGGAGTTCTTCCCTGCCTCTTGATGTTCCTAGATCTTGATGACAGGCTTCTGGCGCGTCCATGGTCTCGGTTTTGACAGTACCATCTTTTAACAGGCTGTTACGTGGGACTCCTCGGGGGTCTGCCGTAGAGCCTCCTTGTCTTAGTGTTTTGGACGCTGTAGGTCATCTTGCCGGATGGCACCTCCCATCTGGGAGTCATTCTTCTTGCTGATAGTTTTCTCTCTGAATCACCTTGTCTGTAGTCTTCTGTGTTGTGTTGGTCCGTGCACAGGTGTGCTTGGCTTGGAGCTGCTCTGCCCGGGGCTGTTGAGTCAGGGGTAGGTGGCACAGCGATAAGAGGGTTGTACTGTTTTTTAAATGGCTGGTTGTAGCTGGAGTACTGGTATTCCTAGATGGAATCAAAGTCTCTGGACTTGTTAAGCTCTCGCTCTGCATCCAGGCTGATTCATTCAATATCGGGCTTTATTCAGATGTGGAGAGATGAGATGTGTGCCCCAGAGCAACGGAGGAGGGGAGTGGAGTGCCATAAGGAGGTGGATCTGTGAGTGGAGTGGGAGGGAAGATGTGGCTGGTGGCTCTATGACTAGCTGATAGGGATTTCTTTTTTCTTTTATTAATTTTCAGTTGTGAAGCAAGGAGTGAAGCGGCCATGAGTGCTGGAGGTGTCTCTGGCAAGGTGAGCTCTGACTACTGGGTTAAAGGAACTGTTCCTTTGGAGGTGTTGCATTGTTGGTAAAGTTGGAATCACCCCTTGTTTGACTTAGCAGGCAGTGCGCATGCTTTGATGTGGCAAGCTCTTGATGACAGAGCGGGGTATTTGAGTGGCCAAGGTAGAGGAGAGGGAGTTGGGAATCGGTCCAAGCAGGCGAAGGTTTCAGGCGGCCTCTCAGCATGCGTCTCCCACTTTGTTTTTTCCACGTGGGGCACGCAGCCTCAGAGGAGCCATGCCGCAGGCCAATGAGGAGTTTGAGAAGGTGAGGTGGTTGTGGGCTGGGTCGGTGTTGAATATCGAAGTATTGGGTGGTTGCTCGGTTAAGCGTTTACCTTTTGTTTTGCAGGCGCTATGCAGGCCAGCTTTGGAATGGCATGAGCCTTTGAGGTGAGCTGTGGCTGATGGAGGAGGAGCATGGGGCTGGTGACGTCTAGCGACTGCTGTGCTAATTCTGTGCCTCTTGCTGTCTCAGGTACCCTGAGAGATGATGGCCGCAGGGTGTGACCCTGGAAAGAGCAGGTAAGCATAACACTGTGGTGGGGGGGTGTGTGTGTGAGATTGTGGGCTTTTGAGAAATTAGCTCGTGTTTGCTGATGGGTTGGTTACTGCCTCTTCTGATTGTGTTGTTGGTGGTTTGGTTTTGTTTACTCTTTTCACTGCAGATGATGAAGAGGAACCTGGCGACTGCCAGATGGTCCCAGTTAGCCAATGTGAGTTGTGCGGAGGCTGGATTCGTACCGTCGGTCCACTGAAAGTTAAGTTGAGGCACGCGGGCTGGGGAGTGGCTGGGACGGAGGGAGGGACAGAGCTGGGAATTGCCGGGAGGGGTTTCAAAGTTAGAGTAGGAGGCCAGGAGCTGTCCTGCGTGGGCAGGTGAAGGGAGTGGGTTGCTTTTCAGCCTGAGACCAGTGCGTGCCAGGCAGGGCAGTTCCGGCCTGTGTCTGTGGCGGTGTGTAGTTTGTGTAGTCTGTCTTGCGTGCCTTTGACCTTGTTCGGGCCTTGACGCAGTCATCAATCTTTGCGCTCAGGGAGCGTGGCGTGTGCTTTGGCAGCAGTCCCTCGGGTCTCGAATGGCCTTACTCATCGGCACTGTGCCAATCGGGTGCCGCTTTCTTGCGCTTGGAGGTCTGAAGCATGGTTTGGTGTCGGAAGGTTCCCGCCGGTTCTCTTTTGCGGCGCTCTTGTGGGCTGCTTTGGCAGCTCTGCTCTCTAGGCGTGCGTTGTCTTGGAACGGGAGTTCTTCCCTGCCTCTTGACGTTCCTAGGTCTTGATGAAAGGCTTCTTGCGCGTCCACTATCTCGGTTGTGACGGTACCATCTTGTAACGGGCCGTTCCTTTTGCCTCTTCTTCTTCGGGGCCGTCGTCGAGGCTCCTGGCTTCGTGGTCTTCGACGCCGTAGGTCATCTTGCCGGCTGGCAGGTCCTGTCTGGGAGTCATTCTTCTTGCGGAGAGTTTTCTCTCTCTCTTTGAATCGCCTCGTTGCTATGTTTTGTGTGGTGTGCGTGGGTGCGTTTGGCTTGGAGCTGCTCTGCCCGGGGATCTGGAGTCAGGGGTAGGTGCAACAGCAATAGGAGCGTATGGGGGAGGTGGTCAAATGTCATGGGGTCAGGGTCAAAGGTCAGCATGGTCAGTGGTCAAAGCTCACAGTGCCTGCCTAGGGCCAGACTTCAGGGGGGTCAGGTGTCAACAGTCACAGGTCAGCTGTCAAGGGGTTAGGATTAGGTTGTCAGTTTAGGTTTAGAGCTTAGGGTTAGGGAGTCAAGTCAGGGTTGGGGTGGAGCCGCAGGCCGATGTGTGGTCTGAGGAGGTGAGGTGGGTGGGGGCTGGGTCTGTGTTGAATATCGTGGTATTGGGTGGTTGCTCAGTTAAGCGTTTCCCGTTCGTTTTGCAGGCGCTGCGCGGTCCATCGTTGGAACGGGACGAGCGTTTGAGGCGAGCTATGCCTTAGGGCGGAGGAGCGTGTGGCCGGTGCCTTCTCGTGAGGGCTGTGCTAATTCTGTGCATCTTGCTTTGTCAGGTACCGTGAGAGAAGGTGGCCGCAGGGTGTGACCCTGGAAAGAGCAGGTAAGCATAACGCTGTGGTGTGTCTGTGAGAAGTGGGCTTTTGGCAAAGTAGCTGGTGTTGGCTGATGGGTTACTTGCTGCCTCTTCTGCTGGTGGTGGTTGTTTTTTTCACCGTCTTCACTGCAGATGACGAGGAGGAAGCTGGCGACTGCCGGACGGTCCCAGTTCGCCCATGTGATTTGTGCGGGGGCTGGATTCGTACCCTTGGCCCTCTGAAAGTTAAGGTGAGGGACGCGGGCTGGCGAGTGGCCGGGAGGGAGGGAGGGACAGAGCTGGGAAGTGCTGGGAGGGGTTTCAAAGTTAGAGTAGGAGGGCAGGAACTGTCCTGTTCGGTAAGGTTTAATGGAGCGCGTCGCTTTTCAGCCTGAGACCAGCGCGTGCCGGGCAGGGCAGTTCCGGCCTGTGTCTGTGGCGGTGTGTGGTTTGCGTCATCTGTCTTGCGTGCCTTCCACCTTGTTTGGGTCTCAACGCCGTCATCAGTCTTTGCGCTCGGGGAGCATGGAGTGCGCATTGGAAGCAGTCCCTAGGGTTTCGAACGGCCTTCCTCATCTGCACCGTGCCAGTTGGGTGCCGCTTTTCTTGCGCTCGGACGTCAGAAGCGTGGATCGGCATCGGAAGGTTCCCGCCAGTTCTCTTTTGTGGCGCTCTTGTGGGCTGCTTTGGCAGCTCCGCTCAAGCCGTGTGTTGTCTCGGAACGGGAGTTCTTCCCCGCCCCTTGCTGTTCCTAGGTCTCGATGACAGGCTTCTTGCGCGTCCACGATCTGGGTCGTGACGGTACCATCCTGTAACGGGCGGTTCCTTTTGCCTCTTATTCTTCGGGGCCGTCGCGAGGCTCCCGGCTTCGTGGTCTTGGACGCCGTAGGTCATCTTGCCGGCTGGCAGCTCCCGTCCGGGAGTCATTCTTCTTGCGGAGAGTTTTCTCTCTCTCTTTGAATCGCCTTGTTGCTACGTTTTGTGTGGGGCTTGGAGCTGCTCTGCCCGGGGATCTGGAGTCAGGGGTAGGTGCAACAGCAATAGGAGTGTATGGGGGAGGTGGTCAAATGTCATGGGGTCAGGGTCAAAGGTCAGCATGGTCAGTGGTCAAAGCTCACAGTGCCTGCCTAGGGCCAGACTTCATGGGGGTCAGGGGTCAACAGTCACAGGTCAGCTGTCAAGGGGTTAGGATTAGGTTGTCAGTTTAGGATTAGAGCTTAGGGTTAGGGAGTCAAGTCAGGGTTGGGGTGGAGCCGCAGGCCAATGTGTGGTCTGAGGAGGTGAGGTGGGTGGGGGCTGGGTCCATGTTAAATATCGAGGTATTAGCTGGTTGCTCAGTTAAGCGTTTCCCTTTCATTTTGCAGGTGCTGCGCGGGCCATCTTTGGAACGGGACGAGCGTCTGAGGCGAGCTGCGGCTTAGGGCGGAGGAGCGTGGGGCCGGTGCCTTCTCGCGAGTGCTGTGCTAATTTTGTGCATCTTGCTTTCTCAGGTATCCTGAGAGAAAATGGCCACAGGGTGTGACCCTGGAAAGAGCAGGTAAGCGTAACGCTGTGGTGTGTCTGTGAGAACTGGGCTTTTGGCAAAGTAGCTGGTGTTGGCTGATGGGTTACTTGCTGCCTCTTCTGCTGGTGGTGGTGGTTGTTTTTTTCACCGTCTTCACTGCAGATGACGAAGAGGAACCTGGCGACTGCCGGACGGTCCCAGTTCGCTGATGTGATTTGTGCGGAGGCTGGATTCGTACCCTCGGCCCTCTGAAAAGTAAGTTGAGGGATGTGGGCTGGGGAGTGGCCGGGAGGGAGGGAGGGACAGAGCTGGGAAGTGCTGGGAGGGGTTTTAACGTTAGAGTAGGAGGGCAGGAGCCGTCCTCTGTGGGCAGGTGAAGGGAGCGGGTCGCTTTTCAGCCCGAGACCAGTGCGTGCTGGGCAGGGCAGTTCCGGTCTGTGTCTGTGGTGGTGTGTAGTTTGTGTAGTCTGTCTTGTGTGCCTTCGACCTTGTTCGGGTCTCGGCGCCGTCATCAGTCTTTGCGCTCGGGGAGCGTGGCATGCGCTTTGGGAGCAGTCCCTAGGGTTACGAACGGCCTTACTCATCGGCACCGTCCCAGTCGGGTGCCGCTTTTCTTGCGCTCGGAGGTCGAAAGCGTGGATTGGCGTCGGAAGGTTCCCACCGGTTCTCTTTTGCGGTGCTCTTGTGGGCTGCTTTGTCAGCTCTGCTCTCTAGCCGTGCGTTGTCTCGGAATGGGAGTTCTTCCCCCCACCTTGACGTTCCTAGGTCTTGATGACAGGCTTCTTGCGTGTCCACGATCTGGGTCGTGACGGTACCATCTTGTAACGGGCCGTTCCTTTTGCCTCTTCTTCTTCGGGGCCGTCGTCGAGGCTCCTGGCTTCGTGGTCTTCGACGCCGTAGGTCATCTTGCCGGCTGGCAGGTCCTGTCTGGGAGTCATTCTTCTTGCGGAGAGTTTTCTCTCTCTCTTTGAATCGCCTCGTTGCTATGTTTTGTGTGGTGTGCGTGGGTGCGTTTGGCTTGGAGCTGCTCTGCCCGGGGATCTGGAGTCAGGGGTAGGTGCAACAGCAATAGGAGCGTATGGGGGAGGTGGTCAAATGTCATGGGGTCAGGGTCAAAGGTCAGCATGGTCAGTGGTCAAAGCTCACAGTGCCTGCCTAGGGCCAGACTTCAGGGGGGTCAGGTGTCAACAGTCACAGGTCAGCTGTCAAGGGGTTAGGATTAGGTTGTCAGTTTAGGTTTAGAGCTTAGGGTTAGGGAGTCAAGTCAGGGTTGGGGTGGAGCCGCAGGCCGATGTGTGGTCTGAGGAGGTGAGGTGGGTGGGGGCTGGGTCTGTGTTGAATATCGTGGTATTGGGTGGTTGCTCAGTTAAGCGTTTCCCGTTCGTTTTGCAGGCGCTGCGCGGTCCATCGTTGGAACGGGACGAGCGTTTGAGGCGAGCTATGCCTTAGGGCGGAGGAGCGTGTGGCCGGTGCCTTCTCGTGAGGGCTGTGCTAATTCTGTGCATCTTGCTTTGTCAGGTACCGTGAGAGAAGGTGGCCGCAGGGTGTGACCCTGGAAAGAGCAGGTAAGCATAACGCTGTGGTGTGTCTGTGAGAAGTGGGCTTTTGGCAAAGTAGCTGGTGTTGTCTGATGGGTTACTTGCTGCCTCTTCTTCTGGTGGTGGTGGTGGTTGTTTTTTTCACCGTCTTCACTGCAGATGACGAGGAGGAAGCTGGCGACTGCCGGACGGTCCCAGTTCGCCCATGTGATTTGTGCGGGGGCTGGATTCGTACCCTTGGCCCTCTGAAAGTTAAGGTGAGGGACGCGGGCTGGCGAGTGGCCGGGAGGGAGGGAGGGACAGAGCTGGGAAGTGCTGGGAGGGGTTTCAAAGTTAGAGTAGGAGGGCAGGAACTGTCCTGTTCGGTAAGGTTTAATGGAGCGCGTCGCTTTTCAGCCTGAGACCAGCGCGTGCCGGGCAGGGCAGTTCCGGCCTGTGTCTGTGGCGGTGTGTGGTTTGCGTCATCTGTCTTGCGTGCCTTCCACCTTGTTTGGGTCTCAACGCCGTCATCAGTCTTTGCGCTCGGGGAGCATGGAGTGCGCATTGGAAGCAGTCCCTAGGGTTTCGAACGGCCTTCCTCATCTGCACCGTGCCAGTCGGGTGCCGCTTTTCTTGCGCTCGGACGTCAGAAGCGTGGATCGGCGTCGGAAGGTTCCCGCCAGTTCTCTTTTGCGGCGCTCTTGTGGGCTGCTTTGGCAGCTCCGCTCAAGCCGTGCGTTGTCTCGGAACGGGAGTTCTTCCCCGCCCCTTGCTGTTCCTAGGTCTCGATGACAGGCTTCTTGCGCGTCCACGATCTGGGTCGTGACGGTACCATCCTGTAACGGGCGGTTCCTTTTGCCTCTTATTCTTCAGGGCCGTCGCGAGGCTCCTGGCTTCGTGGTCTTGGACGCCGTAGGTCATCTTGCCGGCTGGCAGCTCCCGTCCGGGAGTCATTCTTCTTGCGGAGAGTTTTCTCTCTCTCTTTGAATCGCCTTGTTGCTACGTTTTGTGTGGTGCGTGGGTGCGTTTGGCTTGGAGCTGCTCTGCCCGGGGATCTGGAGTCAGGGGTAGGTGCAACAGCAATAGGAGTGTATGGGGGAGGTGGTCAAATGTCATGGGGTCAGGGTCAAAGGTCAGCATGGTCAGTGGTCAAAGCTCACAGTGCCTGCCTAGGGCCAGACTTCATGGGGGTCAGGGGTCAACAGTCACAGGTCAGCTGTCAAGGGGTTAGGATTAGGTTGTCAGTTTAGGATTAGAGCTTAGGGTTAGGGAGTCAAGTCAGGGTTGGGGTGGAGCCGCAGGCCAATGTGTGGTCTGAGGAGGTGAGGTGGGTGGGGGCTGGGTCCATGTTAAATATCGAGGTATTAGCTGGTTGCTCAGTTAAGCGTTTCCCTTTCATTTTGCAGGTGCTGCGCGGGCCATCTTTGGAACGGGACGAGCGTCTGAGGCGAGCTGCGGCTTAGGGCGGAGGAGCGTGGGGCCGGTGCCTTCTCGCGAGTGCTGTGCTAATTTTGTGCATCTTGCTTTCTCAGGTATCCTGAGAGAAAATGGCCACAGGGTGTGACCCTGGAAAGAGCAGGTAAGCGTAACGCTGTGGTGTGTCTGTGAGAACTGGGCTTTTGGCAAAGTAGCTGGTGTTGGCTGATGGGTTACTTGCTGCCTCTTCTGCTGGTGGTGGTGGTTGTTTTTTTCACCGTCTTCACTGCAGATGACGAAGAGGAACCTGGCGAGTGCCGGACGGTCCCAGTTCGCTGATGTGATTTGTGCGGAGGCTGGATTCGTACCCTCGGCCCTCTGAAAAGTAAGTTGAGGGATGTGGGCTGGGGAGTGGCCGGGAGGGAGGGAGGGACAGAGCTGGGAAGTGCTGGGAGGGGTTTTAACGTTAGAGTAGGAGGGCAGGAGCCGTCCTCTGTGGGCAGGTGAAGGGAGCGGGTCGCTTTTCAGCCCGAGACCAGTGCGTGCTGGGCAGGGCAGTTCCGGTCTGTGTCTGTGGTAGTGTGTAGTTTGTGTAGTCTGTCCTGTGTGCCTTCGACCTTGTTCGGGTCTCGACGCCGTCGTCGGTCTTTGCCCTCGGGGAGCGTGGCGTGCGCTTTGGGAGCAGTCCCTAGGGTCTCGAATGGCCTTACTCATCTGCACCGTGCCAGTCGGGTGCCGCTTTTCTTGCGCTCGGAGGTCAGAAGCGTGGATCGGCGTCGGAAGGTTCCTGCCGGTTCTCTTCTGCGGTGCTCTTGTGGACTGCTTTGTCAGCTCTGCTCTCTAGCTGTGCGTTGTCTCGGAACGAGAGTTCTTCCCCCCACCTTGACGTTCCTAGGTCTTGATGACAGGCTTCTTGCGTGTCCACGATCTGGGTCGTGACGGTACCATCTTGTAACGGGCCGTTCCTTTTGCCTCTTCTTCTTCGGGGCCGTCGTCGAGGCTCCTGGCTTCGTGGTCTTGGCCACTGTCGGTCGTCTTGCCGGCTGGCAACTCCCGTCTGGGATTCATTCTTCTTGCCGAGAGTTTTCTCTCTCTCTTTGGATCACCTCGTTGGTATGTTTCGCGTTGTGTGTGTTGCGTGCGTGAGCGCGTTTGACTTGGAGCTGCTCTGCCCGGGGATCTAGAGTAGAGGGGTAGGTGCAACAGCAATAGGAGCGTATGGGGGAGGTGGCCAAATGTCATGGGGTCAAGGTCTAAGGTCAGCATGGTCAGTGGTCAAAGCTCACAGTGCCTAGGGCCAAACTTCATGGCGGTCAGGGGTCAACAGTCACGGGTCAGCTGTCAAAGGGTTAGGATTAGGTTGTCAGTTTAGGTTTAAAGCTTAGGGTTAGGGTGTCACGTCAGGGTTGGGGTGGAGCCGCAGGCCGATGTGTGGTCTGAGGAGGTGAGGTGGGTGGGGGCTGGGTCTGTGTTGAATATCGTGGTATTGGGTGGTTGCTCAGTTAAGCGTTTCCCGTTCGTTTTGCAGGTGCTGCGTGGGCCATCTTTGGAACGGGACGAGCGTTTGAGGCGAGCTGCGGCTTAGGGCGGAGGAGCGTGGGGCCGGTGCATTCTCGCGAGTGCTGTGCTAATTTTGTGCGTCTTGCTTTCTCAGGTATCCTGAGAGAAGATGGCCGCAGGGTGTGACCCCGGATAGAGCAGGTAAGCGTAACGCTGTGGTGTGTCTGTGAGAACTGGGCTTTTGGCAAAGTAGCTGGTGTTGGCTGATGGGTTACTTGCTGTCTCTTCTGCTGGTGGTGGTTGTTTTTTTCACCGTCTTCACAGCAGATGACGAAGAGGAAGCTGGCGACTGCCGGACGGTCCCAGTTCGCTGATGTGATTTGTGCGGAGGCTGGATTCGTACCCTCGGCCCTCAAAGTTAAGTTGAGGGATGCGGGCTGGGGAGCGGCCAGGAGGGAGGGAGGGACAGAGCTGGGAAGTGCTGGGAGGGGTTTCAAAGTTAGAGTAGGAGGCCAGGAGCCGTCCTGTTTGGTGAGGTTTAATGGAGTGGGTTGCTTTTCAGCCCGAGACCAGCGCATGCCGGGCAGGGCAGTTCCGGCCTGTGTCTGTGGCGGTGTGTGGTTTGCGTCGTCTGTCTTGCGTGCCTTCGACCTTGTTTGGGTCTCGACGCCGTCATCGGTCTTTGCGCTCGGGGAGCGTGGCGTGCGCTTTGGAAGCAGTCCCTAGGTTTTCAAATGGCCTTCCTCATTGGCACCGTCCCAGTCGGGTGCCGCTTTTCTTGCGCTCGGAGGTCTAAAGCGTCGATCGGCGTCGGAAGGTTCCCGCTGGTTCTCTTTTGCGGCGCTCTTGTGGGCTGCTTTGGCAGCTCCGCTCTCAAGCCGTGCGTTGTCTCGGAATGGGAGTTCTTCCCCGCCCCTTGCTGTTCCTAGGTCTCGATGACAGGCTTCTTGCGCGTCCACGATCTGGGTCGTGACGGTACCATCCTGTAACGGGCCGTTCCTTTTGCCTCTTATTCTTCGGGGCCGTCGCGAGGCTCCCGGCTTCGTGGTATTGGACGCCGTAGGTCATCTTGCCGGCTGGCAGCTCCTGTCCGGGAGTCATTCTTCTTGCGGAGAGTTTTCTCTCTCTCTTTGAATAGCCTCGTTGCTACGTTTTGTGTGGTGTGCGTGGGTGCGTTTGGCTTGGAGCTGCTCTGCCCGGGGATCTGGAGTCAGGGGTAGGTGCAACAGCAATAGGAGTGTATGGGGGAGGTGGTCAAATGTCATGGCGTCAGGGTCAAAGGTCAGCATGGTCAGTTGTCAAAGCTCACAGTGCCTGCCTAGGGCCAGACTTCAGGGGGGTCAGGCGTCAACAGTCACAGGTCAGCTGTCAAGGGGTTAGGATTAGGTTGTAAGTTTAGGTTTAGAGCTTAGGGTTAGGGAGTCAAGTCAGGGTTGGGGTGGAGACGCAGGCCGATGTGTGGTCTGAGGAGGTGAGGTGGGTGGGGGCTGGGTCCGTGTTGAATATCGTGGTATTGGGTGGTTGCTCAGTTAAGCGTTTCCCTTTTGTTTTGCAGGCGCTGCGCGGGCCACCGTAGGAACGGGACGAGCGTCTGAGGCGAGCTGCGCCTTAGGGCGGAGGAGCGTGGGGCCGGTGCCTTCTCGCGAGGGCTGTGCTAATTCTGTGCGTCTTCCTTTGTCAGGTACCCTGAGAGGTGATGGCCGCAGGGTGTGACCCTGGATAGAGCAGGTAAGCATAACACTGTGGTGGGCCTGATGAAGTGGGCTTTTGGCAAAGTAGCTGCTGTTGGCTGATGGGTTACTTGCTGCCTCTTCTGCTGGTGTTGGTGGTGGTTGTTTTTTTCACCGTCTTCACTGCAGATGACGAAGAGGAACCTGGCGACTGCCGGACGGTCCCAGTTCGCTGATGTGATTTGTGCGGGGGCTGGATTCGTACCCTCGGCCCTCTGAAAGTTAAGGTGAGGGACGCGGGCTGGCGAGCGGGAGGGAGGGAGGGACAGAGCTGGAAAGTGCTGGGAGGGGTTTCAAAGTTAGAATAGGAGGGCAGGAACTGTCCTGTTCGGTAAGGTTTAATGGAGCGGGTTGCCTTTCAGCCTGAGAACAGCGCGGGCAGGGCAGTTCCGGTCTGTGTCTGTGGTAGTGTGTAGTTTGTGCAGTCTGTGTTGTGTGCCTTCGACCTTGTTCGGGTCTCGACGCCGTCGTCGGTCTTTGCCCTCGGGGAGCGTGGCGTGCGCTTTGGGAGCAGTCCCTAGGGTCTCGAATGGCCTTACTCATCTGCACCGTGCCAGTCGGGTGCCGCTTTTCTTGCGCTCGGAGGTCAGAAGCGTGGATCGGCATCGGAAGGTTCCCGCTGGTTCTCTTCTGCGGTGCTCTTGTGGACTGCTTTGTCAGCTCCGCTCTCTAGCCGTGCGTTGTCTCAAAACGGGAGTTCTTCCCTGCACCTTGACGTTCCTAGGTCTTGATGACAGGCTTCTTGCACGTCCACTATCTCGGTTTTGACGGTACCATCTTGTAACGGGCCGTTCATTTTGCCTGTTATTCTTCGGGACCGTCATCGAGGCTCCTGGCTTCGTGGTCTTGGCCCCCGTCGGTCGTCTCGTCGGCTGGCAACTCCCGTCTGGGATTCATTCTTCTTGCCAAGAGTTTTCTCTCTCTCTTTGGATCACCTCGTTG